>NC_141351.1:20766013-21440179 GCF_057382095.1 Aulonocara sp. 'chitande type north' Nkhata Bay | reverse complement strand
CAGCTGCTTCTACTTTCATTTTCTTTCTATTAAAAGTTGTAAAGTCCATGAAAATCAGCAAAAATATCAGCCTTATATATAATAATATATTTAAGTCTGGAAAAAAGTGGTGGGTAAACCTACATATAAAGATATAAAGTATTTAAGCACACCAGGTCACATTTTCCAAAGCTCACCTGATGTGATTTAAAGTCCTGCAGTGGGAATTAAACATGTTTTATACATGACTTCTTTTGGCTGCTGGTGCTTTAAATCATCAGCCAAAAAAATCGAATCAAACTCCCTTGAGGTGTCTGCCTGCTGTCCTTACAGCCTGGCCATCCTCTGTAAAATTGCATGATATAAATCAGAAGGGCTGTCGGCTTATAAAGCAGATGAGAGGGACACAGGGCCAGTGTGCCTCCAGAGTCACGTTAGTATTCTTTTCTCATCCGAAGCACTGCAGTTTGGACGCCATCTGTAAGTATGGGGCAAGAAGAGGCGTGTGCTTGTATCTCCTTTTGGAGGTTTCAACACAACCTTAATCAGAGCTAAGAATCCTAAAATGTCATCTTAATAATCACGGACACTCTTTTCTTCTTGATGTCAGCTGACAGTCACACTTTCAGAGATGGCATATGATACGTTTGTAGCTGCTTCTAGCTGGTAAAGTGACAGCTGTTCGTGATTCAGGCACGTCACTTTTATAAGACAATGAGAGACTTAATCAAGTCTCCTTTGTTCTCTCAGAGCCTGAACTTTTATTTTCTTGCTGCTGTGAATGTGACTAATACTCTCAGTGAATTCAATTACACATTTTCACTTCAAGTTCATAATTTCAGATTACACACATTAAATCTGATGCCTGTCTACTGACGTCCAACACGGAAGAAGCATAAAATGACAGATTCTTAAGTTGGCACTCACAGATTGCGCTCTATATTTAAAACATTTCGGCAGCTATCAAACTATTCATCCATTCAGTCGGCAGCTGGCATGATTAAAAACCGAAAACTATTTGGAAGAATATTGCTATAGAGCTTTGCTCTATTTTCCACCGAACGATCCCACTGAACCCTATGCTGTTCGTTCTGGGTCTATCTATAGAAGGGCTCTCTCTGTCTTCTGTACAGATGCTTTTGTTAAGTAAACTTTTACATTTGGCGAGGCGATGTGTACTGTTTCAATGGATTCAGAGACGGCCTCCTACTGTTACACAGTGGTACAGAGAACTGCTCAGGGTGCTGCCGATGGAGCGCCTCAGTGCCATCATAAAGGGCAATTGTAATGCATTCTGTAGCATATGGCAGCCTCTGCTTGATCACCTACCTCATGACCTTACTGTGCTATTACATAAAGGGGACTCGCAGTTTGTTTTTAAACACACTGATTAATGTCTGTGTTTCCCCCCCC
The DNA here is from genome assembly GCF_057382095.1 of Aulonocara sp. 'chitande type north' Nkhata Bay. Taxonomy (NCBI): domain Eukaryota; kingdom Metazoa; phylum Chordata; class Actinopteri; order Cichliformes; family Cichlidae; genus Aulonocara; species Aulonocara sp. 'chitande type north' Nkhata Bay. The sequence goes on along the minus strand of NC_141351.1, from coordinate 21,438,787 downwards.
CTTTTTTTTATTTTTATTTTTTTTTATTTATTGTTTCCCTTGACTTCGAATGTGAAACGCTTTACATATTTTGTCCCAGGCGTGTGTACTGGTAACTCATATACCTGCATTTGCTTTATCTTTTTTTTTTTTTTTTTTTTTTTTTGTGCTTGGCTGTGCTGACTTGTTGCTGTTCGTGTTGTTCTGACAAAATCAATAAATCATCGTTTCAAAAAAAAAAACAAAAAAAAAACCGAAAACTATAATCTTCTGTGGGTGGTGTTTTTGTGTTGGTGCCCCCATGAGTAAAATGCCTGACATTGTCATAGAAAACAGAACTCCTTAGGAACTTGTTGAGAGCTAAATTAGGAAAGATACTAACTGTAGTAGGGCTGAGAAAGATGCATGTTATGCATGTTAGAGTCAGAGTTGCAGTGAACAGTGGCTAACAGAATGCTGCGTAGCTAGCAAGCCTTAAAGGCAGATGGTTAACACCCAAACTGACAATAAAAACAGTTCATGTGAAGGAGATCTTTCAGGTTAACTCCTTTCTCGCATAAACATGTTTGTCTGACAAACATAAACACAACTATTTTAAACCAGAATGTCAATGACAATCATCTGCCACAGATGGCTGCCCCTCCCTGAGCCTGGTTCTGCTAGAGGTTTCTTCCTCTTAAAAGGGAGTTTTTCCTTCCCACTGTTGCTAAAGTGCTTTGTCACAGGGGATCGTCTGACTGTTGCGGTTTCTCTGTATTATTGTAGGGCTTTTACCTTACAATATTAAGCGTCTTCAGGTGGCTGTTGTTGTGATTTGGTGCTATATAGATAAAAGTGAATTGAATTAAACTGAACTTTAATGTAGAAGAAAATGTGATTCTGAGTGAATTTGAACCCCTTATATGACCACTGTGCGCAAGTTTCACTAAATTCTGAGCAATCTTCTAGGAACAGCGATTCTTGTGTGTCGTGGATAATTATTACGTCTTACGGTAGATTAACCCTGGAGAACCCATGCGGTCAAATTTGACCCCATGGTTTCCCTAGTAAACCAATAGGGTCGGCTCTGACCCCATGGGTTCTCCAGGGTTAAGTTATGTATAAAATATGAGGTTATCATAAAACTGTTACTGTAAAATAGCTTGGCTGCTTTATGGTTAAACTCAAGACACTAGTTGACACTGAGACACTGGCAGTCACCTTTATAATTCAACAATATTTAAGTCCCTATGATCAAATTTACATACAGGCGCTGAACAAGTAAAGGGCAATAACATAACTAGGGCTGTTCGATATAACGATATATATCGGATGACGATATAAAAACATCTATCGTTTCATTTTACGCTATCGTTGGTTTCGTCGTGTCGCAAAATAAACTGTTTACGGCAATATTTTTCATTGTTTTGATGGTCACTGTAGTGGCTATATTAATTTCGTAAAGTTCTCTCTTTCTCTTATATTTAATATAACCACATTAGGGATGGACAAGCGCCTGTTTTTATGCGTTTTGGTTAGCAACAACGACGGTAACACCATCGCGTGTCTGCTTGTTTATGTTCCACATAAACCTTTCACAATAAAGCTCACGATCCTGTTGAGACTTTTCAAAATAAACTGAATAACGTGAAAGAGCAGATTATTTACGGATGAGAAGTAAAAAAGAGCCGCCAGGTGCTAAAAAAATAGAACTTAGACTCAAACGTTAGAACAGGCTTTTCCCCGCAGCACGCCGTGTAATAAATACAAAGAAAACGGCGGCCGTTACAACTTATGTCTAAAAATGTATCGTTTCATGCATCGGTTAAAACACTCGACTCCGGGTAAAGGACGCGCAGCTGGAAACACTTCCTGCAAGTCGAGCTGCCCGAGATTCACAGAATTTACAGAAAATGTTACATTTTTGTGATTTATATCGTTATCGGACGATAGAATTCTTATATCGGGATATGAGATTTTGGTCATATCGCACAGCCCTACACATAACCATTCAGCAATTTAGGCATTTTAGTTTTAGATACTGTAAGTGCTTTAGTAAGTTCAGTGTCTCACTTAAGAACAAACGGAAAGGAAATTAAGCTGCGAATGGACACATACTAGGATGCAGACAAGATGAGATTGCATACTGCCCACAAACACACACACACACACACACACACACACACACACACACACACTATATGTAGACACTGACTCACGCAGGCAGTAAGATAAACGTAAGATGCTACTAGGAGAGCGTCTATGACTCATCAAAGGAAAGATTCCTTGCAAGGAAAACAATATACTCTGCACGTATGTGTGTCTTTGTGTGTTTATGTGTGTCTGTGTGCACACTTGTATGTTTATACAGGACACCAACTGTCTAGATAAAACCAACTCTGCATCACTAGACACCCACACATTAAAGCCGAAACTCCTCCCTCAGAGATCCAACGCCGCTCACACAAATAATCAGTGAGGGCGAGAAACAAACACACCCTCGCCTGCACAGACACGCACACACACACAGAGGCACGTGCATAAACAGGCTGACACACATTCATAATGTGATCCAAAAACATGTTTGCAAAACACACCCACACATGCGCATACCCCTGGGCACACAAACACATTCAAATGCATAAATTTAGGCTTTGTAAGAATTTTAAAGGTCACAATCCATCCCTAAGCACTAGCTCCCGTTTCATCTGATTTAGGAATCAGGAAAAGAGAAAAAAAACTAGTCTAATGTCCTAAAAATACTTTGGGACTCAAACAACAGCATCAGCAGCTGCAAACAAAAAGGCAAAGACAGGGTTTTGATCTTCCTTTAAAAGCTTAAAAATGGAAAGTGACAGAGCACAATTTCCTTCTTACCAAAATAGCACAAGCCAGTTTTTGAACAATACAAAGCGAGTTATTAAAAAAATCAAGTTATTCTGATGGGGTATCAGCAAAGTTGCACACTAAAAATAAAGAGATTTTGTAAAGCCCCTTATAAAGTGATGGCAAAAAAGATGATTCTAATATGCTCAAATATAGACAAATATTTCTTATAAAAGCTTTGTTCTCTAATTAAATGCTTAAACATGAATTATTAAACAGCAGGAGTTGCTTCATAGATATATTTCCTCACATGAATAATTCACATTGGTCTCACCCCACTGGAGTAGTCACAAAAAGGGTGAAAAGAGGGGAAGAGTGAGATGTGGTGGAATAAGAGGGCGAGCAGGAGGAGTCGGAGGCAGACAAAAGAATGATGGAGGGCATGAAAAAGAAATAAGGAGGAGAGAAAAGGAAGAAAGACGAGGAGGAAAAATGAGGTGCCACGAAGGCCTGAGTGAAATGTCTCAGACACAGTTCTGTAAACACCGCACTAATACTAATACTAATACTAATAAGATAAAAGCAGCATCAAATGTGCATTTGCAGAACACATCAGCAGAACATAAAAGGCACCTCTCTAATTACCTTCAAACTAAAGCTTTAAAGTATATTTTAGTCTGATTGATCCCACTTACAACATTGTGCGGGTATCTGATACCTGGTATTTTTTATCTTTGTACACTTTGGAGCTTCATTGTTTCCTATCCTGTCATTATTTTTCACTAGAGCACAACGTGTGTATTAATCCCTATCTAAAAACTTTTTAAATAATGTTTGCTCAAATAACAGCTGTTTTATACAGAATAAAAGCTGAAAAAAGAACTATATTTATAAGATGTTTCTGCATCACTAGCAGAAATTAAATGACCTGTTAGGACTGAATGCAACATTTAAGGTACAGAAGCCAAAAACTAAATGGACAGCACGTATAGAATAACATCATGACAGTATAACCTTTATGTGTTCTGCACGCTGCTTCAGTTTACAATTTATAACTGCATCTGTATATGTATATATCGCTAGATGCTCATTTTATTCTCCTTTGAACATGTGGTGGACTGGATCGAGATACTTCAGGGACCTCCTGGCCCTCCTTTGCCCACGTGTGATCTAGACTTTAATATTCCCAACAACATAGCCAAAATTTAAAATGTACAGATGCTTGTATTTAAATGATTCATACTCAGAATGAGTTCTTCTTGTTAACGCTCTGAGGTCTACATCGTCATTGGTGCTAACCTTAGCCTAACCCTACATTTTGTATGAAAGGACAATTAACTTGTTTGGAAGAAATTCTAAAGTTTTTTCATGTGTCAGTTAGAATGATTATGCATCAGAAAGATGTGACTAAAATGAAAAACGATCGTCACACTTTAGTCTTGCAGTGGTGGCAGTCGGCCGTCTGCTTTACTACTGCAGATGATGGATCGCTGTGTCACACTCACAGCGTAGCATTTGGTCTCGCCACTCATGCTTTTTCTCCTGTTAACGTCACCGGTTCCTCCCTCTGCTGGCAGCTGAAGACAGTCAAGGTCACTCTGAACGAACACATGCTGCTGCTGCTGCTCCCGTCTCTACCTCCTTCACTCTAATCACTCTGCCTCTTTACTCCCTCTAGGCAACAGATTAATCTCTGAAAAATAATTATTTTTTCTAACCCTAATAAACAGTGACCTCATATGTTACACCGGTCGTCTACTAAATGAGCTAGCGGGTGCAGGCACTAATCTAACATTTGAAACAAAGAAACCGACGGTGATAATGTTGCAGTGTAATTACAGAGGGGGTTGGTAGCCGTTAGAAGATGTTATGGGTTTGTGAGCATGTGCAAACACATGTTAGGTTGTGTCTTTGTGTTTTGTGTATGTGTATGAGAGACTGCCTTTACCTCAGTGGCGATGCTCTGGCTGGAGCCATTGTCCAATAAGAACTGCACCACATCCAAGTGATTCTCCTGCGCTGCCATATACAGCGGAGTGAAGCCATTCTGCAGAGAAACAAAAGAAGAAATGATGCTGTTAATGTTTAAAGACTGACACATTCTCGATCTATGTGTCACAAGGATAGGGAATTTAAACATTAGAGGTAATTAATGAAACTTTACCAAGACAAAAACAGCGCAAGGACACCGATGCATGCTTTATTTTGTATATATTGATAAAGTGTTTGCGTGCTTGTAGAAAAAAATTACTTCTATTAGTACCAAATAATAGTGTCTCAGTTAAATTCCAGTTATATAAAATAATGACCCTTACAGAAAGACGGACTTGGGTAGGATGTGATTGTCATTTCTCACCCCAAAGAAATTATCGTATATCGGAAAAAAGAGAAATATGAATAAAATTCCGCATGTGGACTAAAAGACATTATGTAGAGATCTATACCTTCTTTCTAAAGAAAGATATAGAACCTGTACAGTAAAACACATTTGACAAAATAAACTAAATGAAGTTACAATACAAATGATTAAGAAAACTAGTGTTAATAAAATAAAAACACAACAAATGTTGGCCAGACTGATATCAAGGAGTCAGGTGATAAGGTGATTAATCCTGTTAATATCTCTGCTTACATTAGGTCATTGTGGGCAGTGCTGAAACATCAATAAGCAGTACTGCTTTTTGGCAATATTGGGTTTATAGGATTTCTGCATTAATGTGATAAAGCACCTTGATGTGTCAGGCGTGAAATTGACTGCAGAACAGGTTTTTATTCTATAAAAGATTTCTTAATTTAATTTTCAGAAAACTTGATTGCCACACATGCTATTATACACTAAAACTATGATGACCCAATCATACTTGAAAGCAGGGAGATTATTTTTACCTGACTTCCACCACCCCACACAAATGTTATATTCTAGCAGCGTTATCATAGTGTACATACCGTCACCTCAACACATACCTCACACCTAATAAGAGTGTAGATAAAAGTCAGTGTGGGGCTGAATCTGACAAGTGTGTGTGTGTGTGTTACCACACTAGATATAAGAAAACATATCTCCATAGCAACACAGGCATCCAAAAACCATTTCAGCATGCAAAAAAACTCCTCTTCATCCTCCTCTTCCATTCTTTGTAGTTATTCTAGTGTCACTGCACCAAATGCTTTCCTCGTTATACGCATAATTTAAAGGGGGCAAATTATGCGAAATCCACTTTTTCATTCTTTTGAATCGTAATTATATGTCCCCGGTGTGTCTAGTGACCCAGAAAGTATAAGAGAAGAAGACCCCCTCCTGTCTCCATAAAGCATTTTTCAGAACAATCATTTTTATCCTTTATTGGACAGGGACAGTAAAGCATAGACAGAAAAGTAGAGAGAGACTAATGGGGATTAACATGGAGGAAATAGACTGGGTCATTTTTGAAACAAGGCCCCTGCAGCCTTCAGCATATGGGTTGCCTGTTCAAAAAACTAAGCTATAGTGACACTCTGGTTTATAAGCTCCTTTTAATGTGAGAAGAGAATAAGCACCACCCATTACTGTTGGAGAGATCCTAAACATTTACTCCTCAGACGCCGTGAACACAGTAACGTATTACAAATTATTTGTTACTTAATTATTCCTTGAAGAGAGCAATTTCGTTACACTGCTTGTTAGATTATTTTCATGTTACTCCATGAGAAGTGCTGAAATGCACTGTCTCATAATTACCAGCTAACAGCGTAAACCTGAGGCTACAGTCCCACATAAACATACTGTCATACAAAACTAACTCTTTCTTTTAGTGTTTAAATGACACAAATTTGACTGCATGGTTAAAAACTAAAGCTTCACATTGCCTGTTACTGTAATTCTACTGTGGAATCAAGTGTCAGTAGAAAAAGAAAGGACAAAATGCTGAAGTTCACACTGGGAAAAAGAACGTGGCACTGTGCAGATAGCTAAAGATACTTTTTAACCCAAGTACTGCAACTGCATTGTAATGAATAAATCTGGTACAGTGATGGACATTGGTGATGTACACTGGTAACTACTAGAATTTGCATTAAAATCAATTGACCTTCTCCTACTCTTCAAGTAAAATCGGAGATGGAAAGAAGTTTAGGTCAGCACTAAAGATTAAAGGTCATCAATACTGATGTCATTTTCTTCCTCTCATCAGCTGCAGCCAAAGCCTTCACAGTGACATCGTTATAGTTGCTGTGGTGACAAGTCCACTGTGAGTGTGTGCACATGCTGACTATCGAATGTGGGCTAAGCTGCACAGCAGAGTTGCTGACACAGCAAGCAAATACACACACACACACACACACACACACACACACACACACACACACACACACACACACACACACACACACACAAATGGACCCTGTATGTACACATTCTTCTGGATGAATGCACGAATTCAAACATGGTCTTCCAAAAGAGATGATTTCGCCGTACAGCCTTGTGAGTTCATGTGTCTGTGTTTTGGAGAGGGGATGCCTTACCTGAGACTGAGCATTGACGTTGGCACTGTGGGTGACAAGCTCCTTCACCACCTCTGTCTGTCCAGCAAGAGAAGCTATGTGGAGGGCAGTGTTTCCTTTCTAAAGAACAGAAACAAAACAAACATTTAAAATTTTAGGAAAACTTAGGAAGAATTATTTTTAGCTTTTTGGATGCATGTAAAGGCCTGGGCTATGTGGATGTTTATGAGTCACACAGGAGAAATGTTTTGCATATTGCTTGTTTACAGCAGAAGTGCAAACTGCACACATATCTCTCTGGGGGAGTGCAGGAGAGTTAAAAGCAGCATGGATTGACTTAATGCTATGGAAGCTTTTAAAGCACTTTTACAAGCTTCAGTGTCTGATTGCTGCAAATTGAGTGAAAAATATCACTTTTTATTAAAGTCCTATCTCAATCAAACCTTAATATTTGCTGCAATATGATATCATTGTCTGTGATGTCTGTAAATCATAAATTAGAATTCACAGGAAAGGACAATTAATATAACTTTGGGACTGTGTGTGTATATGCAAACTATGATTAGCGCTAATCTCAAAAACTATAAATAAAATTAGGCTAACAAAATAATAGTTGCACCTTGTAATATAATTTATATACTTTATAATGTAAAGCTTGGAGAGAGCATATTCCCCCCAAAACAGAAGACTGACAAACTGAATAAGTCTACAAATCAAAATCTGTTCATATCTGTTCATGAATATCATTCATTTTCACTGTCTTTTGTTCTGTTGGCGAGCACAGATTAAAGGTCTGCCCACTGAATGAAAATGAGCACACAATCTGAATCCATTAGCTGGTCTGCTGATTGATGCTAGAAACTGATGCTAACTTTACTAGCATGAATTTTATTCTTTGTTTACTTTGGCATTTAACAGTAGTTAACTTATCGAGTACTAGAGCATCCTGATGTGTCCAGCTCTGCTAACTATGACACGACTGAGTCAAGTGCACTAGCCCAACAGTCAGGACACCAGCAGTTAGCCTATTAGCCTTAACTTGCAAGCACTAATACTTCATAACCAGTCAACTTGGTCTTGCGCTTTGTTACCAAAATAAACAGCATTTCTAGAGCAATGCTTTACCTGTCCTTTTATAGGACTGTTGTTGTTGGTGATGCCACATTATTTATAACTTGTTAGGCCCCTAACACAGTCTACGGTAACTGTCAGATACTGTTCATTTGAAAACATAAACAGCTAAATTGTTGTCAGTAGCTAGCTAATTATAAGACTGCATCTTTTGCACTTCACATCAAGTGTTTAACTGTGTGCAACCAAAAGAAACTTTGCCTGTTTCCCTTTGTCCATAGACCCAGCATATTCATATACAGATATATACAGATTAAATATACATAACCCTGAACAACACATATGCACATGTTAAGGGTGAAAATTAAGGTTATAGCATTACTTCTGAACACTGGTTCAACTTGAATAACAGATACAGACTGTGCAACGGGAAGATAAACGTTCAAGAGTCACAGAAAGAGAAAAAAAATGGAAATACAAAGAAGAAAACTACTACATACTGAAAGACTAGCAGAGCTAGTCTGATATGTGCATTACTCATACGCAGCTCTAATGGATGCACCTGTTATATGTGTGTGAGCCATAGCAAGCAGTAGCTGTCGCCATGCTGTCATTCTTACTGCCACTAAACCCTCTGCACATACACCTCGCTTCGTTCCTCACATGCTTCGCCTCTCCTTCCTACTGCTGCTGAATCTAGTTTAGAACAAGATACAACGGTTTGATTCTGACATTAATTTGGGATTCTTGAAGTTTTCATGGCTCATTTGGGAGCCATTGTATGAGTGAGGGATACACATCAGACACCTTTAAACTGCTTTTGTAACATGTCTGTTCAGAGAAAACCTGTTATTGGACATTTTCTGACTAGTTTTGTAGCATTCCTTGACATAGTTGTTTTTGTTAATGTTGTAGTTTTAGTTTGCTATTCAAGCTAAATATGAATAGAAGTGCTTCCCCCATCACAGCATAACATAAATTGTGACTGAATGAAATGTACAGTAGTGTATTCTTTCCTTGGCTCACTTATGTCGCACATAAAACACTTACAAGGGCTGCCATTACAGCCACACTTTAAAAACTTGCATAATTACTATATAAGCACATATTAAAACCAGAATTTGTCTTCTTCTGGAAGGATTCAGGTTACAGTCCCAGAGAACTATTGATATATTACAATGCTCACACCTGCAGGGCTACAAAGGCCTCTCTTTTCTTCTCTTGTTCTTGTGTTTTTTCTTCCCTGTGCAATTAAATGTCACCTGTATATGCAGCTGGACAATAATGGATTATCAGCTTTTGTATGTTACAGATAATGGAGTTTCCTAAGGTATCTGACCTTCTGGAAGCATTTCTGACAGATATTCTAGTTAGAAAGTTGACTTTTCAAAGATTAGAACAGAATAGTCACACAAAATTCCCATGTGAGTAACCAAGTTAGGTTTCTGTAACCATGCCTATCGTGTTTTATGTGAATAACTACTTGCAGCACTGTGAAGTTCTTACTGGAGAGACTGTCTGCAAATGTGCACTATTATGTTTTAATATCAGATCTGCCTTTTCTATAAAGGTATGAAAAACTAGCATGAAAAGGGGAAGCTCAGGTGGAGAGGGGTTGCACAGCAGCTCGCAGGGGCAACAGTAACTGCTCATAGGCTAAAATTACTTAAACTGCTAAAGAGTTTTAGCTGATCGGATCACATTGTCAGCTGGTGTAGCAGGGTACCTCAACTTCAGTTTGCTTGTTACACCTGTTAAGCTGCTTTTTGCAATTTTGTTTATTAATTGTTGAGCTGTTTTTACATCTGCCTTTTCACTCACTTCCAGCATGCTCAGATAGTATTAATAAGTCACTATCAAGCCTAACCAAATGCTTACACATTTATACCCAGTATTTTGGAGTTTTCATGCGCACAGATGTGTTACAGAAGGGTTTGAGGGACTCCATCAACTATCTTGAACAATATAATGAAAAAGCAGACAAAGTAAACTAATAGTGCATGGCACATGGGCACAAATAGCATCAGCTGCAAGTCTCTGGTGTTAATACCACGACCCTGTATTAGTATTTTTAAAAACATTGTTGTAAGCAGACTGCTTCAGTGCTGGGAAACATCTGTAAGAATTGTGAGTTATTACCTAATTACTCCCACTAACCTAGTTTAGTGTGGTGATGTCAGCATCATGGCAGAAAATCCAATCATCGTGAATTTAATCGCCTTTCTTCTAATGGATAAATTTAATGCAGTGGAGCATTTCACTGTCAAACACTTTACATACACTACCAGACCAACAAGCCCTATGTGGTGAAATACCGGAATGTCCGTGACAGGACTTATACTAAATCAGTACTTGACCTCTCTACTCACATGCAGCCATTCATCTCCTCTCCTGCTGCTTAATCAATGTGACTTTGGGAAGGTGCAGACTCAGCAAACTTTGCGTGTGTGTGTGTGTCTGTGAATTCATGCATACACAGTGTGCCTGTGTGAGTGATTGTATGTTTATGCGACTCCTGGGTGGCACACACCTTAGTAGCAGCATCCACATTGGCACCCTGTTTGATGAGCTCAGCCACCACTTCCACATGGCCCTCCTTCGAAGCCAGATGGAGAGCATTGAGGCCATTCTGGAGAGAAAGAAAAGAGAGGAAGAGGAATGGAGATTAAATTAAAATAATCTTTATTGTTTTGCTTTTTCCCCTGCAAATCTGGTCTCTATTGAGACTAACATTCAACATATAAACTCTTTATGTGTGATTTTGAATCCAAACCATTTGGTATACTTGAACTAATTTAGTTTAGTTCCTGTAAGTCGTGCATTTAGGGAATGTAACACAACAAACCATAGGCTGAATTGGTGACCATGCAGGCATGGCAATAGTCTAAGGTTGCGCCTGCTTCACAAATTATATAAATAACTAGAAGAACTATTCCTACAATTTAAAGCTGAGTTTGGAGTTTCAGCGATAAAAAGACTGGATACATGGTTTGAGTTGTTTATATGGAAATTTTACTTTAAAAAACTCTACAATGGTGCAGTCTTATTAGCAAGCTTACCTGATTGCAAATATTAATGTCAACCCCATTTTTCAGGTAATCCAACGCTTTCTCAAGGTTGCCAGCCCGAGCAGCCCGCAGATAACAAGCGTTTACGTCTGTCTGCAGGAAGACAGAGACAGGAGAAAATGATTATTATCCTAAACATACAATGTATTACAATGAGCTGAACAAAAGACACACACAGGAAAAAATGAATGCACAAACAATTAGAATCTTCGAATGCTGCTAAAATAAACTTTTCCTATGTAAAAAGAAAAGTATTTATTATCCTAAAACAGCAGTAATATTTAATGTTCGAAGCTTATTTTAGACTATTTAATACTTTGGAAATATGTTGAGAAAAACAACTTGGAGGCTATTATTTTTGTGTCAAAGCTTACTTATGAATCCTTGCAACAGGAGATAAGTTGAGTAAATCCCCCAAAGCTTGTATGTTATTAGCCAAAATGAATAGATTAGAATGTGTGTGGTAAACCCTTTGAGGGCTCAAAGAAGCTGAATAAGAGCCAAAACAGGAAAACATTTATAAGAGTGGGTCTGAGAGAAATAAAGTGGTCTTCAACATGCCTGCTGGGTTAAACACCCTAAAACCCAGCCAAGAAAAAACAGCCTGCCAAATCCAAGCCAAAAACCACAGGATTTCTTCTGCTTGATACATTTTTTCAAGTTTGATTGGTGCCAGCATGGGACATTTTTTTACAGATTCAATGACACATCTGGATTAAGCTAAACATCAAACTGCACTGAGTTAATTGAATTTGACAACCCCGACTTAAAATTAAATATGTAGAAGTAAGTTATTTATCGTGATACTTGCAAGAAGATATTTTTGCATTTGCATCTTAAGAAATTTAACTCACTATCCTGTTTTGACTGATATTCTATTCAGGCACATTTCAGGAAACTAATCAACGTAACTAAATAAAGAATCAATAACATTTGATCACAATCAGATGAAGTAGAAGTACTTTGTCACTAATGCAGCCTTTCTTTTGGGAAGCATTACATCACAAACAAGCATAGTGGTACCTGTGCAACTTTAGGAACACAAGACACCACATTTTTAAGACTGCAGCTCATTATTTTCATTTACACTCATCTGCTGGTGTGCTTACAACGCTCTGCAGTGAGGTAATATGTCTTGGATGCAGGAAGAAGAGAAGATCAGTACCAAATTAATCTGTAAATGCATTGTCAGCACTATGAAAATGTGAAAAATGGCATGTCTAACCTGGCAGAGTATTATATATTAGCATAATGAGCATGCTACATTTATTTCAGCCTATTGCATTTTTTTTACAGAGGTATTAATCTTTCTGTTAACCAATATTTCTATCAAGCAGGCCTATCACAGCTGTTGGCATCTATAAAACTACAACATGTAGCAACATTTCTGAGAAGATGCACATCAGGTTAGAGCATAGATTTAACACTATACTAAACACTATACTAGTACAAAATGATCACATCCATCTTATCAACACATAAAAACAAATATTTTTTAAAGCTGGCTAGACACGGGACTGACTACTGACCCACACAGCAAAATTGGTATGGCCAGGATCTGGCCCACAGAATGTGCTTACACATGCCCACATACTGCAAAGAATGACGGCCCTTTGGTGGTCCAGACCAGGTTTGCCAGATGTGGCCCACACATGGGCCAGTACAAAGGCAGTTGCAGACACACTGGTGGTCCTGTGCTGGCCATATTCAGTCAATCACACACTTTCTCTAAACTGACTGCTTCCTAACTACATTCATACACATTCACACTCAGACTGGAGGAGCCAGGGATCAAACCACTAACCTTGTGATCAGTAAGTGACCTGCTCTACCTCCTGAGCTACAGCTACCCAGTAGTAAACATGATTAAACCCTCACTAGGTTTTGAATAAAGTGTACACTCACAAACCTGTCAAACCTGCATTTGATGCTGGGAGCATCCAAAATTATTGTTTTTGAAAAGTAAAGTGTATTTTTTTGCAAAGGGAGTATAATTATACCAAACACACACAGTCAACCCTAACATCTACTGCGAGCACCCCTGATGACTAACTGTGTCTCCATGGGGAGCAGTAGCAGCAGCTGAAGAGCTATTTGCAGTTAACCTGTCACAGCTGCAAACATGTGTCATTATCAAGCTGAGCTGAGGATTCTGAAAGAGGGAAGTGAACATGCTGTATGTGCACATGTTTATATCTGTCCCTGTGTGCCAGGATTTCAGGGTGTGGCCTATGTAGGCAGAGCAGAAACAGGCTGAATTTGAGCACGCTGTGACAGCAGAAAGGTTGAAAAGATGGCAGATAGTCAGTGTGTGTGTGTATCTGATTTCATGATTGCAGTGCTGTGATTCTTCAGCCTACCACACCCATGTAGTTGAATGGATGCCCACACAGTGCACAGGATAGGCACTCTCAAATTACTGTTTGCTCATGTGCCCATTAACCTGCAGTATTCTCAACAAAGTAGATGAAAGGATTTAAAGTTAGCATCAGGCAGATCCTATCATTCCAGGAGATTATCTTAATTTCACATCTGGGATCATTCACAAACCCATTTTCACATAGTGTTTGATACAGAATTCACTTCATTAAAGACAATTTAATTCACTTGTCTTACTTTCAAGCATCACTGAGAATGGTTACAGAAGAATTTGTTTACCATGACATGGATGATGGCAAATGCTAAACTGCAGCTTTAAAGTAGTTTAAAAAAGAGAAGAGTGTGATTTCTTAAAATTTCCCTTCTCCCTATGCACCTCCTCAAGCTGTTCTGGCTAGGTGATCCCAAGCCAGTCAAGAGGCACAGTGTGTGTGTCTGGGGTAGAACACCTGAGCTAGGAGGTGTCCAGGAGGGATGCTAATCAGAACACTTCGGGGTGCTCTTTTCCTTTTTACTTTGATGTTTGGAGGAACGGTGGCTCTACTCTGAGCTCTGACAAAATAACTGAACTCACTGATCTCTAAGACTGAGCCCAGACAGCCTTTAGAGGAAAATAATTTCTGCCACTTGTATTTCTGATCCTGTTCTTTCAATCACTACACACAGTTGATGGTCATACATGAAAGCAAAAACCAGTATATCAACAGCTTTGCTTAACACTTGGCTCTGCTTTCACCACAACGGTACATCAACTCCACCTTTTCTGCACTCATCAACAAAACCTCCAAATACTTGAACAACACAGCTACATTCCCTGCTAAATGCTATGCTGTGCTCACCAGCTAGTCTCCAGCTACATTTCTCTGTTATGGAGCAGGAACTGTAGTTGCTGCCTGCTATCACAAAAGACCAATGACAATGAACTGAAGCAGCAAAGCTGGAATTCACTTTGAATCAAGTTACATCTTTCAACTTTGCCTTTGATGCATTGTTCCTGTAAAAATACAGATTATAGCAGCCTTAATGTTTTCATTAAAAGCATAATTGAACTGAATAAACTGGGCTATTGCTTTAAACTGTATTGTGTATTTCACAATCAGTCTTTGCGCAATGTAAAAATCTCTACAGTGATATGAACAATCAAGTCAAGCTCATTGCACCATGAGCTGTGTTATTTGCTGAGGTCATTTCCCACTCAGTGAATAGATCTTACCTAAGGTCATCATCACATATACGCAAACACACAGGAGAGCTTACAGGATGTCAAACACAGGAGTTTCCTGGATGACTGAAACTGCAAGTAACCTCTCTAATGGAGTTTAACATTACTTTTAGTGAAAGTACTGCATTGCAGCTTTTGTAAAGGTTACAGATTCTTGTCATTATTTAGACCTCTATGGAGATGCATACCTGCATACTTTTTTGCCTGACCTTGCTGTAACATGTAACTCAACCTGAAACAAAATAGAAACCATATCAATAACACTGATCTAGTAAACTGTCCCAACTAATATAAAACACTCTAGTAGTAAGACTATCCTGTTTGCCAGAGTTGGCCCTGACATAATTCAGTTTTTATCATCAACAGTGCAAATGTAAAAACGAAACATATAATAGTGTCCCCATATTATTTCTGTAAAATAAAAGGATATTTTCTTGCAATTGCATATTTCAAAATAAAATATTTACTAAGAGTTCTTTCTACCAGTCTGGAAACAGTGCGCCGTGGAGATTTTTAAAACCCAGAGACGGATTGTAAGGCCTGGTGCCAAGCCTTTCAAATTTAATGTGGGGGCAGCCTGGGCTGCTTAGAATTCAGGGCATTATCAGAGTTCCAGTTCAAAGCGGCATCCTCTGGAAAAGTACTCTGGTCAAAGAGCAACACCAGTCCAGCTCAGGACTTCCCAGTTTGGTCAGCACACGACACTGAAAATAACCACGTCACTGCTGTGACTGTCTGCTGCATGGCAGGTAATCAAGATGAAGACAGATGCCAAAACATTTTTTTAATATAATCTTTAAATATTTTCATAGCTTTTATTTGAGATGTTCATGAAAAGAAACCCGTATTTTCTGCCTCTGTTACCAACACAAATGCACAGCTAGACTAAAGCTGAATAAACACAGAGCGTTTTTGACATTAACCTGTGCTGGGGAGAGATCCTTTTTATCCGTGTATGAACATGGAAATGGTAAATGGCCTGCATTTGTATAGCGCTTTTCTAGTCCCTAAGGACCCCAAAGCGCTTTACACTACATTCAGTCATTCACCCATTCACACACTGGCGATGGCAGCTACATTGTAGCCACAGCTGCCCTGGGGCGCACTGACAGAGGCGAGGCTGCCGGACACTGGCACCACCGGGCCCTCTGACCACCACCAGTAGGCAAACACGGGGTTAGTATCTTGCCCAAGGATATTTGGCATGCAGCGAGGAGGCAGCCTGGGATCGAACCACCGACCTTCTGATTAGTGGCTGACCTGCTCTGCCACCTGAGCTACAGCCACCCAGGAAAGAAAACAATGCAGTTTGAGCTCCAGAATACATTTATTTACACTTATTTACTCTGGAGAAATGTAAGTACATTTTCAAAGACTGAGAGAAAAGCAGTTTTTGACTATTTAATTGCTATATTTTCACTAAACACACTTGTGCTTGTTGAAAACCCAGTTGCATACTTGTATGTACTGGATACTGAAAATACCCAATCAAATTAAGACCCGTGCCTACATTTGTATCTACGCTCACAAAATATTTGCTTTCTTTTTTTGGCCAGGTTGCTTTTTATTTTTACATTCATCGGCCCCCAATATGCCCAAATTTCAAAGAGAAATTAAAAATGCATGCCGTGGAAGAGTTCGGGTCTTAGGAGGTTAAACGTAATCCTGGTTTCCACCGAACCAATTCTGGGGCTACAGAGAAAAAAGGGAACATATTCAGTAAGCAGCAGTTCTCTGGGTGAAAATGTCTTGTTGGTGTGAGCGGTTAGAGGAGAATAGACAGACAGCTTTAAGCTGATACGAAAACACCTCAAATAACCACTCGTAGTAACTAAGCTATGCAGAAAAGCATCAACGCACAAGTTGAACCTTGAAGCAGATAGGCTAAAGCGGAAGAATAGCACACCTGTCAGCTAAGAACAGGAAACACCTGCTCACCAAAACGTTGCCTGCCTTGTATCAATGGTTCAGTCTGATGATGTAGGCCACGGGCGACATGAGTATTAAATCTGACCAGAGTGCACACATCTTCTGATGGAAAACATTCCACGTCACAAAGCTCGACTGACTGTCTGATGCTATCAAGTCAATATGGTTAACAATATGTGAGGATCTGCTTGTTGAATCTATGCCACAAATAATTAAGGCAGTTCTGAAGGCAAAGGGGAGTTCATTCTGATATAAGCATGGTGTGCTCAACAAAGTGACCGGAGAGGTTACGTGCACTCAGGAATGTCTGCCCACGAAGGCCATTCAGCTACAATAATAGAACCAAGAATCATGTTTTCCTTTTCAAATGAAAGTTGATGTCTGCAGTTCCTGTCACACACTTCCAATAAATTTGTTATCATCGCTCTCAGGTTGCTCCGCTCTGATACTGTGCCAACCTGGCTGGTGTGAGCCAACACAGTTGTCACTTTTATCACAATATTTCTGTCTACAGTGGAGCTGAAGAATGTATTTGGTTATTTATTTGTCTTTTCAGACCTTACAGAAAACTGGGTTTCCTGTAAGGTCTCTTGGATCAACAAAAAGCAAATCAATTTGAAGACAGCTATTCAGGGCTTTTGGTCTCATTAATGCATTTTGTATAACAACTAAATGTTTGGTCAGTGAAAATAATAATAATTAGTCAGGCAACAGACATGTAATTAAAAATAATTATATGTAACATTTACCTTGCTACAAAATAACTTTGCAAATTTTATTGTGTATAACTTCCACTTAGTTTGCCATCTAGTTTGTAGGACTTCAATCTAGTAGGATTGTAACAACATGAGCGCAACAATAAAGGCTTCAAACTCAAAAACTTTGTTTACCCCAAAGCTCATGTTTTAAACTGCCATGTGAGTGGAGACCTGCTCAGCTTTTTGCTAAGTGCCATTCGAGTGCAACTTTATTTATCCGTGAAAGAGATATGCAAAGAATGCTTCTGTCGCTCTTTTTCCACAACACGCCACTTCACACTCATACAGTTACACACATTCCAACATGAGAGCTGCCCCCTGACGCAGAGGGACGAGAGTGAGAGTTAGTCATACATATCACCAGCTAGCTTTTGTGTAGAAGCTAATTTTATAGACACACTTATAAAACTCAAACAGTATTCTGCTAACTCCACAGGGCATTAAGATTAACACCCTCCCACTTGTGTGTTTAACCAGGTTACATATCACGTGACCCCACTTTAACTACTGTTAAACTACTGCTTGGCTACAGTAAGACAGAAAATGCTGCATAGAGTATATCACATATCAGCAGGTTACTGAAGACATAACAGTGTTTAAGCTGCCTTTCTACCTCACTCCTACAGCTGAATGAAAGCGACATTAATAATGAATTAAAGCACCAATCTTCACCATTCTTGTTGTTTTTAGCTTCCTTTTTTGCTCTTTTGTTTTCTTTTTTCCACAAACAATACAGAGCATGCGCCACTATCCAAGGTCAGGTACTTCCATTCATATCAGTCTGTAACATGAAACTATATCCACTGGAAATCGTATCTACAGACTTATAAAAACACAATAAAGGGGACTTTATATATGTGCAATCACAGTTAGGTAGTTAGGATTGCAACAAGACACACAGGAGTGCATACACAAACACAGACACACACACACACATCCATTCACACACACGCACTGCAGCAGAGTGGTGCAGCAGAGTTATCACTGCGACCCATCCCATCAACAGACCCCCAGTCTACAATCTCCCATCACCATCATTCGACAGTGTCTCATGTCTGGACGGGTAACTGCTACAACACCACTAAATCCCACCAGCTACACAATCTCTAGTCCTGTTAGCATTACAGCAGCATATCAGGAGACAGGAGGCTAACTCTGTGAGCTCAGTGACTTTTACAGTAAAGTACAGTAAAGACTTACTTCTGCCAAATATTCTGCTGCCTCCTCCACTGCCATGTTTCTCAGCCCGCAGCTGAAAGTGTGAAACCTGAGCAGTCAATTATAGCAGCTAAGCCCTAGCCTGGAAGCTAGGGAGAGAGGGATGGGGGCAAGAGAGGAGAGGGAGTAGGAGGAGGGACTGTCGGTGTTTGAGAGGGAGGGAGGGAGAGAAAGACAGAGAGTGAAAGGCTGTGAGTGAAAGAGAGAGAGGGGGGCATTATGTCACAGCTAAAAATACCTGGCTTGCAGTGAGAAAGTCCAGAGCATGGAGGAGGACGAGAGGGAGGGATGGGGGAGGCAGGAGACTTCCGGCGTTAATCTTAGACCAGGTGGCGGCACCGGATCAGAGGACAGAGGCTCTGAGTGTGCACGCCAGTGTGCTAAGAGTTTTCTATTTTCAAGTTTTGATTTTTATTAAGGTTAAAAATGTTTGTCTAGTTTCCCAAATGGACTAACTTGTTTCAGTTTAGTTTTTATTGTTTAAAGAAAGGTTTGTTTTATTATAATTACTACTTAAAAGAGCTCACAATAAAAAAACTAGACTCACGCTCATGAATCCTAGTCTAGATAAACATATGCACATCAGACTGGCTGTAAAACCTGAACAAATACAGAGACTAACACTCAGGACTTTTTTATAAAGAGATTCTTTCTGAAGTCCTTAATTTTTTTAGTCCCTATTTTTTAGAGACATAATAATGCCAACAGCTACTTGTTAAAAGCAAAATTTTAAAAAATCCCATCTAGTTCTTTTCACTTCTTTATATTTAAGAGGAATTTAAAATGTAATACGTTTTTAAGAATTTAGTTCCCAACCTTTTTGGCCTGAGGCTCACACAAAGCTATCATGTAATTTTCTCCCCCCCTCCCACAAAGTGGCAAAGTTCAAGTGAAGCTATCATGCTTTCTCCTTAATTTCTGTCAAAAACTATTATGATGGCAGATTCTGCTTTTAAACACAGCGAATATTTGAAATATTGACGTAAATATTGTCTCCAAGTAGCAGTGGTTACCACTGTTGCCTCACAGCAAGAAGGGCCTGAGTTCAATTTCACCATCCTGCCAGGGCTTTTCTTTGTGGAGTTTGCATGTTCTCCCTGTGTCTGCGTGGGCTCTCTTCAGGTACTCCAGCTTCCTCCCACAGTCCAAAGACATGCAGTTAGTGGGGTTTGGTTAATTCATGATTTAAAATTGCCCATAGGTATGAATGTGAGTGCGAGTGGTGGTCCGTCTCCATGTTTTTATCCCTACGACAGACCCCGCCTCTCATCAATACCTGTCTGGGTATACCCTGCCTCTTGCCCTAAGACAGCTGGGAAAGGCTCCAGCATCCCCGCAACCTTGTATTAGATAAGCGGAAAAGAATGGGTTGACTACAAATAATTCGTGTGAGCCAAAAACTCAGACTTCAGACATTTTTTTTCTGCTTTTGGCTCTATATCATGTCACTGAGCAGACATCCTCATAGGGTCATGTAGGCACACAGCTCTAGCTCAGAGTACAGACGCTCACCCTGTTCTAAGCCATTAGCAGTAAATTGTAAGAAAGTTGGCTAAATGGAAACTTGGTTCATTCAG
This sequence comes from Aulonocara sp. 'chitande type north' Nkhata Bay, assembly GCF_057382095.1. NCBI lineage: Eukaryota > Metazoa > Chordata > Actinopteri > Cichliformes > Cichlidae > Aulonocara > Aulonocara sp. 'chitande type north' Nkhata Bay. The sequence continues at coordinate 21,418,302 of NC_141351.1, read as the reverse complement.
ATGGAGGTTGAAATGAGGCCACGCGCAAAGTAATTTATAATAAAATTAAGGGTTATTTTAAACTGTAATCACTTCAAAGATACACTAGTAGAGTTCAAAAATAAAATTATGGAGTTGGAAACTAGCATAGAAGGTCTTTCTTAAAGTCTGAGTTAACAGTTTTACTAGAAACACATTTTCCCTTTAAACCCATGAACCCTCACAGTTCTCTTGTGACCATTTGGAAGGATGTAAGCCCTTGGTTGGCAATCACTGGTCTGTCTAACCCCATCTAACCTTATATAACTATAAAAACAGTGTGACCTTAAAAGCTACAACAGCCATATAGGGCAGGGATAGCTCAGTAGGTAGAGTAGTCGCCTCATGATCGGAAGGTCGGGGGTTCGAGTCCACTGAACGGCTACCCTGAGGTACCCCTGAGCAAGGTACCGTCCCTACACACTGCTCCCCGGGCACCTGCTTAGTGGCTGCCCACTGCTTTACTGAGTGAATGGGTCAAATGCAGAGAAAAACAAGTTATTTCCCCACGGGGATCAATAAAGTATACATTATTATTATATGCTGCTTGCCCACTGGTGCACCATATTATGATACTTTAACTGAGGTAGGTGTGCATATCTCTTACAATAAATGCAGGATGGAATAAGAGTACAATAATCTCTCCACCTGTGAAAATTCCTGTCTGACTCTAAAAAGGTGTGTGGGTTGAGCGGTTAACACAATCCATTGCACCTAAAATAAACTGCAGCAAAAAACTTGGCAGTCAAGTATCAGCATTTTATCTACTCACACAACAAAAGTGTCAGAGTAAAAACCACCAACACACACATGCGCAAAATATTTACCTCGACCTTCCTTCTTCACCAATACAGTGAGATTCACACATACACAAGTACACACAAGCAGAGACTTCAAGGGTCAAAGTCCAGCAGGTAGATTAGGGAGATATTAAAGAGACAGACAACATTGGTTAACTTCATAGAGGAATTTGTCAGGGAGACTGAGAATATCAGTAAACAAGACAAAATCCATTTAGAAGCAGGCATGTCAAGACAATAAAGCTTGAGACAATTGTGTTAGCAGTCAGTTTTGAGCTAACTTGATAGTTCGGTAAGCAGCATTAGTGTCTTGGAAACATCAAATAAAGTGTCTTTGAATGTCAGAGTTGATCTGCTTATAGCAGTTTATAATAAATTAGTCCAAATGTGTAGATACAGTGATACCATCCATAACAGCAGTTATAAGCATTTTATGTCCTGACTTCAGTAGTGGCAGGGCAACAGCTGGCCAACACTTTTTGCATGTATGCCGGTAAAAATTATTTTCTGAATAGCACAGTGGAAATGAATTTGATGTGTGGAGAGTGGAGCAAAACTGATAAAACTACAAAAATGTATGTTTGCTCAGGTTTAGACAAAAAGACAATTTGCCACTTTACTGAATTATTGCTTTTTTAAATTTGGGGGATTGATATCGTCATTGTTCAGGTCATGGTTCAAATAAACTATGGTTACCTTTTTATTATAACTCCTGATTATTTATCTTGCCTATTTCATATCACCTCTTTTATGATGAAAGGGCACATTGCAATCACAAAAAGGCAAAATGGTATGACTAACATAGCCTTATCTGACATAGTGAGTTGACAAATATTGTAGCAAATGACCAGAGTGAAGCTAAAGGCCCAGATATTCAATCAAACCTAAAACAACAGTGAAAATAAGTTTTGTAAAGGAATTTCCAAAATCAGTAGATATTTTAAAATGAGATAATCACAAACAAAAGACAAGGGATTTTGGAAACACTACAATAGATACAATGTATTTGCTGTACTAACACAAACTGCAAGAGAGGGAGGTAAAAAATACTGAGAATAAATAAACACTATGTTACTGCATGTGGGAAAACACGGGGGAAACACTGGGTGATGAAACAGTCAGAGTTGCTCAAATATAAAAGAAGCTGCTTACTCTGGAAACACATTAGGTTCAGCACTTAACTGGTAAGGTAGTATCTGACCCCACTGCATGTTTGGCTCCAATAATCAACTTTATAGAATCTGTTAAAAGCTAAAACTGTCTCTTCTTTCTTTTCATCTGCAGTGGCTTCTCTTTGGTAACCACTTCAAGCTGGTAAAAGAATGATGGTATGTAACATATGATGCTGCCTAAACTATCTCATTTTAGAAAAACACATGCATCACAAACGATACTTTAATGTTACAGTTTCTTACAACTTCACAGACACAATATTTAAAATAATTTATTTGCAACCTCATTCTCCTTCTATGGCTGTTCAAGTGTAGTTTAGTGTGTGCCTGCCTGATATTAGCCACACTTTTCTTTAGCCTTAGCCTCTTACAAGTGCCCTGTGCATGTTAGCATTAACCCGGAGGCTCTAATCATAAATAAAATCTATCCGAGACACAACCATTGAGCAAATTTGTGGAGAATCATAGCCATTTTAAAACTGTGTCAAACAGCCTTGCACTGCATATTTACTCCAGCAAGATCATTAAATTGCATCACTGCCACCTTCTCCAATAAAATTAGAGACGGCAAAGTAGAGAAGTAGAGTCAAGTCTACTGCAGGAGCAGAGCACTCATTAACTGAGGATCTAGAGATAGAGAGAGGACAGAGCTCTTCAGCACCACCCGAGAGCCAAGCAATCAAATATAGAGATAACAGAGCTTGACTCATGACTAACAGATTACAGGCCTAATCCCAGCAACCATAATTTCTCCTGGTAAAGTCTCTGTGTACTTCACACCAAATCTTCAACTAATATGATGTCAAATAAGTCCACACAACATGACAAATAAATATATCTTCAGTGCAGTTTGAGGGTTAATACTATGAAAATCATTTCATCTTTAAACTAGCTCCAGAAAAACCTTGCACTAGCACTTGCACTAAAAACCGCTTGCCTCCTTGTGTTATGAAAATGTTAAAAGTTTAAGGTATCATCTGTAATGTGCATGATCCTGTTACAAACCTTAACTTTGACAGACATTATTTTTTCTTTGCTGTAGATCAGACTTGTGTTTGCAGTGCTGCTGCCTGCAGCAGCTTATCAATCCCCTCTGCCCACAGACTGTAGTGACATCTACAGAGGTGGTGCAGGCGTGGATGGAGTATACACCATCTATCCAGCTGGCTCCACCTCTCCTGTGCAGGTTTACTGTGACATGAGCAAAGACGACATCGACAACTCAGCAGAAAAATGGACGGTGAGGATTGCTCAGCCCTCTTTTTCCAAACTAATCTACCTCTTCTGAATTTGATCTTGAAATAAGAGATAAAGAGATCTGGCCAGAACTTACCTATTTTAACTTTATGAACTGCTTCACACATCTTGGCTCAAAAATTCATGTTTAACACAGTCAGAATTTTGTATTAAATATCTTTTTATGCTCATGGGTGACTGGTTTTATTCAAGGATCATCTCTATACACAGATATATTTAAATCTAAAGGTAAGGGAGAAGCACCAGAAGACCTTTTAGTTTTAGTTACCTTGTGTGAAGTTAGCAAAGCTAAAAGGAGTCCTTTTGCTGGGGGGTCTATAATTTGCCTTTTACTGACAGTTTGTGTGAAACTTCTGTTAAATCCAGGTGATTCAGAGAAGACAAGATGGCACAGTGAACTTCTTCAAGAAGTGGGAGCACTACAAAACTGGATTTGGGAGCGCTGCTGGAGAGTACTGGCTGGGTAAAATTCATCGTTCTTTTTTGGATTAAATTTGCCTGAGTAGTCAATAAACCTTACTGTTATTTATTGTACATTTTCTCCTTTCTTAACAACAATAACATCGGCTCAAACTCATCAAATTTGTCTAAAACAGTTTATTTCAGATGATCACAGTTGCTCACTGTTTTATCTTCCCAGGCCTGGAGACAATGCATCTGCTAACCCAACGCAAGAACTATGAGCTGAAGGTCGACATGGAAGATTTTGAAGGCCAGAAGGTCTTTGCCCATTACTCCTCCTTCTCTGTTGGCCCAGAGTCAGATGGCTATAAGTTAAACCTGGGAAGTTTCATCAAAGGGGCAGCAGGTGGGACTTTTTGTTCTCTCTTTTATAAGAACTTTTTTTTTTTACTTTATCTACTCATAATCTATCAACAAAGTTAGGATTTTTTAGTAGTTGAAACAAAATTTGTGTTTTCTGCTTTGTTTTGTTTTTCCAGGAGACTCTCTAAGTATTCACAATGGAATGAAATTCACTACCATTGACAATGATCAAGATACACATCCTTCGAACTGTGCCATGGTGTGCTATGGAGGATTCTGGTACAGCTCGTGCTATGCTGCCAACCCCAATGCCATCTACATGTGGGGACCTTCAACCCGTTTAACTGGCGTGCACTGGAGAACTTTTAAAGGGCTTGAATACTCCCTAAAAACCATGGTAATGAAAATTAGACCAGCTGCTACATAAAAACCAACCAAAACACAACAACCTGGAGAACTAGCAATGTGACTAGATTTGAAATATTTTACAATTTTGTAAAATTGTGAAACTTTTGTATTTATTAACATAGTCCCCGTATCCACATTAGTTTATGATATTTTCAAGAACATTAGGACTATGTCTTCATATCTTACTTACTTTAGTACATATGCTTGTTATGATATGAAGCAAAAATGTTCAATGTCTAACCAACCATGATAGAGAATCCTTTGAAAAATCTCTCCTATGGATTGAGTCCAAACATTATTTACTTTGCAAGTTTAAAGACCCTTACTTCTAATAAAATTATGGACAGATAAGAAATCTCTCCATAAAGTTTTACAAACAGAAAAATAAACAAACAAAATAACAACGGAAATATTTTTTTGACCAAAAAGCGCTGATAACACTGGATGACATGTTCCTTCATGACCACCTATTTAGATTCAGCGCAACACCAGAGATACGGACAAAAAGCACAACATTATGTATTCATACGCAACAAAAAACAGTCCCAGGCTCTAAATTAAGTCTAATTTGTAAATCTTGTATATCTATGATATGAAACCACATTTTCATTTGTTAATGAAATGTTGATCACAAGTCACCGTCAGACCTGGCCCTAGGGCTGCTTGATTATGGCAAAAATGATAATCACGATTATTTTCACTGAAATTGAGATCACGATTATTTGACGATATTTATTTAACCCTTTAAGACCTACTATAGAACCAAGTCCACCAGAGCTTATATTATTTTTTTTTTTTACACGCTGTAGTGCCATTTGTGGGAGCATTTCAAGTTGCTATACAACTGTTATAGCCCATATTTTACTAATATGTATGCATTAAGTCCATAGTAACTACATTAATTGCAAAAAAGTGCAATAAACTACAAAAAAAATTGAAAATCACTTTTGTTTTGTTTACATATATTTCTACTTGGAGAAATTTAAGAGGTTTATCCCTCAAAACTTTAAATACAATAAAGTTGCAAAAAATAGTTTACAACAACAGGAAATTTATTTTGAGTGTCTTCATAGTTTTATTTTGGAGATACAGCAATTTTTATATATTGCAGGAAAAACAAAAAACAATCCTATGATGCAAATTTGCAAAGAAAACAGCATGTGCATCATTTCACTGTGGGAAGTGTTACGAACAGCTGATAGGAACGGCAAAGCGTGTTTCTGGAATATTATGTTTTTGTTGCTGCAAGCGCTTTTTATGCAATTTTTGCAAAGCTATATGTGGAAGGAAACCGTGACCGAGGACAAGCTGATGTCATAAGATGTAAGTACAACTCCTCCGGTTTCATATGCAAAACAAATTATTGCGCTAGCTTACACGGTTCAGGTTCTACAGGGATTTAAAAATAGTTACGCAAAACGGAGCATGCTGCTCTGACCGGCTTTAAAGGGTTAACAATGACTTTAAAAAAATAATATAAAATAGTGTGCAACACCACTGAAGTTTTTTTTTAAACTCTCTTTTCAACCAACGGCAGTCACTCTCCTCTCCAAATAACTTCTGCTTAGCTTTCCGAGCTTCCCTCGGGTCCTCTTAATCAGCGGTCTCCAACCTTTTTTGCGCCACGGACCGGTTTATGCCCGACAATATTTTCACGGACCGGCCTTTAAGGTGTCGCGGATAAATGAGGGAGGGGCTAATAATCGGCTCAGTCATTTTTAATGATCGTTGAAAGCCCAGATCGTAATCGTGATTAAAATTCGATTAATTGAGCAGCCCTACCTGGCCCTGCTCGTCACAACTGGCTTTTTGCATACAAGATGGCAACAGCAGAAACACTCATGTCAAGGCTTCAAAATGGCACATCAGAAACCAGTGGATGACGTCATGGTAAAAGCTACATCCATCTTTTATAGCTCTAACTGTCTATAGCTGCCGCCTAAAGCCTGACTTGACTTGAAGACATTCACATTGCACAGATGCTTTAAAAGTGAGCTAAATGCATATCTGCTAGATGTTATTTGGGTGATATTAGTGAACCTGTTTGGATTTACACCATGCTTTGTGTAATTATTGAGTCCTGCTTTCACTGGTTACATGTAGTCTTTTTTTTAATTTTTCTATTATCGTATGCTATTTAAACACATTTTTCTTGGCTGTTTAATCATATTAAAAACACAAAAGTACATTTGTAATCTATTTAATGTTTTTGTTTGTTTGTTTGTTTGTTAAGATAAGATAACCTTTATTAGTCCCACACGTGGGAAATTTGTTTATTTCTGGTGTGAAGATTTGTCAAGAAAATATCAGCCTCTACTTAAATAGAGGCTAATTAGAGGTCCAGAGGTGTACTGCAGTTCAAAATCCTCATTTATCTTATACTGTGCCCTCCACTGTCTGAAAAAAGCTCTTAATTACTCCTCTTCCAATTGGCTGCCCTTCATAGACAGAAAGCTTAAATAGCAGGTGGGTGGGGCTTCTGTGCTTTCAGTGAAAACTACGTGTCTGAGATAACAATATTAAGGATTAGCTCTCATCTTTAACAACACACACAACTAAAATTAGAAAAACACAGCTTTGACTCACTGGTATAACTTATAAATGCTAACCTTGTTAGTTGAGGTCATACCCTTATTTAAATGCTTATTAAACACATTTTCTTTAGCCTGAAGCTGTTTCCAGTGTTAAAGATTTGCTAAAATGTCTCAGAACCTGACAAACCCTGAAGATATTTTTAATTTGCAGCACTATTTTATGTGTATGAACTCTAGGAATAAACAAAGAGAGGAATATATTTCTGTTGTCACCGCAGGTATGTTGCGCCTAGGATTTCACAGAAGGCTCCACAGAATCAGAGTTAACCATGACACACTCCCCCCCACACACAGAGTTTAATGATCCGTATTTGGTATTTTATGGCTTCTGTGAAGGGAGGCAAAAAGAATTTGAGAAGGATGGGTTGCCATGGCAACTGAGGTTCCTAAATTTCACAAGTTCATTTAATGTTGTGGGCCAGTTGGGGCCTTTTGATGCTAAAACTATAAGAACTGACAATGAAAGTAACCCACATGGCATGGATGTGGTGGGACTGGCACCAGTAAAATCTGTGTACAATGGTGTATAGATGTTACACACACACATAGTGATGGTTGGTAAAGCAACAGACAGCTATATCAGCAGAGGCAGGTTTTAAACCTCAAAATGTTTTGGTACCGATATATAGAGATCACAAGCACAGACTAAGAAAGAAACTGCACTGACTGTCTGGTCGGATTCCTATTCATGTTAAATATTCTATATTTTGCCTTGTTTTTTACTGCTCAGCCATGTGTCTTACACATTAGGTAAGAACTTAAACCAAACACACCACTACACAGCTGTGATGCTACTCTGCTACGTGCCCTCCAGTCAGTTTTCAGAATATTGTAAATTATAGAGAAGGAGACGCTCTACTAGTGAAAATGTAGAGCATCTTCTTCTGCACTATATATCTTTGCTGAATGTGCTTCAGTCACACTAGAACACAAAATAGGATCCCAGCTAGAAAATAAAATTGTGGCGATTTTGTGGTGATTTTTTGCATTCAGTGACCGATTGCAAGCAGTTGTAGCAAACAACTGGAGACCCCGAGGTTGAGCAATCCTCCCATTAACCTCTGGGTGAGGCGAGGCATGCAAGGTGAACCCAAGGTGACTGTGCAGGTTGTCTGGCAGGAGGCAACCAGTCTCCAAACAGTGTACTCAGACTTGCTGTAGAGTTTGTGATATCCAATTTAGAACCATTCAAGAAAAAACAAATATTAAGAAGCTGAACCCAGAAGCCAAACTTGTTGATGATTAAAAGTCTACAACCCTGTTGGAATTTAAAATATATAACTTGTAACTATAAGAATAACATTAAAATTTGTATGCACTTGCAAAAAAGACTGCTTTTAAGTGTAAGTGTTAAGTATTTTAACTAAACCATTACAGTGTGCACAGTCTCACAAATACAAAGCTCATTTTTCAGGTCCTCTATCAGTCCCTAGTGGCCTTTCAGTAATACTACATCAACTGCAGCAAGAGAGAAAAAACGTTTTTGTAAAAAATGTAAAAGAAAAATCCAGTTCTGAGTGTAAAACATGTAAACAGAAGGTCCTATCTCAGTTTGTTGTAATGTGTTTTTATTACTTTATGCAAAAGTCATTTTTAATAAAGTCTTGATTGCATAAGAATGCAACATAAAACTGTGTTTCTTTGATAAACAGTCTCATCCATTATTGTGTATATTATAAAATCTGCGCAGAATAAGCAGATGAAAGCACCTGTGTGTTTCTGGGCATGTCTGTTGTCTTGCCTCTGACTGGCTTCTGAGTGCCACAATCTGATTGGCTGCTTGGCTACTGCAGTCTCTGTATTCTCACAGCACTTGAGATACAGATGGACGAGGATAAAAACACAGCAACTCTTGAACTCCCCTTTTCTGTCATTTCTTTTCACATTTCACGGCAGCTCATCGTGACAGACTCCACATCTGTTCTTCTTCTGAAGCACATTCCCATGACTGAATGACAAATTGGCTATATTTTTAGTGTCTTTTTAAGAAGTTAAAACGCCGGCTGAAACCACATGTACCATGCATCAGGAAGCCCTATGCCTCATTAGGTCTCCTTACAGTTGGCTGGCAAACCCGTCCCCCGCTCCTCTCACTGGATGGCAGAAGATGACGTCGCTCTGCTGCTGGATTACAGGGCTGTGCTGATGTAAGGCTCCCTGCACGTCTATATGGGTGCGTATGATCACTGAGAAGCAGACAGACTGACTGACTGCTCAGAAGAAAGGACAAACAAGAAATGAGATAGAAACACCTTCAGACAGAAGTCAGTCGTGTTTTCTTAGCCTTCCCCAAAACACCCTTAAAGCAGAGTTAATTTCAATATGGTTTACTTGACAACAAGCAAACACAATAAGGTCCAAAATGAAGAAAAGAGAGGATAGGATTAGGTACAGTACCACTGCTCGCTGCTAATCTTCCCTGACAGAGACAGAGCACTGGTCATGAATAAATTAACATCTGCCCGGGACCAACAGCATGCATAGCACGTAATGCATCAGCAGGGATGAGCAGTAAGTGTGTTGTGCAAGTCAACAATCACACTGTCTGTACATGCACACACAAAATCCTGTTTGGAACATCAATTTTCCCTCATTATACAAATAGCTTTACTGATATTGGATTTTTGGGATATATTGATATTAGAGTTTAACAAGGCTAAGAGGTTAGATCCCTCTTGGCAGCGGCTGTGCTCGGATACATAAGTTCTAAAAGCCAACATCAGCATATTAAAAAAGCAATGTTTAGCATGTTTACCATGGCAGGCTGTGCCTGACGTCGGACTTCACTAACTACATACATATAAGTCTGCCATCTTACTGTCCTGTATATTATGGGGTACACTCAAAGTATCACATATCACTAACCAGAGTCAACAAATTTTCAGATTCTGAGTCCCTCTGTCCAATGGATGCAGATATATAACTGGATAAGTCATAATCCTCCTGCAGGCAACACAAGTAACAATAAATCATAATAATTCAGAGGAAAACCAAAATCAGTCAGCAGGATTCATCCAGGCATGTCGCACCCTAGTGCCACCCTAGTTTTGCATATAACAGTGTTGCCTATTAAAGTAAGATAGCATTAACAGTTTGAGCCTAGCTACAATTAACACTGAATATAAATTCTAGAACTGAATATGTTGTATATTGTTACCCCCCCCATCATAGAAAAATCTGTGGCATTTTGTGGAAATTTAAGCATTAAGCATTCTGGATTTTATACTTCGTGGACTACATACTTATTTATTATATAGGCTATACAGAGCATGAAATCAAAATTTGCATGTTTTATGTAACTGAATTGTTTAATTATCTGATGCAAAGAAACAAATTAAGTTATAGACTATATTTATATGAAACGTGTATACTTATTACATTTGAAATATTTTAAACAGATGTAACATCTGCATATGTATTAAAAAATTTCTTTGATTTTGACACCCCATTTGATTTCCATGCCACCCTAAGAAGAAGATTTCTCTAGATCCACCCATGGATTCATCATCTATGTTCGTTAAATGTAATTTTAAAATTTCGTGGCAATGCATCCAGAGGAATTGGTGATCACAGATAAAGCGATTAAAAAAAAAAAACGTAAAATAAACCAACGTGTTTCACAGGATTCCTCACATATGGTTTTTAAAACCTATAACAAGCTATAACAAAACTATAACAGCTCATGGCTGTCTTTGGCATTGCAATTTTTTCTAACTAAAGAAATAAGAAAAGTTATACAGATGACCTGTCATGAGCTAATATGGGTTGATAAAATTAGCCTGATTTGTCAAAAATTTATGGAATTTATTTCTTCCAGCTTTTGATGTTTTATTGAAATAATTAAGCTGTACTGCTGCTGTAGATGTCCGTCCCAGATGACGAACTGCAATCTATTTGGAAAATACAAAATAAAGCATTTTTTCTCACTATTTTATTTGAACATTAATTGACCTGAAACAATTTAACCTTGTTAATGAATCACTGAACAGAAAATCTGTGAGCTACACTCTAATAATTATACCATTTATCAAATACAACTTCACTGGTTTTCAGGTTCTTAACTGTTAAGATTTATTGTTTTTCTCTTTTAATTTTACTAATTTATCCGCATGATAATGATCACAATATTTGGATTCTGGGGAGATGTCCAAAAAAATTTGATAATTCTTATATGGACTTAAGTAACACTTTTCTGGTATTATTATCTAAAATTTGACTGATAAAGAATAAGCATTAAAAAACAAATCAATTTTGTGGTATTTTAGATTAAATTTGTATTACAAGCTTTTTATTTATCAGCTTGATTCTCAACAATAAAAGACTTCAGTAAACAGAGACTAGCACTATGTGAGCGGTGAGCTTAGCTTTACAGCTCACAGAGCACAAAGCTAATTAAGAAATTGCTCAGTAAATCAATAGGGCACTTAAGATGAATGTTCAACATCAGCATTGCTTTTTCCTCTCTTTGCTGAGTCTCGAGCCAAGTGACCATCATCATTCATAGACAGCGAGCTGTGGTTCCCATTTTAATGTCCTACACTTTTTTAATTAAGCGTCCTTTGTCAGCCACGGATGGCTGAAGTAAAACCAGAACTTATGGGTACAACAAGCTCATGACATGCTGCAGCTATCGTAATAAACTGAAATATTGGCGATATATATATCGGAGAGTTGGCAGTTCGTCTTGTAACCGGAAGGTTGCCAGTTCGAGCCCTGGCTCGGACCGTCTCGCTCGTTGTGTCCTTGGGCAAGACACTTCACCTGCTGCCTACAGGTGTTGGCCAGAGGGGCCGATGGTGCGATAGGGCAGCCTCGCTTCTGTCAGTCTGCCCCAGGGCAGCTGTGGCTACAACTGTAGCTGCCTCCAGCAATCTATAATCATTTCACTTTGGTTACAACTTCACTTTGTGTTAATTTGCTACAAAATCCGAAAAGAAAATCTCAAGAATCTTTTTTGGAAAGATTGATCAAATAAACATGAACGAGAGGTTCCTTAAATTTTAAGATATTCTTTCATACTCCAAGGACAATTCACCTCGTATAAGCTGGTTAGCGTGAACGGTCGGTGTGAACAGCTGCAATAAGAACAGGTGTGTCTGAAAATAATTTTTAGCGCATAAGTTATTCCCGCCTGACTTGCCTGAGTATGATCACAATTGTTTTTTTCTCTCTATCAAATTAACTGAATAAAAAGTTTCTCTACACCAATGATCCCATTGGAAATGATGAGTGCTAAAAGTCAGTCTGGGATATTTTGTGTTGGGTGTCCAGATGTTCGGATCTACAGTTTGACGAGGAGGAGTGTCATACCACAGAGCAAGACAGATTGCCACTATTCACCTTCTGTCTATGTGCATATTGTGTAATACTGCTGCATTTTTCTGCATCTTCATATGGCCCTGAAGATGAATCACAGGAAAATAATTCACTCCTCAGTCGATGGATGTGGGCGTCAACCTCACATCACCTCCTCTGCCACTGCAGTTGCTGCAGATTAGGCAGTAAAGCTGCATTCAAAATTTCATGAAAATAATAAGAAGCAGAGACTTCTCACCTCAGCCTCCGGGGACTAAACATCTTGTCTTCTGCTATTGTCTCACTGAACGCTCACTGACAAAAAGCAGACAATAACACTATGAAAAATTAGCCTAGTGAAAAAGGATTATGAAAAGCTCACTGCTGTTATGAAACACCCACGGGATTTTCTGATGTATGACTTCATGCTGAGAGATGAGATGCTGTTATACCAGTTAACGCTCCATCAAATAATTCATCGGTCAAAAGTTTCCCCGAGTAAAATTCAATCCAATTTTATTTATATGGCACAACAACAGCGCCTCACAGCACTTAAAGACTAAAAGTGAAGTATTTCACCAATGAAGGCCAAACTGGTTACACTTTGATTTCCTGAACCATTAAAGGTCTGGCTTTTGGTTGATCATCTGGATTTCTAGCACATCAGTTTTGCTCAGCTGCCTGCAGTTTGATCAGTTCAACAGTTTCATCTGTACAAACTTCACTCAGCTCGTTTTAATATTTGATGTTGTTGTGAATGTGAACTTACTGCTGATATTGTTTGCATCAATCCAACTGCATCTATATATATTCTACTGTATCTACTGTACAACTGTGCAATATTTTTCTGTTTTTGCAGTCAACGCATTCAAAGGTGGGTCATTCGATGCAAAGAATGACCGACTCAGAATTAGAAGAGTTTTTTTAGACTATAATTTCGGTCTATTTAATGCAAAGTTACCTTCATACTATGAATTTTTTTCCAAGCTAGAAAACCTTGAAGTACAGTATATAGAGGTGATTTAAATTTTGGCACTTTTTAAAGCTTAATTGTCTCGTGTCTATTATGTAGAGGAATGAAAATAAGTATTTTCTGATCATTTGCAAGGGGAAAGTGCATTTTGGGCAAATTTTAAAAGGCCATGTAACCATGTGAAGAAGGAGGCTGGTCAGAACAGGTCACGGCCTATGACTGGTATCCTTTTTACCGACATTCTGGTATCAAGCTGATCTTTTAGCTGTGATTCCTTCTGTGCTAAAATAATGTTAGACAATTCCAGGTTTTTTGCAGGTTTAGGCATGTCGAATTATTATATTAACAAAAGACAAAACACATGTAAACAAGACATGCTGAATACTCTTAAATGGAAGAAAAGAAAATATTTTGCACTTGGTTGACAGAAGCTGTAAATCCATTTATCTAAAAACAGAAGATAAATTTCATCTGCTGTGTCAAGATATCTGAATGATACCAGGTCATGTTAATTGCAAGGTCAATATTTTGCATGAATTAAATCAAAGTTTAAATGTGTTCCATGTGTTTCCAGTGCCAGCGGCCTCTCCACACTTCTCGCTACCAGATACTGTCTAACTGAGACAAGACAAGCCTCCCCTTTGTTCTGCCACACACACACGAAGGTAAACAATGCGTTCAGTGAACTGTCTGTAAGTGTACAAGCCTCTGTCAGTCTCACTGTTTCTGTCCAGTCTGATCCACACAGGTCTCCTGCCGCTCACCTTCAAAATGTCCGCCTTGCCCGGAGAATACAGCGGAGGGCAGGAGACAGGCGTAGTTTTTTTTCCCTCTCAACCACAAACGCGCACAGACCCACATCCTGTCTGTGTCGTGACTCTCTGCTGGATCCATGCCACGCATCGACACCTCACCCACAGAGAGCACACACAGCCTTGAAACATGAAAGTATCCTGTGATTTCGTACCCATTTCAGATAATCTAGAAACTCCCTAATAACAAATCTACTTTTTGATATCTTTGCCACTGATTTCCACCATATAACACCCTCTGTAATTCTTTTACAACATAACTGTATTTCTAAAAAAAAAAAATACATATTGATTACCAGCTCTTCAGCATTTATTCTGTCCAGGAATTGCAGGGCTGCACGGGGATGACAACTTTCTGGGAAGAGTGTGGTAAATATAATAAACAGTATCTTTTTTTTTTTTTACCACTGAAACCAAGCTGAAACTGGTCTCTGAGGTTGGTGCTTGGCACATGCCAACACGTGCCAAAACTGCAGTACCTACAGTGGCCACTTGAGGCCTCACATCCCCATAGACTGCCATGTTAAAATGCCCACGTTTCAAGTGAAAATAAACTAGTACTAACAATATTACTCTGGGCGTGGCAGCTTTGATTGACAGATAGATTTTGAATCTCTTGGTCAAGTTTTTAGTGTTGTTGATATTCTATTATTTGCATTTGATCAAGTAGCTTCTAAGTACAAACTGTGTCTCTGCAATGAAGGATATGCATGTATTGATAACCAAGCTAGTTAGCAGTTTGTAGCACCAAAAAAAAACCAAATAAAAACAAACAAACAGAGACAGTCATGAAATAAAAGTTGAAAGGACTTAACAAACCCATGGCTGATGTAAATCTGACTATGTCCATCTTTTATATACAGTAATATGATTAGAGCTTAAATGTGAACCGTTGGGAATATTTAGAATAAAGTGAACTTAACTATCTATAAACTCTTCTGCACTTGTGTGCAGATCTAGCAGCTTGGGACTGCAGTACATTAACTGCTCTTAACACACTTGAGTCCCTGACCAAACAGTCAAGGGTCAAGCCACATTGTGTCCAGCACATGTTGACAAGCAGAATGAGTGGAAAACCCCACTGACAACCCCAAACCACTATAGATAACATAGATATCTCAATCCAAACCTTCAAATAAATCACTTGCTTCTCCTTTCCACCAGACTTTCCCTTCCTCCTCAGCTCTGTGTGCATTTTTAATGATTTTTCAGCTCATTCTTTTGGTTTTACGGACTATACAATGTAGTCACCGTTCTCTATAATAGACCTGTTAACCAATACCTGCCCCAGAAGCTTAGCATTCAAAGATCAAAATATCTCAAAACTATAGAGACAAAAAGTGGAGAAAGAAAAGCAGCTTCTGTTGTACATAGAGAAAAAAGTTTCTCCAACATTCTTAATATGAACAACAGGAATTGCAAAACACCTCTACAAAGATTCCGATTGCACAGCAACCCTGCCTGTAAAAGTTACATGGGTATAAATATGTTTTAGTCAAATTAATTCAATTTACTGCATTATGCTGTCTCTGTGCTAAGCACTAATCTGTGTGTAGAAATGGAAAAGCAACAATAATGAAGGGTTCGGTTAAATGAGAAGACAAGATGAGCTAAATCTGTTGAAACGCAACTGCGTGTTCGTGCATGTATGCGTGTATGCGTGTGTGTGTGTGTGTGTGTGTGTGTGTGTGTGTGTGTGTGTGTGTGTGTGTGTGTGTGTGTGCTAAATGAATGGACTGTCCCAGTTCTTGGTGTCGATCTTCCACTGCAGAGGAGAGAAGAGAGAACAGGGCTGCAGGGAAGCGGAGGAAGGGAGGATAAAAGACCTAACTAACAACATCCTCATCTTCCCTGTCATTCTTTCGCCCTCACTCTGCCTACTCTCCACTTCCCTACTTTTCCCTGCTACTTCATCAGTAGCTCTCCTTGATCTAACTCAATCTCACTCAGTAAGCTTTTTCTAATTCCCCCATCTTTTCAATTTGTTTCATCATATATATTTTTCTCTTCCTCTTGCCTTTTTGTGTTATGCATCACCTCTCCCCCGCATCCCCAACAACCCTTTCTTGCCTTCCTGGTCCACCAATCACAATGCTTGAGAGGCTCTGCACCAATCCTCTGGCACAGCAACCCCCTTCACAGCCATGTTAAAGTGAACATAATATCCTGGTGCCACAAGAATGGCATAATATGGTGACATGTAACCTTTCATACAACTTTCCTTCCTATACACAGGTGTTTGCAATCTCTACAGTTCGCACATACTTTCTTCTCCTTTAACGTTCCTTTATCTTATTACTTTCCTTTCACATCTCTACTCCAGCTGTATTTCTGCTCAGCTCTGTAGAGGAGTCCTTCTATTATTCATAATGCTCTCTCCTCAGTTAAGTTACTCCTTTTCTGTTATCTCTGCTCCATCCCATCAGATTCTACATTGCTGGCATCTGCTGCTGCAGCTTGTAAATGCTCACATGTGGCTTTTTAAATCTTGATGTTATCATACAAATGACTTTGCATTCTTCTGATGACATAAAAAAAAAGTTTGGGTTCTTTTTGTTTTAGCTTGATAACTGAGTTTCTCTAAGTGGTGATAAAAACCCCTGCAACAATCAGACAGCATGAAGAGAAATGAGTGGAGTGGGTTTCATGTTGACAGCTCTGAGATGAAACCATTTAATAGATCTTTTAGTGAGTCACTGTTAGTTTTCCTTCTCTGGCTGTCAAGAAAGATAATAGAGTGATAGCTCGCTGCAGCCCAATCAGCGCCTCACAGTAGGAATTATTTTGTAAAATTAGCAACCGCCAAAGCTGCACTAATCATCATTATTTTGGCTAAATGGACTGCAGCAATACTATGTATTCATCATACGGTATGTATCAGCTTTGTTATAGCCAGAGCAGGCTGCTGTTTTCAGCAACCTACCTGCCCTTCCCCAACAACAAAGATGAAAAGCTGGTGACACAGTGTATAAAAATATCACTTTTACTTGAAGTGCATTGCTTTGTAGCTGACAGTAACTTGCCTCAAAGATGAGATTTAATTACTTGCCCATGTCAGAGTAATTTTAGCTCATATCAGGGCTGCCTATCCTAGGATAGCGTGTTGATGTGGTGGACGAGAACAAGTACTTGGGTGTGCACCTTCAACAACAGGCTCAACTGGGAGATGAACACAGTGGGTACGTATAAGAAGTAGATTGGCAGGCTGTGTTTCTTAAGGAAGTAGAGATCTCCTGTTGTGGGGAGCGCAGCGTGCTATGTTGTGGTCTTCTGGAGGGGAGGGCTGCATTGGAGCTGGTGACACCAACAAACTGAATAAATTAATTAGGAAGGCTGCAAACTGTTCACTGAACAAACTGTTATGCATTATGGATAGTTCTCACTACCCTCTGCACCACTTACTTGAGAGACCGCAAAGAAAAGTTGGTAACAAACTGATTGGACAGATACAGGAACTCTTTCATATCACATGCATTAATTCTTTACACTGCAGCACATCTGTATAGAAAAGGAGCATCTGTTCTCTTGTGTTAACACTAGAGATGCACTACTTGATAGGCCAGGGACTGGAACGACAAACGATGAATTGTCAGGCTGCTCAGCCCAAACCAGTGACCAACCGATCAGTCTCAGACATTACCAATTATAAACCAGTCTGTTTCATGCATCCACAACACGCACACAGCGATGCGGGGAAATAGATACTCACACTCTCACTGTAAATGAGGAAGACACAAAACAATAAGGGAACCACCCCCCAAAAACTCATACGTAACAACAAACCTAAATAAGACACTTAAATCACCGTCATCCAGCTGAACATGCCCAGCTTGAAGAAGCTAACAACTGTACTTTACTCCTTTATTAAATATAATAATAGAAAAAGAAAAGTTGATTTTTTCTTTGCATATGGTATCAGTTATAGTTCTTAGAAAGAAAATCAACACTGGTAGGTCACCGTGATTAAAAAAATTGTGAAATCGCCTAGAAAACTGGTGCATTATTAGCAGTTTGTATAACCCTGAATTGTCACCACTCTCCTCATACACACACAGTTTTTTTTACTCTCTACTAAAACTTAAACTGTTATACTGAGCAACTTTAATATCATCTAATATTTGCTATTCTTTACGTATTCATTAGTGCATTTCGTATGTGAATCTGAATTTGACATTTTGCTTTAGCTTTGCTGATATTAAAATATTTTTGGACTTCTGTAATATTAAAATATTATTTAATATTTGAATTTACATTTATTTGAACTTAATTCACTGACATCCCATAGTTGCAATGCATGCCCCTTTTGCCACTAATGTCAATATTGTGTTTAGTTTTTGTCTGAAGGTATTCTGTTAACAATATTAAATAGATATAGGAAAAACATTCAGCGATGAAAACAGACATTTTTGGGGGTATCCACTCAAAATATATATCTAAACCATTAATCAGTAACAAATGTTTGCAGATAGTTTTTAGACCACTCACCAATAAAATCAGCTAAATATTGCAGCTCTAAATATGATACATTTATAATATTTGTTTCATCTTGTGTTTCTGTTTCACTGGCTCATCACCATATGCCTTAGGGACAATGTGGCAGATTGGCCATCACATTGATTGATTGATCAATTGGGGAGAAGATTAAATTGGTTTCGCATGGTGAAAGTGTGAAAATGCATGTCCCCTTCCCCCACTGCTAATCCCGGTATCCTTAATAGTCATAAAAACAGCCCAAAATACAAAGTTTACTTGGAACTAATGTAAGCAAAAAATTCTGTCCTCTTTCATGCAAACCTTCCAACATGCAAACAATAAAAAATACAAGCATGTGTGCTCAGAAAAGACAGACAACAAAGAGAAATGCAAGGACTGAATATTTTAATGGGCAGCGGGTATAATGGAGTGGAGGACAAAGAGATATAAACACGCTGGTTGAAGAGCAGGAAAGAAGAGCAGGCTTCTGACATGAATCTTGGCTTAAATAAGTGTCGGGGGATTAATGTGGTACAATGCATGGTCACAGGGGATCTCTGCATGTGTGTGTGTGTGTGTCTGTGTGTGTGTTTGTGTGTCCTGCTTCCAACCCCCAGTCCCAGAAGCAGAAGTGTGGCAGAACAATACAGCCTTCTGCCAGTTGACAGACATGCAGGGAGGGAGGCAGGGCATTGATGGAGAGTGGTTAAAAAAAGAGGGAGAGAGAGAAAGATAAAGCCGGATGGGTAGGGGGAGAGCAGAGTTGAGGAGAGAAGCGGCAGCAGATAAAAAAAAAAGACGCCAGAATCGAGTCCTTCCCAAAAATAAACCTCAGAAGAGGCAGCGTCTTTCCAGCCTCACCCCCCCATCCCCCTTGCTAATTCTTGTCTCACTTTGAAATAATAGAGAGCTCAGTGCTCCCTGTATGAGACCTTTGTTGGATTTCATTCTCTTCAATCCATATATTCAGTTTAATACAGGTTCATCCTCTCAGATAGTCCAGTATATCTTTATTTGCTTTTACATTTGTTTCATATCAGTGTATAGCCATGCTAGCAGTTTGGTCCATACTCCCTCTGTATCAGCATGCCAGACACGCTACTCATCACATACTGATGCTGGGTCAGGACCCAAAGAGATCACAATGCCAGTGTGATGCTGCTTCCTTAGCTATTTCTAAAAGTGTTGAAGGATCCAAAGAGCTCCATAAAAATCCCTCAATATACAAAAACTGTGCCATGAGAAAAGTGCTACGGTATCCTCAGTCACAAGATACACATGGTACACAAAGGCCGTATTAAAGAAGTAGAGAAAGGTGTTGCAGATAGGAGAACTTCATTTCTGTTCTATTTTTACTCAAAATATGGTGTTTTTCTAAACCCAATCAAACAGTTTTAGGTCTTGTGACTTCTGTTTTCTACGGAGCCCCTCTGATGACATGGTCCAAAAAATAAATAAATTGTGGCCACAAAATACTACTTCATGGGCACGAAATGGGTATAACGTGTCCACGAAATACTTATTTGTGCCCACAAAATACTATTTCGAGGGCACGAAATAGGTATAACGTGCGCACGAAATTCTAATTTGTGGGCACGAAACACTTGACCGATAACCGTGATCCTTCCCAGGCCTTTGCAGTTGGTTGACAATAAAATCTATCCCGGCGTCCAGCATGCTGGAAAGTGAAGCTATGGAGTTTCTCTTGATTAAATTATGAAAAGAAGGAATTCCTCACTAAGTGTACAATGATCGAGGAGTAAGAAGGTGTTGAACATCATGTTATGACAACTTAAAAATGCTGATATTTTGTAGGTATAAAGCTTACTATGTTTGGCATCTTCATATGAAACTAGCATGCTAAAATACTAAATAATTAACACTGATGCTGACGCAAAATTGGATATTTCTCCAGACACTTCCAGTAGTAAAACCAAATGACTAAACAATTAAAACCATTGACTTGATAAAGTTGCTAACTGAAAAGTCTATACCGTCCATTTTTTAAACTGAATCGTTCTTATTTGATCTGTTTATCTAGTATTATCTATAGATCTATAGATTATTTAGACATCACACTTTCCCCCTGCCCTTTTAATCATGTTTACTCCATAAATTTGATTATGAGTCATAATTAAATACACTTCAAACTCATGCGAGACTTAAAACACGTAATACATGGTAAGAATTTAAATGTATCCTGCCGACTCTGTTTGACTTTCAAGTCTGAGGACAAGGCAGGGGTCAAGTAAAGCCGCCACAAACTGGAGTAACACAATCACTAAAAGCACAGTGTCCAAAATAATAAAGGAAATAACCAGGAGATGAATAAGTAATGCCAACAATTCTCACTAAGTGTAGTGTTTTCAATCTGGCTTGAAGCCCATCTTATTCCACACAGTGGTTTTAGTCTTTTGCTACTCTGGAAGGCATCACAAAAATTACTTTCTCAACAAAAAAAAAAAAATTGTATTATTAGTCCATTATGCTTCCAACATAGGAAAACTCCACCACCATGAGCTAAAGACAGTGACGTGTAGTTTTAGCTGTGCTAAGTCAGTCAGTCAGTCAGTCAGTCAGACTATTGACAAAGCAAATACACAGCAGAGCATTAATCAGTCACACACGATCCAACAGCCTCTTAATGTATAAATCAATCAGGCTAACCATAGTGTGCCACTCAGCCAGTCAGTTTACCAGCCAGCTGACCAATCTGAAAAGCATGCTGACTTTATTGCTACAAGAGATGCAACTTGTTCATGTAATCCGGCTTGAAAGCACTGAGTGGCTTCATGTTTGTCTGGAGCTTGCATCTAATAGCATTAATGGTGGCTCTTCAGTGCACTGATCTCAGTGGAACTCTTAATGCATGACTTCTATTTTCCAGTTTCTGGTAACATCCATACCATCAACAGTGTTGGACAGTGAAGATCTATAAGCTCTGTATGCATTACTGAAGCAACTTAAAAAACAAAGTAAGAGTTAAAAAGATTTCGTGCAATCTTGACTACTATTTAAAAAAATGTGGCAAAAGGAAAACTGCAAGCAATACAAATAAGTCATGAGTGAGTTTACAAAGCACATAGCTTGATTTAAAATGCCAAACTGACATCTCTATTTGTGTCATAACTAAACTAAATAATTTAATAGTGGTATTAATCTTCTCGTGTAATATCTTGGTCAAGAAGTGAATCATATTTTTAAAATATGCAGTGAATCATATTTTTAAAATATGATTCACTGCATAATGAGGTTAAAAAAAGTACTATCAGAAAGTTTAATTCTAACATTACTAACAAACACTTATATTTTTAATTTTCATACTGAAAAAACAAACAAACAAAACAAACGTATTGTAGGTTGGGATCAGTGGTGTTCCAGCCGATCAAGCAAGACAGGCAGTACTTGCCCAGTAAAGTACTTTTCTAAATTACCAGCTGTATAAAATGAAAATTACTCAAGAGTTTTAAAGTATTTTTACATATATATATATATATATATATATATATATATATATATATATATATATATATATATATATATATATATATATATATTTTGAAGAGCAACCCTTAAGGCTTGTCCACAGGAAGTGACTAGTAGCAACATGGTAAGAAGAGACTAATGAAAGTCAATGACATTCAGCCACTTGGGAGCACTGGTGGTGTAAAGTGACCAGGTCTCAGGTTAAACTTTTGTTAACTTCAATGTGAGCAACTTAAATGATCAATGAAGTGAAGGATACAATTAATTGCTATTAAATGGCTGGTAAATACTGTATGCTACAGGGTTACCTAGGCAACCAGTGTGATCAGTCAAGGGTGGAAAGCAAAGGGCAATAAGCAAATTGGTTTAAGTGCTGGAAAGTTTATGTAGAGCCATGAAAATAATTCAAGTGTTTGGTGGCAAAACAGATGATATAAAAGATGGACGTGGTTTCCATGATTGAAAAGTGAAGCCAACACAAAAGCCAACTGCATTTTGTGCAGGATTAAAGTAAGTAGGCTAAAGGGTGTTGCAAAAAGATTTTTTGCTCTACAGAAGTCTAAGGAAGCCTTGACCCTGACCTAAAAAATTACTTCCCTGTTCATTCTGTTCCTTCTGACTAAGCCCATGAATTTTCTCACAAGCTCCAGCTCAACCCTTACGTGTCACATCTACATCTAAAACATCAAGACATCACCATTATTACATCCATCTATTATACTGCAAATGGGAAGCAGCTAAATATCCTTAGTGGTAGATTATGCTGTGACTCCAGTGACCCATTTAACATACAGCCAACAATGATACTGATACTCTTTATAATTAGCTGTTCTTTTATGATCGAAAATGGAAGTGTGTTATTTAATCAACATTGAAGAGCCATTTCAGGCATACAGTATGAGAGAGATGACGAGAAAAGAGAGAGATCAAGTAAAGTGAGGAGAGTTAAAGATAACTGTGGCGATGTGAGCCGAGGAGGGAGAAGATATTTTTTGCTCCCTGGTGCCAAGAATTAGCCCTGGGCAGACGGGGTTATAGATTTACCTTGAGTGAGCCAGTGATAGCTGATATCCCCATGACAAGGTTATGCCACAAACACCGGGAAACTGCTGACGTCAGAATACACACATTATACTACATCAACATTACTTGTTGCCTTATAGTAAAACCATAAACCTGTGACCAAACCGACTCAAATTCAGCTCTTTCAGCTTCCTGATGAATCCCCATTATCATGCAGTGTTTTTATGGCACATCATTAACTGCTGCATTTGCCCTTCTACGTAGCCAATGATCATTACTGCTTCTCAAAAGAATGACTCCAACCTGGCAAATAAAATAAATACATTCCCATGGTTTTAAACTTCTTTGAAAAAATACATCTATACAACATTCTTGTGGCATTCATGTTGTTGATATTTCTTCAGGGACACTACTTTTCTCTTTCTGTATACATAGAAAAACCTATCTATTCATAAGTGTTCATGGACACAAAAAGTAAAGTCCTCTTGGGGGAGATAAGAAGTGGTGAGAAGAAATGTGTTTAGGTACCAAACTACTTGGGTTAAGAAAAAGACCATGGTCTGGGTTGATAAAAAAAAAATAAAAAATCAGTGTTTCACAGGTTTAGTCAGGTTTCCAAGAAAAGAACAATTTCACAAGAAATATATAACCCAGGAAAAACAGCTGGAGAAATAGATCAATGGGTTTGAAGGCTTATCAGATGCCAACACACTGCACAGAAAGAAAGAAAGAAAATTGTACAACACTTCAGAGAGACACCCATGCCCAACTATAATTAAAACTGACCAAACGGCACTAGTGTCATTTCAGACTGTTTGAATGTTTCACTTTTGAGTTGAAAGTATTATTTGCTTAACTGATTACTTGACAACTTTGACATTTTTGCAAAGCGTACTGACATTTAATTTTTTAGTTAAGTTACTGTATAAAACACACATTTGATTTATATTGTTTGTTCCTGGAGTTTGTGAATCCATTTTCTCCAGCTGCAAAATATATAAATAATCAAAATAGCCATTAGTTGCAGCATTCACTCATCCTATCATTTCCATTAGGATGAGTGGATATAAAAACGAAAAAGAATACAGTTGATTTAAGGTGGCATTCACAATCTGATCTGTTGCTTAATTTCAAGGATTTTCTCCACTTAAACTGAAAGAAAGACAGATTTTACGTCCTATTTTTTCAACTCACAAAACCCAACATAAGACACTGCACAGAAAATTGTTCCAATGAACCGATCAATTTTGCTCAAAGTGGACAAGAGAAGTGAAGGGTTCCTGTTATGAAAATGATTTAGTGGCAGATGTAGGAATGGACTTCTTATATTTAAGTTATTATTTTTTAATTCCTACACCATGTCTTCTCATAAAAGCTTAATTGCCAATGAATAAATTAATAAAATCACCACGAGAGCACAGCTAACTCACATCTAGCTGACTTCCTGTAGGCCAAGGAAGTGATGTCCATTTTGACCTTGATGTTAATGAGGTCAGGGGTACTGACTCTCTGTGACAGGTGGCTAACCCTGAACTAATTATAGCCTCGGGCTGGTCAATGTGTACAAACACAAAAGCCCAAATGTCAGCATGTGCACGCAAGAGCAAACGGGAAGCATTTTAAGCACAAACAAAGATGCATTTGGACAAATAAGCACATACGCGCAAGTTGTCAAGGGGATTCAAACACTGGACCTGACGCTGATGTCCAACTTCAGCTAAAAGACTGATAGTTTACAAAGTGAAGCTGTCAATGCAGTGAGGAATATTTATTGATTTCAAGTCAGACCTATTGATCATCTTCTAGGTGCTTTTGTGTGTCAGTGATTTCGTCTTAACTTCGTCCTTGCACAATGACTTATGTACAGGCGCACACAGACAGACAGCCCACACCTAACCGCAGGGTGTGACTGCTGACGCTTTTGGCTGGGGTACACGTTTCTCCCCCAAAGTCCCACACCTCTCACGTCACAGTCGAACAGGAGGTTGAATGTGTGGTGTGATGGCATAAAACGGGACATTATGTTTTCTTCTGAAAAAGTTCCATAAAGAGAGGAAGATTTAAAGTATGTGTGTCCCTATGAGTGGTACCTTTTTTATGTATTTTCAAAATATTGTTTTCTTTACAACAAAGCCACCAAACCAGTGACTTTAAGTCACTTAAAACATAACAGCAGCTGACACAGCTGCCTGAAATCCCAGTCTGTTCTCTGTAGCTGATTCCTGTTATCTTCTCCTTTCTTCTCTGCCCATGCTCTCTGCACATCCATCTTTCTGTCTTTTTTCCCCACTCACCCCCCACAGTATTCCCTCTGGGACCACCCCTCTTATCCCGCTGAGTGTCTCGTACGTGCATGCATGATTATGTGTGTGCATGTGTGTGATGGGAGGCTGCATCGTGACAAAAGAGAAGCACCTAGCCTTCACTAGACCACCACATCTCAAACATTTCTCTTTCCTCCTGTGTGTCAGCTCTCATTCCTCCTTTACTTTCCCTCTTACTAAGACCAATTTTATCCCTCTAAACTCATCCTTCCCTCCTTGTCTTTCTCTACCTTTTTCTTTGGTTCGCGAGACCGTTTCCTTGACTTCTTCCTCTCCTTCTCCTTCTCTTCCTCTGCAGCGAGGTTCTCGTCCGCCTTTTTCTTCAGCTGCGAAGCGGCATGCGCCATGGTTCTCCAGCCCAATTAATCCACACAGGTGGGAACTGAAAAAGGAGGGATGAATGAAGGAAGGGAGTCTGGACCCAAAGTCTCCCCTTTAGCCTTATCTTCTTGGCTCCTAATTATCTTTTTGTTCCTCCTCTTCTCGGCTGTTCTTTTGTCAGAGAGTGAGCCCTCACAGGTGTGTGAGAGGGAGATTGTCTGAGGACTTTCCTGTCCTCGTTTTAAAGATTTGGCTCTCTCTTTTGTGCCTTATTTCCCTCAGCAGCTATCCACTGAGGTCCAGTTTGGGGCATGGCACAGACAGGACATACTCCTCTCTTTCACCTCTGCAAAATCCACGGCTGACAAGACAGCTGCTTCCACTCAGAGCTCACAGTGTAAATGAGTGCCAAATTATAACAAATACAAAAAGAAGAAGAATTTCCTTTAAACATTTAGGATCCACACACAGTTGAAATGGTCCTCTTGTTAATGAATAGTGTATAAATGAAAGCTTAGTTACAGGTAGATTAAGAGAGCTTCAGGGATGGAGGTCCAAAAAGGGGGCTCAATCTCCAGCCCTCAGCCCAGCAAAAAGCTCTGTCTGGGTGTAAAGTCTGGTCCTGTTGCCTGCTTGACTGGTTCCCAAAGTCTGCTGCCTGCACCTGAGCACTGAGCCATCCTCTATGTGCACACACACACGGTCCGCAACGCCTCGCCGGGACACATGAACAGCAGGGAAATGACAGAGGAAAGGAGGTTTAGATAGGAGAAGGAGAAGGAGGGGGAGGAAGAGGAGGGAGGGGTGCAAAAGGAGGGGGCAGAGAGAGAGAGAGGTAGAGAGAGCAGCTGGGACAGCACAAAAAAGGAGGGAGTAGGGATGGATGAATACCTCTGCTTAGTACCAGCTGGCTATGGCTGAGCGATAAAGAGAGAAAGGAAGATGAGACTCCATGCAGGGTACATACAGTACAAACACACAATGGGAGTCCAGCATATCACACCGTGCAGAGGTCTGCAGCCATGACGCTCTGGTTACGAAACTTCAGCATCTTTGCCATCTTGATCCTCATTTTATTTCCTTTACATATGAAAACAAGGGCAGTTGAATACATTACCACGTTTTGTTTAATCAGAGTTTAACTGTCTGAATCATAAAGTATTACGCAGAGATCAATCTAATACAAAGCTACAATAATAATGTTTAACTTAGCTTTTGACAAACCATTCAGCATAAAGGTGCACTGTACATATAAACCCACACACTTAGTATTCTTTGGTAGGTTATAATAACAGCTAAGTATATTTTGTGACTTATGTTGCCATTGCTTTTTAATGCGAGAATACAGTGCTAACCTGCAACTGAAGTAGTGAAGTGAAGCTTTTATTTTGAAAGTTGAGCTAAATCTTATTGTGTCATGTAGAGCCAGCCTGAGGCATAAGCCGACTAAGCAGCTGGCGGGAGCCCCCAAGAGCACCTGAAATGTCACACCAGACATTTGATAAATGTATATTTATATAGTAATACAGTAATCATACACAAGACAGTGGAATATTTTGATAAATATGTCTCAAAAAGGATTTATCGCTCTGGTCTGAAAAGAAAAGAAAACACAGGATAAAGGTATTTTTCTAGGAATAATTACATTACACTCATAAGCCATGATAATGGCTGTGCTCGATGTATAATGCACAAATGAGCGTCCATGGCAATATACAGATAATATTGGCAGTGCTGAGGTCAGTGGATAGTGATGGGATTAAACGTGGGCAGGGACCCCAAATGAAATTGTGCTTAAAACCCCATCAAAGCTTGGGCTGGCTCTGGTACCATGGATTTTAGATCAGAATATCCAGCTCTCTTCAATCTCAAATTGGTGAATTGATTTTGTCCTATCTGGGTGAGGACCTGTGCTAGCTGAGAAACTGGATTTTTGTTGTCATGATGATATGAAGATATCAAAACCCTACACAAACAAATCCTGGAACAGAGTGATTCAAACACAGCATGCATTCACACTCACATTTAGCCTTGTTTAATAAATTTTTCTTCTTTTTGAAGTATTTTGTGCCTATTAAAGCAGAACGCCATATTCCTGATATATAGACATTCATAACAATAAATATTGGATAATGCACATCACAGATTGCCTTTAGATCATTTAGTTCTCGTGGGGATGTGTGTCTCGACTTTACAGCATACTATGTTTTGGAACATTTAGTTTAGCTGATGTCAGTCGTTTATTTCTACACTGTCTGACTTTTTTCGACGTCGCCCCCTGTTGGCCGTGTTTTCCACTGGCTTCCGCTGTACTTTTTGTTCAGTGGTAACTAGGAAATGTTGGTATCCTGGTATACACTAAAACAGGATGGCTTATATGTTGATCTTTTTATGGAGGCTGCTCATTAATAAAATATGTGGGATGTCTTTAAAATGTGCCACATGCTGTGAGGAAATTCAGATTAGTTAGCATTGCTTACGCAAAGGTAACTTGTATTATATTGCTGGCATTGTATTACCGGCAATGGTGCATGCATTGAGATTTCACACAAAACATTTCAGCATCATACTCAGAACACTGAGAAAATATTGAATATTGAATTAATGAAAGAAACTTACTGTAACATACTGTGTAATTCCATTATGTTAAAAATGACAGCCTGGTAAATCGCAAACATTTTGACATCAAATGTAGAACTAAATGAAAAACGTATATGCAGACATGTTCGGACCAACAGATCAATTACTGGGATACTATTGAGATACATATTCATTTTAAATTAAAATAATCAGATATGGAATAACAAGACCTTAGAGGCAACTACTTTCAAGGAAGCATTACCAACCAGCATAAAATTAATGAGAAGCAGAGATCCAGTTTGTTTCCTGAGGTGATAAGAGTAATGAGCAACAAGCCACCACATCTCCTTAAATGACGATCATTCATATTTCCGTATATACCTCACAGTCAGTGTGTAAAGTCAGAAAGACCATGTCATAAATGCATTTCTAAATCTTTTCATTTCTTATTTGGAGTTTCCAGGATGTGTGTGATGAGTCCTGCTATGAGCTCATTTCTGGATACTGCAGCCTTTGAATATTAACAACATGGGCGGGGGGATGGTCTATGGTAAGAACATGTGAGAGCAAAGGAGCCTGGCTATTGGTTGCCTGGGATATGAGAACGCTGTATTTTTTGCTGCTTTTCAAAGGGTGGTCCTACCTACAAACAGACAATAACAAAGGGGAGAGGAGAGAATGTTTCATATGAACAACCAGCATCTTTTTTCATATAACATCTATCTTCTG
Source organism: Aulonocara sp. 'chitande type north' Nkhata Bay (assembly GCF_057382095.1). Lineage (NCBI taxonomy): Eukaryota > Metazoa > Chordata > Actinopteri > Cichliformes > Cichlidae > Aulonocara > Aulonocara sp. 'chitande type north' Nkhata Bay. The sequence continues at coordinate 21,389,272 of NC_141351.1, read as the reverse complement.
TTTTATATCCTTTTCTTTCTATATTTCTAAGCTATAATTAGGCCCAATAATGTTTTTTATGATTTTGATTGGCAAGACATAATGAGCAAGACATAATTTTATTAACTGTATGCAGTGTGACTGAAGATAACACCATGGGAAAGGTGTTAATATCATAATTGGGTGTTTAGTGTGGTATATCTATGCAGACACAACAGCTAAGCTGCACTACAGCTTGTGCCCCAGATATTGCCTCTGGCTACAAGCCAGTGAGTGAATGGACAAACATGACACCATCACTCAGTTGCAAATGGTGCCTATGTGCATAGCTACTGTAAAGAAAGCTTGCTAATCTTCCAGTAATAACAACTGACTGATGAAGGAAACAGTTTTCCCAGTAAAAGCAGCTAAAATAGCTCTTCAATGCCAAGCAAAGACACAATCAGCAACAGCCAGACTTTGCCATACTTTCAGTGTTTGCTATTATCACTGTCTGTAGATCTCTCAAAACTATGGCTGAAAAATGCAATTCTTTGTACAGTTTCTGATGTATAAACTGCAAATAAACAATGCACTATTTTTTATCCTTATATTTGTCCAACCCCCGTCAATGTATCCACACACACACAGAACATGACCTGGCCAGTCAACCAAAATTCTGGCAACTTTTCTTTTCCTTAGCCTGGGACGATAACACTGTGTGAATACTGATCAGCTGTTTCCTGTAAATCTAGTTGCATTTTAATCTGAATTTGAATATTTCACAGACATGTTACAAGTGAGTATTTTATTATTTGCACTGCTACTAAATGGCAATATTTTAAAAGATAATGATAGATAGATAATGAATGTCACAAAAGGTTATACTGTACAAATACTAGCTGTGAAACATTAAATTACAATTGTGCAATAACTAGAGGGAATTGGACTCAGCCAGTTTGGCAATTGTCTCGTGCAGGGCTGCTTACTAAAGCTGTTCCAATACAACAGGTCAAAGGTTATAGCATAGGACTGAACGCATATGCAATTTGGGAATGCATCAACAATGCTGACTCCCAGTCAATCCATTCATTTACTGTTTTTCAGTCCCCTCAACTATCATGATACATATTTAAACAACCTTAAAATCAGAAGGAAAATGTTCCACATTCAAAAATTCCACTCAAGCTAATCACATCCTAAACTCTAGTTACTGCACCATAATAAGTCATCAGTCAGTCAGTGACATCAGGATTTATTGGACTAATCCTTCATTATCTCCATCTGTAAAAGGAGCTTATGAATTAGAATTACTGGACCTTACAGTCCCTTTGTCTGTTGTGAAACTGGGATTAACAGCAGGTGATTTCTCTGTACACGGATCAGATGTTTAAAACTATTCTTTAAAAAAGACAAGGGTGTTTGTAAGTTGCTTGCAGTCTCTGGCAGTGTCTTTGCAGTGAAATTACCCTTCTTTCAAACTTTCTTTCAGCCTACTCACAGAGGAAATAGCACACTCAGGAAAAATGTCATGATTCCAAATGTGGGTCAGCAGCAAACATGCCAGCCAACTGCATTTTCCCCCCTTTTTACTCTTTCATCATCTCCTCCTTTCCTTTCAGTCTATCTCTGATGTTTTTCTTTTATCAATCTTTCTGTCCCTATGCTGCTGATCTAACCATTGCCTGCAGCAAACTACTCAGCACACATACACATGAAACTGCAGTTAATGAAGTCTTGGAGGAGTGTGCATTACAGGGTAGAAACCAATATAGCAGATGATCACAGTATGGACCTGAGGGAAAACCAGAGAATTCCCCAAGATAAAATTGTCCACAAACAACAACTATTATCCATATGAATATGTATGAATTATAACCCATTTCATCATCTAATAATGCATCAGAAAAATGGAAAAAAACCAAAAAACAAACAAACAAAAAAAACAGAATAAGAATCCTTAAAATTCTACAACTTACATGGGCACATGCTACTTTGTTCCCTGGGTTGATCATTTGCAAAGAAGCATTTGCAAAGAAAGGAAGAGCTCATCAAACTATCAAGGAGAAAACAAACACTCATGTTTCATCTGCACAAACATTCTAGACAGTATTTTATATGTTTGGGTCTAATTGTTCAGGGATCGGCAGTAAAAGCCAACAAAACAGCAGTCAGAGAGTGCCTTTGTATTCATGTACGTTTGTGCACAAAAGAAAAAGTTTACCTGCAATAATTTCATATCTGCTTTCATAAAAAACAGGACACATCCATCCTGGTGCACAAAATGAACGCGAAAGCAAAATGAATGGATTGCAAGCTGTTTAGTGTCGTTAACAATGACGCCCACAGATAATAACTGTGGTGTTTGGCTCCCTCTATTGGCAAATTAATTTCATACAGCCAGGTCCCTGCACAGCTTTAGTTACGCGGTGGAAGCAAATTTGCAGACATTAAATTCACAGAGACTGTTTCCTGTCACCACGAGGGAATGTGCACATATATGACTGTAATCCAAACATGAGAGCTGGGCTTTTGAAAGATTTGGCAATATAAAGGTTTTGTATACTATCAGTTGCACTTCTGATCACTTGGGGGCAGCATAGCACAGATAAAAATATCTTCCTGCGGGCTTGTTCAAAATACAATATTTAGAAGTTTGAGTGGCATTCACGAACAACCTAATTCAGTCCCTGTATATGTAAAATGTGAAAATGACTTGAAAAGTCAAATTTAGTTTAATTATCAGTTAGTTTTAAATAAAATAAAGAGCAAGGACCTGTCGATAATGACTCTTCACAGCACTCAAATTATCATCCGCATGAATATGTCCGGTTTTATCGAGCTGATTCGCTTGTTTTTCCTGTTTTGGTGTTTTTTAATGCAACATTCCTTCATAGAGCTTAACATAGGCAAGGACGTCAGAACAGAAAACATGCTCTTTTTCACCTGCTCACAAACCAGAGGAAACTGAGGAAAGTGTTTAGGCACTGAACATAGATTAAAGTCATTGAGAGTTTGTTTCAGCCTCCACCAGAGCACCAGGTGGGTGAGGATTACAAGAGCAAGACAAAAGCATCAGATAATTTGATGTTCCATTAGTGTACATATACCTCATGGAGTTTCAGGGACTCGCTAAATAATCCCGAGTGGTATCCTTAATCCATTTGGAGCACAACTCTCCACCTTGTTCATTAAATTTAAGTGTCTCTATAATACAGCACTCATTTGCCCTGAGTTATGTCCTGATACAATATCCTGTTTGAAGAAAGGACATCAAACTTGATGCAGTAAATCTTTAACTCGATATGCAACCTCACTGTGACTCCAAATTCCACTTGCCAGAAACAGGAATCATTACAACTCCAGTAACAATGATATTTCAAGTTTAATATCGCTGATTCATGCACTTCTTAACTCTTAATCCTAGTTTGCAGAAGAAAGCAAGCATATAACACAAACAACACCATAAGCAGATTACTGAATTCCCCAAACCACAATACCACAGCCACAAATATAAGCTGCCAATGTGAAAAATGTATGTTACCAGTGCAGGATAAAGCAAATATACCAATTTGAGCCTCAATAAAACAAGAATGTCCCACCGCAGTAGCATATTTTCTTCACAGTTTTTTCTTTTTTCTTTTCTTTTTTTTTTATTAGTTCAGGTACTCCAGTCTTAGAATTATAGTGATTTATATCTTGTAAACAATACTGAACTCCACTTGTGTTAAAAGCCAGGATATCTGCTGACTGACAAGCCTCATCGCTAACAACAGGAGAGCCGGATGTCCTATTGTTAATAAGTGGCACTCCTGCACTGGTCCAACCAGTATCTGCCTGCATCTGAGTTTGTCAAAGATGCAGAAAACACTGAAAATTCACACACCAAGGGACATGAAAAAAGGTATAAATGGAAACCTTGACCAATCAGAGAAGACTATAAGGCCTTGAGCTGCTGCTGCTGAATCCTGACTTAAATATTGCATGGCATTTAATGAATTTAAAAAACAAAATGCAGAGGTCAAAGGTAAGAGACCATCTTACTTGGCACATCATCGACATCTGAGTGGATTTAGGCGTGAAGTCAGGGTTTTATAAAAAATAACATCATTTAGATGCACGTGACATCTCAGATAACTGCTCGGCCACACTTATTTTAGACAAAGTCTTCATACTGTAAGCTATCCAATTCTTTATTTTAAATAAAATACAAGAACCTTCTGTAGGAACTTTCTTTCTGTAACTTTTGTGGAGGGGATGTGGTCCTAATGGAAAGTCATTCAGAATTGTTGTTTGCTGTACACCATACATACAAAGCATAAACAAGAACCAAAAGTTTGCGCTTTTTCCAGGTTTGACTACTGCTTAGCAAGAAGTTGGCCAGTGTTTGCAGACAAGAGGGCATTTTTCCTGCAAACTACAACAATCTGCTATTGACCAAAGCTACGATAAGAGGGTTTTGGTAAAGCACTCTCTTTGCGACAGCCAGCAACCCCCAGCAGTCACTCTCAGACCAGTTGGAGAATACACATTTTTATCTAGCAACCTGTGGTTGCCAGGATGTTACTGAATGGTTTCTAAGGCTCTGTGACTTAGGCATGAAACATCTTTCAATGACACAGTTGCAGTACAAACACAAGAATAACATCAAACATCAGTCAAAGTTGGAGATAGTGAAGCTGGAGTCAGAAATCCTGTGGAGATTTTTCCCTGGCAGTCTTTAGGTGACTTTAAACAGCAAGTGCTGCCTTCATAATCTGTAAACTGCTGGGAATATTTAAGTCTGTGTGAGTAAATTCACGGCCAAAAATCTGGTTTATTGTGCAGTAATTATTATACTCTGATCTACTTTTATCATGCAATAATAAATATTACTATATTACATTTAAAGACCGATAAATTTCTGGTTTGCACCGATATATAAAAATTTGTAAATACGGCTGTTAATATTGCAAATCCAAGCAGTTGTTGGTCTCTACTAAATACACAAATAAATGACACATCATAGCTCTTGCAGTGACTCTCAACTGTCATGTCTAAGAAGTACACTTATTGTTTTGACATCACATGGCCTCTGTCTCCCCCGGCTGTTTCTTCACTCTGTCTGATACTCTCTGCAAATCTCTCTCTTCCTCACGCACACACACACGCTTTATTCCTTCCACCCTCTCCACACTGACAACGCAGATATCCGACACAGTACATTGCAAATGGACCTAAACTAGATAAGGATACATATAACAACATAATACGCTCTGCAATGTTAAAGTAGCTGTTGGATGATGCTTGGAGTCTGCAGCAGCAGTCAGGCAGATTAGATCACATTTGGAGGCAAGGGGGTTTTGGGTGTGGCTGGTCCAGACAGCCCATAAAAAAAAACATCCATTAGCAGCACAGTTGAGTTCATAAAGGAAGATGCATGTAATAGTAGCCATCATACATCCACCTTTTCTCGGACCTCCATTACCACTGTAGCAAAACCTCTTTTTAAATGTCAAAGCAGACCAAAAATTCACATTTGAACCCAGATCTCCTGCTTCTCGAATGACCTTTGGCGCAGATGCTTTGTTTGTTATGTGAGCCCTCATGTTTGAGGAGACAGTGCAACCAACTGACCAGTTGACTTGTTTTACATGTGGTGAGGCCAGCAACTGCATTGCATCAGTTTTGGTAAAGCTTTAGATAGAACTTAATTAAAAGGTATGTATTTACAAAGTGTTTGTTATCATAAGAAAGCCCTTATAATACAATTTATTGCTATATTAATATTCTTGAAAATCTATAACTAGTTATAAAAAAACTAAAACTTAAAGACTTTAATAAAAGCCTTGAGTTTCTTATAAATGTTTGCAGCACTATAACAAGTCATTGTTTTTTTAATTGTTTATTAATAGTATTACATACTGTACTATGCACTTTATTTGTACTTAACCATAAATTTCTTAACAGTTAAATATAGTATTTGCATATAACAGATACTGAATGAAAACATAAATGACCCCACTAAGAGCTGTCACCTGAATCTCTGACTGCTGTTTTGTTTTTTAACTCAAACCAGAAGGCAACTAAAAACATATTAAACATTTACAAGTTAAAGAGCCAGGACATGGAAGAGAGCTTCAAGAATGGAACTAGACTGAGAATCGGTGAAGAATATTGCTCCGTAAATGTTGCATCAACCATAGACTGAATAGAATAGATGGACATAGCCACCACCCACTGGTTTGTTGAGTCTCATTTCAAAGCCTCAATTTTAACATTTTGGAAGCCACTATGTTGGCGTTAAGGAGCCAGAAGTGGCCTTATTTGAACAACAGATGACAACTTCAGCCAATGCAATCAAGTTTGATTAGAAAAGTGCATCCATAGACTGTAGACCGGTTGCATCACACAGACACCTACTAATCGGTGCAATCAGAACAAATAAAATATTACAGACTTCTTAAGAGTTTGCTATGCCAAGACATGCTAAGTGGCATGCAACTGCGATAAAAATGCTCCCAGAGCCACCAACTTCAAAAGGGGTCTAATTGAGTAAATCCAAATAAAAATTTTAAATAAACAAGCGCAGCACAGTTAGCACTGTTGGCTCACAGCAAGAAGGTCCTGGATTTGATTTCTTTGTGGAGTTTGGATTTTCTATCCACATGTGGGTGGGTTATCTCGGCTTGCTTCCACAACCCAAAGACATGCATGGGGTTAGGTTAATTGCTGTAGGTGTGAATGTGAATTTAAATTGGTTTCTGTCTTTATATGCTACCCAGACAGACTGGTGACGTGCTGACGGTGCACTTGCTTCTTGGCTTAAAACAATTGAGATAGGATCCAGCCCCCCCCGTGAGGTTGAAGAGGTGACCGTAAGAAAACATGGCAAAAAGAAGCTGGGTGGACGGACTTCTGTGTGTTTTAGATGACCATGTTAGGGCATCATGCAGAGCCATGGGTAGGAAAAAATGGGTCACAGTTTGATTTTGCTGCCCCCATTGGTCAAAACATCCTATGAGTATCAGTCTAAGCAGTGAGCTATTTCAATGACCTGATTACAACCTGCCAACATCAGCAAACTCCCTCTCACACTGAGATCCAGAAAGTTGTTTCGAAATCATCAGGACCAATCAAGGAGGCACTACTGAGGATAGAAAAACCACAAGGGGCTTGAGAAGATTAGCGTGCTATCACTATGGAGACTGATGAGGCTAACCACAGCTCTACAAATGAGCCTGAGAGAAATGTAATAAAAGGACGGAGGAGTTTAACTCGATATAATTTCAATACAGCCCTAAGTCGTGCATTTCACCTGTGCAACACATCCACCAAGTCTTCTGTTAATGAGAGCAGAGCGTTCTCACTACACAATGGAAAGGTCAGCCCTATCATAACAACGCTTTAGTTTGAATTAAAGTGACTAAACCCTGTGGTGATTTCCACAAAAGTGCCATCTAATCCCTGGCGTTAATGGTCAGCATGTGTCAAACTATATGTCAAATCTGCTTTTTACCTCCTGACTTCTCAAGCCAAAAGAAAGAAGGATAGAGCTCGCAGGACAAGTATGAAGGGTTCAAATGAGGGGCTGAGTCCACAGGCACGATTACAGCCACTTACCTAGAAGAGACAGAGAGATACAAGTCAATCAGAGTTCACCTTCACTGTGAAACTAACTATAATATATGACTGAATGTATACATCTGTGTATTCAGTTATAGTTTTTCTTTTTTATCTGGGACTTTCTGTCTGTCTGTCTGGGGTCAACTTCAGTCTCCTGCTGGCGCTCTGCCAGCTGTTTCCTAGGCAACCAGATACACGAGCCACAAATAGCACTGCGAGCAGAGTATTCATTCGCCGCGCCAGGGCCATATGAAACCTCATCACACTCCTTCACATTTCACATCCCTCCACAGCAACAGATAGATCTCATTAAAGAAAATGCGAAACTATGATTTGAGTTATTTCATATTATGTATGTATTTATATAAAAGACTTGTATTTATATAAAAGACTGTGTCAGACAGTGGATGATCTGATTGGTTGCACTAAGGCCCAGTATGAGATCAATGTGGTTTATTTTTAACTATTAGTCACACAAAATCCAAAATGAAATATCTGGAGCTGAAAATTAGCTCAAAAGGTCACATTGAATGACTGATTAATCATTTCAGTTACTTATAAAACACCACAGAACACAACAAGGATTTTTTTTAGATCTTTTTATTGGCATATTCAACTCAAATCTAAATGTAATCTAAGCAGTTTTAGGAAGCTGAAATGTAATTTTTGGTTATTGAGGAAAAAAAATCTTAAAAAGACCTAAGATTACCAACTGAGATGATAAAGTCATCAGGGAAATATTTACTGGGGTGATAAATCAAGTGAAACTTCTTCTTGCAACCAGTGGAGTTGACCCTTTTGCCCATAATAATGCAGGTTTATGTTTTTCCCCACTTCCTTTAAAGTTGTCTTATTATCAGGGCTGGACTGGTAATCTAACATACCGTGCATTTTCCCGCTGGGCTGGCGCACTTTTGGGTAGATGGCCGTACAAGTACTAACGTCACCCATTACAGCCATAGCTCCTCCACTAATAGGAGATGATGATGAAGTTTTATTACTTCTTCTCATTTTCAGAGAGTGTTTCTGGGTCCCCTCACATCAAAATTAGAAGTTAGCATGCTTTCTTTTTTTTAGCCTGGTTACAAGACTCGATAAATTTTGCACGCTCTCTAACGCTTGTAGAAGTTGCTCGTCGCCTGTGTGATGACTAAACCGCCAAAAAACCTCCTTAAGGATCAACTGAAATTACACTGGATTTGAATATTACATTACACTTTCATCTGGTCGTCTTTGGAGATCAAACGCTAATACTGTATATCCAACAAACTCTGGAAGCTAGTGTGTATTTACTCTAATCCATGTGGAATGATAACCCTGCCTGACATTATAAAGGTTAATTAGACATGAACTTTCCATTATGGATACTGATAGCTCATCCTAATCCATGTATTCACACACTGCAAATGTAGTCTCCGAGGTCCCTAACACACACACACACAGACACACAAGCACACACACGCACACATATACACACACACACAAAGACAGGCAAAATGCATACTTGAACGACGCAGTTACTTCAGTACCGGGATCCTGACCCCACTCTAGTAAGCATGCTCAGTAAAGATGTAGAAAAATGACCCAGGCAACAACACTTTGGCAGGCTGTCATGGCAACACATCAAGTAGCAGTCATGTGGCCACTGGCTGACGATGAGGGAAGAAGAGTACAGAATGAAGGAAAGAGGAACAATAACGGGGTAAAGACAACCAAAAGCAATGGGTAATAGGGGTGTGAATAAAAAAAGGAAGAAGCAGAGATGAGAATAAAAGATTAAAGACCCTGGAAATTATCAGGTGAGTGAGGTGAAACGGTCAGCGAATGAAGAAATGGAAAAAGGGAAATGAACGGGTTTTGAGCCTCCATGTTTTAGATACCTAATCCTAAACATCCCTAAGGGGTATCAGATCAGATAAGTGCTTAATATTGTCTGTCTGCCAATACTGAGTCTGATTCTATTATTGAATTTAACATATATCTAACAAAGAGTACATAGGTATGAGCCTTATAAATTTGAGACTAAATACGGAAGGTTCCCATTTAAAACTACAAATTTATTGATGTGATATGCAAGCAAGCAGAGAAATCTAATCACAGTTAGTAAAGCCGGCTTTAAACGTGTATTCTTTCTAATGGCCACCAGGGGGTAACAAGATTAGTTGAAAAATAAGGCAGTTTCCACAGTCTATAAGAAAACTAGCCTACTTCTCCCTCAATCTTTGATCCCTTTAAACTTCGCAGGTGGATCTTATTCACCGTCAGTCAGTTTCAAAGCATATACATCTACAACACATTATTCAATTATAGATGTCATTAGAAAACAAGAAATCAGGGTAGGATGACAGTAAAAATTGAGTAGGAGCTGTGAGATCTACACCTTGTGTGCTACATTTTCAAAAAACAAAGGCAGCAACATCGAAAAGGGTGAAAAAAGAAATCATTACTAAAGGGTGATGTCACAGGGTCTACATCCATCTTTTAAATACTAAGATATTTATCATTCTGTTGGAGCCCCTGGCCCTACAGAAGTACAGGACTAAAACAAGAGTACAAATGCCAGTTAATGAGCTAATATGACCTAATGAAACAATATTTTTCTCTGGAAACTGTATTAGAAAAAAATGTAGCTGTTACATTCAAGGACTACAGCTTTGCGTGTTCACATCCTCTTTGGATGGAAAGAGTTGGCTGGGTTGTTTTCTTTTTCAGCTTTATCTTCACCTGCATTTACTGCAAAACTCTATAAAACTTAAAACTTGAAAATCTACTTTCACTTACAAGAATTTTTCATGTGACACTTGTTTGAGGAGACATATTTGTGGCACATAAAGATATATCCCGAGGTTGCCTGCAGAAATACACCAAAGTCCAAATCATCTGTAAGCTACAAGGAAGAAGAATGAAAAAAAGGCAATCTGTCAAGGAAAGTGTGAAGATGTGACTCATATACAAGCCGAGAAACAAAAAATCTGGAAATCAAGAGACCGTGGTTCTTTCTTTTTCCTTTTTTAAAATTAAGTAATGAAAATCGAAAATCTCCCAGACAACATAAGGGATAAAAGTCATTGTAATTGCATGACAAGGTCATATTTAGACTGTAGAAATTTGGTGTTTGCACCTATTTGTGCTAGAACCGCACAATCTAATCAATTATTTTATTGTATATGAGTGCTGTTTTTATGCTGATATTACTGTGAACACTGGTGTGTGCATGCCTGAATGACAGAGACAAATAGACTGAAACAGTAAGAGAGACGCACAGAGGGTGTGCCTGCCTCTTTGATGATGTTCTGTAAGGGTTCTGTTTGTAGGATGCTGTTCATATTGTACACAACACAATCAGATCATATTTCCTCCTAACTGCAAAGTTAGCTGTGATGGTGAATTATGACATGATTGATGATGGCACCATTCGCTGTAAACATACATGGTTTTCACACACAAACAGTCACGCACACACATGCAGACGATGATGACGTGTGTCTCAGTGTGTGAGGAACAGTCTGGGTATTTCCAGCAGGCGACCTGCCAGTACTCTCAAGTGTTCTCATCCAGAAACCCCTCTGCCTTCTGCCTTTCCTCATTCTACTCACATCATTACTGCAATTGATCCTTTTACCCTCATATTTGTCATTTTATGTTAATTATACTCCCCCATCTATTGTTATCGTGTGGAAACAGGTAACCCTTTGAATGAGGTTTATTTTGGCACTTGCTGCTAAAAGTCAAACTATAGACTTTATATGAGATGGATGTAGTAACAGTGACATGACCTACTTGCGAAACCTTGGCTTTTTAGCTGTTGCCATCTTGTATGGGACTTAAAGATACCAATAGTCTCTCCTTAGTGATTTAAAATACAGATACAGACCCAGTGCATCGATTTCTGTAAAGTTTATGGCTCTTGGAGTTTTTTATTTGGGGGTTTTAGTCTTTAGTTGCAGTTACTTTTGTAATCACTTTTCTGTTTACATCTTGAGTAGTGAGCCGTATTTACTTCTTTGTGTTTCAGTGTGGTAGAGGTTCCCAAATTTTGTTTCTTGTTAAAGCTTTGTCTCAGTTTGCCATTGTTACTTCCTGTTTTATTTTGGTACTGTGACAGCCAGTGGGCTGGCCTTGTTTTCTTGTTTTCTGTCTCTTTCAGGTATCCAGCAGGTGCAGCTGACCCAATTATGGATGCAGCACACCTGAGAAGGCCAGACTCAGTGCATTATAAAGCTACTTTAACTGAACCTCCGGCTCTTTGCCTGTGGCTCATTATGCTCCCTTGGATATGTTCTGATTGGTGCATTCAGTCATGGTTGTTGTACCATTTAAATTTGTTTGGGTTTCTTTAATTTATTTCATTAAAATATCATACAGCCTTTAAAAGCCTGTGTGTGGTCTAACCCTCTGCACTTTTCCCCTCTATACCTGTCTGTTATCACTGGATTCCATCTATGTGAATTTTGAGGTTGTTGAGAAGTTGATTGCTGGATCTTTTTACCTTTATTTTAGTAGCAAGGGTACAGCAAGCAGAGCAAAAAACAAAACAAAACAAAAAAAAAACAGAAGAGGCAGAGAAGCACTGAGGGTGAAAGTGGGAAGACAGAGTGAGACAAAGGAAGAGCATTTATAAATGAGAGACTGTAAGTGAGGATGAGTTGTCATTCATGGGAAGAAAGGGAGAAACGAAAGGAGAAAGTAAGGAAAAGACTGGATGATTTAAAGTGACAGACATGAAAGAAAAGAGATGTGCACGTTTCCTCTAAAACGATTACATCACCCTCTTATGCTCCTGTTGCCATGGCTACAGAGTCACATTAGACTAATCATAACACTGTAACACCTTCACTATCTTTGCCTTGCTAGCTCCATCCATGAGCTCCAGGCTCTCTACGTTTGACTGTGTCTCGTCTGCCACTTCCTGTTAGTTGGTTTGGATAAAAGGTGGCTACTTTGCTTTCTGACTACAGAAATAGACCACCCCCCAAAGGGCTTTGTTAGACAGTTTCAAGCAGAAGATTTGATTGCACTCTGGAGGTGGAGTTGGTAGTCAGTTAGTTCTGCTGGGCAAGCTTCAGTGCAAGCACATAATTTGGTTGGAGGCCAATGTGGTAATGCACAGATTGCCCACTTGCCAACAGGTCTCCTTTCTGTTTACATAAAATCAGCAGGGACTCTCATGAATGTGACAAATATCCTCAGTGGTTAGGCCTGCTCTATTATACCAAGAGCCATCATGATGATTATTCTTGTCAGTATTAAAAATTCTTATTTAACATAACTATTCACAGTTTAACAATCAGCATGCATTTTCTGAACTACAGGAACATTGTGATCTTTATGGTTTTTAGACAGATTCTTATTGATCAGAGCCTCTTCTCTCTCTCTATCATCTTGACTAAAGCCAAGGTTTAGTCATATTTTGAGTTGTGATTATTTCCAGTATAACCTCATTTACGTGAACTTGGCAGGGATTAAATTTATATCTGAAATATGTTGATTTCAGAAAAACAAAAACCTGAAAGAACAGCGGTAAAAACGAATAAAACACATCTAAATTAAGTGCTAGTAAAAAAAAAGGTTGAATGAGGAGATAATGCTCACATAAGAAGGACAGCATGAATTATTTCAGCAATTCCCTGAAAACCGGCAATACTGTGTGCACAGTCAATTAAGAAAGTACTCAATCGATCGAGGAACTATGACTCTTGTCCATCACAAGTGAAGACGAAGGAAGTTGAATATAACAGAACCAGAGAGCTGGCAGAGGAACACTGGGGGTGATGGATGAGTCAGCATGGTCAGCTTGTTAAATGTTGAGTTGTGTGTCTCCCTCTGTCTTTGGTTGGTCAAAAGATTAGTTTCACTTTTTGGATATTGCTGGGTTTTAGTCTCTGTCTTGGTTTAATTAGTTTAGCTTCCCAGTGCTTGCCTGTCTGTCTCTACGTGTTTGTGTCTTCGTCTTTCTTAATCTCCTGCTAGTTGTTTCCTTGCTGCTGCTCTGTGTATGTATAGTGCATTTCCTTTCCGTGTTTGTAATTTCCTGCACTTTTTTAAGTTTAGCATTTTTTGATATAGTACTTCCCCTCCTTCATGCACTGTATTGTTGACTTTTTAAATAAGATTGACTTTTGGTTTTCTCATCAAGTCTTTTGTGTATGCATTTAGGTCAACACTACCAGTGAGTTTTGTCTTTTTTTATTTTTGGGGATGGTCCTGTGGGGCGTGTGGAGGTGCACTGTCGCAGAACAAACAAAGCAAATGTGAAAATCGAGGCAATACACCAATCATTATGCTTTGATTATCGTGTTTTAGGAATCCAAAATCACATGCGATTTGATGAACTTCCAGCCCTAATGGTGGCAGAAGAAAGAGTATTTTATACCTTATTCTTTTAGGTTACTGCTAATTAAACTGTTTTTTAAAAACTGAAACTGCCCACATATCCATTTCTATGTTAGTCCACACAGATTTGATGATGAACTTTTCTATCCTACTTAAACCTATTAAACACATCCATATGGACAACTTGTTGATGTGAGAAACAATTTACACTTTTTATTTTCTGCCTAAAGTGAACACAAATATATTAAATAGAATATACATATAATGTACAACAAAGTAAAAGCAAGCATGCACATGAAAAACCCTCTAAGGAACCTATTTATTAAACCAGCCTCACTTAATAGCAGTTTCGTCAACTGTTGGATGACAACATAAAAAGGTCTGATGAAAAATACAAAACATGCTTCAAGATTTTGTACTTTTTCTTTAAGGTTTGGCCCATCATGTCACAGCCCCTGAGATCTGATCTTATCTTGTGCTCTGTGGGTTGGAAATTGTATAGCACAGCTGAAATCTGGATGTTTTCGAGTAGAGCTACTGCACTGCTGGTGTAGGTACTGAACAGTGATCTAGAGCTGACACGCTGCAAGCTTTTCTGCAAACTATGGCTCCTTCTGAGAGTGCTGCTGCTTAGTCAGTCACTCCAACATTAAGCTAATTCACTAGCTATATGGTGTGTGTGCACATTTTACATTTTTTTTTACAGTCTTTGGCATAAAGTGATACTAGAAGAAGTCCCCTCTCAGCAACAACGGTATTCACCGATGGGATTTATTACTTTTATACCTGCTACATCGGCTCCACACATCAAATAGACCAAAATTGAAGGTGTGTGTTTGTTTTAATATGATGAAAATATCTTGGGGACAAGCTATGAAAATGACCACTAGCTTCTTATGTTAACCAAAGCTCACAAACAGAAGACTTTCTCTTCCCTTTCCATCATTAGCTGATAACTTGTCCACTCATAACTAAAAAGACTGACCACAAAATATTGCCTTTAAGCATTTACCTTCCTTTTTTCACTATTTATTAAAAACTGATTAAAAGAGACCTCAAATATAGTAATTTGACAAAAAAGGAAAAACAAGTTCTTTGTATACTGTCCTCACAAGAAACATGAGCATCAGTTGTTTCAGCCAATACCCCAAATCAACATAATGTACTGCTCACTTAACTGAGAAAGTTCTCAATTGATCGAAGAATTATGCCTCTTGTCCATCACAGTGAAAGAGGAAGGAGAGTGAATATAGCAGGGCTAGAGAGCTGGCAGAGGAGCAACACTGTGGTTAATTAATGAGTCAACACAGAAGAGCATTTGCTGGTTTTTAAAATGACCACAACTCTTCCATAACAACCTGGTCCCAAAGCAATTCATGAAACCTTTTCCAGAACTTTCAAGCCTGTGTATTTCAATTTGAAGTGTCTTTAAAGTGTCTGGTTTTCTCAGATAAATATTTCACCAATACTTGAAGAGCAGTTCCTGCAGGGCAACCTTTTCTAAAGATGCAACACAAATGAGCAGATAACTGTTTTGCTAACCCTAAGCTCTTACTTCACTGCTTGAAAAATATTCCTCTATGCACATATACACATTTAATGTTTTAATGTGACTCATTTTAGGAGTGTGCCACCGTGTACTGAGACCATGGCAGATAAAATCACCCTGTCAAAAAAGTGGGATTTTCCCTACACAGCCATCCTCAGAGTTTAAAGAGAATGGTCCGAAAAAACTGATCCAGTTCCAGTAAGCAGGAGTTCTCTGGGCAAAATATCAGAGCAGAATTGTTAGACTGCTTTGTGCTGAAAGGAAGGTGATAAAAACCTGTAGAACCTTGAAGCAGATGGACTACAGCAGCAAAAGCCCACACTGGGTGCCTCTCCTGTCAAGAAGAACAGGAAACTGAGGCCACAATTCTTACAAGTTCACCTAAATTGGACAAAAGCCGGGTCTGCTGAGTCTCGATTAACTACTGTGACATTCAGATGGTAGGTTCAGAATATGAAAGCATGGATTCATCCTGCCTTGAATCAGTAGTTAGGGCTGCTGGTGGTGTAATGATGTGAGGAATCATTTCTTGGCACGCTTTGCGTCCCTTAGTAGGAACTGAACATTGTTTAAATACCACCTGCTGACCATGTCACATAGTGTTGCTGACATGTCCCTCCCTTTATGACCACAGTGTATCCATCTTTCCATTGACTACTTCTAACAGGATAACTCTCCATGTCACAAAGCTCAATAAGGGGTTCAGTTAAAATGTAAATAATTTACTGTTAATTCACTGTTAATTAACCTTTCATTCAGCTGTTAATGAGTCTATAGGAATAAAAAACGGAAGATCTAAATAAAGACAAACGGATGCTGTACAGATATTCTATTTTCTGATGATTAAGAGCTGATTAAAGCACAGATCTGGGAGAGAAAAAAAAAGATCTGCAATCCTGGGTGCTAGTCAACTGCTGAGTACGGCAAACACAGCAATGTACTTTTGGAACAGATTCGTTGAGTGCAGGCCAAGAAGTGGAACCAACTTATTTTGCTTTTCTCTTTCACCGTATCACTTCCAAGTAACTTGTCTTTGTCTCTACATGCATGTGGGTGTGTGAGTAAGCAAGAGGGGGTAAAGAGTGAAAACCTTTCAAATGAAGCAGCCATGATAAAAGCACAGGGCTTCATTCTGTTCCTGTGAAGTGTGAAAAATGGAGCCAAGTGCAGCATTCTGCTCCACGGCTGCCTCAGCAAAAACACAATATGTTGGCTCTAAAGGACCCTGCTGGCAGGAACTCTCACCCCAAAGAATTACACCAGCTTCATTATACCGTGTGCTGCTTATTTGGCTAGAATATCTATACAAACAATAAACTGGGGAGGGACTGAAAATCAGTGCATGATGAATAGTGCATCAATATACTATGTATTAACACCAAGTATTAAAGTCTGCTCCTCTAAATCCACACATTTCTTATCATCACTTCATCAAAAGCATCTTGTTGCTAAATGCTTGATTTAATATCATTATCTTTTTCTGTATTCACCCTCAAATTCTTTTAATAATTTTTATAGCCGTGTGTGTGGGATTCAAGGACACTTGGTTGACTCAGCATGCTCGACTACATCACATACATTCACAATGCAGCATGCTTGAATGAGACTCTAGACCTTTTAATCTGTATTATTGCAGCTACTTTAACCTTTCCAACAAGAAAGAGTCCTTCACCACAGATGTAATCTGAAAACGTAGCTAAATAGTGACTGAATGGCCATTTTGACAGCACTCCATTATTGTTTTCTTTTCATAGACTGAAAGCCAAATAAAGATGTTGTAATATGCTTTTTTTTTTTTAAAAAAAAGGAAAGTTGTAACAATGAAGATTCGTTATAAAATTATTGTGTTGATTAATGAAAAAGTTCTTTGCAAATGCTTTCGCTTTCGTCCGTCTTGTGCCGGTCCAAGAATTTCACCTCTAGCGGCACAATGCGAATACCCCCGGCCGTCCCTTCGTCATGTCAAATACTTCCAACAGCTGTTCAGGAGGTCTTGCTCCTAAAGAAAAATAATTGAAGTCTTTACTATAAATCAGATGCTTATTTTTGTAATTGGAAGTGTAAGATTGCATTAAAAGATGCATAAACAATTTCTTGGGGCAAAATCAGCACCAGTCCACTTATAAGTTTCACATCTTATCGTTTTTAAAGTGGAGTTTGTTATTATTAGCAACTTTTAAAAATCTCTTCACTTTACTGGTTTCCTCTAATGCTGTTTCCACCCCATTGGTACATGATGCCATGGGTGTGACTTGAGTATAACGTTGCAGACTTTCTGAGCAAGCCAGCAGAATTTCAGAATGGGCCATCTCGTCAGTTAATGTCACGCTGTGCAGTCAGCACTTCCTGCTCTCAGGGAATGGCTTGCAATATGGCACTCATAGTACAACCTGGCCAAACTCTACCAATGGCTCATAACACTGTCTGAAGACTTATCAGATATCCCCGGCAATGTCCGTCTCAACAGGAATGGTGAACTGTACGGGAGGACAGCCAGCTCTGTGCTTGCAAAATGCTATGCCGGCATTCCAACTGGGATTAAACCCCGGTGTAGGGTAACCTGTCTGACTCCACCCAGCACCGCCCTCTGGAAGAGAAGGAAACTCAAACCAATGTGTAAATACTCTCACGTTGCTTAGAACTAGAGATGGCATGATACCACTTTTTTATGTCCGATACCGATACCGATATCATAAATTTGGATATCTGCCGATACCGATATGAATCCGATATAGTGTTTTTTAATCAACAAAACTGTTTTTTAAAATATCTTGCTGCATTTTGCAAGTCTGCAAGTTCATACTCAAGTTTAAAACAACAACTACACTAAAGCTATTCTGTTATACCTGTATACAAAAAAAATATTTCATAGTTCAGCAATACTGATCAATCTAATAAACTTAAACCTACACCATCCTCACTATTCTGGTATTTTAAAGAGTACTTAGCGTAAATATTAAGCAACCTAACTAATAGGGTTCCAACTCCCAGCAACAACAAAAATAAATAAATAAAAAATAGGGAACCACCCCTCACGCTCCACCTCATGATGCTTAATCGACGTAATCAACCTTAATTTGATGAAGTGTGAAAAAAATGCACAGAAATCAATTATTTTTCAAGAAATATTAAATAGATTCAACATCTTTCTTCAACAAAATTGCAGACTGCACAGATGGTACCTTCCCAAAGTAAAAAGTACTATAGCTTACTAGGGTATATATATTAGACTTAATAGTCACTATATACAGTAATTGACTTCTATTCATTTTACATCAAATTAAAACTTTGGGTGTCAGATAATTATTTATTAAAAGCTCGACATTTTAAATGAGAATAAGAAAGAAAAGTATGTCTTTGTGCCCCCTTTTCCCTGTTAATGCCCTATCGGCCCCCCTGGCTAAACTTTGCTAGATCCGCCCCTGCACAGTTACCAGCGTCAGCTACGTCAGCTATGTAGAAAAAGATCCTGGTGTAGAAAGTAATATTAAATAAATTCTAACAACAGCTTATCAAGCTTAAACGTGCTGCTGTTGTTCAGCCGCTGGTTTCCTCTTTCTGGTGCAAAGTGGGCCAAAAACAAACAAGAGACACGGACTCGCGACAGAAAAGCCGATCAGCTGATCGTTAAGCAGTTTCACGATTGAAGTAGCAGCCGGAGAGCGAGAGGCAGTCGCTTGTTAAGCTTAACGCAGGAATGCTTTACAAACATTCAGAGATGGACTTACACACTTGCTTTACTTCTCTCGGGATAACTTTGTCGGAGATGAAATGCCAGGTTGCTAGCGAAGCTCCACATGCTATCCAGACCACCGACAGGTCCCGCATGCCACAGCCGCTCTATCACGTGATGCATACTGCTCCGACGTGCTAACGTTCTGAGGTGAGTTACGGCGTGTTGCAAGTTTTGTGAGGTGCTTTCGTGATATTTAATGGATCGGATTACATTTTTTATTTTTCTCCGATATCCGATCCAGTAATTTAGGTCAGTATCGGACCGGTACCGATACGTAATATCGGATCGGTCCATCTCTACTTAGAACCATAATAATTTATAAAAACACATACAGCTTAGCTGACAGCCTACTTGAAAAGTTGATTTTATTTTTCTAATACCGCATTTTTCCGAATTTCTGTACGGAGGTGTCGCACTGTGCATGTATTGCCAATAACCACACCATTTAAAAATTAAATTAATACTAGGTCAATAATCCACATATAATACCTATAATCTTACTTAAAAGACTTTGAACGTGGTTGTTTATGCCAGACGGGCTGGTTTGAATATTTCAGAAACTGTTGATCTACTGGGATTTTCCCATACGACCACCTCTAAGGTTTTATCAGAATAACTTCAAAAATAGAAATACAATGTGAAATGTTTCGTTGACAGCATTGTGCTGAATGAAAGGCAACAGTAAATGAAATGACCACTCCTTACAACCAAGGTATCCAGACAAACGTCTCTGGAGGCAGATGGGCTACAGCAGCAGAAGACCAGCCTGGGTGCCATTCCTGTCAGCTTAGCACAGGAAGCTGAGGCTACAGGTCACTAAAACTGGACACCAGACGACTTGAAAAAAACTTCCTGACCTGAAGAGTCTGAATATTTGCTGCAACATTTAGATAGTAGGTTCACAAACAACATAGGGTAAACAACATGAAAGCATGGATCCATTCTGCCTAGTACCAATAGTTCAGGCTGCTGGTGGTATAATGCTGTGGGGGTTATTTTCTTGGCACACTTTGCCTCCTCAGTACCAAGTGAGCATTATTCAAATGCCAATTGATTACTGATTATGTCATGTCTATTCCTTTATGACCACAGTGTAGCCATCTGATGACTGCTTGCAGCAATATAGTGTGTCATATTACAAAGCTCAAATCATCTCAAACTGGTTTATTCAACGTAACAATGAGTTCTCTGTTCTCAAACGGCCTCTGCAATCCATATCCCAATCAAATGGAGCACCTTTAAGATGTAGTGGAATGGGAGATTGGCGTCATGGATGTGCATCCAACAAATCTGCAGTAACATCTGTGTGATGTTATTGCATCAACTGGACAAAATCTCTCAGGAAAGTTTCCAGCACCTTGTTGACTCTGTGACACGAAGTAATAAGACAGAGCTGAATACAAAAAGGGCTCCAACCCAGTACAAAGCACGGTGTACCTAATGAAGAGGCCAGTGAGTGTATATGAAAATAACCAAGTAATTATTCTTTTTGTATTTTTTTGTAGAGTTATAGTTACAAGCTATATTATAGCGTAATACACCTGAAAATGCAGCTGAAATCAAGTCGAGTTGCACTGCAGGCGATATAGGCACCAATGAAAAAATAAAGAATTTATAATAAATAGAAATTTCTTGTCTGTGTCAGTTTTGAACCTTTTAGATTTATATAAAACAATGTTATGGGAGTGTAATATTAATAAAGCTTCTGAGTAATTTGATTACATTTATTCTGATGTGAGGACTATTGCCATCCGCTGTATTTTGCATGAACCTCTGACTAAAGCATCGTCACTATAAACCCTTCTGAGTGGGAAGGATACTCAAAAGATAAGACCTTATTATTTATTAATTAAACAAAGCAGTCATGTAAGCAGTAAAAGCTTTAGATCAACATTTATACATTTCTTGTAAATGCCAAAGTAAAATTTCAGCAAACAACTCTATTTTCTTGCTCTTTACTGCAGATAAAGCAGTTTGCCAGTGTGCTGAAACTACCAGTTCGTGCCTATTGAAAGCATTGACAGTATTGACACTGGAGAGGGTGTGGGCTGAAAATGACTGAACGTGGGCAGTCATGTTACATAAGCAATAGTCCACTTCTCTTACTAAAACAGCACAAAAACACTGATACACCGGGCATACATGTGCCGCTCACCTACCTCTGACAGATGGGATGTTTTTTTCCTGAAGTCAATCTGAACCTGCAGAGCTGAGCTGATACCTCACATGAATGTATTATCACGCATTGTGATTTAGTATTTAGTATTTATTTATTTATTGTCATTGTCAAGAACAATGAAATTGCGTTTGGGGCTTCCATACAACCCCAAAAAAAGAAGAAAATAATAAATACCCCTTAAAACCCAAGTGTACATATTTAACCCAGTGTGACTCCAATGCAATAAGACAATCCTTAGCAATAATGTTCGTAGAAATTCAGACAAAGACCTGAGAAACATGACAAAATACAACAATGCAACCCATTCAATATTATTGTACTGTGAGATATGATATCAGATATGATAGTTATCTATTTAAGAAAGAGGGGGGGGGGGGGGGGGCAGGAGGGGGAAGAGAATAAAGATATGATGCACCAATGCAGACCAGTTCATTGCTATTAAGAAGTTGGATATGGTTATTGTCCGTGGATTTGGTCATATTTTATTAAGTATTTAGATAAACCAGCATCACTTCTGAGCAGACTGAAGAGATTTCTTAGAATTTGGCACCTCCACCTCCACACTCTGCTGAGGTATTTTTTTGGTACACGTGCATGCCGTCTCCTGTCTTCCCTACTTGCATGAGTCCATTCTGGACATACAAACCAAGTGTATATGTGTGTATAGTGGACCCACACAGGGTGTAACAGCTGATATAGATGTGTTCATCCTCCAAACCCCGAGTTCATCCAGTTTATTCAGAGACACTTTTACTCTGGGCAAACTTAAGTGCATTCTAGTGCCCAATTGAACGATTTCCACGTATGAAACAACTTCACATAGTGCGTGAGCCTTTATGCGTTCTCTGCACCTGATGACTAACTTCCACAGCTCCACTCTGATGCTCTCACTTCCTCCCTCTCCCAGCAGGTCTTTAGTTGTCATAGTTACATCCATTAACACACCTGCTAAGCTCTCTGGTCCCACAGGGTCTCCGCCTCTCACCTTTTCTTGCTTCCATTTCTGCAACATTCAGAGACTTTGCGTTTAAGAAAACCGCTGATATGTAATAACCTAGA
This sequence comes from Aulonocara sp. 'chitande type north' Nkhata Bay, assembly GCF_057382095.1. Lineage (NCBI taxonomy): Eukaryota > Metazoa > Chordata > Actinopteri > Cichliformes > Cichlidae > Aulonocara > Aulonocara sp. 'chitande type north' Nkhata Bay. Next base: position 21,366,853 of record NC_141351.1, on the reverse strand, counting down.
CCAAAACATGATGTAATAAAGACAAGAAAAAATAGGATCACCTTTTGTTGGCTACTCTAAAAATATTTTATCTGTAGGCAGTATAATGACAACATCACTTTGCCAGTTCACCCAGGTTAATTACCAGGCGCCGAGTTATAAAAATAAAACAGCATAACTGCACTCATTAGCACTTTTATAGATTTACTTGATTGTTGAAATTTTGATTAAGTACTTTTGCCCACTTTATGATGCTTTCAAAAGCTGCACAATGGAAGTAAAAAAGGCTAAGGGTTTATGACATGTACAACAATGTTTGCTAACAACTCCCACTATACAATGCATCACACTTTACAGACGGCACAATGACGGTTGGATGACTCTACAGCTCATAATGACGCAGGGTGAAAGTAGCAGTTTCTGAGTGCAGTGAATGTGTGATGGTGATTACAAACACAGCTGAGAGGTTTAACAAAAGAAGTTTAGCAGGTTATTGAATTGCAGGATGGGAAATGTAGTATTTACCCTAGAATAGCCTGTGCAAGTTCATTAACAGTCCATAGCATTGGACAACATAAAAGATAGACAAAGCCACCATGATGTCACCTATTGCTTCTGGACTATGCATTTTGAAGCTTTAACACTGGTGTTTTAATTACCTCAACGTTTGTTTTAAGAGCCAGAATATACTGTATTTGGATGAAAAAGTTATCAGCTAACATTAGTTAACTTTGTTATCATACACAATAGGGCTGCCACAAACGATTATTTTGATAGTCAACTAGTCACCGATTATTTTTGCGATTAGTCGACTAATCAGATCATCATCCATTGGACGTAAAATGTACAGCTTATTGCACCAGCAGCATCTGCTCTTATATAACTATCATTAGCTTACAGCTTTAAGTGTTTAAGGTATGTGCTAACTAAAAATAAAGACAAGATGATAGTTTATTAAATTTAAATGAAATTTGCAGATTGTTTCGGTGGAGTTTAATAAACTCAGCCGTCTGCTCCTTGCTATCTAAAATATAACAGGACACCGGAGTATATTCTCGAGCATCTCACACTTCTGATAATCAGCTGTCTGCTTGACGTTTATTCAGCTGTGTAAAAACTATAACTTTAATCTCAGCCAAACCGATTTACTCAGGAACAAATAAAATACTGAAAAAAGCCAAACAATAACATTTTTAAGTTATCTAAGTGACTTATATATCATGTTTAACCTGAGTAGCAAAAGACGGCGGTGGGTTTGAAAATGATTTGCCGGGAGTCCGGTGTTCTCACGGGCTCTAGTGAGCCTTGAACCCCGCTTAGATATCGAGGTAGTGGGTAACAGACGTCCCCGAAAACGTCGGAGCGCTTTTGAAAATATGTGGTGTCTTGATAAACTGAGCAGATATTTGAGGTTTACACAGCTACATTCTCGCCTGAAAATGTGTTAAACGTTTATTTTGTGACCCAGAAAGAATGATAAGAGTAACATTAAAACTAACTAGCTGCCGCCATTGTTGGAAACTGAGCAGGGCCGCGCTATGAATTCTGTGATACAGTTTCTTCTTCTTCGGGGTTTAACCGCAGCTGGCATACTTGTACATGCAGTGCTGCCATCTTCTGTTTCAGTCCGTTATTACACTCTTAAATCCTACTACTTATTCCTGCGTCTTTGGGAATCTTACAAAGGTTCAAAAAACGCTTCGACTATTAAATCAATCGTCGACGATTTTGATAGTCGACGTAATTGTGACTAGTCGACTAATCGTGGCAGCCCTAATACACAACTTTTCTTACTGCCAAGGAACACACAATTAAACACTAGAAGTCCGCTCAGCAAAAGTGAACCAAAAAACCTCATATGATCAGTACCACACAACAATCCATATGTCTCGAGGCCAAATCCAGTGACCCAGGTCCAGCTGAGTCAAAATAACCCAACTCTGTTATAAAGGAGTAAACTATCCACAGAGGCCAAAACCATATTTCTGTGGCTATAAATATGCTTTTGGGTTATGTAAAGATGAGGATTTTAAAATTAGAGTATAGGGACTGATTCACTTTAGGAGTCAGCCTCAGGTGGCTGTTAGGGGAAGTTGCAGTTTCTGCCCATTCTATATTGGCTTTATTTTTCAGTTCCAGGCTAAGTCCGCCTCTTGATCATGCAGACCCATTGCACACAGCTATTGTCACCAGGAAGTAGTGTCAAAAAAGTTCAGGTTAAGAGCTAATCACATGGACACCAATGTGGGCCTGAAACTCTCCCCAAAACACAAATTCAGCAATTGCGTATGTAGAAGTAAGCATCATAAGCTTGAAAGTTTTTCCCAGGTGAGTGCTGGAGAACATACATGTTATCACAGCTAACTGTTGGGGGCAGAATTGGGCTGTCCAATTTATGACCAACAGAAAAAGTAAAAGGAAATAAACTGGAATTAACCCAGCTGAGACAACAGTACGTTTATTGAGCTTCATCTGAGGTTCACATAATTTTCACTTTAAACACACCCACATGCAAGCATTCAATTGTTCCTTTTAGAGGTGTGTGATGGTTCTTGGATCTTCCTGCGTTACTCATCCAGCATGTTGTCATCAACAACTGTGCTCCTGTTCCACTCTGGTTTTTCCACCGAAGATAGCAACAGGCAAAAAGTGGAGGCAACATTCATCTCAAAGTGGAGACATGACCCCTCCTTTTTTCAAGATTATCCTCCTGATCTCTCTACTTATCCTGTCTTTGGATTCCTCTTTATAACCCTCCTCTTCACTCTCTGCCTACCCATCTCTTCATCTGCCTTCTTGCTTCTTTACTAAAATAGAGCCATCAAGCTCCTCTTCTTCCACTTCAGTCTGCACTCTTTCATCTGCTTTTGCTGCTACTTCTCCCCTTCCTTCACATTTCTCCCTGAGTGTCTCATCCTCACAGGATCACAGCGACACAGCAGTCATCTCTCATCAGCTGAGACGCCGTCCCACAACTGAATCGTGAGGTTATCAGTCCAATCGCTCCTCTCTTTTCACTCTCTGCACTTTATTAATCACATTCCCTCTCTTTCTTTCTTCCTTTGGCTTTTTTGTTTAACTTGGTCGCCTTTTCCTCCTTTGTCTTTTTACCCACTACTTTTCTGGTCATTTCTCTCCAGCCTCATTTCCCTCTGTCCTCTCTTGACTGCCTACTTGCATTCCTGAAACACAATAGGAACCATTAATCTTAGCACCAGTATGATAGCCCAACATGTACTGATATAATGTTGCTTCCAAAGGACATCAATATTAGAAGGCGCAGTAAATGTATGGGATGTTGCTTTCTGGGACGACAAGAAACACCTGTTACATAGAATTCATAAAGAAGACTATGGTGTATCTGTGCAGAGAGGCTATTAGGAATAGCTGACTAAACATAAAGCTGAATCTTACAGAATAATGATGCTTAGCTTGCAGTTTTTAGTCTGCGGCAGTAGGGCCACAAAGAACCCACAAATTGTATAGACAGTAAAACACATCCACCTCCACTTCAGCAAGAAGAACAAAGTAATTTATGGTTTTTAAAATGGCTAGCAAGCTTTGGATATTTGATGGTAATCAACAGCAGATCTCCAAAGCTTCCGGTTAAAGATGTAGCAGTGTTAGTTGTACATAATGTTTGGGGTACAATTATCCAGAAGAATTAGAAGCAAACACAGCACACAAACAGTACAGAGGGAAGCATTCCTCACTCCACAGATAGAGCTCCCACCCTTTTTTCACTAGGTGCCTACTTGAATAAAAGTTGCTAAAGAGGTATGAAGAGTCACCAAATCTCACTACAAAGTTGCTAATTAGCAACAATAAGATGAACTGAAGCGTGAAAATCATTGCTGAGAGTCAGGGCAATGTCAAGCCTTCAAACCAAGATGGTAGGCAAGATCTTTTTAACATTTCTTAAAAACATTTATGCAAATAATAATATAAAGTAGTGCTGCACTGAAGTAAAGCCTTTTTGCACACTACAATGACATCAGTTGAACTTCACTGAGCTCTCATAGACACTTTGACAGGACTAACCGTTCTTAACCTTGTGTTTCAATCTGCTCTCATTCAGTTATTCACACATTAATTCGTGCCAGACAGTGATAGAGTCACTCTATACTTAATGGCAGGTTAATGGCAGCCCCTGGCTAAAGACAGGGAAGGGTTTCTGTTGTCTAAACTATCCTCCTTAATAAAAACTAGAACTGGGTTGGACTCCCTTAATTCGGATGCCTTAATTTTTCATGGTATAGATTTAACACAGTGCTGGAAACAACCCTCAGATATTTTGGTCCATATTTACATGAAACACCACAATCGCTGTAGATTTGTTGACTGCACATGCATGAAGTAAATATCCCATTCCATCATATCTCAAAGGGGCTCTACTGGATTGAGATCTGGTGACTGTAGGGGGGGGGGTAACCAGATCTCACTCGATATTTTATCTTTTTCCGATGATTCTCTGTAAACCCTAGAGATGGTTGTGCAGGAAAATCCCAGTAGATCAGCAGTTTCTAAAATACTCAGACCAGCCCATCTGGTACCAATAACCATGCGAGTTCCAAGTCTTAAATCATTTCTATTCCCCATTGTGATACGTGGTTTGCAGCTTTCCTTGTCCATGTCTGCACTGAGCTGCTGCAATATGATTGGCTGATTAGATATTTCCATTAGTAAGTGATTGAACAGGTGTACCTAACAAAGTGACTAGTAAGTGTAAGCAAATGTGATTTGATTAATTACATTTAATCAAAAATGGCTTAACTGTTACCATAGTTTCAGAGATTCTTCTTTAAAAGGGTGTGCATTTTTTGTTACAAGCAAGAGCTGCACACACACACACACGCACACGCACACGCACACACACAGAACTCCACCCACTCAGCCAGACAGCCAGCTAATGTAGAACTATAAATCTTAATGGTTCTGCTAAGCTAAGGCAAATCCATTTTGATCACACAATAAGCAATGAGAAAGCATTTTCTGCGTTACCATCCAAACAAATCATTACCACATTTGCTCGGTCTTGATGAAATGATGCATGATGTGACCCTGGATGGCTTCAATACAGTTGCTGGTCAAAAACACGCCATTTCCCCCCCTATGTTGACCTTTCAGTTCACTTTTCACTTCCAGCCCTGTCCTACTTTTCTTCTTCACCTCAGTTTTTTTTTTTTTTTTTTTTTTTTACACCTATTCTCCCTCTTTGTCCTCCATAGCCTTTCCTTGCTTTGTCATCCTTTTGTCTCAGCTTCCCCTGGAGTACCCTCCCCTCCATTTCATTGTTGATCTCTTCCACTTCTTATTCTAAGCTCTCACTGAGCATCTTTACAGGTTAACAGGTGCTTAATGCCTACGATCACACTTTGTGGTTTACTGTATTCAGATTAAAAGGGAATAAAAAATATCAGATTTAAAATATTTTGTTGAAGAGACAGGATTCCTGTATATGTGGCTGATTACTGTGTGAGCCAAACAAATATTCAAGTATCACAGGATTACTGCCACATCACGAATCCTTTCGCTCTGTATGAGTCACTTCAGTAAGTGAACTGTACACAATGAACATCACATCAAATAATATTGCATCCATACTGAATTAATTACCATATTAATATGACCGATAAAGGTAATTAAAAATGTTAAGAGAGCTCGGCAATCCAAGATAGGGCTCTATCAACAAATCACCTAACAAAGGCTGATAGCAACCACAACAAAAGAGCTGCTCTCCAGCATCAAATCCACACACAAAGACAAAATAATGGAAATTTTAAAAAAAATCCTTTTTGGAAAAGTATGCTACAACTTCTGTTATAAAAATACAAGCAGCGCTCATTTCTAATCTGAATTACTAACAATTAATTTGGCTTCACCTGAAGCAGCTACACCATGTTGTTTACAAAGCCAAGTAGAGCTCAGTGTTTCTTTTACCTTCTTCCCTTTCTTCTTGTGATGAGCCGACTTCCCCGCAGATTTGTTTTTAGCCTCCTCACTCATGGCAGCAGCTGTACGTGTCCCCAACAGCTGTTTGTATGACTCCAAAAAAGGTTTTTTTAATCCAGCATGGATGAGCGGTGAAGAGTGGAGCGGTGGCCACTCTCAGCACGCGCAGCGGCCAACTCGCTCAGCTGCTCACACCCACTTCCACAAAAACACACACGCACACAGAGTTACACACACACACTCTGTCCACAAGAAGAGAAGCCAAAAAGGCAGCTCAGCAGGAGTGATGGTGGGGGGGGGGGGGGGGGGGGGAGACGCACATTCTCGCTCTTTCTCCGTCCCTGTGTGTGTTTTTGTCTCCCTTTCTTGCTCACATACTTCACTTGTACCTGTCTTTGGATGCCGTCGCCTCCCACACGCTCCACAAGTGAAAGCAGAGCAGCAACAAGCTACAGTACAAAGACTTGAGTATTAATAGGGATCAATACCAGCTCATCAGCGGTTGCTTGAGTTTTTGTGTGTGGATGTGCTTGTCACAGTTTAAAGGGCAAGAGATAATTTCTTCTTTAAAAAAAAGATGGAAAAAAATAGAAACCAGATTTTGGTTCAGAGACGTATAAAATGACTCTTTCTGTTACTGCTAATTAATGTTAGCTTTGTGAGGTGGCCAAGGAACAAAAATAAAGGACTCAGCTGAACCAGTGGATTGGTTTCAGCTACGACAGTGCTAATCAACATAATTGATGCTTTCTTTGCTTTACTCTACTGCTCTTTGTCCCTGTCAGCTTGCTAAAGATATGATGACAACAACTTTGAACTAGGATGACTTTAGAACACGCTCCTATTTAGTTAAAAAAAAGTGTATAAGGGGTTATTTGTGCCAAATGTACTTAGTTTACTGATTAATATGATCCTGTGATGTATTTCTATATTTTTTAGGTGTTATCTATGTACAGGTATGAGTATATACTGATTACTATGAGCATTTTTATTATGAACTGATTTCTGACAATAAAGTTATTCTAATTCTTGAATTCAGTCTTGACTTCACTTTTCAGAACAATCTTTTATATGCTGTATTTTATTTAGTGTATGAATTCATTGGAAAGCAACTTAGGATTTAGTATTTTGTCTAAGGATGTTTTGGTATGCATACTGTTATAACCAAGAATGAAAACACCAACCTTCTTGATTAGAAGCTTCTACTTCTTGAGACACACCCACTTACAACATATATATAAATATAGTTATAGATACAGATATAAATAGATTATTCTTTTAGAATTTAATAAGCAATGCAAATTAGTTCAATCAATCATGATTCTATATGATATATATATATATATATATATATATATATATGGAATGTAAACAACACAAAGGGACAGGTTTTCGAGGACATTTCATACCAACTTATTAATCTTTACAATTAGACGCTCATGTAACAGGTTCAAAAGAGAAAGAGGACAAAATAAAGAAGTGATGGATTGCTACTGGAAAAGCATGACAAAAATTCTTCAACAACCACCCCCATTACACCCCTCACTGCCTCCTCCTTATCAATAATTAACAAAGACAGGAAGCCCCTGGTGGTGGATCACTGTGGATTATTGCCCTTTATGTGTGTGTGTGTGTTGTGAGTGGATTATACCAATGTGAGTCAGTTTGCCCAGTACAATTATAACTGTATTGTCCATTGAGAAGCAGAGGCATTCAAGTATTTGTATTCAGGGCTATTCATTAATTTTTTTTTTCTCTTATGGAGACACACACTCTGCAGACTTACGCACACATGCAGCTTCTGACCCCAACTGTCTTTTGCCATCAGTGTATGTAGTTCTTGAATACAATGCACTGAAATAAGGTACAATACAAGGTTTAATAATCTGCCATATTTCACTTTGGCTCTGGGCGAGTCAAGGTTAATTATTGCTTTGATGTTATCTATGTGGAGACCAACAAGCTTTGAAGTTTTACTGTAACACTTCCTGGTTTAACTCAAGAATCCTGACTGACATCTGGTGGCCACAGTTTGTCATTACAACAACAACAACAACAATGTATCTCCTGTATCTGTAGTTCTTCATTAAGAAAGCCTCATAACAATAGCATGGATCCTCTAATCAAATTACATAAGAGATAACCTAAAAGTACACAATATTTACTTTATAGTGATTGGCATGCTTCCTACTTTTTCACAATGATCTATAAAAGGAAATTTAGACCATGTCAGTAAAGCTTTACATTTTCCCAAGATTAATGCTTACATCAGAGTGCTTAAATTACTCGTGAGCTTGAAAAGGACATAAAAAATATCAGTACAGGAGGATCAGAGATAACGTCTTATATTCAAAACATATTTATTCCATACAAAAGATACATTATACAACCTACCAGCAGTTTGATCAGTTACTCAGATGCTAGTGGCAATTTTGGCCTCAAGCAGAAATGAGGATAAAGACGTCTGTGAGCTCACTTCTTTTCAACGCTACTTTTTCAACCTGAAGTCTCCATCCCAAAATTACCAGACTATGTAGAACTCTCTGCTGCCAGGGAAGCCTTAATACAGCACGTATAATAAATTTATAAAATTATGATGGCATGTTTAAGGCAGTTAACCTTGGACTTCCTCCCTTCCTTCAGACCCAAAGCTTACCTCCATCTTTTACTTACAGTCTGTGGTGAAGATGTTGCAGAGTCTGTTTATTGAACTCTGGGACCAGTCGAAGCTTCAAGTTCCTGGAAATTAATCTTGAACAATGACTTCCTCCTCCACAATAGAAGTGAGCATAAAAATAAGGCAATAAAGCCCTTGCATATATAAAACAAGTGTTGCCCTTATGCATGTTGTACTGAATGAAAAGGCTTTCTCTTATAAGTTTTTCCACTGGCATAAATTTAAATTCTACATCAATAGGAATTGTGATATCAAACACAACAACTGATATTTGTCATTGTGTTGTGACTTAAAATGATGACAGCTAAAAAAAAAGATGCAATCCAGCTTTGTATGACTTTCATTTTAGCGCGTCACGTCACCAAACACCACCTTTTGCTTACGTCCACTTCTATTCCTTTCATTTTGCCTAGTCCAGTCTCTGATGTGTCTCCTCATCTCATATCCTGAATTAAACATGGCAGCTCAAACACACACACACACACACACACACACACACACACACACACCAAATAATATGTCTTCAAAGGCTTACATCCATGCACCCAGAGGTAAGATGATACGCTTACAGCTAATATTCTCTTTCAGTTAGCCACTAAAAGGTCTACTGGAGAAGGGAGTGGTTTTTATAACTGCACAATAAGTGCTCCATAACCCTGATTAATAACAGGCAAAGAGAACTCATGGTTACAGGAGACAGAGGCTGGCAAGCACCAGTAGATTGCTACTGGCACCAAAACAGTCAGACTTGAGACGAGAAGCACTCACAGGTACGTATTTTAAAGAATATGAAAATCTCAGACATGGGACAGAAAACGAGTGCTTGAGAGGCTGAAACAGAAGAGTTTTTATTCTGAGCAAGAGAAGAGAGACATGGGAAGGATCAGAGAAGAGAGACACCACCTTTCTATATTTGTCTACTCTTTGAGGTTTGTATGTTACATTCCTCAATGCGGTGACAGCCATCATGTGGATTTCTGCAGCACAGAAGACGTTCTCAAGCGGTTGATTTTTAATGAAAGCAGGCCCAAAAAGTTATAGAATTTCCAGTGAGCTGCTGCTCTCAAAGCAAAAAATGTTATGTTGATGTCAGAGGTGAGAGGAGAAAGGCCAGTCTGCTTTGAGCTGACTGGAAAGGAACAGCAACTCAAGTAATCACTCGTTAAAACGAAGGTGAGGTGCAAGGTTTAGACACAACGCATCAAAGGTTGAAGCAGATTGGCTACAGCTGCAGATGCATCACCAATCTCAGCTAAGAACAGGAAAGTAAGACCATGTTTTGTGACATTTGGATAGTTGAATCACAATGAAAAAGCACGGCTCCATCCTGCCTTGCTTAATGGTTCAGGCTGTTGCTGGTGTAACGATGTGTGTAACGATGTGATGACTACTATGACTAAGTTGAGTACTCAACTTTGAACGGCTGCTTCCAGCAGGATATCACACCATGTCAGAAAGCTCAAATCATCTCGAACTGGTTTCCTTAACTTAAGAGTGAGTTCAGTGTACTCAAATGACCTCTGCAGGTGCCAGATCTCAATCTAATAGGTCAACTTTGGTATGTGGCGAAACAGGAGATGGATATCATGATTGTGCTCCTGATAAAGCTGCCTCAACTGTGTGACGCTATCATGTTAATATGTGCCAAAACCTTTGAGGAACATTTTCAGCACCTTGTTGAATCTATACCTCAAAGAATTATTGCAGTTCTGAAGGCAAAAATAGATCCAATGTGGTAGTAGCACTTGATAAAGAGTTATATTGTGTTTTACTATGTTTTTCTCTGCACTCTGTAATCTCTGCATTTGATTCATTCTGCTACCCAGCATTTACTTATGAGATATTATATCTATTCATTCAAATAAAATAAAATAAAAAACAGGATTCAAACAACACAATTGCTTATTTAGTTATATTGGTTTAAAAATCTCAGAAAACTTATCAGAACAATAAAAAAAAGTTTGTTACAAGTTCTTGGAATTGCATTTACTCCCTCTCCCTTATTGGATTTCTTTTAAATATAATAATTAAACAAGAAAACAACTAGTTGCAAGACGTCCCTGTTTCATTGCAAAGACCATTCAAAGTGTATATGAAGCAGAAGATTCAAGTTTCCATTTAGTTGGAAATTCAGGCTGTTTGCAGGAATCGGGCAGCCAAGTGTTCAGGACGCATACCTCATGAGCAAAAACACCCCCAGCAGCTCAATTCAACTCCCGGCCACCCAAAGTTTTACTGCCTGTCATTTCTCTGAACTCATTTTTGCACAATGTCCAGTTAAGACAATTATCCAGTGAGAGCAAAGATTTTCGGTGCCAAGCTTGCCACATACAACCTTTCCCATGCATTAATATGGAAACATCAAAATTAGGTAACAATAAGCAAAGGAAATGTTTAGGTGGAAGGGGAAACATTCCTGTTACTGTCATACTGACAAGATTACAATAACACTTTTATTCATCATGCTGCAACTTGCGTTTACAGGATTCTCATGTTTGCAGCCCTGTGCCCTGCATGGTGATAAAAACTTTTCTCATAATCTAAAATGTTTCACGCTGTGCCTAAAATACCTGACAGTACCAAATGATTCAAAAGCATATGGCGGGCTTGTGTTTGCTTGTCTGAGTGGGTGTTAACGCATAACACTCCTTTATCACAACAAGTAAATCATAAATCTTGATAGAGGATAAAAGTCCTTTAGATAGGTATAAACTGTACCTGTGGCATTGGCAGCATCCGTGGGTTTGATTCTCAACTGTCATAATAACTTAATGAGAAAATCCCCTTTTTCTGTTTCAAAAGTAGGCAACAATAAACAAAGTAAATGTTGACACATTCCTCAGAAACTTGAGATGCTACTTTCATCACAAAAACAACAAAAGACCTTGATACCACTGAAATGATCTGGCTACGTGTGTGCACTAGATTCAGGCAGGTGGAGGTGACAGCAGATAACAGTGACATGAAATACAAATATACAAATATAAGATTGCCACACTGCATGTTCATCAGCATGGAAACTAAAGCAAACATCTCCCTAAACCACATGCAAAAGTGATGCTGTAAAGTTTGATGGCAGTTACTTTATTGGTTCTAAGCACTTTTCCTTCTTTGAATTTTCTGTATAGATAAGCTTTATTGTTGCAAGAAAATCTACTATCACACATGACACTAAGCTACAGACAAGCGCTCCATTTTCTGTGAACAATGGCTTTAATTTGATTTTCATTTGAATTTTATTTATATGGCAACAGGCAAAGAGAACCTCAACAAGTTTAGCTAAAGTGAATTATTGAGCAACTAAAGTCCTTCCAAGAGAAAGTCTCTTGACCCAAAGCATTGTCTACATTAACATAAAGTTCAGCTGTTATCTGTACATTTAAACTGCATGTCAGTTTAAATGAAAGTGTAGTTTTAAAAAGGTTGTTTTTTTTGTTTTTTTTTAAATGGAAACTATACTTCTACCATCATGTTAGCTGCTGCAGAATTCTGGCTCAGCTTTAAATTCAGGCTGTTTCAGCTCCATGTCTCCTTCTTTTTGGGGTGGTTGTAGCTCAGGTGGCAGAGCAGGTCAGCCACTAATCAAAAGGTCGGTGGTTCGATCCCAGGCTGCCTCCTAGCTTCATGCAAGATACTAACCCCATGTCTGCCTACTGGTTAGGGCTGAACGATATATCGCATTTGCGATAATATCGCAACATGATCAAGTGCAATTTTCTAACCGCAAAGGCTGCGATTATACTCTGGACATGTCCAAATTCATGGGCTGCATCCTCCTGAGGCCGCATTTGTAGACCGATTACGTCACAGCGACGCGCCGAAGGCTGTCCAAATTACTACCATATCCCAGAATTCATAGCGCGGCCCAGCCAAACTCCAGTTTCCAACAATGGCGGCCGCTACTAAGTTTTAAAATTACTCATACTAATCTTTCTGGGTCACAAAATAAACTTTTAAAATATTTTCAGGCGAGAAAGTAGTTGTGTAAACATCAAATATCTGCTCGGTTTATCAAGATATCCCATATTTGCAAAAGTGCTTCGACGTTTTCAGAGGCGTCTGCTACCCACCAGCTCGACAGCTAGCCGGGAGCTCGAGGGTTACTGATGCGGCCGAGAACGGCACAACTCCCGGCACATCATTTTCAGATCACCGCGGAGTTTCGCTGCTCGGGTTAAACGTAATATATAAGTCACTTAGACAACCTAAAAATGTTATTGTTGGGCTTTTTTCAGTGTTTTGTTTGTTCGTGAGTAAATCGGTTTGGCTGAGATTAAAGTTATTAGATTAGATAAAATAAAACTTTATTAATCCCCCGGGTGGGTTCCTCCTTGGTTTTCACACAGCTGACTAAACGTCAAACAGAAAACTTATTAAACAGAAGTATGAGACAGTCGAGAATTTACGCCAGTGTCTGGTTATATTTTAGATAGCAAGAAGCAGACGGCCGAGTTTATTAAACTCCACCGAGACAGCGGTGACGCTATTCAGAACTAGACCGTCCAATTTCACGCCTTTAAACTTTAAAGGCGTGTTTGTGTGTGTGTTTATACAATTGCTATTATGTTTGCACTTTATGTGTAATGTTACTGACTGCAGAGATCAGTAAGATGTGTGTATTTTTTATTTATTAGTTTTATTTATTTAATATTATTTTTTAATTGAATGACTGTCTAGTAGTTCACAGATGTCGAAAAACTGAGTGTGGTAAAGCCACTGATTTTGTTTATGTATATTTCTGCAATCTGCACATTGTACTGACTTTCATTTTAATGTTTACACCAGGGTTCCTTGTCAGCACTTTATGCTCAGATGTTTGTAAGCTAAAAAATAAACTATTGTGTATGTTCAAATATACTGTTGTGATTGAAGAAGTTAAATAAAAATGTCAGTCATCAATTCATGCATCACCTCATGTCATCATAACAGAGGTCTGTCTTCCAGGAAAGAACAGTTTAAAATTAATGTAATATAGTATTGGCCATACTATATGATGTATTGCTTGTCTTTGTTTAATAATACAGAAGACAAAGACCTTAAAAAATAATCGCATATCGCATCGCAATCGCAATATTGGGGCAAAAAAAATTGCAATTAGATTATTTTCCATAATCGTTCAGCCCTACTACTGGTGGTGGTCAGAGGGCCCGGTGGCGCCAGTGTTCGGCAGCCTCGCCTATACAAATGCAGGCCATTTACCATTCTAACGTTTAAGCAGCAATCCCCAGACCTTTTAAAAAAAGGAAGTCAACACAAGTCCTAAGTTGCCCACAATACTCATACACTAGAATGTTTAAGATTTTTGCAGCTGGGTACACAAAAATAGTTCTGGTTTTCCAGTTCACTACATCGTTTTATCAATTTGTCTTTCAATTATCCATTTTAGAGGCATGAACAATTTGAGTAACATGACATTTTGGTTTGCTTAGTGTTCAGCTGTACACAAATTCATGCAAAGGAGTCAACTGTGCAGTGTCTCCTGCAACTACGGTTTGTTTTTAAGTGTATTTGCTACTAAATGTATCTATCACAGTGAATTATGAGTCAGACTTGCTAAAAACAAATTGGAGTCTGGCTAGTGCTAGCTTTGTCTGTCAACAAGTCATTTTCACCTTATAACAAACAGTTTACTAATTAAAATGTAAAACTTCCAATTGCAATTTTTTCACTGATCACTGAGCTCAGCAAAGAATGTCCTCTTGTGGCTTAATACATTAAAAATTATAATACAGTATTTCTAAAGATATTGTGGAATTGTGATAAAATGTATGCACACACTTTTCCCGCCACATGTACTTACTGTACACACTAGTACCTGATTCATATGCTGTTTCACCCTCAGCCCAAAGTTTAAAAAAAAAATTAATGCCAAAAGCACAGGTGGAAACTTGTTGCAACTGTGAATTGTAGATTGTGAAATCCATTTTTTTTAAAAAGAGAGCTCAAGTAATTTTAAAAGAACAAAACTCAATTTGTAGTTAATGTCTTAGCTTACAAAGCGCAACAATGTACAGCACATAGAGGTTTTGCTCCAGTTACTGTGGCCTCCATAGACAGAAATTCTTCCAAGCAGAGATATTAAATGTAAGGAACAACCTCACACAGGCACAACTTGCCTTTGTGCTTTCACCGGTTTCGTTTGCTTGACAGTTAGGAATGTCAGCCCAACCACAGCAACCTGATAACGATCAATGTTTCATGTAAACAGTTCCAATGAAAAAAAAATCCTCCTCCATTCTTTTACCTCTCTCATATCAAGTACCTGTCTTTCCTGTAAGCTTAAGAGCTGTTCCTGTATCTGCTTTTCTTGTCTTTCATCTCCATTGTTCCATCTCTCTTACCTCCTCTACCATCTATTTTTGCAACTATAATCTTTACATTTAACTTCTTCTCCTCACTTTTGTGTATCTACAAAGAAAACAGTAGCTTAACACTACACTTTGGACCATACAGACCCCTTTAATGTTCAAATTAAGAACGGAATAAATAGGCTGACTTTATTTCGGCTGTCTCCCATACAAACTATCAGTGACACATGCTGCATATTAATTATAGCTTTGAAGGGAATCTTGATGATGACCAGCAAGGAGGAAATTAGTCCTGGTTCACACATGGTTGCCAAGGCAATGCCACAGCAAAAGATAGATCCCCATGGCAACAACACCAATGTGTAAGGAGTTCCCAATGACAACACCATAAAACTCTAAGACTTTTATCAGGTGAACCTCTCTGGGCTTTGAAAATACATTTTGGTACGACCATCATCGTATCTGTTGCTGTCTCAATTCACTTTTATCATACAAACACAAAAGATTTGAGCCCCTTTCTCTGAGTCATCAATCCTTGTGGTTTGAGCTGGAGATAGTAAAGAAGAGCTCAGTCTACCCCAAATGCATTTTTTTACTAAAATTGACAGCATACACAAAATAATTTTTCATTAAACTAATATTCAGCTCATTATAAAACACAGTTCCTCATTTAGTAACTTTCGCATTTTCTTTATTCTCCACCAGGTTACAGAATCTGCTCTAGCTCTAATCTTCTACTGAGTAGGGCTTTTCTGAAAAAACTAAACAAAACAAAAACAAACAACTTTCCAATTCAGTTCAATTCAATTTCATTTATATGGCATCAAATTGCAACCACAGTTGCCTCAAGGCACTTTATATTGTAAGGTAAAGACCCTACAATAATACAAAGAAAACAGAAAAACCCAACAATCATATGACCCTGCTAACAGAAAGCGCTTAGACGACAGTGCGAAGGAAAACCTCCCTTTAAGCAGGAAGAAACCTCCAGCAGAACCAGGCTCACGGAGGGGAGGCCATCTTCCATGACCGGTTGGGGTGATTGGAGGAAGACGGGTAAAAAGACACAGGGTGGAAGAAAGCCAGGGATTAACAATAACTAATAATTAATGTGACTGAAGGGACACAGCTTGCAGGGCATGATTAGCACTATAAGAAGGCCAAAACAAGCCAGAGTCTTACATATTCTTTCTAGAAGAAATCGCTTTCCTTCAGTGTGCCTGGTTTATGATTTGCATGTTGATGCTTCTATTCTGTGGACCAATCAAAGTACTTGTTGTATACATTGCTGTGTTAGGTAGTCAGATTTCGGGGGGGGATAAAATACAATATCTCAAGTTGACAAGTCACCTCGGTTATGGCAGAGCAGTGGAATATGGTCTGAGTCTGGTAGCAACCAATCATCCTAGAAGCAACCCTGGCAGGGACCAATAAGGAGAAGTGTAATATTACTAAAACCTCACAGCATGAGCATAAAATGACTACATCAAAAATAAGGGGACTGAGTTGTGCAATTTCTATAATTTTCCAAGAGTGATGGGAACTTTTTATAGAGGAGTCAGCAGTGGCTAAACTTCTCCCTCATGTTCAAATATTTACACAACTTCTTCAGCCAGTTTTTAACACCCTTACAAGCTGCCACATATTACAACACTAAAGGCTACAGAGAATATAGGAATTGTTTATTCAAGGTGTTATTCTTTCTGTTTTATCAACCAATCAGACATGTGCTTTTCTGGAAGATGCTTGAAAAAACTAAGTTAAGCATCACATAAAAAAAGGTCAATGAACAACTGTAAAGTAAAAGAGCCTCATTTACAGAAGAGAAGGAATCCTTCTCTCTCACACACACAAATAGACACAACTATTGAGAAAGAGCAGACACACAAACACAAGCCACAAAGAGAGACTTTCCATCCTCCCCTGATTTACAATTCGTCTTTGTCTCGAGACTCGGCGCTCTCACACAATACCGATGGCAGAGAAAAGGACATGGTTCCACGCCTAAAATGGTCTCATCGCCAAGACCAGCGAGCGGCACAGGGACAAGAGCAGAGCTGGATCCTGACCACTCAGCTGCTTTCCCCTGGCCCATACTTCAGTTTTTAATGTACATCCAATGACAAATATTATTTCATCATTATTCTTTCATCAAGCTGAAACTCTTCTGGATGGTACGGAGAATTTTGAAGCCTCTAGTAGCGTACGAATTTGGATCTTTTAAGTCATGCTGAATAGGTACTATTGGAAATTAGGCTGTTGTGTGTGCCCCCCTGTAAATTATTACCAGCATGACATTCTGTGCTTACACTTGCTGCCCCAAGACCTGCAATAAGATGCATAAGAGCCAGAAAATGGATGGATGTATAGATAAATAAGTGTAAATGTAAAATAAATTCTAATCAGTTCAATCAAATGATTTTTTACATGAATGCTATCCCAAATACTTCCATCCACCTATATTTGTACAAACGATTACATCATACCTCACATCACAATTCCTGGATGGAAATCACTGACATTCAGTGACCAAGCACCCACGTTCTGTTCAGACACATGTGACCGAGGGGCAGCTGTCACATGTTCGCCAATTCAGATACATATAACAGAAGCACTCAGTCTCTGCTGCATAAGACTCTGGTGTCAGTCAGTGCAATGACCCTGCATGCAGTGTCTCTGAGTGAGTGAGTGTTTGAGAAATCTGTCTGTTAGTATTTACTGCTACTACACTGGTATGCATTCATTCATTCATTCACCCTTTCTATGTGCAGATGTTCAGACAGTAACCGATCTTTTCTCTGCCACTGCAAACCGATTCTGATGCTGTTAGTTACAAACCGATAATAGTTGTTTGTCTGTTTTATTGTGGGTTGTTTTTTCATCTTTAGCACCATAAAATCAAAACAGAGCAGAGAACTTTTGAAACTCTGCATTTTAAGCATGCACAACATGCTTAAAACACATCTGTTTAAAATGAGAACGCTTTTTCTTTTAATTTTGTCAATGTTTAACATTTAAAGTTCTTTGTGCTTTGGAGTGAACCGAACGGAATAAACCAGGTTAATGTGTATTGCACTTTTATAACCTCGTGTCCGCATTTTATAGGTGCCAGCAGAATACAAGCTTTGTTTGTAATGCTGAATGCTACAGATTAAGACTATGGATGGGAATTGATAAGAATTTAGTGATTTCAATTCCAGTTTTGATATCTTTATTAGTTGATTCCTTATCAGTTCCCTTATCAGATTTCATTAGGTTGTCATTGGCTCTGCTTTGAGAGTCACCACCATCGCAGCATATTAAAGGCATTACATTTGTGCAAATTCATTGCATGCTGTGTGGTCAAATGTTTCTGCACATTGGAGGTATTTCCCTTCTAGTTGTGATCAAATCTAATACTGTCAGGAAGCGCTGTGTGGCAGGCAGGAGATGAGGACTCAAAAGGCAGGACTCAGACACAAGGGATGGACTCAAAACCACAGCTTTAATTGCTGGCACGGGAAAAACGAGTATACGAAGCAAACTAACCTAAACTGGGAAATAACAAACTAAACATACAGGGAGACACAAGGAGATCCACACAGCAAGAGGGACGACGTGACACTGACTCAGAGAAACACAGAGTTTAAATACACTGGGAAGTAACGAGGGGAAGGAGACACAGAAGGAGGGCACAGCTGGGAGAAATCAGAGACAAGGAAGCAAAGCAGGACACATTCACATAAGACCCGGACCTTCAAAGTAAAACAGGAAGTATAACACAGAGACACGAACTTGACACGGTGGAGACAGCAACTAAGAAACACAGAGACATAAACCATAAAGCTGAGGACTCTAAGAACCAAAATACACAGAGGGAAATACTAAGCATGGAACACAAGAAACTAGACTCGAGGGAGTAACAAAAGACCAACCATGAGAATATAATTCACAATACAGAGTGACAGAAAACAAGAAACTCAAACACGCAAAGACACAGACATACACAGAACAGAGGAGGCACAGAGAAACATGAAGGGCAAAGGATCAAAACTAGAAACCATAGAATAAATCACACGAGTACAAAATACAAGAATCACAAAGAGCTAAAAACGCTGGGTCAGGAGACCCAGGATCCACTGTCTCATAATTATGATTTAACAATACAAACCTAGAGGCTACACAAATTGTTATCTCTAATAAAGACACACATAAAATCTTTTTCTTATTGTCTACGTATAAACACAAAGCAAAGATGAAAAGCAGTGCACTGTCTGTGCAGATGCTTGCAAAGAGCCAAAGTTCTGTTAGAAGCAAAATGCAGTTTTTTCTGTCCTGGATGGAGTTTGCACTTTACCATTGCACTCTTACAATTTTGTGAAATAAGTGAATAATGTCCATATCCATGCTGTAGAAAATGAAACTTTCTGTTCTGCTATCGATTGTAATAGATTTTTAATTTTAGGCTCCAGGAAGGCCAGTGATTTAATGTACAGTGTTATAACATTAATTTTACTGTATACCAGAACCATGTGACAGTTTTTGTAAAACAGTTTGAAAATGCTGCTGTAAAAATTGTCATACATGATATTGATAGAACAAAAAAGTATTCTTGGAAATCTTGAATGATTGTGATTCATGAGTCACTTTCCAAACAGGGAAAGTTTTCATGATATCAAATTACCCATGCACTTCCTCGGGTAATCTAGAGACAAATCTTTTTTAATGCAATGATCTCTCACAGGATTCTGAATTAGAAAAATAACAGTGAGGACATCAATATAGTTTCTTTCCTTAGAGAAAGATTTGTGTACATCAAAACAAATTAGAACTTTTTTTTAAGAGATGAACTTAAATCAATTTTTCAATAGATCATTTTCATCTACTACAATACCCAAATGTCTCCTGTGAGTAGTTTTCAGCTCTGGTTGGATGCTTTAGTGAATAGAGGAACTAATAATTTGCTTCCCGCTCACAAATTAACTCACTTGTAGACTGAAAAATTGCTTCAGTTTACTGCATTCCCAAGCCAGAAGTCTCAGAATACAAAAATAACAGTATATGAATAACACTCATCAGTACCGCCGTGCCGCGTCTGACTGAAGTTGACAGAAGCCGGGTTACTGGCAAGCATGATGCTGACAGCATACCAGTTTTGAGCTGTTGATGCAGCCTTGCATGTCCATGACAGCAACATCTTTGATCTCATTGCTGGAAATGAGACTGTAGAGAGGCACCAACATGAGCTGCTCCAACTTGCACTTTTCACCCACACGGCCAAAGTTGGGCAGGACTTTGTGGATCAGGATCATACCCGTATCTATTTATTATATTTAGTCATGCACATGTTACAGTGTTGGTACATAAAATATAGTATATTTACATAGCTTTTTTATTTTTATTTTATTTCCACACACACTTTACATCACCAGAAGCCTCAGTCATTACTATTAATTCTCTTTTCAACAAACCAATCAGACGGGTGCTTTTCTGGAACACCTTTAGAAATAAACACAGAGCTAAGCAGCAGCCGAAAAGGTCAGTGAACAATCAAATATTGTAACCTTCATGAGCGTCACCATGGTGCCTGCTTAGTGTGCAAAAGCAGGTAAGAAGGAAGATTTGTTTAAGCATCTGTTTACATGCAGGAATGATTACATTTTAATCTGTCTCCTAGTGGATGAATAGCACAGGAGTATAATAGTACCTATAGCAAATTTGGGGATTTTTTAACATAATTTTATTTTATCAGGTTGCTGTAAGAGACAACTGCTGCAGTTTATTTGGTTTTGGTGTGCTGAGGGGAAAAAAGATTGGTAATAATAAAGGAAGAGCAAAAGTTTGACTTTTCTTCTTATATGAATATTGAATTTTTTGATTCTACAAAGAATTCTGGACAATTTTGGCACCAGTATTCCACAGCATGTTGCAGGAAATCGAGGAAAATGGCAGACTACCACCAAATATGAATTCTGCCAACATTAGTCTCCTGCTAAAACCAGGCAAAGACCCTTTATTTCCCTCAAGCTATCGTCCAATTTCTCTTTTAAATGTAGACCTTAAAATAATCTGCAAAGCTCTCTCAAAGAGATTAGAGAAAATAACCCCCCTCTTAATTCATCCTGACCAAACTGGTTTCATAAAAGGTCGGCACTCCTCAACAAACACTCGTAGATTACTTAATTTAATAGACTACTCATACGATAAAAACATCGAAGCCATAATATTATCTCTAGATGCAGAAAAAGCATTTGACAGAGTTAATTGGAAATTTTTATTCGCAACTTTACACAAATTTGGTTTTGGAAACTCTTTCATAAACTGGATAAGAATATTATACAATTCCCCAACGGCTCGTATCAGAACAAATGACCAGACATCCTCCAGCTTCTATCTCCTGAGGGGCACCAGACAGGGATGCCCACTCTCCCCCTCACTTTTTGCAATTTTTATCGAACCTCTAGCAGCAGCATTTAGACAGGCTACAACAATTAAGGGCATAAAATGTAAGAACATAGAACATAAAATCAGTCTCTATGCGGATGATGTGTTGCTTTTTCTGCAAAACACACAAACCAACCTCTCTGAGGTAATTACTTTAATAAACTGGTTTTCAAGAGTTTCAGATTATTCAATTAACTGGCCAAAATCTACAGTTCTCCCCATTAACTGCTCCTTCCATAATGCTTCCTCTGCCCCACTGCAATCCGGAAATATTAAATATTTAGGTATTAATGTCTCTCCTAAGCTTTCAGACTTAACTAAACTAAACCACATCCCACTTCTAAAGAAAGTAGAAGGCGATCTGACTAGATGGAAATCTTTACCCATATCACTCATGGGAAGGGTCGCCACTATAAAAATGATGATCTTGCCAAAAATAAATTACTTATTTTTGATGATCCCTAACAAACCATCACAAGATTGGTTCAGATCTCTGGATTCATATATTTCCAAATTCCTTTGGAAAGATAAACCCCCGCGTATTAGCTTAAAAACGCTACAAAGAACCAAGGATAGAGGAGGATTAGATCTGCCTAATTTTCACCAATACTTCTTAGCCAACAGGCTTCAGTTCATCTCAGAATGGTTAAAACATACCTTCTTAGTTGAGCCCTGGCTAGATGTTGAACAGGCACTATGCAAGGATCTAGAGATTTCAGACCTACCATTTATTAGCTCAAACATCAAAAGACATGAATGCTTTAAAAGTATCAACATCAGCTTTTCTCTAACAGCATGGTGGGAGTTTCTAAAAATAACGGAGTCTTCATTAATCCCATGCAAACGTACACCTATCTGGAATAACCCTGACATATTACAAAACAATAATATGATTAATTTCCCAGAATGGAGTTGTAAAGGAATTAAATACTTAGAACATATATTAGAGGGAACAGAATTTATTCCATTTGACAGACTAGTTGAACAATATGGGATCAACAAGACAAGGTTTTTAGAATATCAACAAATTAAATCCATAGTAAAAAAGAAATTTAACCTCAGTCAAGTTGAATTACAAACACCACTAAGTGCGGCACATTTTCTTACTCTTAAATCCCCCAAATTATTATCTAAAATATACAGAACACTTTCTAAATTAGATGAATCAATATCCCTTCCTACTGCAAAGTGGGAAGCAGATTTATCAGTCAACCTAGACCAAAACTTCTGGTCTCAGATTTGCTTAAAAACTTTTAAATTAATTAAAAATCCCAGTCTGCAATTAATACAATACAAAATACTTCATAGAGTGCACTATACAGGTCATCGGATGTTTAAGATGGGCTTTACATCTTCCAACAACTGCTCACACTGTCAAGGCAATACACCAGACAATTACATCCACGCTCTTTGGTTCTGTCCACCAGTGCAAAAGTTTTGGCGCGAGATATGTGAAGACTTATCAAAATGTCTGAAATGTAACATTCCAACTTCCCCCTTAGTGTGTTTGTTGGGCAGCTTAGATAATGTCACTTCAGAAAAGAATATAGCCCATATGATCTTCACTGCCCTATGCATAGCCAAGAAAACAGTCCTCATGAACTGGAAAAATAAAAATAATCTTAATTCTAACCAATATAGAAATTATCTATTAGATTACATTAGTCTTGACACAGCCTCTGCCACCACATCAGATCAATTGCTCTGGGCCCCTTTTATCAGCTCCATCACCTAGTGGGGGTGGGGGGTCATAGTTTGGTCCCGCCTTCACTGTTGTGATTGGTGAGGGGGTAGGGACAGGCTTAGGGCGTCGGGGGGTTCCCCGGAGGCATCTTCCTTGGGGGGCTCAACCCGGGGTAGCGGTCACGTCCGGTTGAGGGCTCTGTTGGCTCTCAGGTGACTGTTTCCTCGCGGCTGCGTGCAGCGGGGCTAGGGGAGGGTCTGTGCTGACGGACGTGGGTTACTGACCTGGCAACCTGGCTGCCCCTGGGTGGGTCCGGGATGGGCGTGAGGTTCTGGGGGTGCTCCGTCTCTGGGCGGGGGCCCGTGCCGGGCCTCGGGGGCTCGGGTCCTGGTTGGTGTGTTGCCGGGGTTGTGGGCGGGTGGGTGCATGGGGGCCCGGCCCTGGAGCAGGGTGCCGCCGGTGCATCGAGCCGCCTGGGGGGCTCTTCAACTGGTGGGGGGGATGGTCACATCTGGCAGGAGCTTTCTTCTCTCAGGAACTCTCTGCAGGAGGGGGAGATACAGGAGAGGTGGAGGAAGATCTCAGCCTGGGCGTTTACCGTCTTATGTAGTCTGGAAAATGTGTGGTTGGTGGGGTGGGTGCAGTTTTCTCTGTGGTGGGGTTGGGTGGACTGTCCAGGGCTCTGTGGAGCCGGGGGGCGCTACTGCACTGGGCCCCGGTCTGATGGGCCTGGGCCCCCCTTCCCTGGCGGGTCGCGGAGGGTGGGAGTGCCTACTGGGGTCAGCGGGGGAGCTGGCCCCAGGGAGGGGTTACCTGCCCCTCCCTTCCTTCCCTCCCCATCTCCAGCTGCCTCCCTCTTCCCGCTCCTCCACAACCACCCACACATGCAGGGCCTTGGAGTGGGGGTATGTCACCAGGGTGCAGAGGAGGCTACCCCCCCCCCCCTGTCCCCTTCTGGCTGCCTCTGCCTCAATTTTATCCCACAACTTAGACATTCACATTATTCACACTCTCATTACACATACATATAGGATCTTGGGGGTGGGCACAATCACGGAGTCCAAATCACCATCAGGGTGTATACCTCACCCCTGACGTCGTTGCCCACCTCTCAATTTTAAATACACTTAGTCATTGAGGGCTAGCAGGAGGGACCATGCGCTTACCTGCTGCTCCTTGGCAGGTAGCTCCATGCCCTCCTGGGTTTTAATTGCACCTTAGAACACATATGCATCAACACTACAATGAGCGGGTGGAGGGAGGTTTGGAGTCTTCTCCCACCCCCATTCTCTGCGGCCTGCTGGAGCGGGGGGGCTAGTAGGAGGAGTTGGCCGTCCGACTGCGGTCTGGGGTGTGGGGCCTCCCTGCTGCTGCGGAGTCGGGGTGGTCTGCCTCTCCCCACCGCAGGGAAAAGGGTAACACCACCTGGGTCTGGGTGCAATTCCCCCCTCCAGGGGCAAGGGTACCTAGACCCGGTTTGTAGAGTACGCTTGGGGAGTGTGATTGTGTGTACAGCGTCTCTTTATGTCTGTCTCCACGTTGGTTGAGTGTGGAGTGAGTGCATATGAGAGCATGAGGGTGGGAATGGATGTTTGTGTCTGTGTGTGCCTGTATGTCTGTGTCTATATGTCAGGTTGGGTATCAGACGCCACCTCTCTGGGGACACCTCAGGCCCTCCAAGGTTTGGAGGCCTATCTCCACCCACCACCACTTCCCCTGCCGGTGGCGGACTCCCTCAGGTGTCGGTGTGTTGGTGGTTCTTTGTGTCTGGGGGTGGGCGTCCGGGTACACACCGGCTCACTCCTTGGCGGCCGCTTGTCGGGGCCTGGGGCCTGGGGCTCGCTCGGGCCCCTTTGGAGGTGGGGTGCCCCCGGCCTCTCGGCCTAGGGCTCGGTCACTCAGGCGCAGCTGGGGGCCGGCGGAGCTCACGGGCGCGTCACTGCAACCCCCCCTGGCTTCTGCTCCGCGGCTGCTGAGTGAGCCCTCATCTGGGACTCTCCTCAGCTCTTACTGGAACAGTGGCGCGGCTGCCCCTCTGTTGGTCTTCCATGGTCTCTTGTGTTCTGGGGGCCTCTGGATGTCTGGAGTTTTGATCTCCTCCATACCCGCTTCACACCCTGGAGGATGGGGCTGTGGCCCCCCCACACTCCCTAGCAGATCATTACATGGAGAAACCTTTGGAATGCAAGCATGCTGATCCACACAGGTATGCACACATGGGTATTCACAGACGCGGACTAAAGCTTTCTTGGCTGCTGCCTCAAAGCACACTGTGCGCTGTCTATCTTGCGTGCTGCACAATATCGTTTATTACTTAGTAAATACTGATATCTATGACTAGCTAGTTTATTGTGATGGTGCTTTGTTTTCTCTATTATTATGTTGCTCTTTGTTGTTTGCTGTCTCCTCTGTTTGTTTGTTTGTTTGTTTGTTTGTTTTTTCTCCATACAGGTGACCCAGGAGTTTTTTTTTTTTTTTGTCTCTCTTCCCCCCCCTTCTCACCGTCTCTTCTCCCCTTGGGTTTTCTTTCTTTCTCTCCCCCTCTCTCTCTCATTCATTCCCCCTGTCCTATTTATTAAAAAAAAAAAAAAAAAAATGACAAAGGATGAACTGAAGCTCTGCCATCACGTAATGTCGCATACTGCTGTTTCTGATGTCATTTAAAAGAAAAAAAAAAAAAAAAAAAAAAAAAAAAAAAAAAAAAAAAAGAATCACAAAGAGCTAAAAACGCTGGGTCAGGAGACCCAGGATCCACTGTCTCATAATTATGATTTAACAATACAAACCTAGAGGCTACACAAATTGTTATCTCTAATAAAGACACACATAAAATCTTTTTCTTATTGTCTACGTATAAACACAAAGCAAAGATGAAAAGCAGTGCACTGTCTGTGCAGATGCTTGCAAAGAGCCAAAGTTCTGTTAGAAGCAAAATGCAGTTTTTTCTGTCCTGGATGGAGTTTGCACTTTACCATTGCACTCTTACAATTTTGTGAAATAAGTGAATAATGTCCATATCCATGCTGTAGAAAATGAAACTTTCTGTTCTGCTATCGATTGTAATAGATTTTTAATTTTAGGCTCCAGGAAGGCCAGTGATTTAATGTACAGTGTTATAACATTAATTTTACTGTATACCAGAACCATGTGACAGTTTTTGTAAAACAGTTTGAAAATGCTGCTGTAAAAATTGTCATACATGATATTGATAGAACAAAAAAGTATTCTTGGAAATCTTGAATGATTGTGATTCATGAGTCACTTTCCAAACAGGGAAAGTTTTCATGATATCAAATTACCCATGCACTTCCTCGGGTAATCTAGAGACAAATCTTTTTTAATGCAATGATCTCTCACAGGATTCTGAATTAGAAAAATAACAGTGAGGACATCAATATAGTTTCTTTCCTTAGAGAAAGATTTGTGTACATCAAAACAAATTAGAACTTTTTTTTAAGAGATGAACTTAAATCAATTTTTCAATAGATCATTTTCATCTACTACAATACCCAAATGTCTCCTGTGAGTAGTTTTCAGCTCTGGTTGGATGCTTTAGTGAATAGAGGAACTAATAATTTGCTTCCCGCTCACAAATTAACTCACTTGTAGACTGAAAAATTGCTTCAGTTTACTGCATTCCCAAGCCAGAAGTCTCAGAATACAAAAATAACAGTATATGAATAACACTCATCAGTACCGCCGTGCCGCGTCTGACTGAAGTTGACAGAAGCCGGGTTACTGGCAAGCATGATGCTGACAGCATACCAGTTTTGAGCTGTTGATGCAGCCTTGCATGTCCATGACAGCAACATCTTTGATCTCATTGCTGGAAATGAGACTGTAGAGAGGCACCAACATGAGCTGCTCCAACTTGCACTTTTCACCCACACGGCCAAAGTTGGGCAGGACTTTGTGGATCAGGATCATACCCGTATCTATTTATTATATTTAGTCATGCACATGTTACAGTGTTGGTACATAAAATATAGTATATTTACATAGCTTTTTTATTTTTATTTTATTTCCACACACACTTTACATCACCAGAAGCCTCAGTCATTACTATTAATTCTCTTTTCAACAAACCAATCAGACGGGTGCTTTTCTGGAACACCTTTAGAAATAAACACAGAGCTAAGCAGCAGCCGAAAAGGTCAGTGAACAATCAAATATTGTAACCTTCATGAGCGTCACCATGGTGCCTGCTTAGTGTGCAAAAGCAGGTAAGAAGGAAGATTTGTTTAAGCATCTGTTTACATGCAGGAATGATTACATTTTAATCTGTCTCCTAGTGGATGAATAGCACAGGAGTATAATAGTACCTATAGCAAATTTGGGGATTTTTTAACATAATTTTATTTTATCAGGTTGCTGTAAGAGACAACTGCTGCAGTTTATTTGGTTTTGGTGTGCTGAGGGGAAAAAAGATTGGTAATAATAAAGGAAGAGCAAAAGTTTGACTTTTCTTCTTATATGAATATTGAATTTTTTGATTTTTTTTTGTTTACACCTTTTTGCTCTTAATTGGTATTTTTAGGAAAGAGACACAGGTAAGAATAGTGAATTTCAATAATTTTTGTTTCCTCTCCTCATGTTTTGTGTTTTTGGCAAGAACCACTTCAAAATTATTGTGCATTTACTTTCATTTTTCATACAACCCCTCAGTCCCTTCAAAGTTAGGGACAAATGCGGCTTGACAAACCCACCAGGAATTTATACACTGGCATCTTTCCTTCCATCTGTCATTCTGAATGACTACTATTCAGGTTTCACAGTCTCTGGTTTGTTTCTTTGTGGCCTGCTATGTATCTGGCTCAGCTAGTCACAGATTTGCACACAAACACACACATACATAAAAGCAAGCTCAGAATTCATATGTACGCACAAAGATTATCCATTAGTCATTCACATTGAAGTGTAAATAAAACTTGCCGCTAAATCGACATAAATCCATCAATATGTTTGAAGCTTGTGTTTGAAGCAAGTATTTAAACATAACTGCACTGTGGTAACACAAACTACTAATAGATAAACACACACTTATTCAATGACTTGACATTACCTCACCACAACTGAGGTCATGTTTACTTGTTTCATTACAATACCCAGCTCTGAAAGCCAGAGAAAGTGATTCGGTAAGCTCACTCCCTCCCCTGTAGCAAGCTGAGTCAGCTTAAGTTTCTCATTATAATCAGACATACGAAAGGACTCATGCAGAATAAATTGAACAAAAACGAAAATGTGTACAATGACTAAGTTAACCTTTACTGGTCTCATGACCTTTCACTGGTGCTATTAATCATTAATTCCAAGACTGATTATGTGCATGTATGGGGTTTATTTAAAAGAAAAGACAGGAATCATTTTATAAAATTCAGAGTAACATTTTAAAATTTCCTGTTTTTTTGACAACAATACAAAACTAACTTCAATTTATCCTTTCATATACCGAGGTTGAGTCTGTTAATGGTTAGCAGTTTGCTCAGTGAAGAATTTGCGCTTTGCTGTTGATCAATTTCACATGAACGTGGGAACGTTATTGAAAGACTGAAAGACTATTGAAAGCTGTGGTCTTGGGATGAGGATAACTGCCTATTCAGTCAACAGATTAGTCGATTTAGGGAAATTATTTCAGAGGAATTTCGTATATCCTCTGAGATTTCTTAGTTTAGGGGCGTGTTTTTTATCATTTTTGGAGGCACCCAAAGGTGTGTTGGCCTGAGCCAATGTAAAAAGTAACAAGCATCATAATTAAATCATTTTTGGTATGACTTTGTATTATGGTTCTCAATATGTATCACTTAATGGATAAGAAGATGTATATGCAACTTGAATGTTGCATTGCGTATGTATTAATACAGGGGTTTCCAACTCCAGGCGTCAAGTGCTGGTGTCCTGATGGTTTTAGATATCACCCTGGGTCAACACACCTGAATCACATGATTAGTTCATTACCAGGCCTCTGAAGAACTTCAAGAAACGTTGAGGAGGTTATTTAGCCATTTAAATCAGCTGTGATGGATCAAGGACACATCTAAAACCTGCAGGACACCAGATCTCGAAACCTGGAGTTGGACACCCCTGCATTAATACATCTAAAATAAAGTTTTACATGATTGTTACATGGTTGCTTTAAGCTTAAAATATACATTTACTAGCACTTGGATTCCTTCGTAAAAATATTAATATTGTCTCTTTATTAATGTAAAAATAATTTGATGTTAATAAGCTTCTAATAGAGACTAATAATCCTTAATATTAGTGGAGTGGTAAAACATTAATGTGCTTTAATGTCTTACCACTTCACTAATTTTAAGCATTACCTTCTTCTAACTTAGGCTTTCAGAGGACTGCTGAAAATCCGGTCAACAAACTAAATGCCTTTATTAAACAAGGACCTATTCAGATTCACACAAGAACAGTGAGGATGATTTAAGGCTTATTGTTTAAATGAAAAGTCCAGGAACCTCAAACCTCCACAGTGGCATGTGGCTCTTTTGCACATCTCTGTGGCTTTGACAAAAAATATATTAATTTTACAGGTTTATGTCTGAGGAAGTAATTGCTGTATGTAGCCAAAGAAACATTTTACACAAGCTTCTGTCACTTCACTGTTGCTCCAATTTGTTGTCAATATTAACATTAAAATACCAAATAATTTTTATTATTTTAATTCCATCCATCCATTTTCTTGAGATTATTTGGGGTCGGATCACGAGAGCAGCAGCCTAAGCAGAGAAGCCAAGACTGACCTCTTCCTAGCCACCTCCTTTAGCTTCTTCAATCAGATTTTTTTTCCCTCCACAAGCTGCAGGAAATTATAACTACTATTTTTCAAACAGAAATAACTCAAACACAGCAATCAGAAATTTAATCAAGTCTCATTGGTGTCATTGGACTAAAAAATCTAGCATTAGCTGATAAAGCCGATTGTGAGACAGATGACAGTAATATCACTACTGCCAGTCTTTTCATCTCATCAGACCGCCCAGTACACACACAGCTCTGCAGGCTGCAGCTGCAGAGTAATCACCACGTTGTCCATTTGCTATTGAGCAGGACATAGGTGTAGTCGCACATTGTTTGTTCTGCCACAATAAACCTCCTGCCCCTTGGCAACAGGCAGTTATTACTAGCACCACTCACAAAACTGAACAGCCTTCTATTTCCCATCACAATCTGTGGTCCAACATTAATGGACAGATAGGTGGCACCGCAAACAGACAGATGCACAAAGAAATCAATGGAAAGAAGAGAGCTGGTAGAGCTAAAAAAAAAAAAAAAGGCTTTACTATTTCCAGTATTTCACAGAAATGTTGGCAAATATTTGAAAATGTACAAAGGACATGAGTAGAACTCAATAATACATATAATGTAAATAAAAGGCCATGCACATATTTTCAGTAGGAGTTAAGGTCAAATCTCAGTGAATTCCTTTAAAAAGCATTCATGAATATACCACTCCATAATACTATGATCATTTTAAAACATGTAAGATTTTATTCATGTTTTAACTTTGTAAAATCCTGTTTCTGAAAAGGTGTTTGAACCAAGGTTGATTTCTGTTTCTGTCAGCAGGTCAGATTTCATCAGTTTAGATACATTTATTTATTTATTTTAAATAATGGTTTAACTGTTATTAGACGATATCCTTTTGTTATGCCATCCCACAATGTTGACTGTTAGCCTGCATGCCACCAAAGACTGCTCAAACAAGACTGGTCGATAGCCTTCAGGTTACAAGACAACTAGAAGGGTAAGACGGAAAAAAATCCAGAACCAAAATCATCATAGAGCAAGCATCAGGAGAGAGGCTGGTAGATGAGTTAAGATAAATTAGGGAAGTTGTGAAGGCAAAACGAGGTCGAACCCATTATTAGCAAGGTGCAACTAATGCAACTAGATTATTAAAGTCTTTTTATGTTGTTGTTCTTTAACAGTGTTCAAAATGTTACGAAAATCCAGTTTGAGGTCATGCTTTACAACAGTGTCAGCATTTAAATTTGCATATCTCACTTCCTTATAATGAAATATTCAAGTCTGATAAAAGTAGCATCTTTCTAGGGAGCCAGCATAATTTTCTTCGATAACAAAACAATGCAGTCCATTAAGGTTGTGTATGCCATCTGCCAAAATTGACCATAAGCATCAGTATAGTGTTGATACTTTAGTAGTATGTAGCTCCTCAGTGGTCACCTTTCGAATGTGGCACCTTTAGCCCTGAGATGGGAAAGACACCTAACGTGTATATGAAGAGAGACTAAAAGAGTCTCAATCGAGCACACGCAAGTCAAAGTAAAGCTCAGACTCTTGCACTAACAGACATATTTATGATATTTGCAGATCAGTTGTGCCGGGTTAGTAACTATGTCAGTACTGATAAGAGGGACATGTAGAAGCCTGTTAATTACTCTGTCTGATGCAAAACACATTCCTCCCCTGGGTCAGGGTTTGGAACCTCACACAGTCTGAGGCAGAACGTATTTGCAGACACTGTCACCTCAAGTGTGCACTTATGCAACTTCATCAGCAGCTATGTTGTCCTCTACGATCTGACAATGAACCTAATACAGAAAACAATGTTTGGAGTAATTCAGAGATTATGTATAACATAGGTTGTCTAGCAGAGTAGTTTGATGTCTGCTGTTTACAAAACTCTCAGCACTGTCTGCGGCACACGTTGCAAAGCGCAAATTACCATAGAAAGACACTATGTTTGCTCTTCTCTTCAGCTTGTCATCTGTCTGTAATATGTGATGCACCAACAGTGAAATTCTGCAGCAGCAGTGGGGTTTAGAATAACAATGTGGCCTTTTTGTTGTCACGTGACCACTAACCTCCAGACTTGGTTTTAACTTGTCTGCCAATTTGCCCATTTTGTTAATCATGGTGACATTTTAGGGTCAAGTAGATAAGACTCCAGTAGCACAGGTGGTTGTTGACTGCCCCTCAAAAAGCAAGAAAAACTGTTTATTTCCCAGTGGACTGGCAAGTGGTTGACAGATGGGTCTAGCGACCTTGGCAACCACTGGTTGCAAAGAGTCTCAATTTCCAGTTTGTGTGGCAAGTTTTGCCACTGCTCTACAGAACCCATCATTTCACTATCCCAACATACACATTTTCTCGCCCTAACAACATAGTTGTATCGAGCAACTAAAAATAATGTGTGTAAAACCCTTATTTTGAATAAATATCCAATGTTATTTAAATTATTTTTACACCTCAATTACACATTTTAATGTATATTTGTGCAAAACTTACATTACATAACAGATAAATATTGGCTGCTGCCAATGCCATAGGTCGATGTATCAGTGCATCTCTAGTAATTATAGATAAAGAATATGAGAATATTTTTACACCATAGTCTGCATGAACCACTAAAATGTGCAGTATCGGCGATACTCTACATAAAAATAAAATAATAAAATAATAAAAAACATATACTATATAATATATTTAACATAGTTTTAATTCAGTCCTTATCGTTTCTTGGGGTGAAACACCAAGTGTATAAAGCCATGAAAAAGGTCACGGTATCTGTGCAAACTGCACTTCCCTGAGCTTCACAAGAAAATACTTTGCAAGTCACGTCATATTTTCGAAATAGGGATTAATTCACACTATCGTTTCAAGTAGTAACGGGTTTCCGTTTACCTTTTTTGCAATATTTGCAGCTCCTTTGCATATCTAACATGAAATGTGAGAGGACAGCAGGACAAAAGTGATGACTAAGCATTAGTAATAATTTCATGGAATCGTATCAGCACTGTCAACACAAGGAATGTCCTGCATGTGTTACCGATACGGATTAACTCTTAAACCAGGAGTTTAACCAACTATTTGGATATCAAAGGAATTCTTAGATACGTGATGCAACACCTCGCTTGATTTATGGCTGTTGTTTTTTTCCCCCCACTTTCCTTTTGAGGAAAATAAAACTTTAAATCAACAGTGAAGAAGCTGTGCTTTGTGAGTAAGCAACACGTTCTTTGCATTTGCAAATACAGTCTAAACAAACGGCAACAGGTCCAACAAGGTGCTAAATCCTCCTCCATTGTGCTGTGAATTTGGTTTAAGCAGCGGGGCAACTTAAAAGTTCACTTACCTGATCTTCGTGATCACCTGTAGCGGAAGAAGCCATATTGAAGAAGGTGTGTAGCGCAGCTGATCCGGTTCACAGGTAAGTTTATTTACAACAAAATCACCCTGAATCCAAATAGTCGCTTAAAAAGAGGTGACATTTGCTTACAGATTCACTTTCTCACTAAACGTGCAGCCCCAAGGAGTCTCTAAAGTGGTCAGGGAGCAGGAAGGGGGCGGTGTAAGTTCTTCGGAAACGGTAAAAAGTCCAGGTGCGGCGGTGGAGCGGTATGCAGATGCAGCCTGCAGTTACGCTCAGACGACGCAGGAGTCCCGACACAAGGGGGCAGCATTACCACCATAATCATTTGTAGTATCTTAGCTTGCTGTATTATGTCTGGTAAAATATGGCGCAGGCGATAATATCAGTGAATACACGTTTGGAAAACTCGCATATATATTATTTTAGGACTAATATTCAGTATATGTATTCAGAGATGCCAGAAATTTGGAAATAAATGATTAAGTTAATGTGATTCCCCCCCCAGATTTCCTATGTGGCAACTTGAAATCAAATAATGGATGATATTTATCAAATGTATTTGTATAAAACATAGGAAAGCCCATTCAAAGCCCATTGGGTTGTTCAATCATTCTATTTTATTTTAGTAGGTGCACATTGTTGTACATTATATTAATAAATTCTGGTGTTTTATGTTTAAAGTGTTCATTATTTTTCAATCAGCCAAATATTTTCTAAAGATCTATGAAGGAAATCACACAGCCACACACACAAAATAAGGAGCTAAATTACAAATAACTAAAGTCAATCTCCCTTTCTTATTGAAAAATAGAAATATGGAGCCAGTGATCAAGTTCTTTCATGGATAGGGAAAAAAAAAATAGGTGAATATGATGGGCCATCTTCTAAATTAGTGACCATTTCAAAATTTGTGTTGCTATAATAGAATTTTTCAAATTAATGGTTTTAAAAGGACAAACAAGCAAACTGCTGAAACAATTAAACATATGACTGCATAAAAATATAAAATATATTATAAAAACCTTAAAAGAACCAGACTCTTTGTCTCAACATAACTCCTTATGGGGAAGTTTCTTGCACCAGGAAGAGGAATTAGTGCAAATAAACTCCGGGCTTGAAAAGATAAGAGATCAGTATGATCCAAATTAATGCGATCATGTTTTTTCAGGAACTGAAACTTTCAGTCAGAATAGATTTGCTGGCATTTCTACCACCAAGGTTTGTAAAAGCACATCAGCACTCCTGACATACCAGTTTTATGTGAGAATTTCATAATGTGTTGAGACCCTGCTCATCAAAAAGTTCACATCATAAGCTAATGCATGGATCAAAGATTTAGACACAGAAGGATTAATAGTAGTGTGAATGCAAACATGTAACTGCTGCCAAGTCAAGTCATTAGAATAAAAACAGAAGTTTTTACATAACGTGTGGAAGCTACATTAATACAGTTTCATCCTGATGGTTCTGCATAGTGTAACAGTTTGCTTAAACAAAGAAAACTATTCAAGCTTTTTTGGACCTGCACACCTACATTAGCACTGCAAAGGCTGTTTTGAAAACAATGTGTCAATCACTGATTGAGACGTACGATAAATACCTGCAGACACACGCTGCGCTTTGTTTTCATTCTTTTATATTCGCCTGAGAAAGGATTAGTCTATTATTGCATTTCAGAATAAAATAAAAGCAAATGATTAAATTGACTTTGAACAAAAAGAAAAAAAATATGCAAAGTAAATTCAATAATTCTTTATTT
This sequence comes from Aulonocara sp. 'chitande type north' Nkhata Bay, assembly GCF_057382095.1. NCBI lineage: Eukaryota > Metazoa > Chordata > Actinopteri > Cichliformes > Cichlidae > Aulonocara > Aulonocara sp. 'chitande type north' Nkhata Bay. The sequence goes on along the minus strand of NC_141351.1, from coordinate 21,331,945 downwards.
AAACATTGGTGCCCGTTGCCTCAAACCTCTCGACTGATGTTTAACAAAATTCATTTTTCAAGCCTCTCATTCCTTCTGTGTAATTTCCATATTCCTGCAGGTAAATACTTCCTCACAACATAACCTTTTTATATGGAGCAGACCAATAAAGGCATCTTGGGTCACAATTAGGTCAGTGTTTAACATTTGATCACATTAGAAATGTAATATTTCTGCTTTCAGGTTGAAACCCACCTACAACTTGAAAACACCTCTTTGGTGGTAGGTAGAGAGGGGTACATCCTCGCCCTTTGTCCTCAAGAGTAAAGAAACAGTCTGAAGTGAAAAAAAAAAAAAAAAAAAAAAAAAAATGAAGGAAGACAAGAGGGAGATGGAGGTGAATTTTTTTTTTTTTTTTTTTTTTTTTTTTTTAAACTAAGTATGAAAGAGGTACAGAATAGAAGGGCGTAGAAGAGGAGGGGGAAAATGAGAGAAGAGAAGGTAGGAGGGAGTCATTGAGGAAGAGAATTGTACACAAAGGAGAGAGTTAAAAGAGTGGAGAGGATGATAGTTTGGGTAGGAGAGTGTGGAAAGTATGACTGGAGCAGGAAAATATACTGGTTTTTAAATACTGAACATCTTAAAACAAATAAAGGGTTCCAAGAGCCTTCTTACTTCCTGTTCTCCCCTTTCTGTGCTAAGCTTTTCTGACAAGCATGTTTACAAGTCAGTCAAAATATACACAAATTCAGATTTTATCTTGGCATAAATCCACAAAGGGGTTCAATAAAAATTAATTGAAATGCAAAAGCACAGCTTCAACTCCTACAAGAAATTAGATCCAAGTTAGCTGTGAACTTAAAGTGTCAGTGTTCTGCCTACCTTACCTTTAAATGCTGAAATCAGTGTGTCTTAGTGCTGAACACTTGAAAGCTGTGATGTATAGACTGGAAATTATTCACTTGATTGCCCTTTAATAGAGCTGTTTTAGCACAAAACTTGTTTGTTCCTGCTATGTTTGAAAGCAACACATGAGGGCGGTGTTGAGCCACAGCAGAAATGTTCATCTGTAATCAAACTTGATATGAAGTCCTGGGGACCACATACAAACAGGCCTCAGAGTCAGGCAGCAGCATCAAAATGTATACACTGCTTGTTTTGCTTTTGTTTTCAGTTCACTTTCCATAATGCATCCCTCCCCCCAGTTTATTCTTATTAGATTGTACCAAGTTCACCAAACCCATTTCCTCAACTTAGGTGACCTTTCAACCTTTAACTGGAACTCGATAATTCACTTGAGCTATAACGTAAGTGAATTGGTGCCAACAAAACCGCATCATTTCAGTGCTCTTCAATGTTATTTAAAAAAAAAAAAAAAAAAAAAGGAAGAAAAACAAAAAACCAGGGGAAAAAACCAAAGCATTAAAACCAATGTTTAAGTCACCAGTCTATAAAGTTTGACAGATGATGGAAAATAACTGCTTGTCTTTTGTCTTAAGTTGTTTATTCAGGTTACTGGATTTTAGCATAAAGTTGGTCAATCTGAAACTGGAAGAGGTTTTTGAGCTCAGCCCGCTTTGCTTTAAGGGTGGGGGTTAACAGGCCGTTCTCAATGGTGAATTGCTCAGGATGGAGGTGCACATCTTTAACCTGCATGAGTTAGTAAAATGGAAAATGTTAGCCATGATAGAAAGCAAATTAATGTTACATTTCTCAAGTTATGGCATATATTGTAAACTAAAGATTAACAGGCTAATAATTATTAAGAAAATTGACATTTTGGGGCACATGACAAGAATTAGCTGATTTTGCACATTTTAACCATTAGAGGGTGATAAAAGCCAGGTTACTGAGAAGTGCAGAAAACCTCCAAAAAGGTGTTGATAATGTGGATAACAGCCAACTTCCCAAGACATTACACAGCAGTTTCATTTTTGCAATAAAGGATGAGTCATCACCTGCTCAAAGGACTTGAGTCCTGCTTCTTTTCCTAGTTTGGTCAGGTCTGAAATAATTGCCCTCTTAACTTCCTGCAGACAAAGACAAATAATTTTTTTTTTTTTTTTTTCAGCAAGTCATTTCAAGTTTATACGATTGTGTTACAAAACTTGCAAGAGAAAAACATTACAGGGATCTTGCAGAGTTCTTCAATGGAACCATGAAAGCCAAGATTTTTAGCAAAACCTGGCAGGACTTCAGGATCAGGGACCACAACGGCAACCAGGCAAGACTAGAGACAAAGAAGACAGTGTAGTCTAGGTGAATTTTATCCACTGTGTATACATAGCAAAGGTGCCCAAAGATTTACCTGTAGACTGTCTCCATGCACAAACACTTGTGCCACTGGTGCACTGCGTACATACACATTCTCAATCTTCTCTGGTGCGATGTACTCTCCTTGAGCCAGCTTGAAGATGTTCTTCTTCCGGTCAATAATCTTGAGAACTCCATTCTGCCACAAACAAAAACCAGGCCAGATCAGAGAATGGGAGCGTGATTTGAACAGTTGTGTGTCCCTACATCTCATTAAAATAATGGTCCACATCTGGGAAAGCATTGTTCCTGAGCTTCAAGTAAACATTTTTAAATGGAAGTCATGTTGGTTTCTTGGTAAGAGTTCCTTGAAAACCAATAACACTCCAAAAGCTACAGCCTGCAGGAAAAGCAAAAACCCCATTCTGTTCACCAGTACTTCTAAAGTGATGGAGCTTGTATGTTGTTATATTTAATTTTACCAAAAATCAATTTCCCCCTCCCCATATTAAAACAGATCCAACTTTCCCCTTGAATCCCCAGTACTTTCAAGAGCCAGTCATCTCTTGCTGAAGATTTACATTTAGTTGACAGATAAATGAGTTGCTGATGTCTTCACTAAACTTAACATGCAAGAGAACAAGCACCTCAAGGTCAGTCTGATCCTTTTAAATGGCAGAACCTCAAGAAAGCCCCTACATTCTTGTCAGGCAGTGTAACTATCATGTCTTCCAGGGCAAGCAGTGAAAAGAAAAAAAACAAATTTAGTAGCTCACTTATAAGAGCCTTTGAGCTCTTAAACTCTGATTCCACCTCATTTTCTACTAAACTTTACTTTGTGTTCTATATGATGGGTACATGGAAGGAAAGCATGTGGTCGTACTTTTAGTCAGACTTAAAAATGGCTGGACTATTTACCGGAAGCCATTTCCCAACGTCTCCAGTATAGAGCCAACCCTCTTCATCCAAGGCCTCTGCAGTCCTCTCTGGATCTTTTAAGTACCCCTTGAACACATTGTTGCCCTTGATACAGACCTGGGAAGAAGAAGAAGAAAAAAGTAATGAAATTACAGGATGAGTAGAACATTTTTTTTTTTTTTTTTTATTTAACCCATCCATGCATTTATCCACTTTTCCCTTTAAAAAACAAACAACCAGTCAAACCAGAAGTAAACTATTGCCCACCCACCTGTTTTAATTCATGGCGAAAACAGATGCAGAACTATACGGTTAACTATAGGCTACAACTTAGTCTATTTACTTTTGAGACAAGTGATGATGTTTAAAAACTTACTCTTATTTACTCTTTAAGAACATGCTTGGATAAATTACTGAACTTACCTCAGTACTTCAGATTAAACTGCTCTTGCTGCAGGTTTAAATATCCCAAAGCCTCACTGTCTGAATTGCAAAAAGCCTACCTCTCCTTCACCATTTGAAGCAAAGTAGTTCATATCTTCAACATCCACCAACTTCACAAAATTGCAAGGCAACGGCACCCCAACATGACCTATAGGAGGAGCAACAAAAAACAAAACCAAATGTTTAAGATGAAAATAACATTAAACACAAAATGTCAGTGAGAAGTGGGAAGTGATGATAAACTCAGCATGCTTCTGTGCCATGTACCTGCAGTGGCATCACATGGCATGGTGATCGTGCAGCTGGCTGTGCACTCGGTCTGACCATACCCCTCAAAGATCTAAGGGGACCAATAAAACAAGTGAACATTGTAATCACAATCTTAAATCTGTAAGATACCATTGTGGAACCTCCTGTTCTTGGACCTAATTCACTTTTAATGTTGTTATTTTAACAAGATGTGCATGTTTACAGGAAAACAACATGTACCAAAGTCCTTGAAAGTCTACCACCATCTTATAGTACATTTCAATATCAAGAGACTACCTGAGTCATAGAAATCTGAATACAAACTACACACACACACAGGATTAAAGTGTTTATTACCTGGCAACCCAGAGCAGCTCTGAGAAATTTGAGAACAGAGGGAGATATGGGTGCTGCGCCAGTCACCATGACCCTCACACGCCCCCCTAGAGACTCCTAAAAGAAAGGTTGAGCACATATACTTTTAGTGAATGCATTGCAGCTTTTGAATATTTAAGGGGAAGGTTACATTAACTAGAAGATCAGGGGGTCCTCCCCGTGAATGCAAAGTCCCAAAATGTCTCCATTTCCTCATGAACCGTGTACCCTTTTTGCACAGTCAATTACCCACTGACAATTCAACATGCAGTCAGTGACTTGACCTTGCTAGTGCTGGGTTGGATCCCCTTCTGCTTAATTCTTTTTGCCATACAGTCTAGTCAAGATTATGGTCAATATTGGCATAACTGTCACAGGCTTGCTGCAGATTCAGTCGCACATCCATGATATCCTCTTCCACATCCCAAAGGTGTATGGATTGGGATCTAATGACTGGAGGATATTTGACATCAGTGAATCCACCGTCATGTTCAGTTTGAGATGATTTGTGCTTTATGACATTGTGTGTTATTCTGCTGGAAAATGTGTACAATGGGGTGGCTGTAGCTCAGGTAGCAGAGCAGGTCAGCCACTAATCTGTGGGCAGGGCAGCTGTGGCTACAAGGTAGCTTGCCATCACCAGTGTGTGTGTGTCTGAATGTACTGTAAAGCGCTTTGGGGTCATTTACATCCCAAAGATGGCAGTGTGTGGGGAGGGGGAAAAAAAAAAAAAAAAAAGCCCCCAGCATTTCTGCAGTTTCTGAAATACTAAGCAGTCTTGTCTGACACTAAGAATTATGCCACGTTCATAGAATTTTTAAAAACACCTTCCTTCCCTTTAAAGATCATCAGTTTGAACTCTGAACATAAATGCATGGCTGCTGCCATGTGACTGGCTCACCAGATGCTTGACTTAAAGTGCAGCTGTTCAGCTGTACTTAATTAAGTGGCCATGAGTGCACACAATTTACTCTGCTGCTTGTGTTTTTATTAGGTGTGTGTCCCTTGAGAACTACAGCTATTCAAACAGAAGCAGTACCTGGACTTTGTTGAAGATGAGCTTGTCCCATACGCTGTTCTTCCTGATGATGCCATCCTTCACCTCTGCATATTTCCTCTCCACTGCAAAGTTCAATAACCATTTCTTGAAAGGTGTAGTGGCTCCGCTCTGAACCTAAGAGTCAAAGAAAATTTGTGCACTTGATATCAATGAAACTGGAGTTGTGTTGTGTTAATTCTTTGTAGTATATTTAAAAGGAATGTGAGCTGTTTAGCTTACACACACATACACCCACCTTGTCATAGATACGGTTGAGAAGTCGAGGCACAACTGGAAAGAGGGTGGGCTGCAGTGTCTTCATGTCATCTGGCAGCAGTCTGATGTCACCCTGGAAGAATCCCACCTTAGCTCCAGCACCAAACATCACCGTCTGCAAAATACAAAATAAAGTTAGCACACCTAAAGAGAACTTTGAAGGATGATCAAGTATGGACCTTACCTGCACGACTCTCTCAAACATGTGTGCCAATGGCAGGAATGAAATTGTGACATCCTGGGTGTTTGGAATCATCGATACCTGCATTTACACAGAAGCTCTGTTAGCACAAATTTTCGCTCATTACACGAGTTTTTTTTCACCCCAACATTTAGAATGGGGAAAGGAAAAAAAAAAAAAAAAAAAAAAAAAAAAAAAAAAAAAAAAAAAAATCAAAAACCACTCCACTTTTCATGTACCTCAATGGTTTTGAGTACACCTGCAGCATCGGCGACCACGTTCTCATGGGTCAGCATTGCTCCCTTGGGATTTCCTGACAAATGAGTACAATGATTTACCCTTAAAAGCCTAAACATCAAACGTAGTGCTATCCACTTCTCCCAAAATGTTTTCACACCGTTTCCTTCACAACTGCTTTGAATAATAGGCCAGGAAGAACATGTTTTCCTTACATGCTTCCATCATGATACCAAGACACATTTCCTAAAGACAGTTTGACAAAACATTTCTAAGGATTTGATTCATTTTAATGGGCAATTCATTAGGTGCAGGTCCCCCCGAAAAACAAAAAAAAAAAAAAAAAACAACCCCCCCCCAGCAAACTGCATTTCGTTGCCATGTACCTGTGCATGTGCAATGACAATAAAGTTGAATTCTATTCCAAATAATTATGTGTCAAATATACAGGTTGGCTGCAGGCTAAGGAGATATGTACATTTAAAAAACATTTGTTGCAAATTGTTGATCAGTCAGGATAATAAAGACCTCATTTCTTCCTGGTAAAGACATAATATTCATAAAAAGGGGTTAAAAGGTTCCATCTGTCAACATATTTTGCTTCAAACCACAAGTGTTAACTTCGTGTTTGTACTCACGGGGAAGTCCAGTGAGTCACCAAAATTAGTGCAAAATAATTTTATAGCAATCCTTCCAAAGGGTTCCCACCCTCACTGAGACCAAGTTTGCCATCCTTTCCATATTGTGGTTAATTATCACCTTCATCATTGCCACTTTGTCTTGTTATATTAAATTTGGATTTAACTTTCATCAAGTTCAAGTTTCCTAAATGATTTAATTCCTGCAGGAAATGACTTTGATATTCTTAAGTAAAACCATTACCTGTTGTGCCGCTGGTGAAACAAACAATGCTGAGGTCCTTTGGCTTTGGTGGCTGTTGGAACATGAAATCAGTTCATCAGAACAATGTGCAGTGTTTTTAAGACTCAAATGAATTTCATTACATGGCTGTATCAGAAACTTACGATTGGCTTTTGAGGATTACTTTTCCCCAGTGCCTGGAGAATAAAAACAAAGCATGTTTTCAACAATGCTGAATGTCTTCTAGCAGTTTTAGTACAGATCTTAAATGTTAGTTCCCAAGCGAGGAGAAAACAAAAGCAATGACTCATCTGTAACCACTATTTGTGCTCAGCGTGCATTACCTCCATTTCCTCCAAGGATGCAATGTTCACACCACACTTTGCTCCTCGCTCGACCAACTCGGAGTTGAAAGAGTCCATAATGATGATGGTTTTGAGGACTGGAGTCTGGCCTTTCTCCCGATTCTGCAGGAGTGTTTCTGCTTTCTTTTGATTGTCACAAAGCACTGTGGAAAGCTCAGCTGAAACAGAGCAAAACATCAGCTGGACTCTTATTAAATTAGAAGGCTATTGTTCAAATTGAAACCAGTACAATTTGAGACAAATGCCTCAATCTAATGCCACTTATAAATTTTCCAGAGCTAAATCAGAAAATCAAAAGCAAAATATGTTTGAAGGAGCACATTGGAAAAGAAAAGATTAATGGAAAGTCACAGATCCCTGTAGGGATCAGGGAGATACCGGACTTCCACCCAGCTCTAATTAGCAGAATTGGATTCAAAGAGAAACTCAATTACCTCGGTCGATAATAAACACAAGAGCCTCCGGACCCAGCGTGTCGTACAGGGGAACAACTACCATTGAATAGGTGTAACATGCCAGTTCACCAATAACCCACTGCAAGTGACCAATGAAACAGTAAGACATTTGCAGCATGTTGATCACATTGAAAAGACAATAAATAAATAAATAAATCTAAACTTCACTGACCTCAGGTCTGTTCTGGGCAAAGATACCAACAAAGGTGTTAGAGTTTGGCTTCAAACCCCTATGAATAAGCCCAGATCCCAGGTGCTCTGCTCTGTCAGTCACCTTTTGGAGAGAGAGAGGGGGGGGGAGGGGGTGAGTATGAACTGAAATTCACAGCTGGTGTTAATGTTTTCCCCCAGATGCTGATCCTTTTACCTGTTGGTACTTCAGCCACTGGTATGGTCTTCCTGGTTTTCTGTAGCCTAAACATGGTCCATTACCTGGAACAACAAGAGATTTAACGTGAGCTTCACAAGGTGCTTCACTGTCAAGGTGCTTAAAGGAATGCAATCAATATGAGAGTTAACTAGTTTATGCATATACTCAAGTTTTTCCATTTCTCAGCTGGGAGAAGCAGCATCTAGTTTCTGAGTTTTCCCTTTAGAAGCATTTTCCTGCCTGGAAAAACTGTCTTGTTAAACAGAGCATAAATGCTTTATGCTACATATTTTATGCCGTGTTCAGCACAAGAGTTATCCCACTTATGAGCCCGACTAGTAATTTGGTTTATTGTGATTTCTTCTTTAGCAAGGCCTCGCTCTACGTCATTCTTGCGCAATTAAGACGCCTGTCAGCGTTGAGAAGAGGGCGTGGCCAAAAGCATAGGGCTGCCGACCCCTTTTATTCCAGTGAACTTCACATGAACGCTTAAATTTACATGCACCTTTTATATACCTTTTTGTTTTTAGGTACCAATTTTTGACTTTTATTTTATTTATTTATTTATAGTGGTACACATTTTAAACAGTTATGCCTATTAATGTTTATAAAGGGTATCGGTGTTTGAAATTAACATGTTTGGATTTATACAGTTGAAGTATGAACAGCAAAGCCTATACAACTGTTTTACATTTATTCCTTATAAATGGCACATTTTCACCATCCACACACATCACTACATCACACATACTCTGCATATTCATTACTACCAGAAGAGTGTTTAGCTTAAACCTGCAGCATACATATGGAAGTTAAGTCAGATCGAGGTTTGATCTTTTTTATTTTTTTAAAGAACTTTGAGTTCTTTTTGGATTTGGACTAAGACCACACCCACAAAAGGGTCACACCCAAGTGGAATTACTGTTCCTATCTGAAGAAATTGTACGGAGGAGTTAAATTCAGAATAAACTAACCACCAAGTATAAGGGACAGGTAGATGCCAACTTTAAGACTGGAGAACTTTCTTAGGTCTTCGGTTAATTAAATCATTTTGTATGTTATCAGGTTTTAATCCATATCCAAAATAAGATAACCAGAACCGTGGATAACATGAACTGATAACATTGTAACCTTTGCCATTTCTACCACCCAGCTTTATCAAGGCAGACTGAAAACATGCTCATTAAACCTCAAAAGAAAGCTAGGCAACATTGGGATTTGTTTTGTAAAAGATGCATATAACAAATTCAGTGATATTACCTGAAACCTTCAGACCCCTCTGAAAAACCTCATAGAGTGTCTTTGCATCTTTGCAGTAATATGATATCAGGTTGTTGTTATCCTCCAACAAAGCAGACTTTCTTGCACCATCCTAAGGATTTCAAACAGAGACACTGTGACATTCTGTAGCAGATTATGCACCAAATTAACAGTCATATTTGACAAGATCTGACAGTTTTCTGACTTTTACCTTGATACCCATAGTTTGGCAGCTGAGGTCAGTGGGGGACCGGATGGGACTTGGTCGAGTGTTCAGGTAAAATAGGGTGGCAGCGGCCAAAGCGAACAAGGAGACAATTATAGGGGTTGGGAGTGGGGAGAACAGGAAGTGGAAGATGAAGTCCATGGTGGAGAGTCTGCAGGGATACAGAACAATGTTGTGGATTTATAAAGATTTAGACCTCCAGGTCTTTACTATTTGATCAAATGTAAGTCAAGTTTCTTTAAAAGCTAAGCTAAACTATACATCATTGTGATGCATCTGGGCTCCTTCACACTGCTCTCGATATTGTGCCCATAAATCAAGTTCAAAGTCAACATGAATTGTGCAAGTTATTCTAGTCACTCAAGTTAGAGCCCAACCCATAAAAAGGTCAAGAGAGAATTACAGCCCGTACAGTGTAAAGACAGTAAGTGCTGCAGAATATTTATAAACACCTAAAATGAGAAGAACATAAATCCATGCTTTAATGGCCATTTTACTTTAAGCATAGGAAGGTTTCTTGACCGTTGTGACAAACTGCTGAACTGCACTTAGGTAAAGATGTTAATTAAGACAACTGAACAGTCAAGCAGGTGCATTTAAAAATATTTTACCTTTTGTGCAACAAATCTATTGACACATTTATAATGAGATTTTTAAGAACAGGTCCTAAAATTAATGATAGTTTAGAAATTAACCAACACAATTAGGTTCTCCTACCTGCTGCTGGTCCTTAGAGGTGCGTGGCATGTGCTCACAGCAGATCTTCTTCCTCTGCTCTGAAGGGCAACACAGAATAAGAACCCATAAAAATGAATGAGCATGAGACTTCAAAACCTTTGAACCTTGACCACCATCACCTCCGCTGATAAAAAAAAAAGAACATGATCACAGAGATCAAAACCTGTCTTGTATTAAAGTGTACATTGTGCAATTTATTAAACTACCTTTCAACCATCAGCTCTTACAACCACAAAATTTCTTTGATTTCTGTCCAAATCAATAAAACTTGTGTGTACACTGGGAAATCCAAGAGGTTGCACTTGGTGAAAAGGGCACTATTCTTATCTCCCGTTTATCAAGCTCAATTTTGATTCTTTCATGTGTTTAAATCCCATAAGTTAACCATGGATATTGTCAGACAGTGCAAGGTGTATTGCATTGTGTTGAAATCACTGGAAAGAGATTAGATAAAAGGAAACGCCACCTCACATTTGCTCATCTTATCATCAGGTTACAGTCAGTAATGGTGAAATGAAACATCAAACAGCAATACTGAAGGATACCAATGAATTCACTGAATTATCTGTGCGTTTTCTCACTTGTGAAACTTTTATCTGTGTGTACAGAACACATGTCTGACAAACAATCACCACACCTAGCTTTGTCAATTCACTTAAAGCAAGGAACACAGTGCTGATCTTCTAACAGGTTTTCTTGTGCGAATGAGTTAATTTTGTCAGGCAGTGAGATGAAGGGAATAGGTTCATTAAAAGTTACCTGGTGGGATTAGCGGCAGTAGTTGGGGACCAGGCTGAGCCGACTCATCCCCTGGAGAAAAAACAGCTGAAGCAAGCAACACCACTAATGTACAGCCTGCCCACCTGCAGTCATTAGCACCTTAAACTGCACACAGGTGTGAGAACTCCTCTGCACAGAGCAAGGCTCGACCTGCCTTATCTGGCTCTTGCAGCCCTGCATAAGCAGACAACACACCCGGGAGAGTTACAACAGTTTTCACTTTTCATTTCTCCCCTAAAAAATCTTTATGACTTTAGCCCACATTCTTTAAATAAACCTGTCCTCTTTTCCTCTCCCTCTTTCCTCTCTTCTATGTGTTTGTTTGAAGTGGACGCATGACACTGTTAAAGGTAAAACAGATCGGGTTGAACTTTGACACTGGATTTATGATTGCAAGCAGTGACTACATGTGCACATAAATGTGACACAAGTTGGATTTATTGGTCTATTGTAGTTGAATCCTAATCAAGATCTTATTTTGTTAATCAATAAAATAAAAAGTTAATCTTTGGATAATTATTAATTCTTATTTGGATTGCTGAATGTTTTCTGGATAAAAATATGAGCTACACAGAAGAAAAGTAAAGTAAAGAGCACAAATTCTACTATTTGATTTGTGTATCAACTAAAAGTTATTTTGAATAGAGGATCAAACCACAAAAACAATAATAAACTTTCCCTCTCTATACCACCTCCCTCCTCCTACATTTTCCCCTCCCTAACCAAATGTCCAGCATCACCAGTGAAGTTGCGTATTTAAGCTCTGTAACACGAAGCCACTAACAGGATGAGAGTGATGCTGAGGGGGGTATATTGCCGTGGCACGAGTCCCATGCTGGTGCTTCACTTCACACTTCTGTTAACTGCTGCTGCTAGCATCAGCAATGGCACCAATGGATCTCAGCCTCACAAGCTGCTCATTGCCTTCCAGGCTCCCTGGAACATAACCTTCCCTTTCAGCGCCCTGCGGCTGGGCTCAGCCATACAGATAGCTGTGGAGAAGGTGAACGCTAACCCCGCCTTACTGGGAAACATTAATCTGGATTTTGTGTTCAAGGACACTGAGTGTAGTCCCAAAGAATCCCTAGGAGCATTTATTCACCAGGTGTGGAAAGAAAATGTGTCTGCGCTCTTCGGTCCAGCATGTCCTGAAGAAGCTGAGGTATAATTCATGTGAAATTAATGTTTTTGTTTATGTGAAATACATATCCTGCATAAGTTGCATACTTCCTGCATAAGCAGAAAGTATGGTTCTTTTTGATGTATTGTAAATCATCCTAAAAGTTTATAAAAGTCTGTAAATAAAGAGCATTTGATGGATTTTAAATGACTTTACTTGTATTTACTCTAACTTTTTGTTATTGTATGCTAGACTCATTTATTGCAGGAGCATCAAACATATGGCTAATGGGCCAAATTGGCTCCTCAAGTGGTCCAGAATCGGCTATGGGAAGTCTCTGCAAAGACTGAAAATGACAATAGAGGAGAGGATAAGATTCTGAGTTTTAGATTTATTTTGCAGCTCGAAGTTTGGATCAAACCATCAAAACAATTTGTTGAATTGATTGAAGTCCAAGGTCTAATTATAGTCCGTTTTAAAGCCTTCTTAATACAACAATAACCTGCCATATCACACAATAGTAAACTAATCAGGACAAATTTACATTACTGACAAGATATTGACTGAACATGGAAAACTGGAGAAATATTGCTTATATTATATTTCCTAAAACAAATCAGGCAATTCATCAGTTTAGTATAAGGATGGGTCATGAAATTTGACCATTTTTAGAAATTAATTGTGCATCCATACACCCAAAGAAGGTGGTTGATTTTACAGGTTATTAAGTTGTTGTTCCCCTCATCAAGGATGAGTTTATGTTATAAATCTCTCGGTGTTTCTAAAAAAAGACATTTTAGTTAAATAAAAACAGTCTGTTGTTGTAAGGCTTTGATGTTTTCCTTTTGAAGTTAATATTAATTCAAAACTTGCTTTCCCATTTTCTGATAAGCCTTTTTGTCTTTTAAAAGAGCGTTTGTAAAAAAAATAATCTTACCCTTTAAATTTTACTTACTAAAACTGCTTTCCAGGTGACTGGTCTCATTGCGTCAAAATGGAACATCCCAATGTTTGGCTTTGTGGGACAATCAACCAAAATGGACGACAGTGACAACTACGATTCCTACATCACTATAATGCCCCCTCTTAAAAGAAGCGCCGAGGTCCTGGTGAAGACCTTGGAGTTCTTTGGGTGGAGTCATGTAGCTTTGATCGGCGGGGGATTGGACTCGAATACTTGGGACAAGGTTGATGCTTTGTGGAAAACGATTGAGGATCCTCTGCGAGCCAAATTCAAGCTCACTGCAGTGGTTAAATTTGACACCAGCGATCCCCAGTTAGTTCAACAGAATGTTAGGTACATTTCCAAGGTTGCTAGAGGTAAGAGAAATGTCTATGAGCACTTTGTAGCAAACTATGAAACCACTTTTTTGTCTGTCATTTGTTCCTGTTTTAATTTTTCCCTTTTTTTAGTCTCTGCAATAGTTTGTCCTCTGTCTGCTTTTTGTTTGGCTGTTCTTTTCTGTTGTCTTGTTCTCTTCATCCCATAATCTGAGATTGGTTTTTGCTGAAGGTCTCTTTCGCTTAAACGCTTAAAAGGGAGCTCTTCCTCCCCACTGTCGCCTTGAGGACCTCTGTGATTCTACCTCTATTATTGAAGGGGTTTTACCTTACAATAGAAGCACCTTGTTTTTATGAACTTCTTATGTGTTGTATAAATAAAATTTAATTGAATTCTAATTTCTTCATCCACCCTTCTTCAGTTATTGTGGTGCTATCGAACAAAGAGGATACTATGGCTCTGTTGTTGGAGGCTGAGAGTCAGGGTCTGATGAATGGCGACTACATTTTCTTACTGGTACAACATTTTGAGGTCAGTGGCACTGTGGTGAGTAAAACTTTCACAACACAGTAAGACAAATATTCAGCTGTGTAAATCACCAACAAACAGGGACACCAAGACAACAAAGCCTGAAAAGACACAGGAGAGGTAAGCTTCAATTAAATTCGTTATATCCTGAGGCTATTCTTATCAAACAAAATTCAACAACATTAATAACGTACAGCCTCCTGATTTTTTTTTTTAAAATTAGACCCAGAAAGTCCAATATTTTACTTTTCGATTGACTCTTGAGTTGGATATGTTGTCTTTTAGAACCGTGCTCATCAGGAAACTAAATAAAACTTTAAGGCACACATTATCTAAAATTAAAGGCTCAAATACAGTTTTAGTGCCTACATGCTGGATATAACTTAATTCATGGATTTGAATATTTGCTCCTTTGTGTCAATAATCTGCATGTAAAGCATGTAGTGTTGCATGAGCTGTGCTATAAAAGAAAACTTTGTTACTGCTGTGTTATATCTGCAGAGTGGTTCAGGGTTAGTGAGCTTATACATGATTTCATGTATGATTTGGAATATGACTGTTTGTTTTTAAATAAAATAGCATCATAGCATCCGTCTTCCAGACTGAGTTAAATCTTTATGAGCCATCAAAATTGATCAAAGCTGTTTGTGGTAAATAGTAAATGGACTGATTTTTATATAGCGCTTTTCTACTCTCCTGGAGTACTCAAAGTGCTGTTGCATCTACTGACTCGTGTATTATTCATGTTAAACTTTCTTTTTTCCTGAGCAGGATAACTTGTGGAAAAATGCCCTGAACAGCACGATAGACGAGGTTGCCGTAAGAGCTTTTGACATGGCGTTCATTATTGCTCAGAAATCCTACGAAGGCTACGAGTATTATGATTTCTTTGAACAAGTTTTTGAAAGACTGAGCGGACATCCATTTCGGAGCAACCTAACATCTGAAAAACAGGCAAGTAGGCACAGGGAACAGAAAGCATGAATTTGAATCATGGAAAATACTGAACTTTCACATATTTATTTTACTGATTTAATGTATTTCAGGTTAGCCCATACTCTGCCTATCTGCATGACGCTGTGCTTTTGTACGCCATGGCACTGAAGGAAGTCCTGAAAGGTGGCAAAGACCCTCATGATGGTCGGGAGTTATTACAGATCCTGAAAAAAAGAAACAACTTTCAATTTTATGGTAGCTACACAATTCAATACCTGTATTTTGATTTTGCCTCAGTGTAAAGTGCAAATATTGTTTTTTTTACTTGGTTCTTGAAAGGCTTCTATATTCTTTAGTGAAGGAAATAATCAGTTTAGTGCTAACAGTTTGTTTTGTTGATATAAATTTGGATAATGCTTATGGTCTGCTGAGGTCAGCTGACCATCAGCTCTTAAAGCATGAGTAACTTTTATGTTATTATTATTTTTTTAACCATGCCAACTACCTCAACACGCCACATTCACTCTCTGTAACGCGGTCACGGCACAGCTGCATTAGGTAAACATGTAAACTGAACCAATTCAGCCCATGAATGGGAAATCTAATAAACTGTCCCAGGTGCCAAGCCTGTCCAAACCATTCATCAGTATAGTCAAGGCACCAAAACTTTGACAAGGAAGAGGAATGGCAGCAATAATAAAGAGGATATTTCTGGGCCTGTTACAGTAAATCAACATGTCTACAAAGCATAATCACAAAATAATAATCACAATAAAGTTTATTTTGACTTTGAAAAAACCTTTTAAAAAATGAATTAAATTTACCTTAATTGTATTTTTATCAGATACCTCGTGTTATAGAGTTTGGCATCCAAGTTCAAATTTTACATCTAGAAATTGGGGAATTCCTCATCTTTACAAAAGTTAGACAATCTGCTGTAGTTAAAAGTAGTTTCATCTGTGGATGTAACACAGATTGATACTGAAATCAGATCCATGGGCAGAGGGTAGGTGATACTGTATGTTTTGGGTGAACTGACTTTTAATCGGTTGTAGTTACACCCACAAACACTTTGCTAAAACAATCAAACTCAAGGGTGACACATAATGTTCTATGACACTTTGATTCACTAACAGATTGTCATTGCAGGAGCCTCTGGACTGGTCCATTTTGATAGAGAGGGAAAGCGAAATCTAGACTACTCAATTTATGACCTCCAGCACACAGGTGACATCACCAAGTTTGTCCCAATCCTCCATTTTGACAGTCACACCAAAAATATCAGGTACCAAATTGTTTTGTATCACATCTGTATGACAACAATCTTCAGTCACATCTCAATGATAACACAAAAAACACAACAGAGACATGATAGTTATCAGAAAATGTTTTATTTCAGACAAACTTCAATGTTTGCGTCTGTGGTGTGGCCGAAAGGAAGACCTCCACCCGATGTGCCAGTATGTGGCTTCAACAATGAAATATGTGAATGGGTGACTAATGGTAAAACCTATTCCTTATGGAATTAGATTTCAGTTTTTGTTTTTCGTATGCCTATTGGGACTTCCACACGCATGTCAGGAAAGGCACAGGTAGAGAAAGCAGCAGCAACGTCCAAGCACAGAGCAGAGCTGATACAAAATACAGAGTGGACTTACTAGGTTGCAAAGTGGCTTGCAGATGTGAAGCAGATGTGGAGATTCAATTCAATTCAATTTTACTTATATAGCACCAAATCACAACAACAGTTGCCTCAAGGCGCTTTATATTGCACATTAGATCGTACAATAATAGATACAGAGAAAAACCCAACAATCATATGACCCCCTATGAGCAAGCACTTTGGCGACAGTGGGAAGGAAAAACTCCCTTTTAACAGGAAGAAACCTCTGGCAGAACCAGGCTCAGGGAGGGGCGACCGGTTGGGGTGAGAGCAGGAGTTGGGGTGAGAGAAGCAGCTTAAAAGCACAGCTTAAAAACACAAATTATTTAGGTCTGCCACAGTATCAACCAGTCTGCTAGATTGCAGCTCAGCTTGACTTCATGCCTTACCTACATTTTTTGTTTCAAAACACTAAACCTTTATTTTGTGTGTATTCTTTTTGAAGAAACTTTGATGTCTAACTGTCATAATAACTTACTGCTCTCTCTGGACACAGACATTGCCCTGCTGGCTCTTCTTGCGACCTTCCCTGTTATTGGGGTACTGGCAGTTCTGAGCATTGGGGTGCTGGTGCTGCAGAAGTTAAGACTCCAGACGAGGCTGGATGACTCCTACTGGTGGATGATCAACTACAATGACATCACCATCATCAGGGAACCTACAGTATGAGCATTCGACAGGTGTTGTGAAGTCGAACAATGATAAGTGTACAAGGTTTCACATGTGTTTTTTTTTCCTTCAGGGAAATCAGGGTATGTCTCTAAGCAATTCAGGTACTCATACTTGGAGTGGTAGCTCTCAGGCCAGTTTATCCACCAACAGCTACGACCTGAGGGACAAAGCAGGCAAAGAACATATCTACAACACCATAGGTCTCTACCAGGTACTAGTTTTATTTCGAGTTTACAGTGAGCCTGTGTAACTTTTGGGACTATATTAAGGTTAAAGGTAGAGAAGGATGGTATCTCTTTTTTCCAACACAAAACTTAAAGCCACAAAACCGAAGCTAAAGCAGTCTTTTTGGCTTCTGCTCTTTATTTTGTTTCTGGCAGTCTCAGTTCACCTATATTGAGGACAGAATACCTGATCCATTACATGAACATGTTAAACATAATAATAACATAGGGCAGGTTTTAGACAAACACAGAATATATGTGTAATTCAAATTACATTCAATTCAATTCAAATTCAACATTCAATTCAAAATTGACTTGAATTAATGTGAATTGCAGTGACTCCAGTCAAAGTTTGAGTATCATATGGGCTTTTATGAATTCAGTAAACAAGCTTATTGTCTGAATGGCTAGTTTCAAATATTATTTAATGTAAATGCAAAAGAAAATGTATCAACACATATACAAATATGAATTATTGTTTATCTAAGAATTATAAAGAAAGCTTTTAATGCTTATGTAATATAAAGAGGTGTTTTTTTCTTTACATAGTACTTTACATACTCTTCTTTACTATGACTTTAAGAGATGTATATTTTGTTATTTTAATTTTTCACATAGGGAAATCAAGTGGCTATCAAGTACACTGAGAACCCTGTTAGCTGTAATTTCCAGAAGCCTTCGATCACTGCAGAGTTCAATATGGTAAAGTTCCTCATTTTTTTCAAGATAAAACATAATTTACTTTTTATTTACTCTGAAAACTCTAACAGCCAAAAATCCAGGTGGACTGTATCTAATACAACGTATTATTATGTTTTACTTCACTTTTTATTTATGTTGTACCTAACCTTCTTAAACTCTTCAAGACAGATGAAAGAGATGAAACATGAGAACTTGGTGCAAATTTTTGGCGCATGCATCGAACCACCAAACATTTGCTTGGTCTTCCAGTACTGCAAGAAAGGTAGTTTGAAGGTCAGTGAAGTCTGAAGGTTCTTTTTTCAAAATGGATTGCATTAACCATAAATAAACCTTTAACTTAAAAGTGAACCATGTTGGCATATTTCTGCAGGATATTCTTAAGGCTTCAGACGTTGACTTAGATGGGATGTTCAAGCTGTCTTTTGCATATGACATTGTCAATGTAAGTCTATTTATTTAATGAGTAAATTTCTTATTCTAATAACAATTTAAAAAAAATGTACTCAGGTCCATAGCAGGAACTTAAGTCATAAAGTGACTAAAAAATTGTAAAAATAAATAAATAAAACAATTAAAACATATCTACAAAAAGAAACAGATTGAAAAGAAAGAATGAATGAATTTTTTAATTAATCTAATTAATTCCAATTAAAAAATCAATTGGAAATGTATTTTCACATTTTTAAAATAGACATCAAACTGTACGTATACCTTTTTTTTTTTTTTTAACTTTTATATGTTAAAATTCTGAATATGTATTTTGTACTCTGAAATGTTTTACTATTTAAATCTTAAAATAATTAAATTGTTGTCCAGGGAATGGAGTTTATTCACAAAAGTAGCCTAAAATTTCATGGGAACCTGAAACCTAGCACATGTTTGGTGGATAGCCGACTACAAATCAAACTCTCTGGCTTTGGATTGTGGGAGTTTAAATATGGAAACAAAGGCAAGATGAACTCACTGGAAAACCCCAATTACAAAGGTCAGTGAAATCAGAATTTGTTGTAATAATCACTGTTATCCTAAATAAATTCACATGATGGAGAAGTAACACACGAGAACATGTTGTAGAGATGTACTGGATTGCCCCTGAGCTTCTCAGACAGGTCGGTTCCCCGATCAATGGAACACCCAAAGGTGATGTCTACAGCTTTGCCATCATAATGTGGGAACTAATGTACAACTCCAAAGCTGGTCCGTATCAGGACATCAATCTGGACCCTAAAGGTTGGCATGATTTCTTAACTGTCTTAACCTACAAATTTTTTGTCAACGCCCAAAATCAGTTACTGTTAGTTAGCTACAATCTCCAGCTTTATTTACCTTCTGGCAATTTGGCACCATTAGAAGCATTTCTACTTCCATTTTCTTTTGCGCTGTAATTATCAGTCTATCCCAGTTTTGTAATAACTTTAAAATGTGATGGTTTCAACCAAGTTCTTAAGTATCTTTGTGGATTACTGAGTATATGTGAAATAATGTAGCATTGGATTGAAGTACAAAATTTTATGGCAATTTTTCCGGTATTATATTTTAGTCTGAACCAAAGTTGAAAGATATAGCCCATTAAATTCTAATGCTAGATGTTCTTACAGAGATTATTATGCAGTTGAGGACACCTTTTCAAGGGGAACCCCTCCGACCAGTGCTGTCTGAACAGCTGGTTGAAGAGAACATCAATGCACTGCTAAAAGCCTGCTGGAGTGAAAACCCTGACCACCGACCGCCATTTGGTTCTATACGGAGGCGGCTGAAAGACATTAGTCCAGACAGGTAATATCATACCCCTAAATTTTTATTTTATAAAGTTTTTGTGTAAAGTCATATTCCACATTTTTATTTAAGTGAGACACAAATTTACCATAATGCCCATAAATGTTAAAGTTCACAAGCTAAAACTTCCAACTGTCTTCAGTCTTACTCAAATCTAAGTAAGATTTAACCTAACTAAATCCTCATTGCAAAAGAGTTAATGATGAATTTCTATCTTGTAGCCATGCAAACATTCTAGATAATATGGTGGACAAGTTGGAAAAGTATGCAAATCACCTGGAGGACGTGGTGGAGGAGAGGACCAATCAGCTTACAGTGGAGAAAACTCGTGCAGACAAGCTCCTCGCCAGCATGTTGCCAAGGTACTTGATAACAAAGGAACTATATATTTTGTATTGCTATACTCAGTCAACCTTATCTTGTGTTGTTGTTGTTTTTTGCAATGATTTTAGATATATTGCTGAACAGCTGATGTCAGGGAAGTCAGTGGAGCCACAAAGCTATGACTTGGTCACCATCTTCTTTTCTGACATTGTCGGCTTCACTTCCATGTGCTCAGTCAGCTCTGCGATGGAAGTGGTAACATTCCTCAACGACCTCTACAGTCTCTTTGATGACATCATCAAGATGTACGATGTCTACAAAGTAAGTGACAGTGAACATACTGTGATCATAAAAAGCAAAATATCTATCATACGATAGATATTTTGATAAATATTGACTTTCTTACCAAGACATGAGAATAGCTTTACCATTTCCTTCCATATTTACTAACTCAGCATCCAGTTACATTATCTTATTAAGAAAAAAACAATTAAAGAAATTTAACCAGCAATGCAGAGAAATCATATCTGATTAAAAGCAAAATCTTAACAGTTAAAACTTTAGAAAATGTATTTGCTATTACACGAAATAAAAAAAAAAAACAATTTACAATTGTTTAATGAAAATTTTAATTTCCTTGAAATTTCAGGGATCTTTTTTTTTTGTTTGTGCTATGTTTTATTTTCTTCCAGCTTTATTTTATTTTAAAAATGTAATTTACATCTCTACATTACAAGGTGGAAACAATTGGTGATGCATACATGGTGGCAAGTGGTCTGCCTATCAGCAATGGAAACTTGCATGCTTTGGAGATATCCACAATGGCGCTACATTTCTTGAGAGGCATAAAGGTGTTCAGAATCCGTCACATGCCAAATGAGAGCCTTGCAATTCGCACTGGGATACACTCTGGTAAGATACAGTAGCAATGGAGACCATGGCATTACAGAATTTGAAGGTCTTGAAAAGTACCCCAACTGGTTAGTGAGTGATTGCTGGAGGTTGGTGGCTGTTGCTGGGTAAAATTAGTCACAAAGAGAATGCTGCACAAAGAAAAATCCTTCTGATTATTTTGGTCACTAGCAGATTGTCAAGGTTACCCATAGTAACCTTGACAAAACTGGAAATTGACATTATTTGCCTTCAGTGTAAAAGTTGCATCTTTTAAAATGTGTTGGTTTCACCAATAAGACACAAATTTTACGCTGAAGGCAAAACTTCTCTTTTTGGCTTGTGTTGCACTTCTCAGTTATTTGCAAATATTTAAGTTACAAACTATTGGCAACCATGGAAATCGTGACCAAAGCCATTGGACGGGGGCTTTTGGTCCAGGACTATATACTTTTTGGACCAATTTCACACTAGTCACTACCCTGCAATTTCCAGCAAACACGGTCATGGAATACACATTTTTCCTTTGTCACCACTTGGCTAGCATATGGTCACTGACAAGCTCCTAGAGCTCTATTACTGAGACCTAAGTACAAGTGACAAGAAGTATGAACGACTTTGTAGTGGGAAAAATAGTTTGTGCATTGAACATTTGAGCAATTTAAACAAAATCCATTCTGACTTTTAAAAATGTTGTAGGTCCAGTAGTTGCTGGAGTGGTAGGGACCACCATGCCTCGATACTGCCTATTTGGTGACACGGTGAACACAGCTTCTCGCATGGAAAGCAACAGCTTACGTGAGTAAGCAGTTGAAATTTCAAAATTTAAACTCTGAATAACCCTAAAAAAATAAGATTTATGTAGTTGTGGTATGATTTGAAGTGACTATTGTCACTTTCATTTTTTAATAGGGCAGAAATGACAGTGCATTTTTCAGATAAATCAAAACATTCATGACTATTGATTTCTTGCTTCACTATAAGTTTGACAATTTTAGATTTCAGTCAGTTTGGCTACTTTTGAATGAATCATTGTGGCATTGTTTATAAATGATAGATGCACTCTCTGGGTCTGAAGGCCTGAAAGTAAAGTCAGTGTCCAAGTTCCACAAGACTGCATTCTTTCACATGACCAGCCAGAGCTGACCCCATTGGCAACAGAGAGACCAGTGGCTAGCATGCAGTGTCCTTGGTTTGTTAGATATATCCATCACTCATACGAGTTTATGTTGGGTACAGTGTATGAGAATGAAATGAAATTTTCTCTAGATGCTAATGGTGCCTTGAGGATGAATTCTAATTATGTTGACAATCCCTTAATTTTTCATAATTTCATAATATCCATTTCATTTAGTCCAGTTCTTGGTTGGTTTATACCTACAAATATTTATGGCATTCTCCTTCTGTATTTTGTGCTAATCTTCAGGCTAACAGTCTACAGTAGTCGTATTATGCCTTAAAAATTAACTTGATGTGATGGTCTATATTAACATGTTTGCATGATTAAACATGCAGAGCTGTTGAACTCACATGCAAACCTAGGAGTTTGTCTTGCTTAAAATCTCTCTTTAGAAGTATATGTGTATGTCACATACAGCCTTGAAGATTCATGTATCTCAGTCCACGGCAGACATTCTTTTCCAGGCTGGATCATTTGAACTGGAAGAAAGAGGAGAAATTCAAATGAAGGTGAACAGTCTGTAATATTTTTTCCCTCGAAATGAAATAACAAAGATGTTAGGTTGACCAGAATGTCTTTCTCTTTGTGACAGGGTAAAGGGACTCAAAAGACGTACTGGCTGCTGAACAGAGCTGGATTTAATCCTGTCTTCACTGACCGTGGTTCTTCACCAGTAAAAACAGAGGTATACTCACAAATATTTATTTATATGTATATATGTTGTATTGTATAATGACTTGTATTTTTTATTGTTTTACTGTATTTTCTCCCATTGAAGAAACCAGGAGTGACCAGAGGTGAAGACAAAAGAGCCCCAAAAAACCTGACTGTACCTCCTATAACTGAACCCACGATGCCTCCAGTACACATCTAAAGAGAAAAGACGCATATTAATTAGCAGGGAATACTGCAGAAATTTATTTTAAGATATCAGTTTTTAACAGCTTTTAAAAAATTCCATGCAAGATGAGTTTGAGTCATCCATGTATAAAAAGAAGGACTAGAGACAAAATGTGGATGGAGGCCAAAGTGAAAATGCAGAACACAATGCATGAACAGAGACTGCAGTTTGGATTGCAACTAATTGCAGTTCTAATTCTTTATTCTTTGGGATTTAAGTATTTAGTGGATCCACTTTTGCACACAAGGCTGTAAATTATTTCAAAATGCTTAGCGTTCCATTCAAACTGTTTGTTGTGGCACATGTAGTCAGCTCTGACGTGCCTAAAGTTATCTCATAAGAAAATATTTTGTAAGCTAATCAAGCATTTCTAATTTATTCTTACAGCTGCAGAGCTGGTTGTTGTATCAACATCTGTCATTCAGCTGTGCACAGTTTGGTCACTGAGACCTGGAGAGAATAAATAAATCAGTAATTGAGTATTTTTCTATTATTGTCATATGACTATTTCACAATTAACTAAACTCAATCACTGTGGGGTTTGGTTAGATCATGTAAATCAGAAGTTTGATAATGCTTATTATAATAATAATCAAATACCTGTGATTGAGCTGTGATTGATCACTGAGAAAAACACCTCTTCCCATTATAAAACACTCCATAAAAACATGACAAGCAAACAACGAGATTTAAAATCTGTTTTCATTTTTCCTCTGAATAAATAAATCCCATATCAGAGTTTTTATTTTCAGTGTAACATGAAATGAAGAAGACATTTTATAGTTGTTCTAGATTGTGTCATGGAAATAGAAAAAATGTAATATTATGTTTAGTCATGTGCTCTGTTTGTTGTAGTGCTGTCAGACCGAAAATTTGGTTTTAATTTAAGGACTGAATGAAATTTTTTTGTTTTTTTTGTTTTTTATGGTTTGGAACAAATGGAAAAAAATTCCTTTTCTTTCAAAATGTAATGAATCTTTATTGGAGGAAGGAGTGAAATATCACACAAGGTTCAAAGCATCAATAAACATGCTAAATAAAAATCATATTGTGAGATAATGATCGCGTGGGGAGGAATGTATTCATACGCTCCCTGAGTCCTGGGTGGCACTCCCCTCTGTGTTTGTGTGTTAATGGAAACTGATGATTTTGTTTTATAAAATTCTTGATCCATTGATGAAATCATAACATGTGTTTATCAGGACCACAAGCAGGATGAGCACTGAGACGCCTGTTAAAGGAGGGAGAAAAAAATTAACAGATCAAACCTCAGTGAATGAGAACCAAGTTTGAACACGATTAGCTGAGCGTAAGCCTTGAGAGGATGAGTTCATGTTAAACTTGAGTGGTTTTGCAGCTCATGTACAAAGCAATACACAGATTTAAACATTTCAGTTAAACTCTACTTATTTAAAGCATAAAAGACCTTAGTTATCAAAAAATTTTAATTGTTCAGATTATTTTTGTTTCGATTATGATTTCAATCAACCAAAATTATCATCGCATTGTTTTTTACCTGTTATGTGTCCATTATTAGAAGACTGATTACCTGTTAAAAAAAAACCAGTACTGTTCATACTATACAATCGACTGCATGAGTTACTCTTTATTGATCTCAGTCATAAATATGCCACGGTTTACTCTACCTTTAATGTGAAATTCAGCAGTAAGGATCCCCCCATTTGGGTCTACGTCTGATGGCAAACTCCTCACAGAGCAGGGGCTCTTCAAGAAAAAGCAACCATGGTCTCCTGTTTAGTATGTTTGTCTGTTTTTTACACTGTACTCAACTTTGATGTTAAAGGCCAGTAGAAGAACTTGAAAAACAACCAGTCAGAATGTGAAATTAGCTTTTTTGTTAATAGAGGAAAATCACTAATTTGTAAATGTTATTGCAGAAAAAGTACCTAACTGTATAAAGACACAGAATTCAATGTTATAGTGATCTGTTATTCAGTTTATAATTGCATGGTGTCAAAGGCCAAAACATGGACTGGCCAGTAAAGGCAACTTACCAGCTATGTGGAAGCTAGACTTAAAATGTATTGGTTAATGCTGCTAGCCTTGCAGTCTGCATCAGTCCATTGATAGTGAGTTTAATGAGTTTAATCTAAAATGGTTTGGTCAGCCCAGATTAACCTGCAGGATTGTAAATGCATCTATTAAGTGATCTGCTGCCAGGGAAGAAATCAGGTAAGCCTGGAAGAAAATCAGCTCTCAGAGATGATGAGCTAAAGAAGATTGACTAAGAGACCTAAACTCTGAGAAAACTGTAATAGCCGAATTCCATTTAGATGTTTCAGGTTTTGTATCTAGTGCATGTCAAACTTTGGAAATTAACAACAGAGCCACAGTTAATGTTATTAGTAACATCTGTGCTTTTTCTACTATGACATTTAAAAAGAGCAGTTGCAAAACAGCAACATGTAGATGGGAACGACTGCTATAATGTTTTTGGTATCATTAAATAACAAAACACTCACTGGCTGACAGGTGATCCTTTCTCCATCACAGACCTGGACCTCACAGTGAAGCCAAACAGTGGACACCTTCTCCTGCCGCTGGAAGCGGAAAGAGTTGAACTTGAACATGGAGCGGCTGTCTTTGGCGTTCTCAAAAATAGTCACAGTGTTGTCAGAGGAGCAGCTGTTGGAAAACAGCAATTAAACATCCTATAAAACATAAAGAAGTGGGAACAAAATGTTCCTTAAGTTGTTTTAGCCTTTTGTGTTTTAGTACCTCTTAATGATGAGGCTCCACCTTTTCCTGTCTGTGGAGTAAGGTGAAGGAGTTGCCCAGCAGTTGTTTATCACAACTTTGAATCTTTGAGATGTAAAGGACAAATGCGCTTTAGAAGTCTGGGAGAATCTTACCTTTAAAACTACAAAAATAAACATACAAACATCTAAAGTCTACCTGTTACTTAGACCTTTTGCCTCGATGCCAATGAATACTTCAGAGCCGATCTCAGAGGTATCAATCACATAGGGAGCGTCCTTGGCATACAGGAACTTTGAATTCTATGAAATATGGGACATTTTGTGTTTTTCAAGATGTCTGCAGTTCTCGTTTGCATTCAATGATCGTGGTGTGTACACGATAATACCTTCATTTATTAAAGACAGTATTTATAACAAAAACACACTGATAAAAAGCATTTATTACGTTAAACATGTCGATTCCACCGGGCGAATCTTTGAGCAGCTACTCACCGTGAACACATTCATAGACAACTGTGATCTAAAAGTGCCTAAACTCCCATTGTTGACATAAACTGTAGCCACTCTGGAAAAAGCAGAGGGTTTAGTAAAAACGCTGCAAGTCATTGGGTCAGAAGGCACATATCATCCAGACAGCAGCTGTGGTCATCTCGTATCCTGAACTGGTGCTTACCTTTGGCTAAAGACTGCATTATTAACCAGATAGGCTGCTCGGTACGTGCAGCTGAAGGTGTAGTTCACAGGCTGGTTTCTGACTGTCAGTGAAGTATCGTTGGACACAATGGAGTTGTAGAAGATGTATTTGGGGTCTTTGCCGGGAATGTACTGTGGCATGAAAAGTATAAAATAATGTTATTAATACTTTTAAATAAACTGAGAGAGACTTCTCTGTATTTAAATAGTACTATCCTCAAGGGACAGTAAGACCAAATTACAAAAAATAATGCAGTAGTGTTCATACCTACATAGATCATTTTAATTTTATATGCCAAGACCTTGGGATAACCTCAGCATGATTGCATTTTAGTGACCCTGTATTTTGTTGATTGTCTGTTATTCTCAATGCAATGCACTGCAATGCAATGCCTTCATTACATTTCCAGCCCCTGTCCTATGTCTGCAAAATAAAAAGTCAGTATTTCACCTTTCAATTCAGTTTTATTTATATGGTGCCAAACCACAACAACAGCTGCCTCAAGGTGCTTTGTATTGTAAGGTAAAGAGGCAACAATAATCTCAGGTATTGTCTCAATAAAAACTGACAAAATTAATCTCTAAGCATGGCGGCACAGTACCGGTTATTATGGCCTACTTGGCTTCTCACCTCAGACTGAGTCCCACAGTATGAGTGATTTTTGGGTGTGAGATCTGGGATGATGAAGCGGTAGTAACCTGGGCTGTGTATTCCATTGTAACAGACTCCACCGAGAGACAAGTGTTCAATCTCCCAGCCGTAAGGACACTCTGGGACGTTGGCAATTATGGCATTAGGGAAACATGACACCATAACGTAATCTGAAGTAAAAATTAAAATAAAAAGGGAATATTATACACTGTACCTTACAGTTTATTTAATCATACTGTGACAGTAGTGGTTATCAATTCCTTCTTTGTTTTTCCTCTTGAGCTTTATTCACATTTAGGGATAATTTTCATATATGTATAAAAATAACTCATATAAGTCATAGTTTTAGGATGCATGGTGATTTTTGCATTAAAAAGCAATGACCAAAAAAATCTACATATAAATGCTATACAGGTCATGAGGCAGAAGCATGTTAAATACATACTCATCTTTGTGTCAAAGTGTTTTTACCTGCTTTTTGGGGAATGCATGACCATGCAACAGGCAGCAGCATTAACAGTGCACTGACAAAAGCCATAGTGTGGTGCTGCAGAGAAATTCAAGAATTATCAATAACAGGATAATGTGTAAAATAAGTCTGAGAAAATATAACACATATGACACTTACCTGACAGAAGTAATGTCTTCAACCACCTTGAGGTCAGAGGTTCCTCATGGCTCTTTAGCAGTTTACCTGGAGTGGTGATTCAAGAGCTAACAACTCTTGATAACTTAGGGAGGGATTTTATACTATCACAGGTAAGGCTAATCGACTTTCACCCATTCTCCTATCTCCACTTTTTCCCTTGGCAGGATGGGTTTAAGAGCTCTATTGTCAGCTTCGCACAAAAGCTCTCTGTACTGCTCAGACATTGACTTTCAAATGACCAAAGTCTCTCAAAGGATTAGCTCTCAGGGTTGTAGAGTGTGTTCAAGACAGCTAACAGAGAATTCTTAAATTTATACAATTAAAACTATTAGTTTTTGACTAGTACAAAATTTAAAGCGAGTCTCTCTATGTGTGATCTCTTTATGTGTGATCAGTGTTGCTATTGTTGCAAAACTAATATTAATATCATGCACATAGATCCGTGTTAGCAAGAAAGCTAATGTTAGCCAGAAGGATGCAAGTTTTAGCAAATTAAGCCCATCTGACCAAAACAACATGATAAGCAGTAGAGTCGTCATTGGGTTATTTGATTTTTGGTTTGACCTTCATGTGGTTTTGAGGGCTAAAACTATACACTGCTTGAAGACCACTGGTTGTGGACAATACTTTTTGGAGTTTATTGAGGTTTTCTTTAGCCAAAAGATATCACCTGTAGGGGGGAGGGTAAATCTTAGCTAAGCTAGACTAGCAAGCTGCATTCTTAAAATTCTACATAATCTTAAAATCTACTAATTAGCACTAAGTAACTTATAAAATGCTAAAATTTCACTTGCTTGGTTGGTTGTACTTTGCAGGAAGCCTTATCTTTGTCGCATAATTTGTTTTTAAATAAAGTTGTCCGAAAACACCAATCTTGAGCCTGCAAATAGGACTTCACAAACCAATGGGTGACATCACAGTGGCTACATCCACCTTTTGTACGATCTATGATTGGTACCTCTGTTAATAATGGTGGCCACGCCCTTAACTCCATACCTGGTAACATAATATATTGCAGCTTACATGGGCAGGTAACTATTGTAAAAAGGATTTTATATTTCACTGAGGCTTTTATAGTTAAATAAAGGGTATAAAAATAGATAAATATGAAATAATAGAATAAAAACTAACTTCACAAAAAACAATCACTTTTTATAGTTATAGATAGATCGGTTTTGTATATATACATCAGGCGAATATTTACAGAAATCTGGAGTAAAAAGAGAAATAGGCAGCTTCTTAAAATGTCTTCAAATTCTACACTGGTTTTATTTCCTTTTATGCTAGAGGACAAAGCATTCAGGAATAGAAAACCGTTTAAGAAGCTAAATAGTGCAAACAGACATGTATAGATACCTCCAAAATGCGATTGTTGACTGTGATACGTGCTGCCTACAATGGTAACTTCTGTTCTTAAGTGGAGATGATAGGCCACTGTTTTGCAGCATTCGGCAATATAAGGTTTCTCAAAGTCTTGTGCTATTAGATATCGCTTTTGTCTCGTTTGCCTTTCTTATGTGTGTGAAACGTGTGTTCTCGCTGGCAGGTTTAGAACAGTCACACTGGCTTCTCCTGAAGCCTTAATAACTCTAGTTGTGATTAGTTACTGTGCATTATTTCTGGCATAAATTCTTCTTTGCCTTTTACATCCTGTTTGTTCATAAAATCAAAAGGTTTGTCAGAAAAAACACATCAATACCTTAATAAAACATCCTAAGACTTTCCAATCTTTCTTGTCATGAGGCTCTATTCACAGCACCAAATACCTCCTTGCAAAGACTTAATGATAAGCTCTGTAACACGATAGCAAAGAGGTTAGACACTAATGTCCTTCACAGAACAATTCAAGTCACCGTGAAATTGAAGGGGCAAACTGGACGATTAGCATGTGAATGGCCCTCAGACTATGCCCGACGTAGTCCGAGGAAGATACTGATCTAAGAATGGGTCAGGGGACAGCTAGCATTACAGCATCTGGTGATGCTAACAATTAGGAGTTGCAAGATTCCTTTATATTATGTAACTCCTTCCTGTAGTCCAAGAAACGTGCTCAGAGGGAGACAGACTCTGTTTTCATAAGATTGCACAGTCGACTTGGTGCTTTAAAGGAATACAGCACCTAAAATCATTTCAGTTTCATCATATTTGAAACATGGGTTTTCTGAGAATTCTACATAATCAAATCTAAACAAAATTGCACAATACAGTTTTAATCAATGAATTGCAAAAAAAACCAAAAAACCAAAAAAAACCCAGATGTAGCAAATGTAAAACAAATTAAAACTCCTATATTTCCAATTAATATTTCATTTGGGGTTTTTTTTAACAACTTGTCAGAAGGTTTAATAAAGAATTTTTGGCAATTATTTCATAATTCAGTCTTTAAACAGTTAACTATATAAACATGTAATTTGAAATTTACTACAAGGTGAGCTTTGTGGTAAGGAAGACAACAAAACATCCAAGAAGATGAACTTTTCTCAAAATGTCTCTACATTTTAATTGATTGTATGCTAAATGAATATATACAAATTATCTAAAAAAAAACAAAAAAACCTTAAAATCTAAAATAATTTTATTTTAAAGAATAATAGTGACTTTACTGTCATTACTTTTAAAAATGTATAATTCTGATTCTACTTCTTATTTTTGCTATATTTAATTACCTTTGTTATCTTGATGTTATTTGGCAAAATTCTCCAAAAAACATATTTTGATTTCAAAACATTCTTTGTCTGTAAAGTCTGGATTATATAAATGTTTTACATTTGTGTGTGTATATAATGTTTCTGTATGCACAGGTACTTTACTCATTACCCAAATGTTTTGATTAGTGATTGGGAATGATCTTGGAAGCTTTAAAATTAAGAAACTGTAATACATTTTTTGTGAAACACAAATTATACTCATTAGTTTTGGAAAACCTTTTCTTTAATTTATGCTTAAAACTTGAAGCATTTCAGACATTTAGAGAAAGAAAGATCAGCAAATGATCATGATGAAGATTTTGGATAAGACACTAGCTTTGTTGAGCCCAGCTACATACAGTAGTGCTTTTTGTCAAAATTTACAAAATGAAATATTAAAAACAACTTTTCTTTAAGCCTCTAATAAGAGCAAATAACAATACAGTATATTTAGAAACATATACATTTAAATATATACAGTATAGTTACACAGAAAATAGAACTTCTGTTGATAATGTATCAAAGGTTGGGCACTTGACAGGTCCAGCTTGTTCGTTCTGGCTGGTATATAAACTCCCTCCTGAAAGACAAACAAACCCAAGTTAGTCTTTGCAAGAAGCAATTATTTTAGATAAACTGAACCATGTTTAAAACATATTACTTGCTTTCAGTTACTGTCATATTGAATGAAAGAAAAAAGCTCTTAAAGCTTGCTGTTACTAAGGCTGTAGATTAGTAGACAATCATAGTACATAGTGCAAACATACAAATTTGCATTGCAATGTAGAGCAACTTTTCTGAGCTGTTTCTTTTACTGTCTTAGCTAAAGGCTTTTTCATTTTTCCATCTTGGAACACTTCTTAAATTTCATCTGTAAATTGTATTGTGGAACCTGTTTTATGCCAAAAGACATGTACATTTCCAGTATAAATTAAAAACGACTCTAAACCTACTTAGTTTGTAAAAGTCTTAAAAATACACAATACAACATAAAAATTAAAAAGTAACATAAAAAGATAAACTTTTCTAACAGTTGTACAAACAGAGAGGCTTAAAAGCTTTAAAAGTTTTCTGGGAAGTTAGTCCTCGACCTGCCCTTTCAAAGGGCCTAAAAGTCCAGAAAACCCAGTATGTCCGTTCAATTGTGTAGAAGTCCAGGAAGAATTTGAATTAACACCCACAAAATGGTATAAATGTGATTGTCATTTGCCTAATTTTTTGCAATAAAATCTAGATAACAAAGACCCCAGAACTGATTTGTCAATGAAACTAAAAGCTTTGGAGTGAATATTGATATCAGTCACTTTAGCAAACCCTTTGTTTGTTGAGTAAAATATCTGATGATGAAAACCAGTGTTTGTAGTACTTACTCTCTCTGTAGCTTTCCACTGCTTTCACGACAAAGTAAACCCTCATCACACGGACAAATCTGGTTGATGCTGAATGCCAGGCCACCATCAGGCACATAACAGCTCTCATCTAACGTCAGTCTTCTTTTGCACACCTGCTCACCATGATGCCGGGCACAACACATCGATGCTCCACAGTCTCTGTCAACTTTACACCTGGCACCTGGATTAAGGAAACAGTGGTCACTTCTGGTTTCGTATGAAGAAAAATTTGGAAATTTAAAAGATTTGGTTACATTTGTTGGTCCACCCTTACCCTCTTGTCCATCGGGGATACTGCGGTGGCACTTCCCGAACATGCAGCTAAGTCCACGAACACATTGTGCATCTCTCCGACAGTAATGACCCTCCCCTCTTAGAGGCACACAAAGGCCAAAGTGGCGATCACATGAGAAACCCCTTCCACAAGCTCTGTCGTGGTCACATGCAGCCTGAAGAAAAGAAGGAAATCATTGCAAACTTTGCCTGAAATTCTAAGCCCAGTTTAAGACAGAAGGGCCATGTTGCTCTCATACCTTTTCTACAGATGTCAAATGATTTCGTTAATTCAAACAAAATAATCATGGCCACTTTCAAGCATCTTACCGTGACTGGTTTGGCAACAGGAGTGCTCTGTCGAAGTGCTTTTGCTCCTTCTTTGGGAGGACTGTGGGGCATGTTCAGCATCCAGGCCCATATACGTGCTTCTGTCCCATAAAAGGACAGACACAAACAAACCAACCACAGATTTCCAAACATTTCCAAAATGCACAAAAAAGGATTAATAAAAAATGAACAATGATTAACTTAAAAAGAGGTGAGTCAAAGAGAAAGCAAGAAAAGCTCGAAACAAAAATCCAGCGCTTAAAAGTGCAAGTCAAAGTGTAAACAGTCAGTACTGAAGGTATCCATGCAGTGACACTGGCTCACTGCTCTTCTGGTTTGACTTTTATAGGTCAGAAGGACTTGACCTCCCCCCACCAGGCTGTTTGTCCAAACAACAGAGTAGGAGGAGACAATTAGTTGTTAATGGATTAACTAAATTGTTGGGGTCACCCCCTGCAGTCAGAAAATAGTGGCAAAATGGCCATTCATGAAGTGGGGAGAAAGGGAATGGGGAGAGATGGGGCACTGAGGGTGGTGATGGACTGACAACAGTTTCACACAATAGAGCCAAGACAAGCACCACCTTCGCGTGATTATCTCTACCAGAAAAACAAACAAGCAGGACAAAAGCAGACAAATTAATGACATGTTTCACTGCTCTCTGACAAGTAGAGCCACTGCAAGTCTTGACCCCAAACACTGGGTAAACACTCCTGGCCCCGACCTCGACTGTCCTGATACCCCCTACCCTATCCCACTTCAGACCCCATGCTGTGAGCAATTTGGAGAAGTGCACCCTGCGGATGAACCCTGAACTCATTAAATGTAATTACCATCAGGAGGAGAAGGGAGACAAGGTGCTGTAGGGGAACAAAAATAAATTTTTTTTCACATTTTTGTCCTGGAATCTTTACACATGACAAGCAGGACAAGCAATTCTCTATAAATACAGTTATGATAATAACTAAAATGTCCAACAATCAGCTAGTTTTAAGTTTTTAATATACACAAAGTGTGTGTTTGAAATCATTTCGTTATGCTTTATTTATCCAGGTAAAAGTCTCCCATATGATTTAGTCATATAACAGATCATTACAAAAGTAAAATTAAAAGCAGTCACACTGACTAAAAGAGTTTAAACTCCCCCACAATGACCAGTTATGACAATTTCAGCTCCTTCCGTACTGTTCTGACTTCAGGAATAAACATTTGTGAGACATAGACTATACTGGTTGTGGTTTTTACACATATAGATATAGATAATTCTAGGTAGTTATTAAAATTCAGATGATATTGAGTCTCCTTTATGGCGTCAGCAATCATGCAGAAATGTGGTCATTCTTGCAGAAATGAGCAAGGCCTTCCCTTAAAAATATAGCAATATCTTCAGTAGTGTCCTCACAGATGTAAACGTTTCCCATGTACATAAATACAGGCCATACCATCAGCAATGGTGACTTCTGATTCAAATGACCACGTGTCCATGATTTCAAATGACACTCCACATCTACAGCATGGTTTACTGAAGTGTTTTTGAGTCCATGCGGTGATGTCCAAGACAGTCTGTTTTTAATGAAAAGCTGACTGAGAGCTTCAAAGACTACTCAGTAATGATTGAGGGCTTTGTCCCATGCATCCAGAGTTTTCTCCAGTTCCTTTAAATCTTAATTATATGAACCATCCATGATGAAATGTAATTTTAGATTCAGAAACAGTCATCTTCTTCTTTCTGGGATTCTCTTTTATTTCCATTTGGATTCCACAAGATGTTTTATAGGCATTTTAAAGCTTTTTCAGTCTTTGTTTCCCCTGTGCAGACCTTTGTAAAACATTTTCTTGTATCAAAAACAAAATAAGCATGTATATATTTTCAAAAACATACAATTTCATATTTTTAACATTCGTTATAAAGGTTTCACGCTTTTTAAAATTTGCAATGTACACAGCATCCAATCTTCTTTTTTTTTGGGAAATTGGATTTGGTTCTTTGTTTTGCTTGGATGAATGTAGTCATAGCTTACACCTCGCTAAACCCACACAGACCCTCTGTCTCACTCACGAGCCTCCAGGCCAATATAAAACCCACCACTTAATGTCTCTCCAACTAAGACAACATCTTGTCTTGTCTATAATTGTAATTAATGCACCTTGTATGGAGAGCTTTATCTAACATTACCAGGTATTTCTTACTCAGCCTGAGGTGCCTGAATAATTGTCACTAATTTACATTTTCTAAGTGGCAGACAGCCCAGATCAGATACACAGATATTGCAGTCTGGGACTGTCTTAGCTCCTTATCCTTATCAGAACAGAGTAACACAGACTAATGGCACAGTTAGTGGGCACAATAGTAGCAATTAGCAATGTGTAAATAAGTACTGTGTCAGTGTTATGCAGCCTTTGGAGCAGTCTAATCATTTTGACTGGATTATTGAGTTATAAGAGGTAATGCAAGGGATGCATTAATGAGAGAAAGAAAATATAATCTATTCCAATCCATTCAAATAAATGACAGATAGTTTTATCGTACTCATCAGTTTTCTGTTCATTATTGGTAAAAATATTACAATGTTTCTAAATTGTAGGCTACATCAAAGCTAAAATTGGGTTATATTTGGTTAAGTTTAGTGGATATCTAGGTGATGCCTAGCTGTTGTTTCAAAAATGATAACGTGTTATGTATGTGTTTTTGTTTTTTTTTTAAATACACCCAACTCACTTATTATTTTGCTGTGACTTGATTGCAACCACAAAGCTACACAATGTCCATTCCATGTATGCATTTATGTTAAACAGCATTTGACCTTAAATTCTGTTTCTCGTGGGGTTACGTCTCGATATGTGTTTCATGGTAAGGATATTTATATGGACCTCTGGATAATGAAAACGTATTATTCCCACAGAGGCAGGGGAACTGGGAAGCAGTGTTGCCTCTTGGGATGAAGGTGCTGGGTCAGATGGTAAAGAAGGGGCAAGTACGTTTTGGAACATTAAAATCATGTCAAAGGATGCAAGGGTACAACTTCTTGCATCCATTATTTTTGTCACCACGGTGATTGTGTAGACTTGGGTGAAAAGATATACCAACTTGTTGCCGATAAAAACATGAGAAGGGTGATACTTAGAGGAGGGGCAATTCATTTCTTCCAGGGACCACATGAGAAACTAGGATTCTTGTGATGGGCTGCACCAATAAGCTTACAAAGAGACACAATTAATATTGAGCAGAACTGAGGTAAGCGTAATGGTTATTATTAGTCTTTAAGCTGATTTGTTTCTCTGTTTGCTTTGGTTTTAAGCAGAAATGAAAATTGTTAATAATAAAAAAGGGGTTAGATTTGAATGAGTTTTCAGAAGTAATGATGTTGTTTTGCCTTACAAATAAAACCTGTGGTAAAAGGATACATTTTCACTAAATATGCTATTAACGTAATATATTTTCTTGTTTCTTTTTTTTTTTACTTTTTAGCCGAATCTGAATATTAGGTACGTGTCTGGCACAGTCATCTTTTCAATGTCTTTTTTGGAAAAGTTTTAGAGCCTGCAGACTCATCATTGCATCATCAATTTTTCTGTTCTGTAACTCATAAACAGAACTTTTAAAGCGAGTCACACATACACATATTCATCATTCCTAATAAGATTTACAGCACTGCATTTTGCATCATAGGGATTACAGTTTAAACTACACCCACTCCCTCCCCTTATCATTCTTTTACAAAAACGCTATTGTTATACATCTGTACTTACAGTAAGATATCACCCTGACTATTTACCCAATGCAGTGACAGATAACTGTGTCTCTACGGTCCTCAACATGTTTTCCCTGTGTTAATGACTCTGCTAATGACGCTTGTAATGCATGTAAAGAATCAACATCGCTGATGGTCGTGCAATTAGGGATTAAGAGAGACAATAGACAAGCTGATGTCTGCCCATTGTAATGGACCTTGACCCCCCACCCCACCCCCCAAGACCACCACCTCCACCACCACCATGGGGAGCTGTGAATGGTGGAGGTTATGACGAGTCCTCATTCCCACTTCCAAGAAAACACTCAGTGCAAGACGGATGGAAAATTTGGAAAAGTCCCTTAGAGTGTATGTTTATTCAGGTCAGTGGAAAAGAATTCGTTTCAGCATTACTGAAATTACAGTGTGCAGTGTCAGGCCATGGTAATAAATATTTATAGTCCGGGAAAGGCAAAAGCAAGTTGTGCTACATCAGCTGTGTTGTTTGTTCTTCTGTTAGCTGCTTGAATGTTTCATGACAACTGGAGAGTGGAAACTTTATGGACAATAAAATCAGTTAGTGGTTGGTGTACGATTGAAAACTGTCAGCATTGATTTTGCGTTGTTCACCAGTAGTTATGATTTTTTTAAAAAGGGTTTAGATGTATTGGGAAAGATTTGTAAATCGAAAGTAATGTAGATGTGCTTTAGTAATGACACAATGACAAAAACAGGCACATGTTGCACATTCATACATTATTGCCACAGGCTAAAGACAGAAAAGCCCAATTCAACTGGCTGAATGGCCAGTGAATGGCTATGCTAAGTGGGAGTTTCACCTCATAGATCAGATGTTTGCTGCACAAGTATCTGCGAAAGATAGCGCATCGTTTATTTGCAGTTTATGCATCAGAAAATATTCAATGACTACATTATTCAGACCTAATTTTAAAAGATCTGCAGACGGTAAAGTTAAGGCAAAATTGGAAATATTGAAAAATGATTTTGTCATTGCATTTGCACGTTTGTCTTTGGGATTCTCTCTCTGTTTTTATGGTTAGCTTTTCCTTTGCTATGTCACTTATGTGTAACACTTTGATCCGCTAGCATGGATCAAATCTTGTATCCACTCTAGAAGGAGGCAGTGGTAACAGTGAACCCAGTATTGGCAAACTTGTTTTCTTAAAGCTCATTTTGATACAACGGGAAACAACTTAGCTGTGCACTGAATAAAAATTAGCACATAGCCACTAAACACAGGAAAAATTAGCCATTAAAGAGACAAATGTTTTTCTTTCGGTGATCGTTGGAGACCAGATTTAAATTGACTTCCATTTATCAAAATTAACACTCAAACGAATATCAGCAGTACTCTGTTTGCTGTGGAAGTTTCAAGATGTTAGAAGCTAAAGCTGCAAGCTAAAGCTGCAAGCCATGCAGCAAACCTGCGTGTTGAGTGGTTGCTGATGTTTGTTATGTTTGTTTAAACCAGCATGCTGTTGCAGCTCTGTTTACCCCCCCCCCCCACACACACACACACTTTGTCTTTCTTACTCATTGTCAGAAGTGGTTTCTATAACTAGATTTGATGAGTTTAAGAGCTTCGTAGGGGTTCGCTGCCATTCTTTTTTACTTACTTAATTTCCCTGTTTTGTGTAGAGTTACAAAGCTTAACATTGTTCTTTTTGTTGGACTGTTGGGGGGGAAAGGGGCATCCATGTTTTTCTTATCAGCTTCACTATTTTGTAATTTTAAAGCTACAGACATGTTTTTTCTGTATTTGGCCAACATCCTGTAACCCTTAAAGGATAAATTGACTTTTTGGACTTTGATTTCCAAATAATCAACTTCCATCCAAGTGTCTGAACACATTGATAAATGCAATGATATTCATACAATTTGTCCTCCGAGAACAATTCAAGAAGTGTGAGCAGAATTTGTACAACCCCCATGCTGTGAATCTGGCTGTATCCCTGTAGCACGATGTGTTCGTATCATAGTGTTCTTCCAAATTGAGGTTACAATTTAAAATGAGGTGCTAGAAATGCCTTAAAGCCTTTTCTCTGTGTTTGTGGGCAGGCAATTCACACCTTGAGCAAGCAGGGCAGAGGTTTTATGGTGCTTTGCATGAAGTGAAGTGAGCAGTGAAATGAAGCCAGTAGATGTTAGCAGGTAGAAGACTGCTGCTGGGACTAAGATAGGATTAAAGCTGTACTCACATCAGTACACAAATACAAATACACGTACATGTTAAAAAAAAAATCTAAAGTAAAGTTTGTATTACTAGTAAAGTTACAGTAATACAAAAGTAGTTGATAGACAATTAATTAAATAATGTCCAGTCATTAACTGTATTCTTTAAAAAATGAGGTAACTTTATTATTGGTAAAACAGATGTTATTTCTAAGGGAATGGCTCCTATGTTTAGTGTCAGGTTTTCTGTAAATAAGATGACTTGTTCTTGAATTGAACTGAACTTTTATGCTTTAATTTAATACAGAAAAAAGAACTTAAAAGGGTGACGTGAGAAAATATAAGTCTTGAATTTGACTCATCTTGAAATCGACTAACACAATATATGGCGAGCTGAAGGATTCACAAAAACACCATATGTCTGCCTCTGTGACTCAACCAGTTCCACATCTGTCCGTTATGATTACTAATATAGGGTGACAGTAATCCTGCAAAGACACATATTTGACAGGGACATGTTGTTCTAAACCTCATGATAGTATTATGTCAGCTGTGTTTTGTATCCATAAAACAAAATAAACCCCCATCTTAACACTAAAAATAACCTCAAATGAACCAAACGTGTGTTTATTTTGTCGTTAGATCTTTGAGTACACTCCTATCCAGGTTTAAATAAGATACTGCTGATACCTGTTTTCAATTGGAACAAGACCTAAGAGTGTGATTCCTTCTATAATGGGAAACAGGCATGCTTTCTTTGTGCCAGGTTTAGGGGTTTTTATCATTAAGATGGGAAAAGAAGCAAAGGACAAGAATGTAGAACAAGGGTCATTGGTGCCCAATAGTTAAAACTGTTATTAATATTAGTTTAAAGCATATAACTGGACCCCACAAAAAAACTGGTGTAAATTGTGTCAAAATAGGCACCTTTGGAACATCTTCAGTGTATTTTGGTATATATTTTTAAGTGTCTTAAACTTTACTGGTCTATCTTGTAAAAAACGTTCCCCTAATTTGGTGTAGAGCTGCCTAACACATCACTTTAAAAGAGTTAAGATCTTAAAACTCTGTGTCATTGCTCTCCTTGTCTGCCAGGTGTGGCGCCTGCCTTTTCTTCTAGAAGTGCAGTTGTGAGGTCAGACAGTGATTTTGTACGAGAAGGCCTCGCAGTCTCAGTTCTAATTAATCCCAAAGGTGTTCTCTCAGGTTAAGGTCGGGACTCTATGCAGGTCAGTCAAGTTCTTCCACACCAAACTCTCTCATCTATGTCTTTATGGACCTTGTTTTTTGCACTGGTGTGCAGTCACGTTGGAACTGGAAGGCGACATCTCTAAACTGTTCCCATGAAGGTGGGAGCCTGAAATTGTTGTGACTGCACAATGCAGTCAGACAAGTACTGTTCTCATGGCAATCACCAAACCAAGACGGAGAAGCATGATTTGTTACTCCAGATAACACGTGGCTCAACCCTTTAGAGTCCAGTTAGGGTTAGAGGGGGTTAGGGTTAGCTGCTTTACACCACGGCATCCAACACTTTGCATTGCACTTGGTTATGCAAGGCTTGCAGCTGCTTGGCCATGGAAACCCATTCTATGAAGCTCTCCATGTACTGTTCTTGAACTAATCTGAAGGCTGCATGAAGTTTGGAGATCTGCAATAACTGACTCTGCAGAAAGTTGATGAACTCTGCCCACTATGTACCTCAATATCTGCTGACCCTGCTTTACAGAACCTGAGTTGCTATCATTCCCACTTTGTTATAATACCACTTCCAGCTGACTGGAATATTTATTAGTGAGGAAATTTAATGACTGGACTTATTGCACAGGTTGCATCCTATCACAGTACAAAGCTGGAATTCAATAAGCTCCTTAGACCTCACAGATGTTTGGAGAAGCAGTCTGCATGCCTAGGTGCCTAATTTTATACATCTCTGACCATGGAAATGATTTGAACACCTGAATCCAAGTGACTTCTTCAGTCTCAGCTGACTGCAGGTCAAACTGCAGGTCAAACTGCAGTCAGCTGAGACTGAAGAAGTCACTTGGATGAGTGACGAAACGTTTCTCCCACAAAACGCTACATCCAGATGAACAGAATCAACATTTGGAGATTTATTTTCCTGGATGATTGAGAATGCATCAAGACGCTTTTGGTAATATAGTGTATGTCTTCCAGTGATGGGAAGAAACCCTGACCAGCCATACCTGTCATCCATCTGCAGTCAGCATAGTGTTTTAACTCAGCCTTCAATATGCATTGCCAGTTTATTAACATACCCATTTGGTAGTATTGCTCAGGCCTTTAGTTACTTGTCAGCTTGCTTGAGTTAATTCTGCGTAATAGTTATTCACTTGTCTTTTCCACTGCTCAGGGAGTCTACCCTTGACCCACCCACCTGCTTACCTGACCTGTTCATTCTGATTATACTTGCTGGAAATGTAACCTGCTTTATGTTCCCAAGTCCTGACACTGCTATCCTAGAAATCGAGAGACTTTAATCTCCTGACAAGGCAAATCCACACAGTCATGCAGCAGTTTCTGTAGTGTAGTGGTTATCACGTTCGCCTCACACGCAAAAGGTCCCCGGTTCGGAACCAGATGTTAGTTTGGTCCTTTACATGTCACACATAGTTTTGATAAAAACAACTCCAGCCCTCTGATGGTCATAGTCAAAAAAGGGACCCTTTTGGGTCCCCTTGGATTTTTGATTCTCAATATATCAGTCATTTTAAAGACTAGTTGCATGAAACTTGGCTAGGATGTGCATTTTAGCATTATTTTTAAAATTCATTGATCCCCTCTATGGTGTTGTGTATAGTAAAGGAGATTCACATAAGTGTTACCATCTGTGGTCCTCGTACCATTTTGGGTCCCATTGACTCCCATTATAATCACATATTTTCGATATACTGTAATCCTGACATGTGATAATTTTTTTCTCGTGAATACCTAATGGATCTAAGCCTCAGGCTTCAAAATAAAGGAAAAATATGTTTTGGATCCAATGAGCACAATATTAGGTACAGCACCACCATAGACATTTTCAGTGGTTTTGAATGCAGGACATGGTTATCTTATTATGCAAAATACATGACAATAAAACAGCTGACCACCATAAAATAGTCTCGATGTAGTGGAACTGATATAAGAGAGTGGTGTGAATGTGATTGAGAATATATTTATAATATATATTACGGGTTAAATAAATAAATAAAAAATAAACAGGGGTCTTTATGACAATAAAGCTATAAAAACATAAAAAATATTTACAAATTTATGAAAAACTTTATATCTGTGGTTAGGTCTGAAGTTGTTTAAAAGATCTGATGTGAAAAAAAATGAAAAAACAATTCATAAAATTCATTGCTATATCACCTTTTGGATGGGGACCATTTTGGGTCCCGAGGGATACCAATGGAAGTATATTGCAAAAACTCTTATTGCTCCAAAAATAATAATGCATCCAAATCAATTCTATTCTGAATTCTTTACCTATCCAAGGCTCTAATAACCTCATGCCAAGTAGTTCCATTTGCAACTCATTTTTTGAAAATATTGCATATTATGGTTTTTTACCCCCCAAAGAAAATAAACAGGGGTCTTTATGACAATAAAGCCATAAAAACCTAAAAAATATAAAGAAAATTATGAAAAACTTTATATCAGTGGATAGGTCTGAAGTTGTTTAAAAGATCTGATGTGAAAAAAAATGAAAAAACAATTCATAAAATTCATTGCTATATCACCTTTTGGATGGGGACCATTTTGGGTCCCGAGGACCATAAAAGGGTGTAAATTTGAAAAACTCTTATTGCTCCAAAAATAATAATGCATCCAAATCAATTCTATTCTGAATTCTTTACCTATCCAAGGCTCTAATAACCTCATGCCAAGTAGTTCCATTTGCAACTCATTTTTTGAAAATATTGCATATTATGGTTTTTTACCCCCCAAAATATAAACAGGGGTCTTTATGACAATAAAGCCATAAAAACCTAAAAAAATGTAAAAAAATTAAGAAAAACTTTATATCAGTGGATAGGTCTGAAGTTGTTTAAAAGATCTGATGTGAAAAAAAATGAAAAATTAATTCATATATGATATTGCTATATCACCTTTTGGATGGGGACCCCTTTGGGTCCCAAGGGATACCAATGGATGTATATTGTAAAAACTCTTATTGCTCCAAAAATAATAAAGTATCCAAATCAATTCTGTTATGAATTTTTTACCTATCCAAGGCTCTAATAACCTCATGCCAAGTAGTTCCATTTGCAACTCATTTTTTAAAAATATTGCATATTATGATTTTTTACCCCCCAAAAAACAGGGGTTTTTATGACAATAAAGCCATAAAAACCTAAAAAATATGAAAAAAATTATGAAAAACTTTATATCAGTGGATAGGTCTGAAGTTGTTTAAAAGATCTGATGTGAAAAAAAATGAAAAAAAAATTCATAAAATCCATTGCTATATCACCTTTTGGATGGGGACCATTTTGGGTCCCGAGGACCATAAAAGGGTGTAAATTCTGACGACCATCCAAGAGCTAGTTCTGCTTTTTCTGTCTGGTTTCCTCTTTTTATTAATATGCCTCTGCAGCTTTGCACTACACTTCCTGTTTTTTAAACTTCCACTAACTTAAGCCTCTGTTGCTAAGGCACTAAGAACATATATTTATTCTTTAACACTTTACAAATGCAGCTTACTAACCAATTTTGCTAGAGTTACTGTATTACTTCATATTGTCATTCTCCAACTGAATAAAGTTAGTTTACACATTTTATTATCTAATACCTTTAACCACTTAACATCTAGTGTTTCAAGGATCAGTGTGAGTGAAGTTAAAAACTCAAATATGCAAATTAATATTTCCTTTTTTTTGTAAATCAGAATTTTCAATTAAGACACTACTTAATTGAAAATGGTAAATATTTCATGGCTCAGACTTTAAAGTTTTAAGCGGATTAAAGTGTACATATGGTATAAAACATTTCTCATTAATGCAGCAAACATTGTGTTGCTCACATTAGTTTTGTTGTTGTTCTTTCTTTTCTTTTTTAAACAGTTCACACAGTTCACAAACATTATGAGTCTGGAGGAAATTCTCATACTTGGCAAACATTTGTGTGTTGTAGCAATATCAGTGAATATACTTTTAATGAACTTCTCACATCAATCGGCAAAATAAACAGTCTCCTAAATAATCATGTGGTACAAATTTACCGGCTTACTGGATCTATAAAAACAGTAAAACCTTCTGCTCTACAGTCACTGTGTTTGCGTATTAAAACAGGGGAAGATAAAACATTGTGTAAGTTTATGGGGAATCACAAGGCAGGTCATATTTTAAGCATAATTCTCCCCGCTAAAGGATCAGAGTGTGTTGGATCATTTTCAGCCAGATCTAGCAGCTCATCTCCATCCAACATCTTGTTCCAATTGATGACAAATGCGCTCATTTAACATTTTGACAGGCGTGAAACACATTTTGAGTTGGCCTTTTTGGTTTAGTCAAGTTAAACCTCTTTCACGTTTCATCCAGAGTTTTGCCCTAATTATGGTACCTTGTGAACAAGCAAGAAGTCACATGAGGAGAAACCCAAGGTAGACACATAGAAAAGATAAAAGAAAAAAAATGAAAATATCCTATACAATACAAAAAGAAGAATATGCTTAAAGTAAGCCGACCACACTGCCTGTTTAATTTAGGACTAGTTTTGTGTACATCTGCTCTGTTTGGTTTATGCACCAAAATATAATGTGCATATTCTGGGAATTTGCACGTTTCAACATTTATAATATAAATGCAAGAATTTAACAAGGCCTACTCTACACAGAACCACATGATGTCCTCCTACCAGTTCATAAAAACACAGGAGGATATAGGAGAAAAATATTGGGGGGCATTAACTGATCATTTCAGAAGAACTATGAATATCTTAATACACCTACTAACATTTCGTCATCCCACTACACTGGGACATTCATCGCTGAAAGTAG
This sequence comes from Aulonocara sp. 'chitande type north' Nkhata Bay, assembly GCF_057382095.1. NCBI lineage: Eukaryota > Metazoa > Chordata > Actinopteri > Cichliformes > Cichlidae > Aulonocara > Aulonocara sp. 'chitande type north' Nkhata Bay. The sequence continues at coordinate 21,287,414 of NC_141351.1, read as the reverse complement.
AGCAGCACCAATTGCAAATATATGCTGGTGGTTTCCTTATTGTTAACAAATCCTACGAAAAGACCAAAACAATAAAGAGATTCATATAAAAAAAAATATTGTTATGCAGCTACAACCTACACACAGTCACACACAGTCACACACACACACACACACAAACATGTCACAAATTCAGTGTGTGACATGTTCCCTTATTACAACAAGCACACACACCTTGACTTCCAATCCTGTTAACAGAAATGCTCATTGGAGCACCAAATGTGTATTAATCTTCCATAAATTTGCTGTGCGTTTTAGAAAAGGTGAGGACAATGATTTAGGTTTTTTTTTAATTGATATATAAAATAAGGCCAGCCACAAAACCTGTTATTTCAGTTTAATTATTCTTTAGTTTTATACTTGTGTGATCTTTATATAAGACCAATAATAAAAACAAACTAAAAAGAAAAAGATGTAAGCTCTCTAAAAGCAAAAAACTTCAGTTTTAGAGATTTTTTTTATGTGGACAGCTGTCTGTAACATGCTATTGGGACAGATGGAGAAACTTGTGAGGTGCGTTCAGATGATGTTTCTTGTGCCTAAACATAATTACTTTGTGTGAGTAAGGGCAGGAGTGGGCAATTACCAATTTACCAATGGGCCAAAACGGGCTATTGTTCAGAGCCTCGTGAATAAGATGAATATAGTTCAGTTTATAAAGAGATAATCTTAATTTTATGTCTTTATAAACTGCTAGTGGTCAGAGTAGATGATTTAATTATTGTTTTTCTTATTTAATTAACCAGGAAAAGTAAGACAACAAAGATTAAAGTTCCTTTTATGTTCGCGAAGGACAGCAGTCCAAAATTAGTAGCACATACACACATACACATCCAAATCCATGCACCAGTTAGATTCAAAATCCAAAATTTTAGGACAGCCCAACCCTAGGTTTGAGTCATATCATCAATTCTCCGTGCCTGACTCTGTGCAGCACGTATCATAACAGCAATTCTTCTACAAATAAAGAAGTTACTAAACTACACACAAGGCTAACACCGAAGTTTTGTGCTTGTTAGTTTTTATTTGCAATATTTGCTTAATTAATTACTTACTTAAAGCACCGACACCAGTCTTTCCCTCCTGAAGTGGCCCATAGTTCTGAGAGGGTTTTCTGAGAGACATATCAGGCATCTAGTGTGAACACAGGAAAAGCTCTGATAAAATCCAGCAATCCAATAGATAAGATGGGAGTTTTCATCATGGAGCTGTAGCCAAGAAGTCTACAGCAACTGTGTGATGCTATCATGGACCAAAATGTCTGAGGAATTTTTCCAGCTCCTTGTTTAATTCTTTCCACGAAAAATTCATATAGTCCTGAAGACCAAACTACCAATCTGTACCTAATGAAATTGTCAGAGACTTATATAGCACTCCTAGAGGGAAAAGAAACTGGGAAATAAAAATGGTCACCATAGCGCCACTATCAACAGCACCTAAATAATTCCAGGTTCTTCTTTTTCAAGTGTTGGACACAAAACATATTTACCTCATCAAATAATCTTCTACTACCAAGAGTAGAAAAACAGTTCTTTTCAAACCTTTCAATTAAAAATGTGGATTATCTCTGTAACAGACTACAGAGGAAGTTCTTCTCAAAACGCCAACCATTTAACTACCACATTTGTTTTGGTTCAGCTTGCTTCCACATGGGGGAGACATGCTCCTCCCATCTTCAACACCCCCTTTTTTTCTACTGTGTAAGGAAAGGAAAAAAAATGTAGAAATACATAAATATTTCCTCATTTTGGGAAGTCTTCTAAAAATCCAGAGCTCTGTTTTGGAGAAAACAGAAAAACACAAGCGAGACAGACAGACATCCAGAGGGGAGGAGGTGAGACAACCGAGTGAAGAGCTAATTCAAAGATAGAAATGTGACTGAAGCAAAGGAAGAGCACAGAGAAAACACATCTCTTCACTTCAGCTGTTTATCATCTCTCCTGCGTTATGGACCGATCATCTGAGACAGTATTCTGAGGGCCAAACAAGGGCAAAAAAGGAGGAGGGAGAAAAGCAGTAAAACTTGGCTGAAGTGAGGAAACAGCAATTGTGTGGGTGAGCAGAGGCGAAGAGACAGAGACGAAAGGTGGGGGAGTGGTGGAGTGAGGTGCCCTATTCCTTTACACAAAGTGAGAGGGGAAACTGGGGAAAAGAAGAAGAAGAAGACGACAAGGAGTGATCAAGAGAAGGGGAAGGAGGGAGAAGAGTCAGCCGGACATGGGGCTTTATGCTGTTCTCCTCATCTGTCTCTCCCAGGCTGAGCTAGGCAGAGTCTGGGCTCAAGAGCATGAAGGTAAGCCCCCTTTCTTTAACGTCAACACCCAATACAGATCTACAAACAACAGCACCATTACGACTACCTTTTTGCACAACAGACTGTCAAGTGCCACACAAAACAGCTTCTAAAAATCTCAGTTAAAGTTAATATCACACACACACACACCTGAATTTGTTGTCACTAACTATGGAAGGCTTAAAATGCTTTTTGGCACTTTTTATGGCATGTCTATGGATACGTGCATGCGTGAAGTTAACTGGTCTCGTGGTAGTTCTCACTGTCAGTCACAGGAAGCACATAAAAGATGGTGTGCGAGTCTGGATTTTTATTTTCTCTCTCTTTTCATGATGCTATTCCAAAACTTCTGTATTTCCAGTTTGGAGGGGGGAAAATAAATGTCTGGGGTTCATTTGCTTTAATAATACTGATCCTGTGAATGAGAATTTTGGATTTTAACAAATAAATATTTGAGGGTTTAAGATTCATTTCCAAAGTAAAAGATGAAAGTCAGTCAGTGAGAACAGCATCTGAGCTAGGATTTCTTAAATTTGGAAAGCTTCATCTCAGACTGTGTCTCATCACCTGCTCTGTGCATTTCCTGTATATGGATCCTCTGCCATCCTATCTGTAGGTGTGTGTTGGTGCGTGTGTGCATGTATGTATTTTTGTTCTCCTTGGAGATATATTATTTTTAGCCAGCCCCCGTTCTTCCGCTGTTCCTCCTCCTCCTCCGACAATCAGCAGTGCTCTAGTTTCTCTGGCCTCTCCTGTGGTCCCAGTTCCTCTGATCAGGGGCCTAGCTCTGCAGAGGACAACCAGACATACAGAGAGACAGATCTCCTCAAATATACGGTCACACGAAGTCCAGCATAATGTCCAGGCTCATCTTTCCTACTAACACTCCAAAACCAGTGATCCAGATCAATTTATTAGAGTCTCCCTCGTAAAGATGGATTCATATTTGGGCCCTGTAAACTCAGACGTTTTTAGATTAGTGTTCTGTTTCAACAGAAAGTAGAACAGCTCTATACTAAAAAGGAAGTGCTGGAAGCTTGGTAATTAAATGACTACACGCTCAATGACTTATCCAAAGGAACGCCTGACTGCAGATGATGCCAAATCTCTTTTACAGAGCAGATAATAATACAGCAGAGTTAGGTAAAAAGACTACATGGCTGTCCCAACTTTCTCAAAGGTCAGGACCATCAAGACTGTTTACACATCTGCAAATTTCAGTGTAAATTTCACAGAAGTTAAACACCACATAAAAGATATGTGTGGATTTTATGAATGCTGATATATCCATGTACGTGTTGCTTTTATAAGCAGGATATCATCATATTATATCAAATCTGTCTGAAAAATACCAGGAAAATACCTGTGCTAATGAGTTTGTGCAAAAGCAGGCAACACTGTAACTATGAGTCTATAAAGATGCTAGTTGCTAACGTGCAGTAACAGTGCTAACAGTATTTAGCAGTCAGTATCCTTAGCATGTTAGCATGCTAACTTTTGCCATTTAATCTTAAATACAAACAACATGTGGCCCAGGTATCTGGGCTAAAAGCACTAGATGAGAAGCCCAAGTTTATTCACTAATCATCTTCATGTTAGCTGAACCAAATTTCCACAACAACCAATCCAACTAGAACCTAATGGAAGAAGCACAGTATAGGTTTCTGGCACAACCACCTACGTTCAAGGTGGAGAGGAAAAGGTCTGACTTTATGGTCTTGATGGCTTTGATGATACTGATAAAGGTCAAAAGCTAAAACACGTCAGTCAAACAATAATGCAGTGTCAGAGCTTAAAAGTCTTAAGGCAACAGGGAGTTTTTTGCTTAAAAATGCCTTTGCTGCAAGACCTCTGTTGGTCAACAAATGACAGCAACCTATGTTTCGTATGCACAGTCGTGCACTTCTAAAGTTGTGTGATAACCACCTTGGCTTGAAATCTAAACTATAATCACAAGGATCTTTAATGACAAAGTAGCTTTAATTTATATGTATGTACAAGTAACCACTATAAGGGACTGGATCTGTGTTACCTCTATAGTTTCCATTTGTAGTCCAAGTTCCTAATGACCAATCATGTTTGAGCAGATTCTGGTTGTGTACAGGCAGACAATCTGCACGAAGAGCCAAACAGACATTAGCCAAAGGGTAGTTTTTTTAAACCTGACGATTTTTTAGCTTTTTCTTAGCTGAAAAAGCTTTTCTGCATAACAAGCAGTGAATAGAAGACGGAGGACAAAGTCTTGGCCTGGACATCGCCTGAACACTCCGGAAACCTCCAAAAATTGGCAATGGACTCCAGAAGCGAGGGTTACCAGATGTCCCACTTTATATGGGAATGCACAGCATAATTGTCCCTTGTTCCGCCGTTCCACATACTGAGATGATGTATCGCATTTTGATTGGAACTAGTTTACAAAAGTGAACACATGTGGGTCTCACAAGAAACACATGGTTCAAAAAGAGATTCGCTGACCTACTGCAACCCAAAGATCAGTAGGCGGGAGAAGAGCAGCTGAAATAATATTTAAAGTTTTTAACAGTATTTACAACAGAAAAAGGGAATGCACAGATATATAAAGACTATAAATATACATTGTGGCTTTCATTTATATTAATAATAAGTTGTGGAAAATTGCTTTCAAATACAAAACAGCATTTTCCAATAGATGGTCATTGCTAAATCATTAATTTAAACTTTTGTGTATTTATTAAGTTAGACGTTAAAACGTGAGACTACCTCTTAGCCCCATGTGGTTAACATTTGCCTCATGTAGATGGATTTGCACTATTAAGAGTTTTTTAAACAATGTGGCATCTATACAAGACTATTTTGATTTTAATCTGATCGGCTGCACTTATCATTTCAAGGGGCAGAACATTATTTTCCTCTGAAGTCATTTCTTGGTTGCTACTGCACATTTCTTACTAAGGTAAGCTCAGATTTATGACTATAAATATTAAAGCACTAAATAAACAGTTAACTACAACTGGCCAAGCACATCTGCAAACTCAAATCATATGTCATCTGGACTGAAAATGAAAGATCTGTTCAAAAACATAAACAACTGACCCTTGTCAATTTGTGCACATTAATCTAAACACCACATTTTTCTATTTATTTTCAGGTCTTTATCATTCCAGCTGCTAGTGTTTGCGATTGTGTGTTATGGTTACTGCTGTTCTGAGGATAAGGTGCCAAATAGGTCCTCCCACGCTACTAGCTCCAGGCTGGTTTTAACACAGATCACCCTTTTAAAATCCAAAATAATAAAACCACTGCACTGAACTATACTGAGTCGACAAGCGATGACCTCGTCTTGTGATTATTGTTCCCTAATCCCTCTCCTGACAAAGCACGTAATACTGTGTCTCATTTCCACCACTAGAAAAGAGTGATAGGGTCAAGACTTTGATTGTATCTTGAGATTTAATCTGCTCTCGTGTGCTGTGTTTGGACAGTGCACAATAGTTCACTCTCTTCAGTGTGTCTGCCTTTGGAGCAAAGATGTTGGCCTTTTGTTCTCTGTTGATGGGCCTGCAGATAATTCTCTTTCCCCTTCATTGACCAAGTACATGCCCTCGATGTATTCCCGCCTGTACTCAAACTTCAAAGTGTTGCACATTTACCCAGGAAAATATTGTTTTCAGAAGAAATGTATTTTTCGCCCATGGACTTGATCCATCTGAGCAGACTGAAAGGCCATTTAGCTTTTGTCTCAGTTTAGGAACGTGGCTCTGGTTTTTGTAGAGCCTTCAAAAAATACTTTCATACAGAAGAAAATATACCCTGTTGTGTTTCTTAGATATTTGTCTTTGACAACAGATAATGAGGTAAATTATAAGGATAAGTAAAAGGTTTGTGTGTTTATATTGTTATTATATTACAGCTTTGCATTTTCATACTTATAAAGGAAAAAAATAGAGCAAAAAATGAGAGAAATGGAAATAGGAGTGTGTAACATGGTACTGGCATGAATGAATACAATCCATGTATCAACAGAGCAATGTATATGGTTCATCAGGCTGTGTCCTAGTTTGACAACACCCACTAGATTTGTGGCGGTTGCTGCAATGCAGACACATGTGAAGGTACAGTGGACACCGCTGCCATGCAGGTGCCATCTCCTCAAAATAGCGAGCATTTGTTAAGGGATTTAATGTTTCTTAATCAAGTCAACAGACTTGGCACAGAAATAAGGATTTTCTGCTGTTGGATATGTGAGGTTGGCTAAAAAAAAGTAGAAAATCTGACATCCTGCAGATGCATAGATGTAAATTCAAAGGACTGTCAGAATGTGTTTCATGCCTTTGATTTTATTTAGCAGCAACATCAGAGGGCATTTTTGCAGTGAAGCCACTGACTATTCACCCGTACATCTGTCACACATCATATCTGTCACGTCAACAATTAGACCATTCATCAGCATAGGTTTTTTGTTTTTTTTTTTGCACCAGTTTGCACATTCCCAGTGCAGGGTCCACACGCACATGTGTCTGCCAGACATGATGCTACTGAGGCCTGTCTTAAGTCCAGGTCCTTATGCAAAGCCCAGCACACTTTTGATGTTGAAGTTCATCCAGCCCCACATGCAGACAGTTAGATAAGGTTAATGATGTTTCAGGAAAGAAAATGTGAACACTTGGAAGATCTGTAAAGCAAATCTCAAAGTGACCTATTGTAAGGGTGGCGGGAAAAATCTAAGTATAGTCATGGTCTATTAGACTGTAGCCTAAACTGCGCTAACTTGTGTGCAGCCCCTGAACTCCCCTTTTCAGTTTTCCTGCTCCTCAAAGCTCCTCCTCATTGTTTAACTCTGCTGTTTGAAGCCTCCTCCGCTGTTTAGTGATGATGATGATAAGTGCCAATCTGACCCAGTTAGAAGCTTTTTGTTCTGCAGCAGTGAAATTAGCTTCCACCGCACCATAATCAAACAAGATTCCTCATTAGCACAATCTCCCCCGAGTGTGTAATAACCTCTCTTTTTCACTTGTCCTATTTTGTCCCTTAAGACTTTTTAATTTAATATCATTCTTACTTTAGAAAAATTAACATTTTATATATATTTATTTTATGCACTCTCTGTTTGTGTGGTATCAGGTATAACTTTGCGGAGTGCATGTTTTTTGAATCAGCGAAACAATCAAAATACAGGCAGTTAATGTTGGGCTTTAAAACCGGACAGGAACCTTTTGATGTTGAAGCCACAAATTTCTAATTTTATTTTATTTTTATAAAACTAAGTTTAACTATATTAGGTGCACAAAAACTATAAGGTCATAGCCACCGTGACACGTTGGCTTGTGAAGTCCCATTATGAAGCCTCAACCTGAGTTGTACGCCAAGGCGCTAGATAATCCTTCTTTCTGACAAATTTTATTTTATTTTATTTTATTTTATTTTATTTTATTTTATTTTATTTTATTTTATTCAGTATGACACAAAATGAGCGACTGAGCCCATAAACTCATCAGCAAAGTGTTTACAGAGGCCTGGGACGAGGGCCACTTTCTCTTCTTTTGCAACCACATGTATTTCCCCCTGGTGATCGTTAAAAAGAATGCAGTTTTAAGATACATTAAGACCCAGGAACTACATCCATCTTTTTCAGTCTTTATGATTAGGTGTGAGTTAGTCATAAATATTCATTGTAGTTTTTGTATTAATATATAGTCTATATGTCTATATAAAAGATGGAAAGCAATGTCAACGCAGAAGTGCCTTAAAGCAGCTCCCCTCTCCCCCAGCAGAGATTGACTCCACTGGTCACAACACGAAGTCTGATTGTATAGATGACTGTGAAAAAATTACTAGTAAAACTACTAATAGTTAATTTACCGCCTGTGTTAAGAAACTGGAAGGTTACAAAGCTATGCCTATGCAGCAGCGATTTGCTTTCCTGCCAATCTCACTTTCAAGCACGTTAGCAAGTCCAGCCTTTGATCTTAGGTCATCTTAGGATCACAGTCAAAGTTTTCAGTTCATACCAGAGCTGCAGGATGGGGTCATGGTTGGGGGTTTGTGCAGTTCTTCAACAACAAACGGTGAAAAACATTTTCTACAGGCCTATTTTTTTGTACACAGGCCTTTCATGTTAGATGAGACAGGGGAGGAATACAAACTACTGCTAAACTTATAATCTGGCATTAACATTTTAATCATAACAAACTGTCAATCCAATAAAACAGCTCCAGACTGAAGGGGGGGGGGTTATCCACATAATTTTGGCCATAACTTCGAGACGGGGTTCATCTTTCTCACACTGAAGGGAATGTTCATAACATGCTGTTAATTAATAGCTCAGTTCAGTGAACTAACAGCTCAGAACCAGACAGCAAAGGGAATTTAATCCCTCTGTTTCAGAGGGAATAATGAGCTCTTAACCCTGTAGAACTATCAGTGAGTTCTGCTGATTTTGCAACTGCCAACTAAAAATGTGGACAGTGAGTCATAGATCGGTTGAAAAAAACATAAACAGCCATCTATGATCTGTTAAGCAGATGTCACGAAAGCCCACACAAATGTAGGTGGTCAGTAGAGATGTGAGTGCTCTAAAAAGATGCACACACAGACAAACCCCCACAATCCTTTTGTACATACACAGGGATTATTTGAACAAAGAACAATGTTGGCACCACATGATTAAAAAGGAATCATGCCCCTATTTCTGCATGACAGATGTATACAAAATCTACGGTGTTGTTTGTGCTGATCTTATTTCTGTCTCTGTGTGAGTTATTGCTCCGTGACCTCTAAACATGGATTTAATTTTCTTTAGATATGTATGCCTGTTAATGATCCAGATTATGGTAACCAATAAAGAACAGATGTGACCACAGAGTTTAAAGTCAAAGTCATTATAATGTCTATAACACAGTTTTCACACATTTTGAGAGATAATTACATTATCTTGTTTTTCCTCAAAGTAATTGTGATTTAGTAAGCAAGTCTGTGGCTTTTTGTTTGTTGAACTCTTATGTCTCAAATTGATGGTTAACAACAGGTGAGAGATTATGTGGTGAGAGTATTTATTCATGGATTAAATCCTCAAGAAGTACATCATCGTGAATGAATCTGCATGTATGTGTGTGCTGCTGCTTGTGTTGTTCTAGATGCATGGAGTGGAACTGCTTTGGAAGATCCGTCCAGTTTTCACAGAACCAGGAGAGACCAGCAGACCCCACACAAACACAGGGAAGCCCGCAGCTCACAGGCTGAAGGAGGAGGAGGAGTTGATATCAGTCCCCTGCCTGACAACATGACTCGCATAGTGGTGAGATGCAATGACTGATTCATGGCTAAGACCTTAGATTACAATAGTGACAGTAGGAAAATCAACTATTTTAATATGGCCTAAATTCTGTTCATAGAAATGACGCTCCCATTGCTCTTTTACTTACAACACATACAGTAAATATCAAGTTTAATGTAAGCTCTAAAATAATGACATCATGCCTATGCTTGAAGCTAAAGCTACACAGCATATAGCTGTTCCTTAAGCTTTCAATCTCTCTAATGGCCAGCAGGGGGCATCTGCTCTGGTTGTGGTCCAGCTAGATGGCCATGAGAAAGTGAGCTTCATATCAGTCGATTTCATACCATAGTAAACACTTTCCTAATGTCTTTACTGTCTTAATTGTTTATCTTATTCTTATTGTATTCCAGTGTTCTCTAACTTTGCACTGTCCACTTTCTGCTGTAACAAAACAAATTTCCCCCGTCTGGGACTAATAAAGGTTATCTTATCTTTTCTTAGATGGCCAACTCTTTTTCAATTGAGAATAATGTTCATTTAGAAAATTATGGTCCTATTTAGAATAAAACAGATGTTTTTGTGTTGGCAAACCTTTTGTAAGACTGCGATGGCCAAAACCGCCAACAGTTTCTTATAGAGCCACTTTCAGCTGTCATAACTCTAAGTTGGTATGAGGTTTCCTGTTGAGCAGATATGCTGTGTTTGGTTTTTTGCAAACATGGCACTGTGCATAATAACCAAACATCTTCAATTTGGTTTTATGTTTCCAACGGGCACTTAGGATTGCAACTGTGCAAACCTTAGCATGCTGTTATGTTCTTTCTAGAGAGAAGAGCAGTCCAAACAACCCATATTATTCAGCCATTTTCTAACTGTACTGTCTTGAACTTTAAAAGTTCTACAGAGGAACTGTCTACAGAGTCAGTTTTGTTGCTAAGTTTGTATGTTGAGACTGCGTCACTGCATGTGGCTTCAGAATGTGCTGTTTGTATTGTATTATCTAACTCTGCTAAAATTATGCTAAAATTAGCCTAAACTGCATAATACTTCCTTATGGAGGGCTCATTGTTGTAGAAAACTGTACAGCCACAGAGCTACAACCAGTAAGAGCATGAGAAAAACTGCCCCAAAAACTGTGACCAGTGAGAATGAGGTCAACACAGCTGTGCAAGTCATTGTCAGCTGAATTACAGAAATGAGAATTCTTATATTTATTGGTTCTGCAAGAAAAAGGGCATTAATAGCTGCCAACTTAAAATGACATTAGCCTGAGGGATAAATATCCCCTACTTATTTTAGGAAAACTAAACCATCCATTACACCAAAGCCAAAGAATCTTTAGTGTCAATCAATATAGTGATGTTTACATGGTTATTATAATCTTTAAACCAAGAAACAAGTTACTTTCACGAACGCTGCAGAATTAACCTAACCATAGGCTGGGGTATCACAGGTTGGTATGCTGACCCCTAACAACATTTTAACCTTTAATATAGCTCATTGTTATCTGTGTATGACAATATGAAGAGATAAATGTGAGGCAAACTCTAACTGTAAATGGCTTTGGTAATGATATTGTGCTGACAAGTCAAGTAGCTACTGCCAAGCCAGAAAAAATAAAGTTTAGTCAAAGGTAAAGCCTGTAGCACATCACTGTCCTGTGCCATTTTCCAGTCATTATTTTAGAAGTGTGTGTCTGCGTGTGTGTGTTTTTAGTGCATGGGATGAGGTTTTATGAGTGTCTTACCTCCTAGACTCATCTTTCACTTCAATCAGCCTCAGTAAAAATTAGCCCAAATAAATTGTGTTCTACGTTTTTTTCTTCCTCTCCCTACAATTCAAATTGAAAACAGACCACATACTTGTGTTGCCAGCTTACAGTGTTTGTTTAAGCATGGCTGCGCACGAGTATGTGCATGTGTGTGTGACTCACTTGGATTGGATCACAAGTAACCCTGTTATAATGCTGCTGCTGCTGCTGCTTTTTTAGGGGGAGGCCTGATCTCAATTTCCAAAACCCTCCATCTCCTGTCCAATCAGAGTCACTTCAATAAGTCAGTCAGCTGTGAGGGAAAATAAATGATTATTCTCCTCACCTAGAATCCCCCTAGAAAATACAGGCTGGTGTCAGGCAGTGGAGATGGAAGAAAAAAGTGGGTCACTTGCTGTAAGTGGAGCAGCCGGAGCTGCATTTAACTGCTCCACTTTCTGAGCCCATACTAAACCCCAGAACCATTGCTCTCTGTCACCTTCAACTATGCTATAGATTAATAATGCCATCAAGACTGGAGATCTGTATGAAGACACAAGTGCTTGTTGTCAAAGCCAATGTGTAAACAGCTCCATCAAGTGGCACTATGTGAGAAGGACTGAAGGGAAAAATCCCTGCATGACTCACTGAGTTTTATCCCAGTTGTTTTTTCAAAATAAGACATTTTTGCTTTTTTCACATTATTTTTGAGCTGATCGACTAAATAGTGTTTTTTTTTTCACTTCACACTTACACTAACCTAAATATTTTTCACAAAAAAGAGGAAAAAAGGTAAGACTGTACTTTCATCTAATACCAGTAATAATACCTGTAATACCTGTACTACAATATGGTGCAGCGAATAATTATAAGCTTTATTTAACTAAGTAAGCCATTAAGAGCAGAGGAAATAGAGTAGCTTAAAACATATATATCAAAATGTAAACACTGGAAAATCTCAACAAACCAACTCACAAAATGCTGCCTCCTGTTGGTGAAAGTCAAGTTCTGAAGAAGGTAATTTAAAAAAAAGTACCTTGTACAAACACAAATGTAAGAAATCTGTTTAGAACGATGATAAATGTTTTGATTAGCTATTAGAAACTGGTACAATAGGATGCAAAAATCCCCCAAATGTTCATAAAGATGAGTTCTCTTTGATAAGATTTCTTCTCAGAGATATGTAAAAGGGTAAGATGTTCTATTTTTTTCATTTGTTATTATTATATGGAAATGCACGTAGCAATCCTTTAGACTACTAGTTTAAGATGTACATAAAACAAGATTGAAAACTATGCATCTTTATTTTGGAGTGTCTAGAGCTACCCAAAATGTATACATTTTGAATTATCCAGTCCTGTAGTAAGTCATTGATTTCAATATAAATCAGTCTATTTCATACAGAGACCTACTCTAAACTACCTCACCATGATTAATGTATTCAGGAAACTTGTCTAATGAGTGACCTCTTTCTCTCAGGAGGACTCCCAGAAGTACTACAGATGGCAGAGTTTTGGTCCAACAGACACACAGACTGCAAGCTTGTGGGTGGATATGGACAACCTGCACAAAAACCAAGTCAGAATTCACGGCATACTGTCCAACGCGCATCGACAGGCAGCGGTGAGATGAGCGTTCGCACATTCAAGCACTAATGTCTGATTTACAGACAGATTTAACCACATCTGACATGTCTTCTTATTCACAGAGAGTGGCACTCTCCTTTGATTTCCCCTTCTATGGGCACTACTTGAGACAAATTATTATAGCAACTGGAGGTAGGTCACATGCTTCAGTTTAAAGATGTGCTGTTCGACCATGAGGTAGAGGTGTTTTTAAAATCTTTAACAGTTCACTTCTCTTAATGTTTCTCTTCAGGTTTCATCTACATGGGTGAAATAACTCACAGAATGCTAACCGCCACCCAGTATGTCGCTCCCCTCATGGCCAATTTTGACCCTAGCTTTACTAAAAATTCAACAGTGAGGTACTCGGATAATGGTAGGTAAAGGTTCCTCTATGAAGTCTCTAGAGTTTGGGAGCTCCTGGGTATCTCTGACTGGCCTTTGTATACTGCTTTGCCCAGGAAATTTATTTGTCGTGCAGTGGGACAAAGTGCGGTTAAAGGACCGAGAGGCAGCGGGGCCTTTTACTTTCCAGGCAGCGCTCCACAAAAATGGAACAATTGTTTTCAACTACAAAGATGTAAGTTATGTATTTTTAATCAGATGTAGCAAAAAATATAATTCCACCACTTCAATATTTTGTAAAAAACACAGCTCAGCTTGAATGTCAGGTTTACCAGTGTCAAAACAAACTTCTGTTCTTTTTTGAGATCCCATTGCCAGTGGAGGAAATAAATTCTACTGAGCATCCGCTGAAAGTTGGACTATCTGACGCTTTCATGGGACACCTCCCTACATCACTGCTGTCAGGTCAGTTCCTTTAAAATAAAAAAGAGATGCTTCCTCTACTGTTAATTTAAAGTAATTATTCATATTTTAGTAAATTATTAAGCCAGTTAAGGCAGAGGAGTAAAAGCAGAAACTAAATACTTTCCATTACAAGTAGTTCAATTTGAACAGGAGTTAGTCCCCTCTCAGAAACATGGAGAACAGACTTCATTTTAAGTTTTCACATGAGACTTAATACAGAAGAAAGGCTGACATTCAATTTTTGTCTTGATAGAAGCAAAGCGGCGTACTATCTATGAGTATCATCGTGTTGCCATTGACACCACAAAGATTGTGAGCGGATCAGCTTTTGAGTTCACACCTCTGCCCAGTAAGTTCTGTTTCAAACTAGTTTTTGTTCGACAGCCTAGCCTCATTACTCACCCCGTAACTGCGTAATGATGCGATTCCCGTTCCCCAGCTTGTCTTCAACACACATCCTGTGATCTCTGCCTAACATCCAACTTGACAAGCAGCTGTGGCTGGTGCAACACACTTCAACGGTAAGACAAAGTTCAATTCGTGATGTTATGAGACTCTCGCCTTTTCTCACTTTGCTTTTCATTTCTAGATGTTCTGATGGTATAGACCGACATAGACAAGAGTGGCTGGATTACAACTGCCCTGAAGAGGTGAGACTCATTACCATATTACACAAGAGAGAGATGAGCAGCTTTGTTACTGATTCCTGAGTCATTCTTTTCGGCATTCACTCAGGCTAAAGGCATGTGTGAGGACTACAACACAGTTCTACCTGAAGCAACTATGAGCTCCTTTAATCACTCCTCTCCAGGTCCAACCGTTTCAGTGCTTGAAGAACAGCCTGTTACTAGGGGTGAGTTGGAAAATACAGTGCTGGTATTTCAGCAAAAACTCAGTCCCACAACTGGTGAAGGATTAATGAAGGAATATTTAATTGTTTATTTTTTGGGGGATCATGCAAAATGTGACCCTTTGTGAATAGATTAAGGAGAAGCAGAATTACTAGTAGCTCTCTGACTTCTGAGCATTACAGAATTAAAGCTGAATTTCCATAGAGAGCATAAGCATTCAGGTACCAGCTGCACGACTCAATATAAACAGTAGATAGCCCCTAAATCTGTGTCAGATTTAAACTTGTACATCTTTGCAAACATTTTCAGAATGTAAAAAATAACAATAACAGAAAGCTTATCATAAAGCTAGTCTCACTATAAAATTATGACTAATAATTGCTGAACTTATCTATGTATTTATATATGAGATTTTATGTAGATCTTTTCAAAGACATGTTTATGTAAAATCAAATGTACCTAAGCAAATAGGAGTGCCTTCTGTTGCATTGGCAGGGACACTTTTTATGAATAACTAAATTTTCACTTTTGACAGTAATAATCAGAAGAAACCATTAGAAGTGTGTGAGCAGAAGCTATGATTTCCAAAGCTTGTAATCTAACCAGGGGTAGGCCCCAGGGATCAATCCTAGGACCACAATTTATTCATTCAATATGTTCAAAAATTTTAAGTTCATCTATATGTTTCTACTTATTTATTTGTATAAATTCTGCTAATTAAGAACCCACTGATTTTAAATCTCATGTGTTCTATTATCATAGTTAAATAAAGATTATGTAAGTGTCAAACTCAACTTTAATAAAGTCCAACAGTAAAGTAGTCAAATATTTGTTTTTCCATGTGGACTTTGGGAAGAGACTGATGATTGTTTTTTAATGTTTTTCTGTTGATTTTCTGTGTATACAGATTTTGGGGAGATTTACTGTAAATACAAACAAGTGAACATGAATTTCTTTTTTTTTTTTTTTTAATTTGAAAACGAAAATTGTCCCCACTTAGTTTTAGGAAGTTGGCCACAGAGTTTTCCAAAGTAAAGTCCATAGTTAGCTACCTAGGCATTTCTATATTTAGAAATGCTTTAACAGGAGCAACAATCTTCCTTCCTTTCAGATATACAGACGAGCCCTCCAAACAACGGGATGACAGAGAACACGGCCATCATCGCAGGCGTTGTGGCTGCTCTAGTTCTGCTTGTAGCTCTCACCTTACTGGCTGTTTACTACATCAACACACATCCCACAGTGGCTCCACCATTCTACCTCATGCAGGTCAGAAAAACAACATCCAGCTCTCATTCCCTCTGCAGTAGGGATGGTCACAGACTTTAATTTTCTTTTAAAATATAGAGGACCTTTTCTTGTCTTAAAATATATGTTTTCCCTTAATTTCACTTTGACCTGGTGGGCTGTAATATACTGCTATGGTCAGATGGTGGTGGTAAAGTTGTTTTAAGCCACTGTTGAAATACATCATTGATGCTGGTATTAAAAGGAATGTAGATTTAAGGCACTTCTGCATTGGCTTCCCTTTTAAACCTGGAAGTTATGTCCATCTTTTATAATGTCTACATAACTACCAGACTTCAGACAGGTGAAACGTGTAAGCATGCATACTCTGTCACTGGGTGACCAGTTTATTTCACAGGTCAATGAAATGACAGATTCACCTGATGAATGAGAAGTGGGTGATGTTCATGTGTCTGCAAAAAGACTTGCAGAAGTCTGTGACAAAACAGCCCTGAACACTGGAAACACTCTCCTGATGATCTTTAAGCTCCAATGGGCCAATGAGCTTGTGGCTTCACAGTAAAACCCACTCTTGACTTGAAAACACTCACCTTTAAAATTCATAAAAGCACTTGCAGTAAAGTTTAGGGGATTTATGGATGTGCAATAGGCACATCCCAGTGGCTACATTCATCTTTTATGCCGTCTATGGTTGAAGCCTGCATCTTCCCATTTGCCTGCTAGGTGGTCTTTACCTACTACTGTTTCTCTGTCTGCAGCGACGCACCAATAACTACTGGCCCTCTATGAAGTTCCGCAATCAGGGCTGTCACTCCAGTTATGCTGAAGTCGAGCTCGGGGGCCATGAAAAGGAAGGCTTCATTGAAGCTGAGCACTGCTGCTAAGGGTCTAGGACTTGCAGGACTCAATCAGTGGAAGAGAGGACACCATCTTGAGGAAAACTGCGGTACTACAGGAGGATGAATATGGACATTCAGGCTGACCATCAACACAAGATGTCCTTACTCCAACCTTTGAGGCTGGACAGTGTTTACTGTAACTGCTCTTGTAGCTCTTGCCAGCTTTCTCTGTGTCTTTTGCTGTTTGCCATCACACAGAGGATTAGCCATATTATCTAAGGGTTGGAGGGTTTGAGAGGAAGACGGCAGTACAGAAATGATGAGATGCAAATGTCCAAAAGCCAATGATGCAAGGGCCTGTCAGGGAATGAATTAAACTAGCCTTCATACTGCAAATCAATGTACCACTCAACTTTACTCTGTGTTTTTTGTTTTTATCCATTTTATGGAGTCACTTTTGTTTCATGAAACTTCTACGCGAGCAACGATGAGTTCATAAAATGTTATATCTATGTGGATATTTAGCTTTATAGCTGATAGTGATTATAAGGACGTATGTTGTTTGGATGAATTTTAGAGACGTGTTATGAGGGTTTTCTTTGAACCTTTCTGTTTAAATGTCTTCTAATAAAAGCTGGTGACGAGTCTGGATTTTGATCTCAAGGTCATAGTCTGGTGAGTGACTAACATCTATTTAGATGGTTTTCAATTTTTATAACTAAATGAATGAGCCTTAAAATATAAGGAAACAGCATTAAAGATACTATTAGAGAAATACCTTATGTGGGCATTAATACTTCATGTGCATCTAATTTTTAAAAATAAATTTACATTATAGCTTAAGCACTGCTGTGATAACAACTCAAAATGACTGCATGTATGGAATTCATTTTTTATGCAAATTTATTTGACAGCAAATGCATCTGTCTCGCCCTGAGACAGCTAGGATGGATGGAAATTTATCTCCTTCCTTGCTGAAGTCCCATGATAGGTTAAAAATTGCAAAAATGTAAGGTATTTAGGGCTGTGCACAGCATTGCCACAGGATGGCGCCATAACACAACACGAAATTCCACATGACAAGCGCAGCCACGGTGATCATTTGTTATATTGAGCTTAAAGATCAAGGTGTGTACCGAGCAGAGACAGATATTCCGATAGTTTTGCTAACATACAGGCATATTAACCGCTTGCAACGTCTATAAATACTTGTAAACTTTGCAGATTAATAAGAAAAGAGATTTTCCACACAACTAATGGTGACAAAATCAAAAAGTAAAGTAAAAGTACACATTGGGACATGTAATTAATTTAGTGGTAAAACCCTCTGAAGAATTTCTTTTAGATAAGGTGGAATATAGTATTTTAAGACGCGGTGGGAAACATAAAAGCGACAAAAAGACATACGGCTACTCGTAGAGATTATGTTC
The DNA here is from genome assembly GCF_057382095.1 of Aulonocara sp. 'chitande type north' Nkhata Bay. Classification (NCBI taxonomy): domain Eukaryota; kingdom Metazoa; phylum Chordata; class Actinopteri; order Cichliformes; family Cichlidae; genus Aulonocara; species Aulonocara sp. 'chitande type north' Nkhata Bay. Next base: position 21,269,274 of record NC_141351.1, on the reverse strand, counting down.
GTTAAGTAAGGAATAAACTTCATATATCGCTAGGCAATCGGTGAAGTTTTCTATTACATTTATTTATACGAACGCAACGACAAAAAGTCACCAAGGAAAGAAAAGAGGGGGCACCCGGATTTGAACCGGGGACCTCTTGATCTGCAGTCAAATGCTCTACCACTGAGCTATACCCCCGATGCACGAAATAGGCCAGTTTTGGCTATATGAATATACCACATGTTCAGTACTGACACGCTGAATATACTATATAGTTGTTTCTTGCATTTACTCATAAATCCCAACATATATTATAATACACAGGTTTGTTTAGTCCGAAGCTTTCCGCTAACTTAACAATGTAAACAAAATGGCAGACCTGGTTGTAATCGAGCTTGTTTCCAGCAGAGGGCGTCAAATAAACAAAGTCGAACCGCAGTACAGTATATTATCATGTCCCCACGTAGCAGTTGGTGATATCTATTTATCATTCACGTCATCAATAGCATGGAAAATTCTTTGTTTTCTTTACTGGTTAAATTTTTGTGTTAGTGCTGTGTATGGGGTTTTTTTTTAAATAAAAAGTTGTAACCCTGTTGTTGTATAAATGTAGATATTTAGAGCTTACCGCGATAAATTTATGTTTAGAGTCGACCTTATTTATTTAAAAGCGTTATTACAGTACATTTGGATTAGTCTATGTTGTTACTCCTTTTAAGGTTATCAACCTCACTTCTCCTCAACGCTGCTGATGCTGCCTTCAAGGCATGCGAAAACCCTGTAATTTACAAAACATATTTGGACAAGCTAAAGAGGCCGCTGAATGATGCGCAATGGTTTCGTTTGTTTTGTTGTTAATTCATTTTAAGTTACTAAAAATATCATATAGAATCACATTTGACGACCATCTCGTATTAATTACTTAAACACCAGAAGTAAAATTGCTATGTCCGACGACCCGTAAAGGCGACATGAGGTCTCCGTGCTGCACAGTTGACTCCTCCTCGCCTTGGGGTCATATTAACTGAAATGCCTGCGAGAAAGCGGGAGGACGGTTCGAGTACCAGCTGCCCATTACAGGTCCTTTACTCCTGAACTTTTGGACTAGTAAACTTGTTTTTGTTTTTTCTGCAATCATGAATCCGCCCTGTGGGAGATGCAATAAACCAGTTTACCCAACAGAAAAAATAAACTGCCTTGATAAGGTAAGGTGAAACAAGTTTAAGCCCATCCACTGACCTTAATGTGATTTACTCTAATGTATGCAAAGATTTATCAGGTGAGTTTCAAGACTAACTTATACTTTCAATTTTATTATAGATATTTTAAATTTAAAATAGTTTTGTCCACTTGCAAAAGTTCTTTTTTATTCTACAGTTTTAAAAATATTTTTATGCAGTCATATCTCATGTGATGCTTTAACTGGGTGCATATTTTGTACAGTCACAACCAAGCCAAAAAAAACATGCAAAATGGAAGTCTAGATAATACACATAAAAATCAACTAGAAATTTCCAAATGTTAAAAAATTTATATCTTACATAATCAATAATAATCTATGTATCTGTGGTTTCTCAAATAGATGTACTCTGATCATTTTAGTGGAATCAGATGAATATTATTTATAATCAAGATGATCTAATCAATTTAAGGACTTAATCAAAGCAAAGTGACCTGAGTTACAGAGATGTTATCAATTCCTGATTTCTTTTGGGAAAAATGGCTTCCTGCAGGACTTTTATTTAATAATGCAAAAAATATATTTATGGGAAAGTTTATATGCATAGTGCATAGGTTTAAAAATGCACCTAATTTCACAGCATTATTTCTCACAGTCATTTTCCATTTGAACCATTTCTTATTGGAAATCTTTTAGTGAAGCGATGGGAGAAATAGAAACAGATTAGTAGGACAGCTGTGGCCTTATGTAGAGGAGTCAAGGGATTTCCCCGCTCAGAGAGAGAAAGAGAGAGAAAAAAGTTTTATTTTTTCAAATGAAAAACCATTTAATTCAATCAGCCAGTAAGAGTGAACAAGATTTCCACAGTGTTCTGTCAAAAAAGGTTAATACAGATCTAAATTTGTGTCGATGGAAATGCATTTTCTTCTAAGTTTAATACTTCAGACTTTATTTCTTCTCTTTTTTCCTAGTATTGGCACAAAGGTTGTTTCAGCTGTGAGGTCTGCAAGATGGCCTTGAGCATGACGAACTACAAAGGCTTTGAGAAGAAACCTTACTGCACTATGTGAGCGTTCACAGCATGCACCACCATGATGACTAAAACAAACACTTAAAATAGCTGGATAGCATCTGACTCTTTGTTAAGAGCTTGCAGTATATTTGAAAGAAACAAAACCGTATCTAAAATATAAAAGATGTGGTTACCTTTCCTCTGAAGCCTCAGCATTAGCATTTCAGACGTAGACGTGGTGGTTTTTTTGTTTGTTTGCTTGCTTTTTTTTGAGCCAGCCTTATTTGGATGAAAGAGTCAAGTGCTAAGTTATGAGGAAACGCTAGCAAGCTTGTTCAGAAAGCTGCATCCTTTTTTCTTTTTTTTTGGCCTGTCCCGTTTGGCTCTTTTGCCATCAGAATTGTTGTCTAAAGGCAAAGAAAGATGCCCAACGGATTTACTTTACCAAATTGACCATCCCAGCCTTGCCGTAATGGTCCATTTGATTCACCTTTTATTGTTTATTTTATTTTCACTTACTGAATACGGGACAGACTTGACTGGGGGAAAGAAGGGGAGAAAGAAAGAGGGAAAGAGAAACAGCTGAGAAGAGGGACGGGGGAGAAGGGCAAAAAACAAAAACCAACAGAACGGGCAGAAAAAAAAGAAAAAGAAAAAAAAATACATATATCGATCACCTGGATCACCTGCTGAGAAAGAAAAAAGAAAACAAGCAGAAGAGAACAAGAGTAATAGAATAAACAACATCACAATGATATATGGGAATATGACAGTAAATACTAAATATTAAACATTATTGTGCAGCACATAAGATCAACAGAACACAGTGTGCTTTGAGGTAGGAGCCAAAAAGAGTGTAGTTTGTGGGTGTGATCACCCGTGTGTACACCTGTGAGCATGGACGCGCTTGTTTTTTTAAAAGGTTCCTTCATGTAATGATCTGCTAGAGGGTGTGGGGGGGGGGGCCACAGCCCCGTCCTCCAGGGCATGAAGTAGGTATGGAGGAGATCAAATCTCCAGACATCCAGAGGCCCCCAGAACACAAGAGACCAAGGAAGAAAGCTGCATCCTTACACTGTAGAGGTGATCCACACAGACACTGTGTGTGCTAACTAGTGCCAAGTAACTGACTAATAAATTATAGAATTTCATTCACTGAATTTGAAGCACAGATTTCTTGGACAGGCTGTGCTTTGCAGCATGCCATATTATAAGTCAGATATTATGAGTTTGCATTAACACACGAGGTCCAGAAGTACAGTTCAGTAATGCCGATTACTGGAGGTGAGGCCTACAGTATCAGCTATGGGCTAGGTGTTGGCACACCTGTCAGTCAAAGGGCTCAACTACTTTAGGCCTCAACAAAATCCAAATGAGTGATTTCTTGGGGAAAAAAATCCACTGTACAGTAATCATAAAAGGCGAATATTGTAAGTTTATTGCTGAATTTGGACATTTTAACATGGGAGTCACTTTTGGAGCCAGAATAAAATGGCCTTTAGAGACACTAGTTTTTGACGTTTCACTTTTTCAGCTCCTTTAGGTTACTGCTTGTTATTAAGTAACATTAGCGTCAATCAAAATCAGTTCATTACGCAACTATAGCCACAAAATTATAATACGTAGCATTATAGGAATTATTTACTACGGCCTTTTTTTCTATTATCTGTGCAAGGTGATTGAACAGGTTTGGTTGTTTCATCATTAACAAATCTACCACATGAGCAGAAGTTAAATTCTGAAGCAGTTGAGCAGGAGAAGCTGCAGGCAGCATGTGGAAGTGATGGAAAAGAGAAGTGTGAGCAGACAGATTGAATCATGTGATTCCAGTCATTCCTAAAGATTGACGTGAGATTAGAAATTTGCTGTCCGACTGTTATTAAACAGCAACCCGGGTTCATCTATTGTGCTCTTTACATAATATTATAAGGCACAAATTATTTGCAGAATGAACAAATTAATCAGTTCATTCAATTCAGTTTGACAACAGTTTGCTTCTCCTGAAAATCAAATATTGCAAAAAACAAAGCAGCCAAGCATAAAGCCATTGAACATCCATAGGAAGAAGACATTCAGCAAAACCTGAACTAAAATGTACGGAAAAACTCTATCAGCCAATCATATTGTTGGGCTGGATTTCATAGAAGATTGCTGTTATGTTGTAGGACTTTGGTTAACACCAATCAATCTAATCATGGTCTTGCTGCTTAACTGGATAGATGGGTGGATGAATGCATGATGTGAATCTTCATTTATCTAATTTCTTCCCTTCTGTTTTTTTTTTTCAGGCATTACCCCAAAACCTCCTTCACCATAGTGACCGACACCCCCGAGAATCTGCGTCTCAAACAACAGAGCATGCTTAATAGTCAGGTGAGACTTTAGCAGTTCAGGCCTATCTCTGCCATCATTTACATCTTGGTCTTGACCAGCAGAGAAAGGAGATACTGTTTGCAAGCTCACTGCAGCAACATCGCTTGGTGTTACATATCTGTCAGTCCTGATTGCCTCTTTTCCGTCATCACAGTGTTGAAGGTGGTGCGAGAAATAACAGTTCTGCTTTGGTGTCTTTGATAACCAGATATGCCAGGGAACTAAATGTTACACTGTAAAAGCTGGGCATTTTAACAGAAGTTGCTTTGGCTCATGTTTTATTAAAATTAGCCCTGAATTTTCCGCCATGGCCCTCACACTGTCACTGAGAGCAGTGATTCCAACTTTGGTGGCAGCAATTGTTTGGAGCTGTGCTGATGTCAGCTTTTTTGGCACCAGCATCAGTCTTTTTAAAGGTGGAAATAAGTGGAGCTTTTTCTAGGTTAAGCACTGGCAACAGCAACCCATTGGTGGAAAAGTTCTATATATATATCTCCTTCACTCAGCTCGGTATCAGAGCAGGAGATCAGGACGCAGATCTTGGCTCTGCTCTCATGACAATTGGATTCCTTTGATTAAATCAAAGGTACCCTTTGATGAGTTACTTAAGTAAGGACATGGTAGCTTCATTTTGAGACTCTACTTTTACAACATGAGCCAATCTGACATTCGTGAAGTTCAAATGCGTTTCGTCAGGAACTCTTGTAAATGATCAGAGGTTTGAGAGCATTTTTAAAAATACTCTCAGATCCAGTCTCCTTTTAGCCTCTGATGTGGTACCGGCCTCCTTTTCCCTGCCATCCCTGTTCTTAAGCTCTAATCTAATCACACTGTTCATGCCAACATGTTCTAACCTGATCAAAGAGATAAGTCCTGCAAGTCACGCAAAATTAAAGAGATTCCTTCACAGATTAAACTTTAGGGATCATCTTGCCACTCAGCATTTTGAGGTGAAGCTTCTCTTCCCTTTTAAAAGGATGAAAAAAGTTAGGCAATCCACTCACGACTGCATTTCTGCAAGACCCGTGCAGACCTGTATTTGTTAGACAGAATATCGAAATTTGCAGAGAATAGTTAAATTTAGTTAACTGAACACAGCATAACCTTTTATCAGTTCACGTTTCCTGTTTATCAGGAAATGGTTTCTATAGCAAAGTATTCATGCACACTTGCACATTTGTTTTGAAATTTTCAAGTGCTTTAAAAAAAATGCATAAGCTGGTGAATGGTATTTTTTCAGTTCTTAAGAAAAGTGAGGGGTACTTGTCAAAGTCTGACTTGCATAGGCCCATATGCTCCAAAATCAGTGTCCTCCTTGGTCATACTAAAGTGTTTACTGCAGATGCACTAAGGTGCTATTCACAGAATCATTAACATGAGCTTGGTTGTTATTACAATAAATTAACAGCAATGTGGGTGTTTCACTTCTTAATTACCGAACTGTATGACTGGATTTTACATATAAATATGTAAAATGAATATAGCTGAGGGGGCACAGTTAGCTTTTTGGATGGTCCTCGACCCCTACCCCCATTCATAATGTCAGCAGTTAAGCTAAACCAATTGCATAGGTATGCAGAACGCTAATCTGCATTGCCAAGAAAAATCATCCAAGTGAAAAATGTGAATTTTGTGAATTATTTAATACATAAACTGTTTCTGAAAAGAGAGGACACAGTTTTAAATGTAACTTTTACAATGCAATAAACAATGCAAAGGTCTTATAATGGCTGAAAAAATCTTAAAGGTTGCAGTAACACAGCAGAAACCATTACACGTGTATTAAGGTACATGAAACCATTTGATATTTTTGTAGCTTCATTGATGTCATCTATAAATGCATCAAACAGTATTGACTTTCAGTGCTGCTATTGTGTTTCCTTTGTCATCGCCTTGCTATTTTCAAGTGTTTCTGTGTCAACATGTGGTAATAAATCAAAAACATTCATGGTAAATATTAGCACATCTGTTTGATGAGAGGCACTGTGACCTACATCTGCCCAGTTCACTGAGGTTTGTGAGCATTCACTTATGCACAGCTCTTTTAAGGTCCCCATCACAACAATTCACCTGGGCTGAAGTGTAACCTTGACTGGGTCATTCCCTTCTTTTGTAGATTTGCTGCTGTGCTTGCAATCATTGTCCTATTGCATGACCAAATGTTGACTAAGCTTTAGCTGTCAGCCACATGGCCTCACTTTTGACTCTAGAATACTCTGGTATACAGAGTTCATGGTCGACTCAGTGACTGCCCAGGTCCTGTGGTTGCAAAACCTCATGATGTGTAAGGTATATGTGGTGCTTGTTTGGTTTGCTGTTCTTTATGGCTCCATTTCCACTTTGTTCTCCTCTGTCAAAAGCACATTGTTACAAAAGTCTTGCAGTTCGTTCAGATGCAGCTTTGCAAACCTAAACCATAATGCCAAGTAGGGCTGAGTGATAAGAGGAAATGTACCTGTTGGGAGGGGAGATTGATGATGCAGTCGCAGCGTGTGGGAGAAAAAACTGAATTACGTGCAGACAGCTTAATATTGCCATGGCTGTTTATACTGGATGGTTGTGATAAAGCCATTTTAACCATCATAGTGGGAAAAATTTGCGATACATTAAGTTTATTTGGTATATCGTCTACTGCCATGTAGAGGCTTTGTCTAACCAACTCTTCCAAACAAGCAAAAAAATGTTTCACCTTTTTTCTAATTTTGCTGTTATGAATTTTATTATTTAACATGTTTACTGAGGTGTGTAGGCTCTGATATATAACTCTTGTTTTCTTTTTTTATTTCTCTGAGCACAGTCTAATTTGGGGGGAATTTGCTGGGAAATCCACCCCCGGGAAGTGCGGAAACTTTTTGACGATCAGTTAATTAAGTGTATTTGATTAGCAGCACTTGGCTGCAACTTACACTCTTAATTCATATGGACACAGTAAGGCTGTACTGAGTTTTTCTGGTTTTCTATTTTTTCAAAGGATTGAGTCCTATAAAAAATGTGACTGTCTTTTATTTTTTATTCCACTAGATTCCTTTTAAGCTGTCTCTTTGAACAGTTAGTCTCTAAATAAACAAGCACCTGATGAAACAGGACAAACACGCCAAGAGCGGCTGTATTTTTGGTTAGCAATTTAATCTGTCGTTTCATTTCAACACGGCTGTTATAACAGCATGATCAAATTTACACCACCACCCCTCCCGTTCTGCGCTTTACTCATCAAACCAGCCCAGTTCATTGTTTATAACCATAAAAGTCTCTGCAGTCAAGCTCTCTTACCGAGGAGGCATATTCCTCATAGCAACATCATGACTCACTTATGTTTGCATGTCTGCGTGAGTTCGCGGGGATCTCAGATTTACTTTCAAATAAACATGCAGGCATGGAATAAGTTTGCAAGTGTTTCCTTGAGGTTTTAAGCTTCAAAAACTCTCACCAAAAGGCCATTTAAAGCCCTGCATGAATCAGTTTTTGTATATTTTTGATTAAAATGCAGTAAAAGTGTTTAACATGATCATTTTAGCAAGTATAACCCTTTAGAATTGAGAATTTAAGCCAAAGCATTGCCCTAAGCTCCTTTGTCTAAGTTAAAAACATTAAAATGAACAATAAAGACTGATGAATGAAAATTTACAGGCGCTCTATAAGGAGGAGTTTGAAAAGAACAAGGGGAAAGGTTTCAGCGCCGTGGCTGACACTCCAGAGATGCAGAGAGTGAAGAAGACACAGGACCAGATCAGTAACGTATGCTCGGTCCACCTTAAAGACCACCAAGAATCGAATTCTCCGATAACATCTCCATTTATCCATTACCTCTCCAATTATAACAAATGATCTTCCTTCTTTTTTTCCCTCCTTCTTTAAAACATTATTGAAGGTTGTGATGCGGCTTTGCTATCTGCATGTCTGCATGTCTGCATGGGCTTCCATACCATCTTATTCTTTACATGTAAAAGTCTTTGTTAATCATCCTTTGTTGGCTTTGATTCAGTGCTGCATTCAGGTTGTGCTACATTTGAGATGAAATGAAAAATAATAATAATCCCAGGAAGTTAGGCAGGTGTGCCTTGCAAAATAATAAAAGCATAGATGAAAAGTTCTAAAGAGATATCTGCTTAGTTTACAAGCTTCACTAAAATGTAAGCATTTGCAAAATGTCTTAGATTTTCCACTTCAGGCTGCAAAGAAGCCATGAAAAGAACTATTTTCTTTTCATGGCTGCAGGATTGGATTTTTTGTTGCTGTAATAACAGATCGTTGTAACAGTAAAACGATGCACAGTGTAACTGAATGCGGCTTCATTTTAAAACTCGACTTCCGTGGCTTTAGCTGATGTCAAAGATAAAACAATGCATGCATTCGATATGTAACAAAGCTAACTGTTTCCTTCCACTTGTGTCATTTAACTTGTTTAATGTTTAAAGAAATATTGGATCATTGTTGGGAATGTGACCATTCACTTTCTTGGTCAGAGGCAGATAAAAAGATTGACAACACTCTCATGTCCGTATGCTAATAATGAACCACCAGCCAGTTGGCTTAGTTTAACCATTAGGCCTCTTAATATCAATAACATTACCCCCTAAGAGCTGCAGATTCGTTTTTCCACTGTTTTCACAGAGAAAGTGTTCACTAGTCAACCTTATACATGCTTGAAGAGGAATTTGGGGGACAGACCCAACAGTTAACGACTGTTAGTGGCTTCATATTAACTGCTTTAAACCGTCCTCATAAAATCTAGTCAATAACAGCTCTAAGTCTGTAAGGCCAAAAGGAAAGATATAGACCTTTGCAGTTAAACCTTATAGCAATGAGGAAAGTCAGTACACACAGATGTTATTGTACCTGGGCTACAATGCAACCAAGATTGATGCAAAAGAAAGGAAGCACAGCATTGCTACATATTTTTTAGTCAGAGTAATTTCAAGTGGTATCTCCATCTTTTCAAAAAAAAAAAAAAAAGGCATTCGGTTGGATTTTAATAACAGATACAGCTCAGTCCTGATACACAAAGAGAGTGGAGTTAATTTTTTTAGAATAATTTTTACCAATAAAGCAGTTTTTTCTTTAAACTTCAAGTTATTCTTCTAAAATAACTCTGAAATTTGCAGGCCCTTTACAAGGAGGAGTTTGAGAAGAACAAGGGGAAAGGTTTCAGTGTGGTGGTCGATACTCCAGAGATGCAGAGAGTGAAGAAGACACAGGATCAGATCAGTAACGTAAGTGCAGTCATGTTGTCAGACTCCTTCAATATCTTCTAATAGAACTTTTGTATCTTCAGTTTGCTCTTCACTTGCAAAAATAAGGGAAAACTGCTGGATGTTTGGCCTTGACTGTCAAACATCTGGTATGCATCTCACTATGGCAACATTTTTCAGTTCCAGAAGGATGTCATAGACAGATGCAAGCAGCAAGTCTGCAGATGTTAAAAAAGGCATTTTAGTTTTCAAAGAAGAAAACGAGAAAGTCCAGATCAGGATTGTAGATTTGCTGATGGCTTCAGCATACAAAGCAGAGAACATGTTGCTGCAAAGAGCAGCAAAAGATGTCAAGAGTACAACCCTGCAGAGACACACAGGCACATTTCAGGCATTTCTCTCCATCCACTGAGGAACAGCTGCCCTATATGGTCAAAGTCTCTCAGCTGTGGACACAAAGGGAACTGCTATCCACACACACATACACACAAACTTTCTCTTCCTCTCTCATGAGAGCACTAGTTGTAGAAAGGAATCATGGGTGATAAGCTGTGTGTCAAAGGGGCAATCTATTATTTTTGTCCACTGGTATTAGTATGAGTCTTTTTCTCATTTCTCCACCCTCACTTCCCACTTTAAAAACAATCCCTTTCCTCCAGTTTTATTCCCACAAATTCCTGTTTCTGTTTACTCCTCTCGAGGTTTCTTGAGGTCACAGGAGGCTGCTCCTTCTCTTCCTTAAGCAACATCCAGTTTCCTCTAAGTACTAGACCCAGAGTTGTTTTTATTCTTGGGGGACATACTGTATGTTGCACAAGCAACATACCAAACTAACAACAGAATAAGTTCAACACATATAAAGTTCAAGAATCTTTGAGTTGCTTTGTGTCACTGAATACCCCATCACCAGCAGCTTCTGTTGGAAAACGCTGAAAAAAGCAGTTTTTAAAAATAAGTTGCTTTCAGACAGTTAGACCAAAAAAGGCAAATACAATTTACTGCATATAAAAGCTCAGCCAGTGATGTCACTAGGTCATTAGTGAAATTCTGTTTTAAAGCCTCAACTTGAATATTTTTGGCGTAGCTATGTTGGTTTATTTATTTTTTTAATCAGTGAGGGGTAGATCTCCATGACATATGACAGTGATCTGTCATCAGTATTAGTCTGAATGCCAACATAATTGACAGCGTAAACACATTGTTTTATTAAATAATATGTCAAATTAGCGATTGAGACTATAAACATATTAGACAAGTGTCACAACTTGGCTCATAAGGCCATGGCAAAAAGGTTGACACACCGCTTGCCAATATAAACATTATTTATTAAACCTAATTAAACAACTGAAATAGAAACTATTGACATTTGCAAATCAATGGCCTCAGTGACGTAGGGTGTAGATGAGTGAGGACATGTAAGCAAGTGAATGTATGTGTGTGTGCAAAAACAAGTGCTATCTAGGGTGTGATGGTCACAAGGAGCAGGAGGGAAAAAGAGATTGCCAGCTCTAGATTTATAGCCTGGGAACAGCTGGCACTAACAAACCCTCCTCTGCCCACCAGCGACATCAAAACAAATGAGAAAACCTAAAATAGTTGATTCTGTTCATCTAAAACGTTTCTCCCACTGAAAACGCTACATCCAGATGAACATAATCAACGTTTTTTGAGATTTCCTTAACTAGATGATTGAACGTGCATCAAGACAAATGTGAAAAGGTTGAAAACAAGAGTCAGGGGTCGTCACACGTCTTTACTAACCACAAAGATAAACTGAAGTGTACGACTGCATTTGCAACTTCCTTTTGCAACCAGTGGAGAGAAACATAATTATTGATAAGTGTAAGACGCACCAAAAGAAGCTTCTAGGACATGCTGTTAGTACAGGTAACTGCGCAGCAAGTTTGATAATGCCATTAAAAAAGCTTCAAAACGCACAAACATGGCAAAGCGGTCCAGTTCAGAGGACCCTAACTATAACCCTAACCCTGTTATTGGAAGTGAAACCTTGAAGACAGCTTTTGGCTACAAGCACACCTGCACATCAAAGTGATTCCCTGTTATATCCAAATGAATGAATTAAAAATAATTTGCTGTTTATTTAATGAAGGAAAAAACAGTTCTCTGTATTGGGCTATAAACATGGTATTTAATGATATAAAGGTCAGCATTTTTAACATGGGAGCCTGTGGGGGCTTTTTGAGCCACTCTCAAGTGAAACTAATGTGACAGTGGTTGACCTTCAGAAAGGAGCAAGTGGGCTGCAACTACTGAAAATAGACAAATAAAAGCAGACACTAAATAGATGTGGGTCTTTCTCTCTCTGCGTCTGTGGCTGCAATATCCACTCGTCATCTCTCAGCACCTCCTAAAATGGTGAGCTGCTTCTCACAGTGGGAGGGTTTGCTGAGGCTGAACCGTCAAATGTGAAAGCTTAGCACCCCCGTGTGGATTTAACATGTGTGCATGTGTGTGCAGATAAAGTACCATGAAGAATTTGAGAAGAGCAAGATTCGAAGTGACGCGCCTCCTCCGGAAAATAGGCAAGGTGAGACAGATCCTTACACAGGGACTTTATAACAGTTTTCCCTTTAAATGTGTGTATGAACTGTGTGTGTGTTTAGACTATGAGGACCAGCCATCCAACCCTGTCAGTGACTTTGGTCAGTCTGCTGGACAAATGCGTACTGCTGCTGTAGCACCACACAGTGGAGGGGTAAGAACAATACATAAGCAAACGTATGCCCAAAAGTATGTGGACACATACATTACACCTGTGTGCATGCTCTCTTTTAAGATGGGCCTCATTCTGTGGGTACATCAATCATCTGGAGAGATTCCTCCAGAGGTTGAATCTGCAGGGATTCACTATGAATGTTGATTGATAAGGCCTGGCTTCCAGTTCAACCAAATCTATTTTATACCAGAATAGAAAACCAGGTTTTTATGGATGTGACTGTGTAGACTGGGTAATATGTTGACCAAAAAAGCCACAAGAAGAAACACAAGCTGTTGCACAAAATTATATTTTCTATACACGTCATTTCAAGTGTGCTCCCACATTTTAATAGTAAAGAAAGGTGTCTACACACTTTGGCTCATACCCTGTATTTGTGTGAAATGTTTTTCAAGCTTTTTTAAATTTTCTCTTGTCTCCTGCAGCAATAACACAGATCCCGGATACTATCAATTCATAAAACACAGCTGTAGTTTTTAATCTTTCACCATAGGTGTGAATGCTCACAGTTTTAGACTTTAGATTTGATTAACTATAAACACAGCAAGCTCTAGTGAACTAATATTAAAACTTCTTGCCATGTATTACATTTGCTTCTGTTTATTTTTCCTGTAGGGAAACTAAATTCAAATGTATCCTGGTAGACTGTGTGCTCTTTATGTTCTTATCTGCTATATCAGTGTGTCTGCATGTCTGACTGGTTCTGTTCATTCATCTCTTCTCTGTGTGTGTTTCCGCTCATTCAGAAGCGCTACCAGGCCATGTACAGCTACATGGCAGCTGAAGCGGATGAGCTTTCTCTGCAGGAAGGTGATCTGATCTTAGATGTGGAGCCGATAGATGAGGGATGGGTGTTCGGCTTTAACCAGCGCACTGGGCAGCGGGGCATGCTTCCTGCTAACTATGTACGACCTGTGTGAAACAAACAGTTCTGCCCAGCAGATATTCAGAGATCCACCTCCTGCCCTGTGGATCTGCTGCCCACACCTGCAATCAGGCTTTAAAAATCACCTTTTTGCAAATGAAATATTGCATTTAAAAAGCATCCCTGCCTGGTTCTGCTTTGCATTTTTTCCATAAATGTAATTTTCAAATCGTATGATGGGGCTCTGCTTATGGTTTCTTTGACTTCCATGAAGAATAAATATTGATAATAAAGCTTTTATGTTTGTAAGGTCAAAGGAGAAAGGAGGAAAGGAAACAAATTCACAATAAAACCCATTCATCTTCAGATTTACTAATTATTTATATTTTTGAAGGGTAACATTTACTAGCACAGAACCCACTCTTAGAGTAGAATGTTATCCAGTGTATTTTTAAAGCTACAATTACTTATATTTTTACAATTGCTTATGCTTTTATTTTGCAACATTTTCCACTCTTAAAGTGATAACAAAAAAAAGCTACACTAATATGTTACATCAATACCTTTTATTACTATTTCACAGACAATTTTTAAACGTTAAACAGACAGCACAACATGAAACCACAAAACGGAATAATTTTACCCAAAATTAAAAAGGCTTCATTTACAAATTAAGTTAAAAAGTATCTTATCTAGCACCATTTTTCAAAGTATAAATACATATTCCCAACTTATAAATGAAGACATTTCAGTGAAGACTTGCTCAGAATCTTGGTGTCTAGTCTAAACATAGTCCTCTCTAAGTTTTAAGAACTGGCAGAAAAAAAGCTCATTCTCTTCTCAAGTGTCCTCTGTAGCTTCGATGGCAGCCAGCTGAGCTGCAACCTGAGCAGCTCTGAGTTTTGTCCAATGACATCCTCACATAACCTGAAGAAGAGCAGAACACAGGAAAATACCTCAGCGTGCAGTTTTATTTATTCAAGGGAACCATTATGTTTTCTGTCACCTACACTCTCACCAACCACTTTATTAGGTAGACCTTGCTAGTACCAGCTTGGGGCCCTCTTTTGCCTTGAAAACTGCCTTAATTATTTATGATACAGACAAAGTGTTGAAAGCATCTCTATTCCTGCTGCTCACGGGATGTTTTGTATTTTTCAGAGAATTCTCTCTAAAAACTACAGATGGTTGTGCAGGAAAATCCTAGAAGATCAGCAGTTTCTAAAATACTCAGCTCGGTTTGAAGTTTAGCAGGTTGTCTTGGTCATGAGCTGAGTTTGTCATGTAACCAGACGATTAGATATTTGTGTTAATAAGCCGTTAAACATGTGTACCTAATAAAGTGACCTGTGTTCGTATAATACCAAGATAAAGCTTATTAATCTAACGCCTTGCTGCATGTGAGGCAGCACAACTACAAGGAGTTGCACAGCTGTGTTTGCAGACTTTATTAAAACTGATTAATTCTGTGTAAATGGAGGTTGTGAATGGAGGTTTCAGTGATGACAAGAAATACATGTGTTAAAGTATGAAATGATTAACACAACAGAAAGTATGAAACCCATGCTGCATCTTTGTTAAATGAATCCTAAAATTTTAGTTAGGCATACCTGGAGAGGGAGTAAGGCTGAGTCTGAAAGATGAGTACGTCTCTGCAGTGATGTGGTGATGGAAGCCTCAAAATAACCATCTGATGACAGGATTCAAAATAATCCCATGAGGATGGATGATACATGCAAGAATCATTATACCTTTTTTCCCTACTTGAACGTTTTTGGGCACAAAAATTGAATCGGTTTATGGTTGCCACACTTAGTGAACACTCTGTATGTCCTACTGTACGGTCATATCAACGTTTGCACGGACTTCTTGCAGATAATAAATCATAAAGACTTTCTTCAAATCCCTGACATTTTCTAAAGTACTGCTACATTTAACATTAAGAATGAAATGTCAAAATGCTTTTTTTCCATCTTTAAAGCTCATGATTTCTCTCCCACAAACGGTCCTAGGTTCATTTTTTCTGTGCAACATCAGCACCGGTGATCCCAGTCATCTTATTTGAGTTAGTTTTCTGTTTGTTAATGAAGCATAATGCTAAACGTTCTACATCTGAGTCTGAGATGTGGCTTTTAGGGTTGTTGTTGTTGTTTTTTTTGCAGTTTCTTTGAGCATTACATGATCTGAACTTGAGGGAAACACATTGGGAGACATCGTCAGCTTCCCTCTCGTAAATAAACTTTCTGACTGTAGAATGATGGACTTCAAATAAAATGGAAATGACCCAATAACCCTTCCCAGATCAATTAGCAGCAATAATGGCTTCTCTGAGATCATTGCTGGTGTCTCTCCTCCTTCACACTGTGCTAACACATAGCTGGAGGCTCCAGACCAGCAAACTGCCAAAATGTATGTTTTTATAGAGCTCTCCACACTTGCTGATGATCTGATAAACAGATAATAAACTTCACTTTGGCTTAGTATTTGTTAAATAAATAATGGCAATTTGTAAAGTGCCATGTTGTTGTGGTTCATCTGAGGCCCATTTACCTCATTTTAAGACCCGTTAAGGAACAAATTACTGTTTCTGTTGCCTTGATATGTAAAGCCTTAGAACTGAAAGAGGTTATTTTTCACATGACTCTGCAACACATTGCAGGTGCATTTAATACTTTGAGCCCTTAAACTACTTATGCTTCATTTATGTAACACTCCTGGTTAAAGACGACGCTGTAATTGGTTGACTCAACAAGTTACCTTAAGAGTAATGGGGTTTAAAAGTATTTAAGGAAAGTTGCTGTTTAATGCAGCAGCCTTTTGATGATGTCTGCAACGGGAAAGGATTATACCACAATGGATTTATTCAGTAAGACCTTACAGTGTAACAAAACAATATGACCGATGTTAATCACATACCGAATCCATGACGATGCGGAGGTTCCTGCTTCCCCCAAACACCACAACGTCACTATCCCTCCCCAGGCACGCCGTATGGAAAACTCTGACAAATAAATAAAGGTTTACTGCAGCAAGGCTTAAATTTTGTGCATTTTGAAGTGTTCTGAGGAATAAATAACAAGATTTTATGGATAAAATAGACATTTCTGTGAGAACAAATTATGATAAAACTATGAAGCTGAAACACTTAATTTTAACATTTACAGAATGATTTTAATTACCTGGGCTTGTCTTTGTGGGGGTTTATCATCTTGGTCCACTCTCTTGTTTGTGTGTTAAACTGCCAGGCATCATCTAAAAGAAAGAGGCTCATGATAAAATAACGAAGCTTCACTTTCACAAACCATTCACTTCCTTGAACCAAAAGAATGATTATATGCAATCAGAATGGTTATCTGTTTTATAAATGGCATCAGGAAAAACAAGTGGGGATTTGCTTAAATATTTGGGAGTTTTTTTGGAAATCGGACCACAAAGAACCACTTCATTTTCTGCCTCTTTATAATTACTTTCATTCTTGGAGTATTTTGTCTCATCCCATAACAGATCGGTGCTTATTCTGGGTTCTTAGACTTACTTAAAGTATCTCCATTTGTGCCAAAACCTCCGTACATGAACAGCGTGTGATCTGACGTGGGCGTCATGGTATGCCAAGAGCGACCAAGAGGTGCAAAAGCTGAGGAGATGTCACTGTTCAAAAAAGATAAATAAAAAAATAAAATAAAATACAGAGCAGTGGTCAGTAAGCCACTAAGGACAAATCCTGTTAGGTCATTGCTTTTGTATGTGTGCAAGAGTGAAAGAAAATTTACAGTTTGGTCCAGGTCCAGGTGTCCAGGTCTAAGCAGAACATGTCCAACTCTGCTGCTTCCTGCAAATGTAAACTCAGATGTTAGGCATTGCTCTTGCCTGAGGCACTACACTTGGCTGTAAATGACTGCAGCACTCAGCATTAAAAGAAAAATATGAAGTACAACAACTTTATAAATTTGTGCACATCTGGACCGGTTATTTTGCAGCTGCTATTTTTAGACTGTATGTAAAAGAGGGCCCGACATAATCACCCCCTGATGGCCATTTAAGGAAAGTTCAAAGCACTTCCATATTTGCTGCACTTTTCAGACCTGGAAGCTATGTCCATCTTTTATGTACAGTCTGGAAATCCTGTTTGACTACTTACTGGCTCTTCCACCAGTCTGTCAAAACAACAACACATTTTTATTTTGAGGAGAAGGAGGACAAAGTTACAGGAAGTTACAGTCTGCCAAGTAGGGCAGGTGGTGAGTTAGTAATATGCTCTTGTTTTCACAAAAATCTACAACCCCTCAGCCTCCTAGTAGACACACCTATGGTATCAATTTCAAAATCACCCTGTTCTCAAGCTATTGCATTCACAAACTTAGGTCTCCACGCCGCCCGATCAGTGGCGTGACAACAACACCCCATCACCCTTTTGCAGGTGAGGGGTAAAAAACAGATAATTTCAGGTTCAGCTCCACACAATCTTGTGAATGCTGCAGTGTCGATCCTCAATATTAAAGCCGAATTAAAAGGAAGATGATGAAACAAAATTGGAATATGTCTGTGAAGGTTATCAGTCATCCAGGTCATCGTAGTCAAAGGAGCTTGCAAAGAAAAGCGTCTGGACTTCTTTGAGTTACTTGAAGACGTTTCACCTCTCATCTGAGAAGCTTCTTCAGTTCTAAGGTCAAATGGTGGAGAGTCCCAGATATAAACCCCCCACAGAGGGACAAAAGGACCCCCTGATGATCCTCTAATCGCCTGAGCCAAGGTGTGAAACTGGGTGTGGGTCCCAATCAGCCAGAGTTTCGGGTGAGCTCATTGTGAAACCTGGCCCCACCTTATCATGCGAATTCCTGAGGTCAGATGGCCCAGGATGTGAGTGGGCGTTAAGGCGTCTGGGGAGGGATCTCAAAACTGGATTATAGATGGCAGACAGTTGGTGTCATAAAACACCGTCTCTGTTCAAAGACGGTCGCTCACAGTGGACATAGATGGCTTCTTTCACTCCTCTTTCAAACCATCTGTCCTCTCTGTCCAAAATGTGAACAACAAAATCGGAAGCTTCACACAAAGATAAAGGCATACATTTAATATGCCTTTAAGGCCACCAGTTATGCTGGTCTCAATGCCTACTTTGCTCTCTCATCTTTCTTACGGGACTAGTTACATGCAAAGTTATTTTTTTCTTCTTTGTCTACACCATTCTGGGCAAGAAAGGTGTTATCAGCCTTTTAGAGCGCCTTGAGGTTTATGTTCATTGTGTGATCCCATGGGTGCTTACGTTACACTTTCACTCACACCTGTGGTGAGTGAAAATATATTTGCCTCTTTGTGTCTCCATATAGAGAAGCTGCAAGCTGATATGAGTTGGTGTATTTTTTCAGTGTGTGTAGAGCTCAGAAATATAGGCGTTTTATTACGACCTTTAGCATTTGAACATGGACTTTGTCATATTTTTTACTGTATGACAGTCGAGTCAGTCTGAGGTCAGAACAGAATTTCTATGGAGCAAACTAATAATATTGGCATGCTGGGAGAGGACTGGAGGTGTGGAAGGAGATAAACCTAAAAGGGGCAGCTGGGAAACTTAACGTGATTTATAAATCCTGGAACTTTTTGGCATTTAAAATCATATTTTTGGAGAAATAAAGTTTTAAGAGAGTGACTGTTAATCTGCCATACACTACATGGCCCACAGAATATATATTATTGTTGAGCATCTCAATATAAAGCTATGTCCATTAATCTGCCGTATTTCTGCTCCACTTTTCTGAGATTTTCCCACCAGACTGTAGCTGCATTTGTAAGGTGGAACACTGTTTTTAGGTGATAAGCCTTGACTTCCACCTCATCCCAGAGAGGGTGGATGGGATTGAAGTCGTGACTCTGTGCAGGTCAGTCAAATTCTTTCACACCAAAAAAGAAAACCATTTTTATAAAGGATCTGGCTTTGTGCATGAGAGCGGCTTCACGTCACAACAGGAAAGGGATGTTGAAACAGGAAAGGGCCTTCCCCAAACTGTTACCACAAAGTTGGAGGAAGAGTATTGTCCAAAATAGTTGCAGTATACTTCAGCATTAAAGTTTCCCTTTGAGGACGACAAAAATGCAGATCAACCGATACAAAATAGGTTGCGTGCAAGAGTGTCTGCATATTTTTGGCTGTTTATGGTGTCGTTAAGCAGCTCAGAAAAGTGAACTCACCACACCACCACTGATGTAACCTTTGTTCCCCAGCAAGGCACTGGCATGGCAGCCTCTGGGGGATGGAGCAGAACCCTGAACAAAAGAAAACACACCATTTTATTATAAAAATCAGCAAAACACAAATTATAGTTTTGTGACATCATCCTTCTCCTTTTTTTTAAATGTTTTTTTATTTATTATAGGCCCACCCAGAGCATCATCCTTGCTGGTCTGATAAGCTTGACAAGAACTAATGAGGCTGGTGATCTTTCCCCACAACCATCAAACCCATTCCCCACAAAATGGTCCTCAGATGATGAAGCTTAGACCCGCAGCTTTTCCTGGAGCACCACCAGCATTTCAATACAGTGATTTTACCACTGCAACCATCTCTTCGCTTTCAGTTAGACCCTAATTTTTCTACATACATGAAAAACCTATTATATACCCACCATGCTGTCATATGGTATTCTATTATATGAGCATTGTAAACACAATTTAGGATGTAGCTAAAACCTTAATTCCTTCTAATGGCCAGCAGGGGGCGACTCCTCTAGTTGCAAAAAGGTGTCTAATTGTGTACAAGTCTGTGGAAAAACAGCCCTCAGCTCCCTTAATTATGATCTCAGTAAACACTTTATTTGTGAGTGTATTATCTCAGTTGCTATTTTAATGATTTATTAATTATTTCAAGGTATTAATTTAGTAAATTACAGAATTGTTTAAAAGTGTGGAATTTTTCAGCTGGGATCAACTTCTGCTCCAGTCATTTGGTTAAAGATAATAAAAAATACCATTTTAGTGTGTAATGCTTCAAGGTCATAGTTCAAAGGTCAGACATCAGCGTGTTGTTAGAAAGCAGGCTGATGTCAGCACGTTGTAATAAAAAAAAAATCATAAAACATCAAAGTTTTAGTGTAGCTTCTGGTACAGCTGTGTCTGAATACAGCCTCTGAGAACTGCTAGCATGGATAGCCTAATAGTTCAAAAGTAAGACCATCTTATCGTTTTACTCACTTGAGTCTCTGGCATGCTCCATGTAGCTGTGAGTGTGTCAAACACATTCACCTCACTGTTCCATCCCTTGCACAGAGTTACTTCATTTACAGCTCTTGACTAAAAAGAAAAACATATCGATCATCATTAGTAAAACAACGATTAACCAATAAATTGGCAACCAAAGTTCTATATCAGAGTAATATCTACCCAGGACATCTCTTCTAAAGTGAAGTTTGATGACGATGTGTTTCGTAACTCCCTCAAGGTCTTGCATCCATATCCACCAAAGTAGATCAATCTGCACAGAGACAACATAGGAGAGAATACTGCTCTTTTAACTTTCATTTACAAATGAAATTACTGAAACCTGGAAGAATTTGTGAAAAAAAGAAAAAAAAAAAAACAAAACAATACAAACAAACATCCTTCAATTAAACAAAAAAAATGAGGTAAAGGTGCAACATAAACCCCTGCTATTTGTATGTATAAAAATATCAAATTATATCCAAATTATATCAATCACGGTAGCCAAGTTTATATAGGTTCTCCTCGTGTATCGTGTGGAGTATGTGATGATGGGAATTAGGTGAATTATGTGGGATCAATAAGATGTTGAGCAGGGGTAGGAATTAATAAGTATGTTCATACTTCTTCCTACTCCTTTTCAGACCAAACATTGTTACATTATGTCAGACGATTTTGTTTTATTTCATTATATATTTTTTGTTTATCTGAACACATACGTGTGTGTGTGTGTGTATATCTACATATATATTCGTATCTGTAAATGAAAATATATGTAGTGTGTATATATTGTTTTTTGTTTTATATGTCTGAAACAAATAAAGATACAATACAATACAATACAAAAACTGGGGCTGCTATTCATTGACAGCTTGTGTATTGTAGTAACTGACCTGCCTCTGTGTACCCAGCAGGAGTGTTTGTTACGAGGTGAGGGGGTCGTTCCCTTCGTGTCAGTCACTCTCTTCCATGAGCAGCACGGCTCAGAGAGGTCAACGCTGAACATCTACAAACACCGTTCAATTTATTAGACAAAATAAGAAAAATACACTCGCTGGCTACTTTGGTAGGTACACCTGATCAGTTGCTCCTTAATGCAAATATCAAATTAGCCAATCATATGGTCAAATGCATTTAGGCATGTTAGACATGGCCAAGATCAAACTGTGGATCAGAATGAGGAGGAAAGGTGATTTAAGACTTTTAATGTGGCATGATTATGGTGGCAGATGGGTTGATCCGAGTACTTCACAAATTGCCGATCTACTGATTTTTTCCGCACAACCATGACTTGGGTTTAGAGAGAATGGTCAGAAAAAAGAGAAAATATCAAGCGAGTGTCAGTTCTCTGGGGGAAAAAATGCCTTGTTGATGTCACACATCAGAGGAGAAACCAAACTGGTAGGAGCAAATTTGCCATAAACAGCATGAAAGCAAGGATCCATGCTACCTTGTATCCATGGTTCAGGTGGTAATGGTGCAGGGGACATTTTTTCAGCACACAGTCTAGCCATCTAGCCAATTTTTAATTCAAACCTTTTTTTAAAGGAGCTCCTGGCTGCTTGTGTTTGTATTTTATTGTCAAAAATGAACCACAAATTCTTGACTCTTAATTTTGCATATTATATGGATGGTAAATCCACACTGCTTATGCACCTTTTCATTTTAAAAGTCATTCTTTGTGAACTTCTAGTCTGCCTCTACAGAGAGCTTTCACACGCTTCAAATAGCTATCAGAACAGATGATCGAGCTGGATAATCTCCATCCAGTCTCTACAGAGTCTGGTATGAGCCTGACAAAACAGCATTTGTGAACCACACACACACACACACACACACACACACACACACACACATTTGGAGACCGTCTTCATACCCTGAATCAAAACATGAAATAGATGAATCTCCTTTATGCCTCTCTAAACACTGATGTGCAGACAAGCCCCTGCGACTATCTTTATGCACGTCCGATCACATTGTCCAATCTTCCATATCAGTGATAGCCACCAGAAAGCATAAAGAACAGGTCAGGCTCTGAGTGACTTCTAATTAAACATTATCACAACAATGACGTCACACAGCTGAGCCCGTTTTCAGAAGAGACAAATATTTGATGACCTCTGAAAAAGTCAAACAACTTTTACAGCTTTCTTTTAAAAAAAAAAAAAAAAAAAGCTCAGAAGACTTACTCAAATAGTACATCTGAAACATGATGAACAATATTACACTTTAAAAAAAAAAAATACATAACTTCAAATGTGTTGCTCCTGGGGAAGGAGGCATGCATATCACTGCACATACATGTAAAGTGTCAAGCAGTTATGCAAGGAATTTTGTTTTGTCTGTTGTTTTTTAGAAACCCCTAGAAAGAGAGCCTTATCTGCTTTCTTACTATCGTGCATCTTAGTAATATTGTGCTGAAATTGACTTTAAAAAAAAACATGTTTGCTTTTTTGCAAGTTACCAAAAAATGTAAAGTCTGATATCAAAAGTTGACGGGCGGGTAGCTGGGTGTAGTTTTCCAAATCTATTCAACTATCCTTCAAACAGTTCTGCTGAAGTATGTACTCCCACTGTGAGCAAGTCTAGCAAAGTTCAGAACGATAACTTGATCTTCACAAGAACAAAAGTGCCAAGATGCTGATGCCTCTCAGGTCTAACATGTACACCAGCTCAAGTCACTAGCTAACTTTTTGACTTTGTGTATGCTAATATTTGCTCATTATATCAAAGACAAAGAACAGCCAGTGTATAAATGCAATTTTCCAATGTGAATGAGACATTTTAATATATATATCCAGCAGATCTCTGTCCAGAAGAGCTACCTTGTATCCATGGTTCAGGTGGTAATGGTGCAGGGGATATATATATATATATATATATATATATATATATATATATATATATATATATATATATATATATATATATATATATATATATATATATATATAAATAAATAAATAAATAAAAGAGCTGCCATGGTGACAGTTTGGAGGAAAGGATGGGAGTAGGTGGGAAGGTACACTTTCTTGTCCATTCTTCTAAACCACGATTACATGTTTGTACAGCTCATTTACCAAATTTCACAGTAAACTATCTGACAGGAGCAAACTGGTAGGCAAATTGTCACTGATACATCTACACCCAGTCAAATAGAAAGGCTAAAATAATTTTCCAACAGTTTCACATGTTACCATGAAGTTAGTTAAGTGAAATAGTGAACTTATACTGGTCATATGTGTGAATGTGAGTGTGAATGATTGCCCTGCAACAGACTAGCGACCCATTTTGGATATACCCCCACCTCTTGTTCTATAACAGTTGGGATAGTCTCCACCCCCTTAACGACCCTAAATTGGATAAGCTGAAGAAAATGGATGGATGGAAGTAGCTGGAGTGCTGTTAACAGCATGCTCTGAGAAACTGCAAAAAACCCAAGAGCTCAAACTCTATAGGCCTCTGTTAACATGTTAAATGTAGAAGTTCATGGCAGTACAGTTGTCAAGTACAGTGGTGGATGGGTAATGATTATGGGGCTTAGTTTGCAGCCACAGGAGCATGACCTCCTCTAGATGTGAGGACATCTCTGCGACAAGTTAAAACTTCCTTGAAATTGAGCCATACAAGAGGGCATTTACCTTAAGTACTAATATCTGCATGGAAAAGTTCTTACCCTGCAGAAAATTGTACAATTAGTGTCTCATTAGTGAAACATGTACGTACACTGGCCCATTTTTAACTTACCACCGTGCATTTGTTGGTAGAGCTGAATTATTCTGAACCAACAGGGCTATGCAATCTGCTGTCAGACACTCACTACAGCTTGAGTGAAAGCTCAATAAATAAAAAAAGACTACAAGAAAAGGAACCAAGCAAGTGAACGCCATGGAGCGCATGATTTGCAAGTCCAAGATAAGAAAATCAACGTAAAGAAGAAAATGAAAATCCAGATTCTCCAGCATCCATAGAATAGTGCCAAGATGTCTAAGTGTCGACATCTGGCAATACCAGAAGTATTTTAATGAAAGATATGATCATTTAAAATAAGATGAGTTGAGATAATGAATACTGGAAT
Source organism: Aulonocara sp. 'chitande type north' Nkhata Bay (assembly GCF_057382095.1). Classification (NCBI taxonomy): domain Eukaryota; kingdom Metazoa; phylum Chordata; class Actinopteri; order Cichliformes; family Cichlidae; genus Aulonocara; species Aulonocara sp. 'chitande type north' Nkhata Bay. The sequence goes on along the minus strand of NC_141351.1, from coordinate 21,244,670 downwards.
ATGTGGAATATGTTTACACTAAAAAGTTTAGTGTTATGTTTTCAAGAGGAAGTAATGGCTGTATTCAGGTTAAAGACTATTTAAATTGGCTGAACAAGACAAAAAATATATATATCAAGGTCCACACCTCAACCAAGCTGAAACGCTGTCACACAACCTTCTGCATAATTATTTCCTCCGCTGAAGTTTTTCAGACACTACCTTTGCATTTTGATGGATGAACGTGGTAAGTACCAGCTGATTTATTTTATTATGTCCTGATACATAAAACCATAAAATTGATAGAAAGTTTTTGTATGACTGTAGAAGTTTGTTTAAGCATTTATCTTTATCAAACGTGACGCTCAGGTCTGAGTTGGAACAGAATGTGTGGCCCAGCATCTCACCTGGCTGGAGTACCCAGCTGTTTCATATCCTCCAAAGATGTAGAGTTTAGTGTTAATATTAGCACCGCAGAAGCCCGACAGGTCTGGTGGGATGTCTCCAGTCATCTCTCTCCGCTCCCTGCAAAGACAAAAACGTTAAAAAACACCTGTAAAAGATAAGAAGGTAAAGCCTTAGAAATCTTAAACACACATATAAAGTAAACACTAAGAAAGGTTGGCTTTGGTTTTAGTTGACCTGACTCAAATAACCATAAAAGAAAAGGCTGTTTTTTGAATGCTAAGTCACTTTTATCTAGTTTGTCCTATCCTCTGATACATGTCAGTGTGACACACCGTTTATCTCAGCTGATAAACAGCCCTCATTTGATCTTACCACATCCCACTGTCTAAATCACAGAGCCATATCTCATCACTGGGCAACACGACATCCTGTCCGGCAACTACCTGTGAAGGAACAAAGACAAGATAAAGCTCTGAATGTCCTCTTTTGTTCACTAAAGCTGCACATTGCTGAAAAGCTGTGGTGACCTTAGATGGCTGATGGACATAGCAACAACCTGGATGCAGCAAGATGCAGTTTAAAAAAAATGTTTCTTGTTGAAACATGCTAGAAGGATTTCCTAGAAGGATATTTGAAATCTCCAGTTCATTTGCCAAGTTGGTTTCCGCAGTGTTTTTTTTTTTAAGTCTACATATACATATACAGTCACAAACGCATTGAACCAAAACAACTGTTCACTTTTAATTAAAGTGAACAGTTACACAAAGGTGCTTGTACACCTTTGTGTAACTCACTCAGTTCAGTAGCAGCTCAAGCTGTAATACCTTTCAACGACACATGCTGGATGCGTGTTATTTGTCGTACTCATAAATACGAACACTGATATACTCCGGTGATTTATTCCTTTAGGATTCAATTTCCTCAAAGTAAACACAGCGAGGACGCACTGAGTTACCATAGAAGCAGTCACCAGTGACTTTTTCTTTAAATTTATTGTCATGACTTGGCTCCGCGTAGAAACACCTGCACCTAATCATCCAGGTAAAGAAAGGAAATTCTAGAAAGTTCATTCTCTTCATCGAAACGTTTTCCCCCACTGATGACGTTCAGATAAACAGAATCAAGTTTTGGGGACCTGCACAGGTAGCGAGGTTATAATTACACCTCGGCTCTTCTTACCTGGTAACCTCCCCACACATACAGCGTATTGTTGTGTATGAACGCGGTGTGGCTGCTCCTCTCCAGCGGGCTGACCGGCGCGTCTCTCTGAGCAGCATCCATCCCAGCTCTGCGCTCTGACTCTCCTGCCTGATGAGCAGCGCCACGTCGCCCAAATAAAAACCGCCGAAAAGTGCTTAACAAAGCTTAAGGTGAATGCTGTGGCGGCTCAGAGGACCTGATCGTGTCGCTCTGGCTCAGAGAAAAGTGCCGTCTGAATTGGAGGCTTTGCGGAACGTGTTTTTCAGGCTTGCTGCCTTTGTTTACTCCTCCCATAAGCATGAGCCCTTCATGCAAGTTCGGCACACCAGGTATTGCGTGTTTAGAATACCTAAGTGATTAAGAATCATTTGTTTAGAATGGGCCGCATGAAAATTTAACACATTGCGCGTAATTTCTCTGTGATAGAGTGAAATATAATCATGCTAGTATACTCAACAATAAACAGGCAGGTTAGAAGCAGTGAAGTGGATATTTTAACACCCCAAACACAGATGAAATCAGAACATAGAAGTGCCAAGTATGGCAGGTAGGTTTGGTATTAAGGAATCTGCTCCGAGTGATACATCTGTTCCTTTTCTTGTCAACCTGTTATACAGCCAAGACTTCTCCCTCCTCCCCTCTTCAGGAGCTTCCAAAATTCTAGTTGAATTCTAGTGAAATGAAGGTCAAAACATTAGTTTCATTGATCCTGTTTTTTCCCATAATACTGTAAATCACATTTAATCTGTGTATTTTCACTACATATTAATGGTCATCCACTTCCTTCTGCAGGAGCTCTTTGTCTCTAAAAGCACATTTCAAGGTTCATGTTAAACTTGGACTCAAGTAGAGTAGCTTTGCATTATTCAGTTTAAAATAATACTTGTTTTTCTCATACTGGTCTTTGTTACAGCCCCATAGACTGTTTTAGGGCCTCTCGCTTTAAGCCATCCTTCTTCTGATTGGTAAACATAAGGTCTGTGGGACTGCCATGTGCCACATGTGACCATATAAGGGATATCCACACTCAGTGAACTAAAACAGAGTCCAGAGTGAGGATCAAACTATCTGTTTAGAACACTTTGAAGCATCAGCTTTCGTCATTTATAAATATTGATTTCACTATTCGCAATTTTGGTATGTTTTTATCTTAATATAAGGATCCCCTGATGTATCCGTATAAATATGACAGAAAATGATGAAAAGCACAAAATGTCCATCTTAAAAGATGTTGAAAACAGGAATTTCCCTTCTATCTTTTCTACATGTAAAGACACACCCAAATTCCTACAATGATTTCAGTGTGACAGATGGCGATGAAACTAACTTCCTGACTTCCTTATTTCACAGAGGAACTTGTTAAACACAGTGTTATTGTTTTTAACATGACTGCACAAAAACAAAGTTTCCACAGGACTTGATGGAGTCCCATTGCATGACCAAATTTGGACCAAGCTTTAGCGTTGGACAATATGGCCTCACATTTGACAGGGTCATGTGACATGAGCCCAAGGCTGTTAAAAACATGTTCTGCAGAAATATGTGGTCCTCCAGCACACCTGCATTTGCAAAAGGTCCTAAGCCTGTGAAACACCTCTTGCTTAGTCCCTGTTGCAAAGGAGAGTCATCACACCAAATACCAAGACTATAAGACCCGTAGTGCTCACCACATGTCATTATGACGCTTGAGGGGCTGGTCCTCTCGTATATCAGAGTTTTTGTGTCAAATCAAACCTTATTACAGCTTGCTTCCTTAGACCACAGTATGTGCATTAGCAAACATCATCTCTATATGGTAGGCACTGCACGGCCTGTTTTTTGTGTGTCCACAATGGAGACAAACATATCAAGAAGACTAGCTCTGTGTTACAGTCTCAAAACGGAGGTAGTCCATCAGGTGGTGGAAGAATAATCCTCTTGAAAGTGAAGTCAATTATGATCAACCCTGCACACCCACGCCATGCCCTGGAGGTTATCAACAGTAGCATCTTCAGCCAAAGACTCAGTGCACCACAGTGCAAGCTGCTATAAGACTGTAATGCACAATAATATTCGATCCAGGTTTGCATGTTATTGGCAGTTGTATTTAATTGTTTATATATTATTGACTTTATTAGGAATTAATATTGTTTTACTGAGGAGATAACTGACTGTGAGGTGCCGGGGTGTGTGTACTGCAAAATAAGCATCTGGTCTTCATCAGCCTTCCAGGGACTGATGATGAAAATTAGCCCGTATGTCTGTGTGTGCCATGGCTACGGAAGAGGATTAGGGCCACTGGGAAAAAAAATCTGAATTCTGAGATTAAAGTCAGAATTCTGACTTTTTTCTCAGAATTCAGGAAAAGAAGAAAAAAAAAGACGTGCCCACTTTTTTTCCCCAGTGGCCCTAATCCTCTTCCATACATGGCTTTGTGAGTAAAATGAATATTATCTGGTGTGAAAGGCTTAAAATAAAAGACAACCGAATCAAATACACTGACATTTATTTCAATACAGTCATTCATACATAATGAAACAAAATAAATACAAATCCGGAAATAACAGTACTGCAGTATATGCAATTTTCCCTTTGCATATGATATGTTCTGCATATCACAAAATGGAGTTCAGTACATCTTCAACTTATTTTTGTTCTTTGCAGACCCCAGAGAAGTCTGATGATTCTCAGTTCAAAGTCAAAAATGAAAGAAAAGGGAAAAAAAAAAAAGCTCATAAACACAGCTGGGTTTTTAGTTTAGGGATAATTTAATGTGGCTGAAGATATCAGAGCTCAAATAACTCAGCTGAAATATCCATTTAACAGTCATTTCCGAGTGCAAATATGCAAATTACGTTTTAAACTTTATAAACACTCATCTCAAATCTTCATTTTTAATGTTTTTGCCACACAGTTATTATTAAATTATTTCATTAAATGCATGAATAAGCAGCATAAACAAATCTCCTCTGTGAGCCTTAACAATTGCCTGTTTAATCACACACACACACATATATATACATATATATACATACATATACATACATATATATACATATATATATATATATACATATACATATATATATACATATACATATACATATATATATACATATACATATACATATATATACATATATACATATACATATATACATATATACATACATATATATATATACACATACATACATACATACATACATACATATATATATATATATATATATATATATATATATACATACATATATACATACATATATATATATATATATATATATATATATATATATATATATATATATATATATATATATATATATATATATATATATATATATATATATATAGAGAGAAACATTCCACAAAGCGCTCATATTTACACTAAATTTTTTTATTGATCAATCTAATTTTTTTATTGCATGATTATGGGTATAAAAAAAAAAGTTTTGGCCCCGTAATAGTGAGATATCATGGGAAAACTGTAACGCTTAAATTAAAAAAAAGAAGGCACAATCAAGATCTGTTAATCAAAACATTTCTCATTATTCTACAAGTACAGTACTAAATATTAATGCTGGAAATCATGTCTGAATAATTTGTGCATTGAGAGAAACAGAAAACATACTGTGGATCACTTTTGTGTAAACATGATGGTTAAGAAGACATTGACAAGCAAAGTAAAGAGTGTGAATGGTCACTTTTCCACTGCACAAACTTGTAGCAGGAACCAAGTTTACAGGAAGTCCCCATGATCAGCTCTTACAATCTGTGGAGATCCTGAATGCACCAAAAAAAAAAAAAAGGCGAAGGGTAAGACAACGCTATGATTTCTGCTCATACCTTGGTTTTTCTCTACTGATCGGTGCATTACAGCTTTTACCAGACTAGTATGTTTTGGTTCAGGAAACTGAAATAAGTCTTTGACGCAGTCTCCGAGACTTTCCATCTTGATTTCGGTCTCAGTTTCAAAATTATTAAACCACTAGTTAAACTATGAATCTGTGAAACCAGATGATGATGGTTGTCATTCGTTTTATCCACTTAAATTTTACAATTTGAAAGACTCCTAAACTTCTTTGTTCGAATAGGTTTGGGGGTTTTTCAAAGATTTTCTTGTTCTGAAACTAAAGAAGAAAAAAAAAAAAAAAGTAGTGTTTGATAGTAGTTAAGAACCTCTAAGTACAGGCTCTTATTCTGGAGTAGATTCTGATCCAGAAGCAGTCCTACAAGAGGTTTTACAGGAGTGGGTGTGGGGATTCCTGAGTTTAGAATAGGTAATGGTGCAAGCTACTTATTAGTTCCTGCAGTGGAAAACGGCCAACTGTAAAAAATGTTTGGATACAATAGATTGGCAGCACCCTCGACGTCTGACCAGGCCTTTTTTGATGTCGTGGCTGAATCAGAAATCAGAGAGGTATTTAAATCACTGGTCAGTAACATTTGGCTGCATCATGTGAGCAGCACGAGGCTCTGAATGCCTCTACATTAGTGCAAGAGAGTCTAGCTACTGTAGCACTGTGACTTCAAATACCTTCATCTTCATGCTTGCTTTAAGTCAGTTAGGGCAGGCAAACTCATAATTGCACTTGAGGTTACATCATGTGAAAGCTAAATTTTGTTTTCTTTACTCTCCACCAGCTTACGTTTAACAGTCTGGCCCCGTGGCTCACAGCTCAGCACTGTCCCTACTGACCGTGCTCAGTCCTGCAGATCCCTCTCCATGTATTTCCTCATCCGCTGACAGCGAGGACAGGACTGCTCATCAGCCTTGCAGCTTATATGAAACAAAGCTTTGCAATCTTCACACCTGGGCAAGAGAAAAAACAAACCAAATTAAAGGCACTGTGGACACAATTTCCACACCACTTCTAGTAAAAATACTAATGACCAAATTTAGCATATGTTAAAGGTTTTGTTTTGCTTTTCCACAAACTTAAAGTATGATTTTCACAAAAGAATTTCTCAGTCAGTTGACGGTGTCAGCCTTAAATCCTCCGATAGAGAAAATGTGTTTCCCCAATAATTTCCACACATATAGGTGTTATTTTTATAGCTTTGGAGACACAGATTTTAAGATCTTATCAATATTTTAAAATGAGGTACAGGACAAGACAGTCATTTATATTAGAACAGTTTGAATTCACGTTCTATAAAGCGCTTCTTTGGTAAAGCTGAGCGAGTGGTTGCAGTTGTCACACTATACCTTAGGCTCCTTCCGCCTCACACCCACTCTCACTCAGAAGCTCAAAGCCCCCTTGGACTTTCTCCACACTAATGAGTACACTGTAATTTTCAAAGCCACCAGACAGCAGTTGCTAATCTAAATCTAAAGTGTGTTCTCAGGTATAATTACTATTTTTGTTAGTGGAATCTGGCTGGTTTGACAAGAGTGCAAAGACTTCAGTTCCACTTCAAAAACAGCACATGAAAACAGGGCATTGAGGGATTTGTAGATGAGAAGATGGATCTCGTAAGTAATGCGTTACTTGATTGGGAGCCAGTGGAGATTTATGAGGGTGAGTGTGATATATTCCCCGAGCTTAGTGCATGTTAGAAGCCTGGCAGATGAGTTCTGGACATACTGGATTCTGTCCAGGGCTTTGCAGGAATTTCCGAACAGGACCCCACTGCAGGAAGCCAGCCGGGTGGTGACAAAGACACGGATGATCATCTGTTACAGATTTTGTGTGACTGATGTCAAGAGATGTTCATTAGGTTGGTGACAAATCCCATATGAGCCTGGAAGCAGTGATTGTAGTGAGACCTACTAAGATGGATGGTTTGGAGATGGTGGCACTGGCAGAGTTGCAGGTAGACAAGTTAAAATGCTAAGAGTTTCAGTGCGAGTGAGCAGGACAGACAAGTTTATTGTAACAGAAGGACTGTTCAGGATGAGCGTTTTGAATACAAAGTTAGAGAGGCAAAGCCGAGATGGTTTGGACATGGAGCTGCCAGACAGGAGGAAAAGCGGAAAACCACAGAGAAGAGAAGGAGGACATGCAGCGGGTTGGAGTGACAGAGGAGGGTGCTAGATATAGGGTGAGATGAAGGCAGGTGATCCACTGTGGCGACCCCTAAAAGTAGCAGCCAAAAGAAGATCATTTTGGTCTGTGTGCTTTATTAAAAGTGTTTTCTACGTCTCTCTGGTAGATTGTGTCTTGCTATTCATATTAACAAGAGGGCTTCAGTTTATTTTTGTCCTGTTTACACTTTATATAGCCCACGTTAAAAAGCGACAGACAGTGGCGACTAAAAAGAACACTGAAAACACAAACAAGGGAAAGGAAGTCACACAGAAGAACAGGATGTTTAAAAAGTTGGAGCTGGTGTTTAGCATTTAATTTAGAATATTTGGACAAAAGGCTGGCCTCATTGTGGAGACTTTTTCCTCTTTCTTTTTAAAACTATTTTGTTTTAGGGCTCAAATAAATAAAAAGAATGAGGAATGAAGAGAGATGCCTTTGGAAAACATACCTTGTGGTTGTCTCAAACTGGAAGGGGAAGATGGTGTCATCAGAGTGGCATATCTGACAAATGTAGCCACGCTGGGTGCAAAGGTCGCAGCTGAACACGTGATTAGAGGCATGTTGCACCAGCCTGCGCAGAAAGTTTACATACTGGCCCTCTGCTACCTGACAAAAAAGAAATAAAAAAAATACAGATGCCTATATGTAGGTATTTTAAGGTGGCGGATCCTAGATGCAATAAAAGCGGGCCAGAAGGTTACCTGTCGCAAGTCCTTGACACTGTACAGGTGGTTTGACTCCAACAGGTAAGTTCGCTGCCCCATTCTAGAGAGAGAAATGGAAGGAGATGAAAAAAAGAAAAGAAAGGTGTTTAACATGTTTTATAGCATTTAAATTGATTGTTCCTATTAAAAAGAAATTCAATAGGAACAATGTAGCCTAGAGTAATTTATTGTTATTGCCAAGGCATTCTGCCAAACACCTCGCTTTGAGTTTCTTGCAGGCTCCACTGCGGCAGGTATGCAGATATTCACCCAGAAGGCATAGCTTCTGCCTCTGCTCGTGGGCCTGACCCATGGACTCTGTGTGCGCAACCAACTCAGGGTTCAGCTGCTCCAGGTTGAGCAGAGGCTCTTGTTCTACCTGCTTCAGAAGCCACAGGGCTTTCTTAGACACCTGTGCAGACAAACAAGTGTAAGCAGTCTCATGAGGCTGACATGTTGCTTCAAAATGTTCAGCAATTTAAAAAAAAAAAAAAAAAAAAGACAAACTAGAATATTTAGTTATGAGTGGGTTAGAATACATAAAACAAACCCGCACAGAAAAACTGTAAGAGGACTGTACTGTCAGTTAGCCTGGAGGAAATGCAAATAGTCTGTACTGCCATTTAACTCTATTTCAGCAGATGGCGCTGTATGAACAGTTTCTGTGACAAACAGCAACAACCAGACTTTTTGGTCTTAGAAAGAGGTGACCTCCTCAAAATATAAACACTGTTAGCACATTTAGTACATATTAGCCTAATCCATTCTTCAATTCCTGATTCAGGTTTGCACTGTAATAAATCAATGTTTGAATCAAACCTCAAAACTTGCAAGAAATAAAAAAGAAAAAAAGGTTACTCATTCATATTCATGACAGTGATCACATTTATGCTCATAATTAGTGTATGTGAACATAAATATTTCCTTAATTAAATTTGAGATATTAAATACTGAAATGGCATTTACTTTTTGACTTGATTGTTTTAGCAAAGCCGTCTTTTTATTTAACCTCAGAGGTCACAAAACAGTTAAGTTGCAAAAAAACAAACAAAAAACAAACAAACAAAAAAAAAATATTAGAAAATATTTCAAATGAGACTCAGACCTTTAAGATGCAAGTTCATAGAGTTTGGTGTAACACATTACACAGTGTGCTTCATGCTTCCAGTCTGCAGCACTCGTGTTAATACCCAAGGCCAGTTTCTTCAAATGACACTAAGCTTTCATCTAAATTAGCAGGTAGGAAGTCATATATGTTTGTTTTTTCTAATTGCTGTAACAAATTTTTTTATAGAAGTTTGTTTGCAGATAGTTACGTGTTGCACCTACCTCTCTTTGGGCAACATCCCAGTTGTGTACCATGCGTGAGGGGATGATGGAGGTGTCACCTTTGTGGCATGACTCACAGTAGTACAGCCCAGAGAACTCACATAACCTGGCTCTGCCCAGTGACAGTCCAATCTTCTGAGGACAGCCTGCAAGACACAGCAAAGCACAACTCAGTCTGAGTCACATCCACTCTAACAATGAGTCGGATTCCTCTTCCCGTAGACTCAATCAGTGATACATTATGATTTACAAGGCTATGCTTGATCTGCTCCACGTGTCAGAAGTTGATGTCTTTCATCCCAAGATTTATCCCCCCCCCCCACAAAAAAACCAAACCCCAAAACAGATCTGTCAGCGGGATTACGCAAAGAAACACCTGACCGAGTTTTAAGATACTTGCTAGAAAAGTGGGACAAAAGCAAAGGAATAATACTTTAAATTTCTTTTGGGAAAATAGGTGGATCTTAAAGATGGGTTTTATTGGTTTTGGGGTAAAAGGATCGTAAAAAATACAACTGAACACAAGATCAGGTCTTAGACTCCTAGGCAACATGCTGATTTTTATCATCACACTCAAAACCAAACTAAACAACAGGAAATGAACAGACTGAACAGACAAGTGCAAATCTTCCATAATCTCCAGTTTTCTTAATGTAAAAGTTTCTTCTTTTTTTTTAGTACATAAAATGACATTATCTACTGGTTTATGGATCCTGGATTTTAAAGTTTCAGCATTATTGTTTTGGCTGTCAATATATTAGTTTTGCAGAGCCAGAAGTGAACAATATTTGAACAAGAGATTGAAGTGCAAAGTTATTAGCTAACACAAGCAAGCTCAAGCCATAGGCTCACACACACACAGACGCATCTGCAATGATCAGTACCACACAGCAAGTCAGGTCCATTAAAATGTTCCAAAATGCACATTATAAACATTAGGCCATACCCTTAACTTCAAGTTTTAGTCAAATGCAAACAAATGCATTATTAAAGCATTCATTTACTGTAAAGGTTATTAATGAAGGACGAAACTATCCAAGAGTCCAAAACATGCTTTTTAATGCTGTTAAGCTGATAATTTTAAAACAAGGTTGATTTTGTCCGTCTCAGACTGCTGAAGTCTTAAATTTAAAAAAATGGTGTGCTCAAACCCAGTAAAGGGTTTTGACCCAATCACTTACACTAGAAGTGCAATGAAAAGCTTCAACTTTTGATACTGCAGACAGGATGGATTACCACAACAAGCAAAATCTGCTTGATTTTACATCAAACAGGCTTCAAAAGGTTTAAAGATATTTTTTAAATTCTAACATTACCTGCACATTTGAAGCCCTGAGTGTCCAGGCCCTTCTCTGAGGGAACTTTGAAAAGGTGAACAAGAAGTGCTCCATCTTCTTTTAGCCTATGCTGCACCAGTCTGTACAGATTTCCAGTCGCTTCCAAAGGTACCTCAGAGCCTTCACACTCCCCATTCTCCAGGTATGAGTCAAGAGCCTCTCGGATAAACTTCCTCCAAAAGCGAGCCTCCTTGTCATTCTCCGCTCTAAATCTAAGCGTTTCTCGAATTGTCAGGAGCTTGAAAAAGGCTGGTCCCCCCTGAGAAACATCGGGTACCACATCCCGGATTTCCTCAACAGGGTAATTTAGCCGCTGTAGCTTCCTTCCTTCTTTTACGAGAAATCCTTTCAAGGTCTCCAAGGAGAGAGAGAAAACCATACGTTCCCACGTCCGGGCCTCAGGATCTGTGGAGAAGTACAAAACAGCTTCTTTGATGGAATCTGTTTCTAAATTTGTAGTCGATGTCCAGTCAAATTCCTGCTGAGGAGGAGATGGAGAATCCTGCCCTCCACAAGCATCAGAACCAGACGGGCCTTGCTCAGGGCTGGAAGGGGACAAGGGTGGCGAAGAAACTGCACGTTCATCCACACCATTCTCACACCCGGTGTGCAGCACCTCCCACTGCTCGCCATGCGGTACTGGTCGGCTTTTGTTGACAGCCTCAATAATCCGGTCCACCCAGTCCTCAGCTTCGTCACGATTGGCCGCCCGGAGGTAAAGCCGTTTTCCAGGAAAGGTCAAGTCAAAGCGGCCCTCAGTTGAGGTGATGTGAACGTCTTCACATCGCACCAGGGAGCAGTTTTCGCAGCATGTCCGTTCATCTGCATTCCCATATAGGCGGAACTCAAAGGGTGACAGCTCGCAGTAGTAGTCGCGCCATAATCCTACGGCGCTGCGTCGTTCTAGGTGACCGAGCTTCAGCAACCCTCGAAAGGGGTTTGACAGCCCTGGGAAAAACACATACATAGATGACATTGTCGTGTTTTCACACTGAGAAGGCCTCTTTTATATCCATGTTTACTAGCTGAGCAATACATACAGAAAATTAAGCCACAATTGAACCTTTTGCATTATTTTGAGCAAAGTTGCAGGGTTGTCATAAATAAAAATAAATAAATAAAAGCTGGACTGGTTTTCAATGTAGCTGTCAACTGTGTGTTAAAACTTAAAGACTAAAAGAAAAATCCTCATTAGGACAGGGATTTGTGTCTATGTAAGAAACTATATTATTGTTTGTTAATGTGTTATTACATTAACGTCTGGTAATTCTATGACATTTAGGCCACGTTATATGGTAATGCAAATGTAACATAAGTAATCTAACAAATTACTTTCCCCAGAAAGTAATTCTTCCCTGGCAAGTCCTCTCAACTTGCTACAACACAGTGATGCATTGTAGAGAAAAAAAATGGAGAAGGAAACGGGGTTACAAGAAAAAGAACAGCCCGATATGTGAACTGACATTGGATTTCCAATCAACTATTACATGACTTCAGAGTTCCTGTTAGCAGCGCGAAAACAAAATGAAAAGAAGGCTTGGAATTCAAGTTGACATCCCCAGTGGGATAATTTCACCAGCCAACATTCCCCATTATTTGCTTCAATAGATAAGTTAACATTGACTCACAACACGGTTAAATAATCTAATCTGTTCATGTGAATGACTGAGATTAGCTACTCGTGAACAGTCCCATTATTGACAAAATGATTTTAAAAATAAATAATAACCATAGTCCATATGCTTTGTCACAAAATGTCCCATGACATGCTTCACTATCTGCGCTGTTAACGTTACTGTGTTACACTCTTTCACATTATTTCTATTTTTAAAACAGGCCATGGGACTCATCCAGGTGACGTCCTGCAAATGTAGTAAAATCACATTCCACAGTGATGTGGCCACACGCCAAGCATTATGTAACAGCAGGCGTTTTCTCTTTTGAGACCTGAAGGAAATTACCTGCTGGGAAAATCTGGGGGCGTGGCTTTAATCTCATTCCACGCTTTCTAGTGCTCCTGGACTTTAGTGCAGTATGTTACTTCATTTGTAATCCCTCAGTGGCTACCTGTATTGACCAGGTGTGCGCACACTGCAGGTACCACTAGAAGTGCTGTGGAGCAACGATTTTATATGTGGGCTTCTGTTTAGTTTGTTAACAGCTCTGTCTCTTTCACTTGAATGCAATGATCTATTTGTGATAGAAACAGTTTGTTCAGAGAAACTCAGTTGGCAGAATTCTGAAACTCAGATTTCTTTCCTCGGGCAGTGAGATTGCTGAGATTCCCCATAATTACTTATTCCTTCATTTATGCATTTTTCTTATATTGCATAAAATTCTTACATCTTTTTTTTTTTTTTTTTTTCCATACACAAGCTTGTAGTGCTCAATTACAAAAAAAAAAGAAAGAAAGAAACTTTATTATGTTCTCACATTGAGCACTGACTGCTGTGAATTATGCCCAGCGCCCAAAACTCTTTTCATACAACCGTTTATCATAAGTTTTACACTCAAAGCTTGGGGGACAGGGGATGGTACCTATTTGTCTGCGATGGACGACACTTGGACGTGACGGCGAGATGCTGGGCTCAGGTGCGGGAGGAGAGACAGGTGCGTCATCGCTGTCCGGCAAATTCTCCAGGTGGGGCTTATAAATGTCATCGTCTGAGATCCAAGAATAAGAATGCTGCAAAAAGCAGGAAAGGATGTTTTATTTAGCATTGGGAACTAAAGGGTTTCATTTGCATGTTAATGGTAAGTAGCAGAGTGCAGTTTGCAAAAAAAGGGTTCCCCTTTTATCATGTGTCATTGGTGTTAGTGGTGTAGAAGCTATAAACAGTGGTCTCTAAACGGTCACGTGAATTTAAGCACAAATGTGTCTGTCTTGACTAATGTTAAGAGATTTTCCTATATTTATGTAAAACACTAAGAAATATCTTTAGTTTTTCCCCATTCAGAGATCACAATTAAGAGTTGTTTTCACTCTAGGCATTTGCTGGTATAGTATGGCTACCTTCTGTACTCCATTTTATTAACATTTCGCCACAGGACTGGTTTCATATCACTACTAATTTGCCTTCCGGCAGTATTCTCACAGTCTATTAACACTGAACACTAGAACAGCAGGTTGGTGTGTTTTTGCTGTGCCCATGTGGGTTTCTGCTGCGTGCTTAAGCTACTTCCCACAGATCAGAGGTGTTTTTCAGGTAAAATGTCGCTGTGGATGTGAGTACTATAGTAAGACTCAGTACTCAGTCAATAAAAGTTAGCCCTAATTAGTAGGGGTGCAACGATATTCGTATCGATATTGAACCGTTCGATACAGTGCTTTCGGTTCGGTACGCATATGTATCGAACAATACAACATTTGTAATTTATTTTATCAATTTTCCTTCTGACGATGCTGTCTGTGTTGAGCGCTCAGTGAATCTGTGTTCGACTACTCCGCCTAGGCTGCACTGTCCAGCGCAGATCCACTGAGCGCTCAACACAGACAGCATAGTCAGAAGGAAGAGCGCAGGGCAAGCTAGCGAGACAGAAGTTAAGCTCTCCTTGCAACAGGCAAATTGAACCTCATTCAGATCTGGCGTTTGGAATTATTTTGGTTTTCATGTGACGTATGACCCTGAAGGTAAGCGAGTCATGGACTAAAGTAAAACAGTATGTTGGATGTGCCATGCAATGCTCAATTACATTGGTGTGAACTAGTGTGTTAGCGCAGTTAGCTCGTTAACGTGTTGGCCGTCTAGCCCCATGCACGGAGCGATCGGCGGTAGCTCGTTAACGGAGATTTGCCGTGTTGTGGCGTTAAGGTCATTTCAACGAGATTAACCTGAAAGCACTAGTGGGAACACAACGAATATGACTGCACATTTACGCCGACATCATCCTAGTGCAAAGACAAGTGGAAGCAGACAAAAAAAAAAAGCAAGCATGCTACTAACTTTAGCCGAGTCATTTAGACAGCTGTTAGCACATGATTCTCCTTATGCTGCTGAGAATATAGCCCAGAAGAAGCGGATAGTATAGCTTTTATTTTGGAAAGAGCCATTTCTCTGTAATAAACTCTCTTTTCCAAAGATGAGTGATTCCTCAATCAGATACAGGGCTTGCAATATCGCTAGCCCGACGTCCCGGAGCTAGCGATTTTTTTCAGTCGGGCTACCAAAATCTATCTCTGCCCTGCCCGTCGGGCTATTGTAGGAAAAATATATGTCAATGCTTTTGCATTCTTTCAGAAATGTAGCTGGGTAATTATGTCATTGGCATCGGTGAGCCACTGTCAATATGTGACATATTGAAGTCGCGTTTGAATTTGCGCTTGTTTTTTTGCTTTCACTTTGCAATCGTGCGAACTGTGTATAGAGAGCGACAGCACTGATCTGTGAGTGATGATAATTTGTGCACCAATTCCTCTGACATCGTCTTATTAATCGTTAGCTTACTATGCAAACATGACAAGTGAAATCTCCCGCAGCAAGCTTAAACATGTGAGAGGTTGATCGCGCAGAGAATCGCTGAGCTTATGTGAGTCGGTGTGTAAAAGCAGCAGGATATATATTTGAGTTCTGCTGAGCCAAATAAGACAGGTCGGGGTGAAGAAGTGACAGCCAAAGAAAAGCTTACCACAAAACGGAGAAGTTATGACAAATCAGACTATAAGGCAAAAAGAAAGTGCAGCTTTATGGTTTCATGGACAAAAGAATTTCTGTGGCTGCAATATGATGAGCTAAATAACCAGGACTGCACATAAGTGGTCCGCAGGTGCGCATTCGCTGTCAAAATAAAAAACACACAAGGGTTAGGGTTAAATTTAAAAACTGTACTTTTGAGTTAAAATATATATTTATAATTTTAATAAATGACAAATTAAAAATGCATGAACATTTTTTTGTATCGAAAAAATATCGAACCGTGACACCAAAGTATCGAACCGAACCGAACCGTGAATTTTGTGTATCGTTGCACCCCTACTAATTAGACAAGGAGTTAGACGATGGATGGATGGACAGACTAAGTTAGTAAAACTAATGCGACTACTCACCATTTTTGTGAGGGGTTTTAAAATGGAAAACAATAAACACAAAATAACATTTTTCCATTATTTATTACAGATATTGTGTTGTTTTTTTTCTCTATGCATTATTCAAGATTCAAGAATAAGAGTTGAACATCCTACTTGACATTTCATGCAACAAATATCAAATAGTTTTTTTGCATTCTACGTAATCAGCAACCACAGTATTCATGAACTGATATGAGTGCATTTGACAAATTTGCATTAAGGCCAGATAAAGTTTGTGGTTTTGCTCAAATAACGGCTACCCTCTACAGAGATGTTACACTTACTGATAGTGAATCTGAAGATGGCTTTCTGCTCAAGATGCTTGTAGAGCGACGTGGGCACTGATGAACTGCAGAGTCTGCGTTGGTTTTTTCAGAGCTTTCTGTTGGCTTCTCTTCCTGGACAGGCTCAACAGTGACACTTACTTCCTCCACAGGTTCTGCAGGTTCACTGACTGCTGAGACAAGACATATGTCCGAGTGCAATTCTGAAGAGGCACTTTTGCAGACTTCAGCGGGACACTTATCATCATCAGATGACGGCAGCTCAGTGGTTGTTTCTGGTTGCTCTAAATCAAGCTGTCCAAAGTTTGGAGGCTGGTACTCAGAAGCCTGGGGCTCACTGTCACTGATAATACCCTTCTCAGAGAACTGAGAAGGACCCATGCTGGAGACAAATGAGTCTTCCTGTGTCGAGTCCTGACTGCAGTGTCCGCTCTCCCGGAAATCAGTCAGCGAGCTGCAGAGATACAGATAACTCAAAACATGTATTCTACTTCAAGTTAAATAAAAGAAAAGCTTTTGTTGACGAAAGACCAAAAAAAAAACAAAAAACAAAAAACCTCTGCATCCAAGCTGCTAATTTTATATACTGGTTATTGGCTGCTTTTCAGTCCCGTGCCAGAGCCCATATTGGGGTGGATGTTTTATTGGAGGCTATTTCCTGCCAATGATTAACACATATCTGGTGCTCTATTGATTATTAGAACAACAGGATGGTGTATGAGGGACTGACTAAAAATATACTACA
The DNA here is from genome assembly GCF_057382095.1 of Aulonocara sp. 'chitande type north' Nkhata Bay. NCBI lineage: Eukaryota > Metazoa > Chordata > Actinopteri > Cichliformes > Cichlidae > Aulonocara > Aulonocara sp. 'chitande type north' Nkhata Bay. The sequence goes on along the minus strand of NC_141351.1, from coordinate 21,227,605 downwards.
AGATGGGGCTCATTCAGGTGCTAAGAACAGTTATTTAACTCCTATTTGCTCCAGAATGATTAAAAACTGTTTAAAATGTATACATACTCTTTCTGTGGCCTCTTGGTGCAGATGTTGGGATTAATGGCTGCTTCCAAGTCACATGAAGACCAATGCTCTCCTGTCGGGCTGCGGGGGTCCTGTCCCTGCAGAAGGCTGTCAGAGCTCAAGCTGGAGGACAGCTGAGAGGAGCCTGTGGTATCCAGGCTTAAATTAGAAGAACGAAGAGCAGTCTGACTCCCTTGTAAAAGATCTGATCCCCTTCCCACTAAAACTGGGCAGCCTCTCTGTACATCCAGTGCGTCCGAAGAACCCGATGACTGAGACACTGTATCCCAAATTTCCTTCCATATCGGTTTGGAGGTGGGAGGGTCTCCACCATTGAGGGGCAGGTCGAGTAAGTCTGCCTGGGACAAAGGGCAGAGTCCGGCAAGAGCCAGAGGCGTGGTGGTCCACTCATTGAGGACAGATGACTTGTAAGACAGGCTGAATGTGAGGGAGGCCAGACCCTGGAGGTAGCTGAGCAGAACCTCTCGCTCCTCCGGGTTCAGGAGCAAGGCACTGGGCTGATAATGGGCCTGCAGCTTGGAGTCTTCACGGAACAGCGATACGAGGTAGCACTCCAGGAGGCCGTGGTTGAGGGCCAGCCGTAGCCACGCTCGGCAGCGACCCACATCAGTGCCCACAAAGCTTATCTTCTCCAGCTCTGTGATCACATCACTAGGTAAAAAAAAAAAAAAAAAAAAAAAAAAAGAGTGTGATAAACATATTGCATTTTCACAGAATAATACCTTAAATCAGTCATACTTAAACTTAAGAACAGCATCACTCAATATGAACTCTGAAAATCTTCAGGGACACTTCAATTCAATTCGATTAAATTTCTTTATTGTCCCACAAGGGGAAATTAGTTTAGCAGCAGGATATAAATAAACAGAACAATACTATAAAATAATAATGAAAATAATAGTGATAGAAAGTCCAAGGACAGTTATTTGCCATTGAGGAGACAAGATGCAGTGGGGATAAAAGAGACCTGGAGTCTTTTAGTCTTCCTCACAGGTACTCTAAAACGGCAGCCCTAACCCTTTACTAAAAACTCTGATTTAAACACAAGACTCGGATTAATGACCTCCTGACGTTTCTGTTCTTCATTTCATTTGATCAATCATCTCTCTTATTCTGTGTAATTCTCTATTAACAGCCTTCTTTTTTGCCATGTGATAATGATCAGTCAATTTTTTAAATCTTTTGTCTTGTACTTGTTTTGTAAATGGAAATATTAAAGCTTGAAAATGTTACTCAGGGAACTCAGAACATTTTAACTTCAAGCTTAACAATTGTAAATTTTTCACTGACCACACAGACAACCTGCATACCTTCAATACCCAAAAGGAAGCTGAGGGCCACACTTTGGGAATCACTGATTTGAATTTCTCAATAACATTGTTATTGAGAAGATTGAACATTGTATGTTCACTTTTCTTCTTTGCAGCCACCACATGCTGCTTTAAAGAGACACACACACATACACATGAACACACACCAAAACCCCCTCATCCAGGAGACACAATACTGTCAGAATTCTTTTTGCCTCCTGGAAGATAGTCTTAGCCCAAAAAAGTAGTTGTCATCAGATTACTCGATTAATCAGTGGAATAATTGTTAGAATACTTGATTATTCAAGTTGCCTCAAGGCACTTTGCATAAGGTAAAGACACTACAATAAAATGAACCTGAAGTCTAAGATAAAATCTCCAAATGTATTTTTTCCAAAGGGAAAAAGTCCAAAACCCCCCAAATTTAGGAATAATTGTGCCTTGGTTCTGACTTACCGGTGGGTGACACTCTTGAGGAGGCTCCAGAAAAAAGGCTGAGGGAGGGGTCCACGGTCCCCTTTCCTACTGCTGCTTCGAGACTCTGAGCGGATGTACTTGCTCTTGATACCGTGGATGAAGATGGCCTCCAGGGCACAGCAGAGGAGGTTAGCATCGGAATCATCACTGGTGACTACCGAGTCTGACGCTACATATCGTTTCTGCAGGGCCTTGAGCGACTGCGCCAACTTCTCTTTGATCTAAGAAACAATACGTGGAAGAGGAAAAGGATTTTAATAAAACACATGATAGGTTCAAGCTACAAACCTATTCGCTGGAACGTTGAAGGCAATATAATTACACAGCAAACAAGACACGAAGTAGGCAAAGTTCTTCATGTTTCTCGTGCACAGGAGAGAACCGGACAAACGCCGTTCCTTCGCTTGACCCCAGTTGCTCTTGTCCGTTCTCCCGTAACACTGCTCTTTTATTGAGGTTACATGAATATGCATAGGTTCATTAACATATGACGTCTACACACACACAAAGAGTACCTTGCCTTTGTGTGTGTGTGTATGTGATTTGTGTGAGGTCAAGATGTGACCCTGTGAAGACTCCCCAAAAGCTGGTGCCAGGAGTCTAGCGGGTCCATCTGAACAAAAGGCTCTTATACTTAAAGAGATATACGTGTGTTTGCTATATCAACAAAGAGAAGACAGGACCTCTCTTATGCTCCTAGGATGTGGGTGTGCATTCCACTCTAGAATGCACACCAAGCCTTTGCAGCCTGCTAAAGATCACAGTCCTATCACTACACAATTGATTATACACCTCTAAGCATATATGGTTAAATATTTCTAAGCATAAATGACAATCAACAATACAAAACCTAACAACACATTCCTCAACTGGTTCTGATGGGAAGCAGCTGTCAAACAAGAAAAAAAATTCCTGTTCAACCACATACATAGAAAACATCTTCAAGCATTAACTGGCACTTTTTTCCTGCATTTCATTCCACAGTGTGATGACAAACAAGCAGTTTGAGATCAGCTGTGATGTTATGACACTCAACCTGTATATAACCTCCTGTCACATGTCACCCACTGTCAGCTGATGGGGAAAAAATAACAAACACATTACAAACAGACCTACATTATGTAAAAGGTTAGAGGACAAAGGCAGCTTCTTTCGCAACACACAAGAAACTTAGTGCTCTTGAGCACTGAAGAACTCTTCCTTTGCAGTGCTTGACTTGTTAAAAGAAAAACATCTACAGGTCCAGTTCCAAGCACCTGGACATATACGGTACATTAATGCAGCGGGGTTATTTTCTGCAAAACTAGAATTACAGGGTTTTTCCACGGTCCACGATGGGCCAGACAAGCACAGTTTGTCCAACTATACTCAAAGCAATGACTTTGTTTCACCTTACCTAATGATCTGAGGTCTCAAAGCCTTGTTAACAAAACATAAAAATTATTTATGTTTTTTTAACTCATTTTTTTCCTTTCATTGAAACATCTGAAAAACACATTTGAGAAAAAAAAAAAAGCCATAACCCTGGGGTTTTCCTGGCGTCTGGAGGATGACTACGCACGACTGGTCCATAGTGCCGGAAAATAAGATTTGGCATCTAAGCTAACAGAAGTTTCTCCCTGTTATTTTTAGCTATTTTATAAACAACAACAAAAAAAAAAAAGGTATTTTAAACTTGGGTAAAATAAGCCTCACTTTAAAAAAAAAATATACTGGTTACAAATATTTGTAATCATAGTTCTGGTTACTTTTCTTTGGTGAAAGGTCAAAAACCTCTTTAGTGGGTAGCTCCACCTATGACTCAGGCTTCCTACTTTTAAAGGATAATTTACGTCTTCATTTTTATGATCCTAGGAAAGCCTAGTTGGAACACTTCTCCATCTTCTTTAATTGAACCCTCTGGACATTGTGGAGGAATATAAATACCTTGGAGTACACAAAGACAATAAACTGAACTGGGTTAAGAACACCACTGCACTCTACAGTAAGGGCCAGAGTTGTCTCTATTTTCTGAGGCGGCTGAGGTCTTTCAACATCTGTCGGACAATGCTCAGGATTTTCTGTTAGTCTGTTGTGGTCAGTGCTATCCTCTATGCTGTTGCATGCTGGGGCAGCAGGTTGAGGGTTGCAGATGCCAACAGACTCAAACTGATCCGCAAGTTCCTGTTGCAGGAAGGGTCGTGTCTAGGGATGGGTATCGTTTAGGTTTTATCCGATACCAGTGCCAAACCGGTACTTTTGAAACGGTGCCGGTGCTCAAACTGGTGCTTAAAGAATGGAGAACACAAAATTGGTCCAAAAACCTCTCATGTTTAGCTGTTTTTTTGTAAAAAGATAACAATGTTACCTTTTCTGCAGCTATGGGGCATATATGGTATCACTCTTGGCTGGAAGCAGTGCTTAAACAACCGCAGTAGATGCGCTTGGTGTGAGGTCTCGCAGCAAGCTATCAAATACGGCGCATTTTTCGGCTTTTAAAAAAATTTGAGGTGTTACTTCCTTTGACAGTATCACAGTATCAGCTTAAAGCACTTGTTGCAGGCTGCTGAGTTTGCATATTTTGCTGTGAAGTACAGCCAGACTTTTGACCGCTTCGCCTTGGGCATTTTTAATCTGTAGTTCTGCTCTAAAAGAACGTACGTACCTGGACCCGCCTACTATCCTCGGAAACGTAAAATGATTGAATTCAAAGTGTATCACATCTCAGGAAAAACAAGCACCGAAATGTGCGCTGCTTTTCGGTCTGGTCGTTTATGTCAGAACCGGTGCCATGATACCGGTACCCATCCCTAGTCGTGTCTGAGAGGTGGATGGTGTCCAAGATAAGGACAATGCTGAATAATACCACTCCATTACATGCAGGCTAGTCACAGGAGCACGTTCAATGAGAGACCGAGATTACCAAAAATCACACTGCACCACACAGGAAATCATTCCTGTCTGTGGCCATCTCCCTGTACAACTCCGCCATCTAATATACTGTAAACACTGCAATAGTTACACCCTTTAACACACTCTCTACAGTAAAATAACAAATGACAAAGTTCACAGGTTAGAGTTAAATGTCAATCATATATATTTACCTCTGTAATATTCTTGATATTTATAATTGAGCAATTTGTATATGTTAGCACTGTTTCTTAAATTTGTAACCTTTGTAGCATATTGCATTATTTATTTAGTTTGGTCTGTTACTGTCTTGGAGCAACTTTAACACACATAATTTACTTAGGGATTATAAAGGTATTCTGGTTCTGAAGTCTACCATTCAGGCTAGAGTTAGACTCTCAAAGAGTAGCCCACAGACTGGTGGCAGCCCTTGGCAGTTAAGAACACAGTTTAAGTTATACAATCATATACAGTGCACAACAAATCTCTGCAAGCCATCATAACAGATTGAATATGAATGATGTTGAGGGGTTTAACTGTTGTTAGTGGTTAAAAAAACAAACAAACACGTTTGAAGCAATAACATGTTTAACATAACAGCGTTGATGGTGAGAGGTGACCGTCTCACTTGTTGTCATTATTTAGATTCAAGAAACACGGGGTGATTCATTAAAATCTCAGAGTTATAATCAATTCTCAAAAATAGTCACACTGAAAATAAACTAATGTCGCATGTATCAAGTATAAGAAAGCCAATGTGTGAGTTAAAATATTAAAAGTAAACAGCAAATATTAGCCAGATCTATTCTTTGTTAAGTAATTCAGCTTTGTACTTCAGTGGTTTTATATTACAGTTCACCATAGACACACAAGCACAAAAAGTACTAACAGCAAGTTCCTGATTCCTGACACGATCACCCAGGACTGATGCGTCAGTTATGTCTATGAAAAAAATCTTGAAATACTTCTGAAATATGTGAAACTATTTCACATTAATTGTTCAATATTTGACTCTTGGGTTAATTTATCAAAGTAAGTAAGACCCTCTGAGACAAAACATGTCCACCACTGATCTAAAAGGATAGAACTTGTTACATGTTTCTTAGGTTAACCTTCATTCAGTCTTTCAATGCAGGTCCCCTGAAGTGTGCACAACAGCAGCAGAGCGGTCCATTTGGGCTTTTTTCCCCTTCCTGTCTGTACCAGAAGACCTCCTGTAGCCCTGGGACTACACCTATGCAAGACCAGCTTCACCATTAAACATAATGAAAATCCTCTGTTGATGAGCTTAGTACCGGGATTATGATGCATTTCCTCTGCTGCATCCACTATTAGTGGCGTATTGAAAACAGGCTGTGCTGTTGTCGTTTTGTTTTTGTTTTTCTTTTGGAGCACCCCATGTCCCCCACAACCTAAACATCAAGGGGGTACTTTGCATTACAATACTACTTAAATCTCACAAGCCAACTCTCACGCTGTCTCACCAGCAGAGGAAGGAGCCAGACAGAAGTGAAATCCGCAACGTGAAACGAGCTGATTCTTACCTTTTTAACATCCTTAGTCTCGTGGTGAGCTTCAGTCTGCGTGGCGAGCATGGCACCTCCTGGAATAAGTTACTCCAACATGGCACACTGAAACACACACAAAAAGACCTGCCCTTTTTGCACTTGCAGGCTTGACTAACAGCGACCAAACGAGTCATGCGAGTTTGTATCCTGAATATGGCCACGCCTTCGAGCCAGACATGTGACGAGAAGGAAACGAGTTTCCCTCCTCACATCGAGTTTCCAGAATTTCCTAATCACGAGGCTGTGCTCTGTGACATTATTTGCCATTTCATCCTTTCTGTGAGTAGCCCTCCAAGTCACGTGAAGCACAGATTAAAGAAGACGTCTGCAGGGAAGTAGCTTCTTACTTCCCCAATAAAAACTGAGAGGCACTCTGAGAACTAATTAGCATGTAATCCAACCACCCTGACATCATCACATCCAAATAAGATTGCGTTAAATACATCAAGTGCTGGGCTATCAGCAAACAAAGTACTGTTTACCAAACAGTGGCTGGTTAATAGTTTCGTTTTAAACACCCAAAGCGACATTTAGAAGCATTTGTTTTCTCTGCAGACGCTTTGCAGTGACGAGCACTGGGCGTATGTGCATTAATGACAGAAATGCACGACCGAAACACTGTAAATTAAACAAATAAAATAAAAAAGCTGTGTAAATAACGAAATGTCTATCAGCTATGTAATAATATTAAACCCAGACGTTGTCGGCGGCTTTTACTAGCTAAGTTTTGCTTACCGAAACAAACAGCCTGGCTAACAGGTCGAAAAACAAGCGCGTGTCCTCCTTAAACTAACGTAAACACGGGAGCTGCACGTTAGAGGCACAAAAATCCGTGCAGTCACTCTCCATCGCTTCCAAAACACCTAAAAATAGAGCAGAAGTCAGCTCGACTTTAGACGCTCAACTGTCACCATCCAACTGAAAACGAAGTGCATCATGGGAACTCAGACTAGTGATGCGTTCAGGCTCCATCACAAATGCTGTGAAACTGAGCTTGTTCTCATGGATTCTCTTCTTGTCGATCTTTTTCTTCTTCGTGAGCTTCTTTATGATTTTCTTGATCTTCTTCTCATTCTCATCCTCTTCAAGGACACAGTGGATCATCTATCTCACCCTATCTTAAGCATCCTCTTCTGACACACCAACCCTCTGCATGTTCTTCTTCGCTACACCCAAGAACGTCCTCCGTGGTCTTCCCTTTTTCCACGGAGCTCCATCTTAAACATCCTCTGCCCAGTATATGCAGTATCTCTTGTCCAAACCATCTCAGCCTTACCTCTCTAACTTTATCTCTAATGTACTTGATCTGAGCTTTGTCTCTGACATGCTCATTTCCAGTCTGATTATTTGCACAGAAAACCTTAACATCTCCAGCTCAATTTCCTGTCTTTTTGTCGATGTCACCACCTCCAAACCATAAATCATAGCAGGTCTCTTTCCTGTCTTGTAAACCTTCCCTCATGGCTCGTACCTCTAGGTCCTTTTCCACCTGCTACCTACTCTCACTGCAGATGACCTTGCGATCTGCAGATCGCAAGGTCATCTGCGAGCATCACAGCCAATGGAAACTCTTGCCTGAACTTATTCCTCAGTCTACATGACAAAAACAAAACAAACAAACAAAAAACATAATTTATTGACATTATTTGTGTCACTTGCATGCCTACCCTGCCACTGACATTAAAATTATTCTTCATGAATTGTAAAAGTGACCTCCTATGTTATTTAATCTGACTTAGAAGTGACAAATTATAGCTATTAGCTTTATGACTTTTACATTAAAACAAAAAACAAAAGACAAAAATGGCTATTTTGCCCTTCTGGATGATAAAATGGTTTATCACCCAGAAGATAAACCATTCTATCATGGTATTTGTAAAGGGTTAAACCCAAATAGCTTAATAACATGAAAATAACAAAAATACACGAAAGTAAAAAGCTCAATTAAATAGAAAAAAGTAAATAGAATAAAATTGTTTTATCTGTTATGTATGCTTTTAGCTTATTTATATAAGGATTTATGTGGCAGGAGTTACATAGAGCGTGTTTGCATTTCACCATCTAAACGAGCTCCAACTCAAGTTGATTTCCAATCCTCTGGCGGGATTTCATTTTTACTGTCGACATATTTTTTGTGTCTTATGGTTTCCGGGTTATTTTTTTTATTTAAGACAACACATTAAAAACGAACAAAATCAACATGCAGAAAGTAGGTTAACTACTAACCTTAACTAAAGGTAAACAGAAGCGGTAATAAAAACAAAACAAACAAAAAAACAAACCTAAAGTAGAAGCTGTAGTTTACGAGTAACACTTAAAGACGACATAGTGGTTCCATTGTTGTTGACACCACAGACTTTCTGTTCTCCGTTCTCAGCTCCTGCTCTGCTAAAGACTTTTCATAACACACTCTGCAACTTATAAACTACTCCACCGCATAGCCTCACCACCGAAACAATATATTTCCAGTATAGTTGGCTTTTTATTGGTTTCAGAAACTCAAAAAACATAAACTTCAATCACTCTATACTCCTTTCTTATCCTCTGTAATCGTAGCATACTTGAAAATGAAAGCAAACGTGCGTACGGAAGTTTCGTACTTTCATTTTCCTTTGTGTCTACAGTCAAGACACAGCACTGATGTGTGTGTTTCTACAGACACAACACTGATGTGTGTGTGTCTACAGACACAACACTGATGTGTGTGTGTCCAAACTGGATTTTAACTGGCTGTTTGATCTTTTTTTTTTTTTTTTACTTTTTTTTTTTTAAATTACCTACCTTAATGTCTTGCAAACTGCCAAAAAGGTAAAGACTCCCTGAAAAACATTGCTGTAAATCTCCGCTCTTCAATTTTCCAAGATTAAAATCAAGAAGTAAAAACAGATTTCGGATAAATAAACTTTTTTTTGACGGTAATTAAATTACATTTAAATCAACTGAACTAATTAAACGACTATGACGATGACATAAATCTGCCATGTTTTTACTTTTGAGACGTGTGCCTGTGAGGATTTTCCAGCTGATTAGAAAGTGAAATAGGTGTGTCCTTGGGCTCTGCTATAAATGAAGCGCTGGAGGTTTGCTCCATCAGAACACCAGGACACATGAGCGTTTGCTTCACATAACGGAAATTTCTACATTTTTCAAAAATGATCAGCAGGATTTTCTTCGCTAGCCTGTTTCTCGGGATGTACAGTACGGGCTCCTCGTTAAGTTGCAAATGGATTGTAAAAGATCCAGGCGACAAAATGTGTCAATTCAGTCTGCACAACAAACAAGCTTTAGGTCTACTTGATATGATGGTGAGTGCACTTCTTTGCATAATGTTTAACATGGTATTGATTTAAATAGTTTGATTAGTTCCATGGATATGATGTGTGTGCGTGTTTTGTGTGTGATGCAGATTACTAACACCACTAAGGTTGCTGAAATTGAGCACAACGTGGCTTTCCCTAATCGACTGTATCGCAAGACGTCCAAAGCAACAGTAAGTCACCCCCAACTTTTTACATAAAGTTGTTTCTTTTTTTAATGGAAGAATGGAAAGTGTCAGGATGGCAAATCTACAAAAGTTTGTCTTTACCTATATATAGACTGTTCGGCTATTAAAGGGTCGTAAGGATTCTCTCCCACAGAGCCAAGGGAGTTGTCTCTTATCACGACTCTGTCATAACTGTGCATAATTCAAGGACGAAATACAAAGAACTCATTTTCAACCATTTATTCCTGTGCAATCTAAGATATATCTGGGAAAATTTTCATTGCTGTGTGAATTCTTGTTCTTTGACTTTCTAAGCCGTCCATCTTCAAGTGTCACAGAAGTATTCCTATAGTAATTATTTCTTCTTCTTCTTCTTTGTCAATGGAAAATTGTACTTAGTAGTCAGTATAATCTTTTAATGATATAAGTTTGCATATGGTAGAATGCTGCATGTAATTATTTGTGTGTAGAAGTATATAGTTGGTGGCATATTGAAAGAATGTCTCATCCTAGGAGGTCTGTAACATTCTAGGGTATTCACCCCCACATCCTAGGAGCATGAGAGAGGTCGTACCTTGTCTTATTGTTTTACGGTAGGATTAACGTAGCTATGTCAGTTTTAGTTTAAGTGCTTCTTTACATATAGATGAACTGTTGGATTTTCCAGACCAGCAGGTTAAGGGAAGTTGTTTATGGGGCCACACTCTGACCACACACACACACACACACACACACACACACACACACACACACACACACACACACACACACACACACACACACACACACACACACACACACACACCTCCACATTGCAATGTAAGGAACAAACGCTCACTGAAGTATAAATAAAGACCGGGGCAGTTTCTCAGCGCGAGTCTCAGTTTCTGGAGACTGCCCTTGCTAGCAAGAAGTTCTGTGTGTTTCTCTTCTCTGAGTCTTTACTGAAGAAGTGTTTTAGAATATATTTCTTAACATTCTTCTTCTTCTTCTTCTTCTTCTTCTTCTTCTTCTTCTTCTTCGAGGATAAACTGGCTTTCATAGTTCAGATTCTGGAGAAGCTGTTTGCCCTGTTTGAGGAGGATCACAGCTCTGCCTCATGGGAGGAGAACACAGTGGAGAACTTTCTCAATATTGTCAACAAACAGGCTGAAGAGCTTCGCTCCTGTGTAAGCTCACTTTCATTTGTTTTTGTAATTTTACAATGAATTCAGTCTCTCTTGTGTAAAAGACCTGACAACTGTGAATAAGTTAAAGTGGTGAATGATTTATTTAAATATATTTTGTTTTATTTCTCTTGATTTATTTAGATTGGAAGCCACAGTTACATGACACAGAAGGTGCAACGGCGGACAGAAATTCATTTCAAGCGACTCTTAAATAAAATCCTAAAGAAAAATGTAAGCCTGCATTATTTTTTTTTACTGAGCCTGTATTTAGTATTTAGCTATGACAGATTTTACACCGCTGGTATTTTAATAATGATAATATTGTTTTGTTTGTAGGGTTACAGTGCTGAAGCCTGGGAGACGATCAGGAACATAACAAAAGATCATCTGAGGCAATGCGGATTCCTGGTTAACTCTCTGGGAAATGCCCACTAAAACTTATCTCTTGGATAATTTTTTTTTAAAATATGTTAGTTAATTTATTTTTTAAATTATATCTTAGTTGGTTTCATTTATTTATTGTATTTATGATATTTGCACTATTTTTAATATTTATATATTATTTATTTATTTATTTATTTTGTAATTTTTATTAAAATAAACTAGACATATTATTCTACATGTCAAAGTCAATAAATATTTTCTTATCACACAGATTGAAATATGTTGACTTTTCTGTTCCTGAAATATCAAGAATAATGGTTATGCACTTATTTTTAATGAGTGCAATCAAACATTAGACACATTGTCCAGATTTATATAGAAAGATTGTTTTGATTCTTCACAAAAGCTCTTATAACATAGAAAGTAGAAGTATTGATACCTCATGTGGAGTGAGTATGAGCACCAAGACCACTTTAGAGACTTTCTTTGGTTTGGTTTCTTTTGATTTATAAAGTATGACGAGTAAACTGAGAGCTTTGCCTTTACACTCAGCTCTCTCTTCACCCTGATGGACCAGTACAGCAGCCGCAGCACTGATCTGTCTGTCAATGTCCTTCCCCCTTCTCCCATCACTCGTGAACAGGACCCCAAGATACTTAAACTCCTCCACTTGGGGCAGGAACTCATCCCTGATCACGAGTGGACAGTCCACCCTTTTCTGGCTGAGCACCATGGCCTTAGATTTGGAGGTGCTATTCTCATTCACTTCATTACATTTGGCTGTGCAGCATTCCAGTGCGAGCTGGAGGGCATCAGCCGATGAAGGCAATATTGAGAGCATCCTGAGCGGCTGCATCACTGTCTGGTTTGGGAGCTGTGCCATATCAGACCGCAAGACCCTACAGCGGATAGTGGGAACAGCAGAGAAGATCATCGGGGTCTCTCTACCCTCTATTGAGGACATCTACACCACACGCTGCATTCGCAAAGCCACCAGCATTGTGGCTGATCGGACACACCCCTCTCACACACTCTTTACACTCCTGCCATCTGGAAAAAGGTACCGAAGCATTCGGGCACGCACATCCAGACTGTGCAACAGCTTTTTTCCACAAGCCATCCGTCTCCTCAGCAAAAAGGGACTGACTGATAAACACGCACACACACACATACACTAACATTATCACTCAGCTTAACTCAAATACCTCAAAACACTGAGACTGGACTGACTAACCAACACAAGCGCAAACACACTGACCTACACCACCAACCCATCGCACACACCAACCTGTAAATGCTCTTTTGCACAATATTATTACTAGATATATTATATATTATTATTTTTTTTTTGCACTAACTTGTCTTGTAGCACCTTGGTTCCTGGAGGAACGTTGTTTCGCCTCACTGTGTATTTTTAAACTGTATATGGTTGAAGTGACAATAAAGTTGAACTTGAACTTGAACAACATCATATACGAAATGCAGAGCTGAGATTCAGAGAACACCTAAGTAAAAGCTTTCTGCCACAGATACAAGAGGACTTGTTTTGCAGCCATAAGATGTGAACAACTTGTAGTCCCTGAGTAGACCATGAACTCCTCTCTATGTCAAAATATTCCAAATGTGAGGCCATCAGTTAAAATTTGGCCCAAACTGGATCAATGTAAAACAGAAAGGCTGGAAAAACATTACCCACGTTTTTGTTTATTTCATCATGAAATAACTGTCCTAATCGTGTCAATTTATTGATTAAGTGACAGAAGAGTTACATCTTATATTATGGGCTTTCCTTTTAACCCATTAAAGAACACTTTCATTCCACTTTCGTGAACTTCCAAGCACTGTGGAGTTTTGTTTTTCATTTTTTAGTTTAATTGCAATCGAAATCTGGTTAAAGGAACTTACAAGTTCACCATTTTGATATTAAAAAGTAATATAAACAATAAATTCACTTTGTAAGAAGATAGATTCTTTTATTTGGTAAAATATATTTTACAAAATGTTCATTTTGCTCATTATAAAGATAAAAAATATTCCTAAATCTTCATCAGCACAGAAAAACAATCAAAACAAAACAAAAATAAATATACAAACAACCAAGTGAATAAATAAATAAATAAAATAAATAGACAAGCAATTAAATTAACACAGCCGTCATTACAGACATGACAAGAGACAGGTTTTATTGGGCCGTGTGCAGAGATGAAGCCAGCTGTTCTGCTCTCATTAGATGGGCTTTGGTTTCTTTCCTGATCACCTCCCAGGCTTCAGCACTGTGACCCTACAGAAATACCAATATTAGTATTCTTATTGTTATTGAAACAAGTTATTATATCTATTTATCTTAAGGATGATCTAAACCCCAAATTAATGAGAATGATGTGATCTTACCATTTCCTTTAGGATATGATGTGAGAGTCTCTTAAAGCACATGCGCAGCTTTGTGGTTTTCTTCTTGTGACTGTGGCTCCCAATCTAATTTAATTACAAGCAAAATGACAATTAAGAATATGTCATGTCATGTAAAGTATCATATTCGAATGTAATAAAAACCTAACTGAAAGTGAACTTACACAGGAGTGAAGCTCTTCAGCCTGTTTGTTGACAATATTGAGCAAGTTCCTCACTGTGCTGTCCTCCCATGATGCAGAGCTGTGATCCTCCTCAAACAGGGCAGCCACCTCCTCCAGAATCTGAACTGTGAAAGCCAGTTTATCCTCAGCCTGGAAGAAGAAGAAGATCAAATACAGACCACTTTAGAAATGCTTCAATAATAATAAGAGTGGATTTAAAAGACAAAATTAATCTGTCCTAAGGGAAAATTATGTTTTTTTCTATAAATAGGCAAAAGCTGAGGTTCACTTACTGATGATTTGGACACCTGGTGGTACAGGTGATTAGGGAAGGCCACAGTGACCTCCACTTCAGTGGTGTTAGTGGCGTTTTTAGCCTGCAACACATTGAATGTTTTAGTCATCAGATGCTCAAGTGAAATAATTCTAAAACTATTTAAATAACGAATCAACTAATATTAAAACATTAAAACACTCACCATGGTATCAAGCAGATTCAGAGTTTCTTCGTTGTGCTGTCTGAATTTATGATCCATCCATCTGCAGCTTAGCGAGGAGCTTTCAGTGGACAGAGTGAGAAACAGGCAAGAAAAGAGAATCCTGTTCATCATTTTTTTTAAAGGTATAAACTTCCTTTGTATGAAGCAAACTCGGATGTCTCCCGGTGTTCTGATGGAGCAGACCTGCAGCGCCGCATTTATAGCAGAGCGAAAATATTTCATTTTCTATATACCTGGGAAACCCGCAGGTACAACAAGCTGTAATGTCGTACACGTGGGATTTAAATTTCCGTCTATAGAAAAAAAAATCCCACACTTAACAATATATCTTAAAGAAGATAAGATATCATGATGTATGAGGGTTTGACCTCATTATGAGGATTCGTGGACATACACATCCATTTGAACACCTAAGAAACATGACGACAAACTCAACTCACGACTGATGATTTCATTTGTAACCAAATCGTGTATAGGCTTACGTTTTGATACTAAACAGGTAACGTGTTACAGGGATATTAATGCTGCTTTGAGGACATTTTCATCTATTATTGTCAAGAAACGGGCATGTGGCAGGCAGACGGTGGACCCACATGCATGAACAGGTGATGAAACAAAAGTGATCAGATCACAGGTCAGATATATGTTAACGATAACGTCATTGCAAGTACTACATGTGCTGGATTGCTTTTCTTGTTTGTTTGTTTTGTTTTGCTGAGGGGGGCTTTTTTCAGTTATTATTATTTCAGACTCATTCAGAATCGGAGCAGATAAATACTCCTGGTTTGACCTCCACTACCGGTTACATGAGGTTAACACAAATACATCACAACTGATTTACAAGTACAGCAGAAGTGCAAGCTGCTTAATAATGAAGAAACTGCTAAAAAAGCTAAATGCAGGCCACATGAAATGACGCAATGATGCAATGAACCAAGGTAAATACACCTGCTCATTCATACCTGCGCCCATTCTTCACTCACGTGGCAGCCGCTTTCATTTTCCTCGGTAAAGAGAAAAAAAATACCCAAAGTGGAAGCTGTAGTTTACGAGTATCACCTATAGGCGGCGTAGAGTTTCTACTTGGAACAAGTGTCACCTGGCAGTTTGCTGCTTTCTGCCGTGTGATTGGCAGAGGAACTTTGAAAGTTAATAGGTGTGTGAGGTGAGGTCAGCGCTCCTCGGTGAGGAAGTTCCAGAGACAATTAACTCACTCTGGTGCGAGTGGGTATGTTGTTCGTGTGACGACAAGTTTTAATGGTGTTCAAGCTGTAGATCGACAGCGCACGGGGAAATCGATCAATATTCTGTTGTTGTGATTCCTCTGCAGTTAATTTTTAGTTGTTCTTTTGGTTGATTTGTAATTTCCTTTGGTTAGTCCGTCCAGCCGTAAAGACTGTTATGAATGAAGAGCGGACTAACCTCTCTCGTTGTTATCGTTATCCTTTCGTTTATTAATTTGTGCCACTTCCCTTTTATAAATCCAGACTGCAGGTTACACATACCGCATATTCCCAGCTGTGCTGAGACCAGAACTGTTTGCAGTGCGTGCCCAGTGATAAATTGATTGCAGTGTCTCTAAACTGGGTTTAGTGTAGTGCAGTGTAGTGTTATTTGCTCGCACCTTTGGTTTGATAGGTTTAATGTGCAGCTGGAATATTAGTAAAATATGTTTTGAGTCCTGTTTGGGAATGAATGGGAAATGTATGTTTAATTGATGGAATAAATAAATAAATTATACATTTATCTCTTTGACATTTTATTTGACACCTTAGTGCTCTGTTACATATTGTTGTAGACGCCACAGACTTTCTGTTCTCCGTTCACAGCTCCTGCCCTGCTAAAGACTTTTCATAACACACTCTGCAACTTATATGACCTGTATATTTGGCTTTTTATATATTTCAGAACCTGAAAAAACATAAACTTAAATCACTCTATACTCTTTTCTTCTCTCCTGTAATCAACCCTACAACCCTAAATGAAAGCAAACGTGCGTAAGGAGCGTCACTGACGTTTGGCGCACATCCGCTTTCATTTTATTTCATCATAAGTAACGAAATGTGTTCGACGTTGACTGTTTTCATTTTTTAACATTTTTTTTTAAACTGCCATTAATGTCTTGCAACCAGTGGCGGTCCTAGCCTGTTTGGCGCCCCGGGCGAACACTCCCTCTGGAGCCCCCCCCCCCCCCCCCCCCCCCCCACACACACACACACACACACACACAAAAAAAAATATTAAGAATTGTACATTAACATAAAATTGTTGGACGGAACCATACTGAATTTCACCAGAGAAACACACATACACACATATGAAGAGAGAGAGTGTATGCATTGTATGCAAACGGCTACCAAACAGCCATCATAATTCGTCATACAATGAGAACAGGACGAATCAACAATTGACAATGACTAATTAATATTAAAATCTGTAACATAATGTATTGTTTGGAGTTTAGTCTGTTACTGTTACTATTTTTACCATTTCTCTTTGGAGCAACTGTAACCCACGTTATTTCCTTAGGGATTAATGAAGTATTCTGATTCTGATTGTTTCAGGATGACCTGCCATTATCCAATGACACATCTGCTTACCTGTATCTTTTGCTCGTTTCTCCTCCTCTTCTTTTCTATTTTTTCTAAACTGAGCACCTGATGGCTTTGAACTGTTCTTGTTCATCTTCCATTGGTTTTAATTTTGCACTCCAGTATGAACACAAATTCCCCAACTCGACGATCGCCACAATATAACCTAATAGACCTACACCTAGTTCACAGATTCACTTTGTCTAAGGTGTATTTCTGGGATTTCACACAACCCAGGATTCAAATCATGAATACATATGGGCTTGGATTTACATCTTTATGAATGAAATGTGCTCTATTTGGAAGCAGCCGGCCCCCCTCCCCTGTCGACAGGCTGTATGTACAGGCTGTAGTGAGTACAAGCTATGTACAGGCTATGAACAGGATATAAATATGAAAAACTATACAGAATATGAAATAAATAACTTTACAGAATCTGAGATATACAGTTATACAGAAATGGGAACTATGCAAGTTGTAGGATTAAAGATTATCGAATAGAGACCAAACAGCCACTTCACAAGCGCATGGCACAACACAGAAGAGCCACCTCCACAGGACAAGACTCAGCAGTCCATCTGCATCTTAAGGATAAAGGACACTCTTTCGAGGATGCCAATGTTCACATTTTGGACAGAGAGGACAGATGGTTTGAAAGAGGAGTGAAAGAAGCCATATATGTCCACTGTGAGCGACCATCTTTGAACAGAGGCGGTGGTTTACGGCCAGGTTTCACAATGAACTCACCCGAAACTCTGGCTGATTGGGACCCACACCCAGTTTCACACCTTGGCTCAGACGATTAGAGGATCATCAGGGGGTCCTTTTGTCCCTCTGTGGGGGGTTTATATCTGGGACTCTCCACCATTTGACCTTAGAACTGAAGAAGCTTCTCGGATGAGAGGTGAAACGTCTTCAAGTAACTTAAAGAAGTCCAGACGCTTTTCTTTGCAAGCTCCTTTGACTACGATGACCTGGATGACTGAGAACCTTCACAGACAGATCATCAAACTGTAAATTATAAATTTTAAATTGTTATTGATCCCTTTACCCCGAGTCCTAAAGTGTGTATTTATTTTCTTACTCTTCTTATATTTGTTGTTCGTTTACTTGCACTGCTGTAACTGGAGGCTCGGCGTTTCGTCTCTCTATATACCGGACTGTATATAGCGGAGATGACAATAAAGTTTACTTTGACTTCAGCAGCAAGCAGGCGCACCGAGGGCTCTCGCGCTCACTTTTCGCGTATAGAATTTCGAAAAAACATCGGTGCAAATTCTAAGTCAGTATCATGATGTCTCGTGTTTGGTGTTTGTTGGTTTTTTTTATTGTTTTATTTTGCGAGTTGGTTATTAGATGCTATCCAACCAGCCAAAGAATCCCCCGCCGCCCCGCCCTCTCCTCCCTGTGCCGCAAGAAGCAGGCGGACCTCGCAAACGGAGGGCGCCCTTACTCCCAGCAAATGGGCGATAGAAAACCGATGGTGCCTATGCCATTCCCAATACGCGCTGGCTGATGTCTGGGCAGCATGAGTACGAGCAATTTATTTATTTATTTATATTTGCCGATGCCCGTGAATCCGCCCCCCACCACGATGCTGATATCAAAGAAAGAATTGAGAAGAATATACTTTTACATGACGGTAATTAAAATACACATATATTAACCCTTGTGTGGTGTTCATATTTTTGTTACTCAGCCAGTGTTCATAGGTCTGGTGGACCCGCTAGAGTTTTGGCTTTCCAAATTAACACTATCAAACAATTTTATGTTAAATACTCAACAGATGTTTACTTCATCCCAATTACAAGACATATGAACAGCAAACATGGTTAATTTTTTCCCTTTACCTTTGTTAGATCACATTTATGAATTAATGTGCTTCTCATTTTTTTTTTTTTTTTTTTATAAAATGTTATAAAAAAAATAAATCCGTTATAATCAAGTGGAGTGAGTGGAAAGACACAACACATTTACACGTGAAGCAATATGTTTCACAACTAAATGGGATCAGCTGCTCATCAATGGTGACATTAGGCCCAGGGTTGTAAAACAGGGAGAGGTGGTGCACACACTTATCCCACACTGTCCTGATGGCAGCTACCTTGTCTCTCTGCCATCGAGCTGGTCTGTCGTCTCGGTTATCAAAACGGATAATCCTGGAAATTTTGTGGAAGTTTTCCAGAGACACTGATGCACGGATAGGTTCTTGCCGGTTTCTGCATCCCACAGGGATTCTGTCGATTCCCCTTTGGACCTGAAAACTCCTGCAAGGATAAAAACCCCAAAGTAGGCCTTTGGGGTTCTTAGATGAATTTGGTCTCCTTCCACCTCTCTCCAAAAAAACCACCTTCCTTCTGCAATCCAGAATAATTTTCTGGATGGAATCTGGGATGAAAAGCTCAAATGAAGACTTGATGTCCTGCACATGAGTAACTGTCAGCCGTGTTGGCCCTGGCTTATCACAGTAACAGCTCTGCAGGGTGGCTCATTTCTTGGGCAAGAAGACCATTCAATTTCACCATTTATTGACATCCATATTTCTTCACTTGCTGTCTGGTGGGCTTGTTCTGGTCCTGGAGCTGGCTGCAGATGGGGTACTCGTCTTCGTTTTGTTACTAAATGGTGCTCAACCTCATCCTCTTCTTCAAAGTCACTGTCAGACTCTGAATTTTCAGAAATGTGAAATATTCTGAAACCTCTTTGTCAACATCATCATCCGAAGCTCCTCTCTCTCTTCCGAAATCAATTGGATGGCCCTCGCAGCAGATAATCTTTTGCCATCTTGATCAGTTGTGATAAAGAGCCACACTGGCAAAGTCTTATTTATAGTATTATGCCCCTAATTTGCAGGTGGGACAAGAAGTAAAATCAAGAAGTAAAAACAGATTTTGGATAAATAAACTTTTACTTGACGGTAATTAAATTACATTTAAACTAATTGAACTAATTAAACTAATTAAACGACTATTGTTCTACGTTTACTTTAAAATCGCCTAAAGGTTTCATGTTAATCGCAAGTATTAAGAGATTGACATAGAGGTGGAGATTTGTGTTTTTATGCTTTTATGTGGTAACTTGACGTCATCTCATGGTGCTGCTGCCTCAGTTTTTGTTATATCATAGCCAATTTTTGTACAACACTGTCTTTATATGACACAATTATCATCAAAAACAACAACAACGACAACAACAACAACAACAACAACAACAACAAAAAACACAAACACAAGCTAAAAAAAATAATGACATAAATCTTTTTTCTGGTTCACGTTTTTCTAGTTTCTACTTGATAGAGTTAGAAAACGAAATCTTGCACTCTCTATAAATGAAAGAACAGATATTAAATCTTAAAAGGATGACATAAATCTACTATGTTTTTACTTTTGAGACGATTATCCAGCTGATTAGAAAATGAAATAGGTGTGTCCTTGGGCTTTGCTATAAATGAAGCGCCTGAGGTTTGCTCCATCAGAACACCAGGAGACCTGAGAATTTGCTTCACACTAAGGAAATTTCTACATTTTTCAAAAATGATCAGCAGGATTTTCATCGCTTGCCTGTTTCTCGGGATGTACAGTACGGGCTCTTTGCTAGGTTGCAAATGGATTGTAAATGATCGAGACGACATAAAACATCAATTCCATGTGTACAACAACAGAGCTTTGGGTTTCCTTGATATGATGGTGAGTGCACTTCTTTGCATAATGTTTAACATGGTATTGATTTATATAGTTTGATTAGTTCCATGGATATGATGTGTGTGCGTGTTTTGTGTGTGATGCAGATTACTAACACCACTAAGGATGCTGAAATTGAGCACACAGTGGCTTTCCCTAATCAACTGTATCACCAGAAGTCCAAAGCAACAGTAAGTCATCCCCAGCTTTTTACATAAAGTTGTTTCTTTTTTAATGAAAGAATGGAAAGTGTCGTGATTGCAAATCCACAAAAGTTTGTCTTTACCTATATATAGACTGTTCAGCTATGAAAGGGTCGAAGGGATTCTCTCCCACAGAGCCAAGGGAGTTGTCTCTTATCACGACTCTGTCATAACTCCTGTGCATAAAAATGTATAATTCAAAGACAAAACACAACAATGTTATTTTCAAACATTTGTTCCTGTGCAAACAAAGATTTTCGGTCCCTGGGAAATTTCTCATAGCTGTGTGGATTCTTGTTCTTTGACTATTCAGCCATCTTGAAGTTTTAAAGAAGTATGATCTCTTCTTCTTCATCTTCGTCTTCTTCTTCTTCTAGGATGAGGATAAACTGGCTTTCATAGTTCAGATTCTGGAGGAGGTGGCTGCCCTGTTTGAGGAGGATCACAGCTCTGCCTCATGGGAGGAGAACACAGTGGAGAACTTTCTCAATATTGTGAACAAACAGGCTGAAGAGCTTCGCTCTTGTGTAAGTTCACTTACATTTGTTTTTGTAATTTTACAATGAATTCAGTCTCTCTTGTGTAAAAGACCTGACAACTGTGAATAAGTTAAAGTGGTGAATGATTTATTTAAATATATTTTGTTTTATTTCTCTTGATTTATTTAGATTGGAAGCCACAGTTACACGACACAGAAGGTGCAACGGCGGACAGAAATGTATTTCAAGAGACTCTCAAATGAAATCCTAAAGAAAAATGTAAGCCGGCATTATTTTTTTTTACTGAGCCTGTATTTAGTATTTAGCTATGACAGATTTTACACCGCTGGTATTTTAATAATGATAATATTGTTTTGTGTGTAGGGTTACAGTGCTGAAGCCTGGGAGACGATCAGGAACATAACAGAAGATCATCTGAGTCAATGCGGATTCCTGGTTAACTCTCTGGGAAATGCCCACTAAAACTTGTCTTTCGGATAAATTTTTAAAATGTATTTGTATTTCTTAATTGGTTTAATTTATTTATTGTATTCATAATATTGACACTATTATTTATTTTTAGTATTTGTGTATTATTTATTCATTTATTTATTAGATTTCTGAACATTTTCCATAAAATAAACTAGACATATTATTTGATATGTTAAAGTCAATAAATATTTTCTTATCACACAAATTGAAATTGTTGACTTTTCTGTTCCTGAAATATCAAGAATAAGGGTTATGCACTTATTTTTAATGAGTGCAATCAAACATTAGACACATTGTCCAGATTTATATAGAAAGATTGTTTTGATTCTTCACAAAAGCTCTTATAACATAGAAAGTAGAAGTACTGATACCTCATGTGGAGTGAGTATGAGCACCAAGACCACTTTAGAGACTTTCTTTGGTTTGGTTTCTTTTGGTTTATAAAGTATGACGAGTAAACTGAGAGCTTTGCCTTTACACTCAGCTCTCTCTTCACCCTGATGGACCAGTACAGCAGCCGCAGCACTGATCTGTCTGTCAATGTCCTTCCCCCTTCTCCCATCACTCGTGAACAGGACCCCAAGATACTTAAACTCCTCCACTCGGGGCACAAACTCATCCCTGATCACGAGTGGACAGTCCACCCTTTTCTGGCTGAGCACCATGGCCTTAGATTTGGAGGTGCTATTCTCATTCACTTCATTACATTTGGCTGTGCAGCATTCCAGTGCGAGCTGGAGGTCATCAGCCGATGAAGGCAATAGAACAACATCATATACGAAATGCAGAGCTGAGATTCAGAGAACATCTGAGCC
Organism: Aulonocara sp. 'chitande type north' Nkhata Bay; assembly: GCF_057382095.1. NCBI lineage: Eukaryota > Metazoa > Chordata > Actinopteri > Cichliformes > Cichlidae > Aulonocara > Aulonocara sp. 'chitande type north' Nkhata Bay. The sequence goes on along the minus strand of NC_141351.1, from coordinate 21,204,883 downwards.
TTCTGCCACTTGGCTACACCTAGAAATTCTCTAAATACAAATTATGAACAGAACCGGTGACAAGGGCGGCCCTGGTGGAATCCATCACCCACCGGAAACCAGTCTGACTTATTGCTCATTGCTGGCTATGTGGACCAAGCTCCTGAAATGGTTGTATGAGAATTGAGTGGTCCATAGCAATGGGCCAAACAGCCCATACTCCTGAAGTACCTTCCACAAGACACTCTGATGGACATGGTCGAGTGCCTTCTCCGGGTCCACAAAGCCCATGTAGACTGGTTGGACAAACTCCCAAGCACCCTCAAGTATCCTCAAGAGGATAAAGAGCTGGTCCAGTGTTCCACCATCAGGATGTAAACTGCATTGTCCAAGGTTCGACTAACTGCCACCTCAGAGGTACCACCCCTGATCTGGTAAATGGACTGATTCTTATATAGCACTTTTCTACTCTCCCGGGGTACTCAAAGCGCTCTATACAACATGCCTCATTCACCCATTCACACCCACTCATACAAGCACTTCAAGTGCAACCTAAACTACATTCACACACATTCATACTCCGATGAATGCAACTCAGGGTTAGTATCTTGCCCAAGGCATGCAGACTGGGGAAGCCAAGGATCGAACCACCAACCTTCCGATCAGTAGCTGATCTGCTCTACCACCTGAGCCTCAGCCACCCCACACAAAGTAAAAGTTAGACTGATGCAGTACATGAGCACAATGCCTATACAAATATACCTATATCATGCATAAAAGAACTGAAAAATGGTACATACTTCTTCAATTCTAAGTTTTTCCATATTCGAGCATTAAAAATAAATAAAAGAATAAATAAATAATTTGGTCATTTTCAGGTTGTAAAATAATTTAAGTGGAAGCTTAGACGACAGTATTTATAATTATTTAACAAAAAGTAAACTTCACAGCATCACATCTGAAATTAAGTATATTAGCGCAGATACAAGAGGACTTGTTTTGCAGCCATAAGACGTGAACAACTTGTAGTCCCTGAGGAGACCATGAACTCCTCTCTATGTCAAAATATTCCAAATGTGAGGCCATCAGTTAAAATTTGGCCCAAACTGGATCAATGTAAAACAGAAAGGCTGGAAAAACATTACCCACGTTTTTGTTTATTTCATCATGAAATAACTGTCTTAATCGTGTCAATTTATTGATTAAGTGACAGAAGAGTTACATCTTATATTATGGGCTTTCCTTTTAACCCATTAAAGAACACTTTCATTCCACTTTCGTGAACTTCCAAGCACTGTGGAGTTTTGTTTTTCATTTTTTAGTTTAATTGCAATCGAAATCTGGTTAAAGGAACTTACAAGTTCACCATTTTGATATTAAAAAGTAATATAAACAATAAATTCACTTTGTAAGAAGATAGACTCTTTTATTTGGTAAAATATATTTTACAAAATTTTCATTTTGCTCATTATAAAGATAAAAAAATATTCCTAAATCTTCATCAGCATAGAAAAACAATCAAAACAAAAATAAATATACAAACAACCAAGTGAATAAATAAATAAATAAAATAAATAGACAAGCAATTAAATTAACACAGCCGTCATTACAGACATGACAAGAGACAGGTTTTATTGGGCCGTGTGCAGAGATGAAGCCAGCTGTTCTGCTCTCATTAGATGGGCTTTGGTTTCTTTCCTGATCACCTCCCAGGCTTCAGCACTGTGACCCTACAGAAATACCAATATTAGTATTCTTATTGTTATTGAAACAAGTTATTATATCTATTTACTTTAAGGTTGATCTAAAACCCAAATTAATGAGAATGATGTGATCTTACCATTTCCTTTAGGATATGATGTGAGAGTCTCTTAAAGTACATGCGCAGCTTTGTGGTTTTCTTCTTGTGACTGTGGCTCCCAATCTAATTTAATTACAAGCAAAATGACAATTAAGAATATGTCATGTCATGTAAAGTATCATATTCGAATGTAATAAAAACCTAACTGAAAGTGAACTTACACAGGAGTGAAGCTCTTCAGCCTGTTTGTTGACAATATTGAGCAAGTTCCTCACTGTGCTGTCCTCCCATGATGCAGAGCTGTGATCCTCCTCAAACAGGGCAGCCACCTCCTCCAGAATCTGAACTGTGAAAGCCAGTTTATCCTCAGCCTGGAAGAAGAAGAAGATCAAATACAGACCACTTTAGAAATGCTTCAATAATAATAAGAGTGGATTTAAAAGACAAAATTAATCTGTCCTAAGGGAAAATTATGTTTTTTTCTATAAATAGGCAAAAGCTGAGGTTCACTTACTGATGATTTGGACACCTGGTGGTACAGGTGATTAGGGAAGGCCACAGTGACCTCCACTTCAGTGGTGTTACTGGCGTTTTTAGCCTGCAACACATTGAATGTTTTAGTCATCAGATGCTCAAGTGAAATAATTCTAAAACTATTTAAATAACGAATCAACTAATATTAAAACATTAAAACACTCACCATGGTATCAAGCAGATTCAGAGTTTCTTCGTTGTGCTGTCTGAATTTATGATCCATCCATCTGCAGCTTAGCGAGGAGCTTTCAGTGGACAGAGTGAGAAACAGGCAAGCAAAGAGAATCCTGTTCATCATTTTTTTAAAGGTATAAACTTCCTTTGTATGAAGCAAACTCGGATGTCTCCCGGTGTTCTGATGGAGCAGACCTGCAGCGCCGCATTTATAGCAGAGCGAAAATATTTCATTTTCTATATACCTGGGAAACCCGCAGGTACAACAAGCTGTAATGTCGTACACGTGGGATTTAAATTTCCGTCTATAAAAAAAATATCCCACACTTAACAATATATCTTAAAGAAGATAAGATATCATGATGTATGAGGGTTTGACCTCATTATGAGGATTCGTGGACATACACATCCATTTGAACACCTAAGAAACATGACGACAAACTCAACTCACGACTGATGATTTCATTTGTAACCAAATCGTGTATAGGCTTACGTTTTGATACTAAACAGGTAACGTGTTACAGGGATATTAATGCTGCTTTGAGGACATTTTCATCTATTATTGTCAAGAAACGGGCATGTGGCAGGCAGACGGTGGACCCACATGCATGAACAGGTGATGAAACAAAAGTGATCAGATCACAGGTCAGATATATGTTAACGATAACGTCATTGCAAGTACTACATGTGCTGGATTGCTTTTCTTGTTTGTTTGTTTTGTTTTGCTGAGGGGGGCTTTTTTCAGTTATTATTATTTCAGACTCATTCAGAATCGGAGCAGATAAATACTCCTGGTTTGACCTCCACTACCGGTTACATGAGGTTAACACAAATACATCACAACTGATTTACAAGTACAGCAGAAGTGCAAGCTGCTTAATAATGAAGAAACTGCTAAAAAAGCTAAATGCAGGCCACATGAAATGACGCAATGATGCAATGAACCAAGGTAAATACACCTGCTCATTCATACCTACGCCCATTCTTCACTCACGTGGCAGCCGCTTTCATTTTCCTCGGTAAAGAGAAAAAAAATACCCAAAGTGGAAGCTGTAGTTTACGAGTATCACCTATAGGCGGCGTAGAGTTTCTACTTGGAACAAGTGTCACCTGGCAGTTTGCTGCTTTCTGCTGTGTGATTGGCAGAGGAACTTTGAAAAGGTAGTAGGTGTGTGAGGTGAGGTCAGCGCTCCTCGGTGAGGAAGTTCCAGAGACAATTAACTCACTCTGGTGCGAGTGGGTATGTTGTTCGTGTGACGACAAGTTTTAATGGTGTTCAAGCTGTAGATCGACAGCGCACGGGGAAATCGATCAATATTCTGTTGTTGTGATTCCTCTGCAGTTAATTTTTAGTTGTTCTTTTGGTTGATTTGTAATTTCCTTTGGTTAGTCCGTCCAGCCGTAAAGACTGTTATGAATGAAGAGCGGACTAACCTCTCTCGTTGTTATCTTTATCCTTTCGTTTATTAATTTGTGCCACTTCCCTTTTATAAATCCAGACTGCAGGTTACGCATACCGCTGATTCCCAGCTGTGCTGAGACCAGAACTGTTTGCAGTGCGTGCCCAGTGATAAATTGATTGCAGTGTCTCTAAACTGGGTTTAGTGTAGTGCAGTGTAGTGTTATTTGCTCGCACCTTTGGTTTGATAGGTTTAATGTGCAGCTGGAATATTAGTAAAATATGTTTTGAGTCCTGTTTGGGAATGAATGGGAAATGTATGTTTAATTGATGGAATAAATAAATAAATTATACATTTATCTCTTTGACATTTTATTTGACACCTTAGTGCTCTGTTACATATTGTTGTAGACGCCACAGACTTTCTGTTCTCCGTTCACAGCTCCTGCCCTGCTAAAGACTTTTCATAACACACTCTGCAACTTATATGACCTGTATATTTGGCTTTTTATATATTTCAGAACCTGAAAAAACATAAACTTAAATCACTCTATACTCTTTTCTTCTCTCCTGTAATCAACCCTACAACCCTAAATGAAAGCAAACGTGCGTAAGGAGCGTCACTGACGTTTGGCGCACATCCGCTTTCATTTTATTTCATCATAAGTAACGAAATGTGTTCGACGTTGACTGTTTTCATTTTTTAACATTCTTTTTTAAACTGCCATTAATGTCTTGCAACCAGTGGCGGTCCTAGCCTGTTTGGCGCCCCGGGCGAACACTCCCTCTGGAGCCCCCCCCCCCCCCCCCCCCCCCCCCCCACACACACACACACACAAATATTAAGAATTGTACATTAACATAAAATTGTTGGACGGAACCATACTGAATTTCACCAGAGAAACACACATACACACATATGAAGAGAGAGAGTGTATGCATTGTATGCAAACGGCTACCAAACAGCCATCATAATTCGTCATACAATGAGAACAGGACGAATCAACAATTGACAATGACTAATTAATATTAAAATCTGTAACATAATGTATTGTTTGGAGTTTAGTCTGTTACTGTTACTATTTTTACCATTTCTCTTTGGAGCAACTGTAACCCACATTATTTCCTTAGGGATTAATGAAGTATTCTGATTCTGATTGTTTCAGGATGACCTGCCATTATCCAATGACACATCTGCTTACCTGTATCTTTTGCTCGTTTCTCCTCCTCTTCTTTTCTATTTTTTCTAAACTGAGCACCTGATGGCTTTGAACTGTTCTTGTTCATCTTCCATTGGTTTTAATTTTGCACTCCAGTATGAACACAAATTCCCCAACTCAACGATCGCCACAATATAACCTAATAGACCTACACCTAGTTCGCAGATTCACTTTGTCTAAGGTGTATTTCTGGGATTTCACACAACCCAGGATTCAAATCATGAATACATATGGGCTTGGATTTACATCTTTATGAATGAAATGTGCTCTATTTGGAAGCAGCCGGCCCCCCTCCCCTGTCGACAGGCTGTATGTACAGGCTGTAGTGAGTACAAGCTATGTACAGGCTATGAACAGGATATAAATATGAAAAACTATACAGAATATGAAATAAATAACTTTACAGAATCTGAGATATACAGTTATACAGAAATGGGAACTATGCAAGTTGTAGGATTAAAGATTATCGAAGAGAGACCAAACAGCCACTTCACAAGCGCATGGCACAACACAGAAGAGCCACCTCCACAGGACAAGACTCAGCAGTCCATCTGCATCTTAAGGATAAAGGACACTCTTTCGAGGATGCCAATGTTCACATTTTGGACAGAGAGGACAGATGGTTTGAAAGAGGAGTGAAAGAAGCCATATATGTCCACTGTGAGCGACCATCTTTGAACAGAGGCGGTGGTTTACGGCCAGGTTTCACAATGAACTCACCCGAAACTCTGGCTGATTGGGACCCACACCCAGTTTCACACCTTGGCTCAGACGATTAGAGGATCATCAGGGGGTCCTTTTGTCCCTCTGTGGGCGGATACTCCCACTAATATCTGGGACTCTCCACCATTTGACCTTAGAACTGAAGAAGCTTCTCGGATGAGAGGTGAAACGTCTTCAAGTAACTTAAAGAAGTCCAGACGCTTTTCTTTGCAAGCTCCTTTGACTACGATGACCTGGATGACTGAGAACCTTCACAGACAGATCATCAAACTGTAAATTATAAATTTTAAATTGTTATTGATCCCTTTACCCCGAGTCCTAAAGTGTGTATTTATTTTCTTACTCTTCTTATATTTGTTGTTCGTTTACTTGCACTGCTGTAACTGGAGGCTCGGCGTTTCGTCTCTCTATATACCGGACTGTATATAGCGGAGATGACAATAAAGTTTACTTTGACTTCAGCAGCAAGCAGGTGCACCGAGGGCTCTCGCGCTCACTTTTCGCGTATAGAATTTCGAAAAAACATCGGTGCAAATTCTAAGTCAGTATCATGATGTCTCGTGTTTGGTGTTTGTTGGTTTTTTTTATTGTTTTATTTTGCGAGTTGGTTATTAGATGCTATCCAACCAGCCAAAGAATCCCCCGCCGCCCCGCCCTCTCCTCCCTGTGCCACAAGAAGCAGGCGCACCTCGCAAACGGAGGGCGCCCTTACTCCCAGCAATCCGCCCCCCACCACGATGCTGATATCAAAAACCGCTACTGCTTGCAACCCGCAAAGAAGGTGAATACTACTGCCTGAAAATAATTACTGTAAATCTCCAACCTTCAATTTTCCAAGATAAAATAATGTAAGAAAGAATTGAGATGAATATACTTTTACATGACGGTAATTAAAATACACATATATTAAACGACCATTATCCGAGGTTTACTTGAAACCAGCTGAAGGTTAAAAAACTAAAACTAATTTTTATTTTTTTTATTTTAGCTACCTTAATGTCTTGCAAACTGCCAAGAAAGTAAAGACTCCCTGAAAAACATTGCTGTAAATCTCCTATCTTCAATTTTCCAAGATTAAAATCAAGAAGTAAAAACAGATTTTGGATAAATAAACTTTTACTTGACGGTAATTAAATTACATTTAAACTAATTAAACTAATTAAACGACTGTTGTTCTACGTTTACTTTAAAATCGCCTAAAGGTTTCATGTTAATCGCAAGTATTAAGAGATTGACATAGAGGTGGAGATTTGTGTTTTTATGCTTTTATGTGGTAACTTGACGTCATCTCATGGTGCTGCTGCCTCAGTTTTTGTTATATCATAGCCAATTTTTGTACAACACTGTCTTTATATGACACAATTATCATAAAAAAACAACAAAACAAAAAAAACACAAACACAAACTAAAAAAAATGACATAAATCTTTTTTCTGGTTCACGTTTTTCTAGTTTCTACTTGATAGAGTTAGAAAACGAAATCTTGCACTCTCTATAAATGAAAGAACAGATATTAAATCTTAAAAGGATGACATAAATCTACTATGTTTTTACTTTTGAGACGATTATCCAGCTGATTAGAAAATGAAATAGGTGTGTCCTTGGGCTTTGCTATAAATGAAGCGCCTGAGGTTTGCTCCATCAGAACACCAGGAGACCTGAGAATTTGCTTCACACTAAGGAAATTTCTACATTTTTCAAAAATGATCAGCAGGATTTTCATCGCTTGCCTGTTTCTCGGGATGTACAGTACGGGCTCTTTGCTAGGTTGCAAATGGATTGTAAAAGATCAAGACGACATAAACCATCAATTCCATGTGTACAACAACAGAGCTTTGGGTTTCCTTGATATGATGGTGAGTGCACTTCTTTGCATAATGTTTAACATGGTATTGATTTATATAGTTTGATTAGTTCCATGGATATGATGCGTGTGCGTGTTTTGTGTGTGATTCAGATTACTAACACCACTAAGGATGCTGAAATTGAGCACACAGTGGCTTTCCCTAATCAACTGTATCACCAGAAGTCCAAAGCAACAGTAAGTCATCCCCAGCTTTTTACATAAAGTTGTTTCTTTTTTAATGAAAGAATGGAAAGTGTCGTGATTGCAAATCCACAAAAGTTTGTCTTTACCTATATATAGACTGTTCAGCTATGAAAGGGTCGAAGGGATTCTCTCCCACAGAGCCAAGGGAGTTGTCTCTTATCACGACTCTGTCATAACTCCTGTGCATAAAAATGTATAATTCAAAGACAAAACACAACAATGTTATTTTCAAACATTTGTTCCTGTGCAAACAAAGATTTTCGGTCCCTGGGAAATTTCTCATAGCTGTGTGGATTCTTGTTCTTTGACTATTCAGCCATCTTGAAGTTTTAAAGAAGTATGATCTCTTCTTCTTCATCTTCGTCTTCTTCTTCTTCTAGGATGAGGATAAACTGGCTTTCATAGTTTAGATTCTGGAGGAGGTGGCTGCCCTGTTTGAGGAGGATCACAGCTCTGCCTCATGGGAGGAGAACACAGTGGAGAACTTTCTCAATATTGTGAACAAACAGGCTGAAGAGCTTCGCTCCTGTGTAAGTTCACTTTCATTTGTTTTTGTAATTTTACAATGAATTCAGTCTCTCTTGTGTAAAAGACCTGACAACTGTGAAGTTGTCAGGTCTTTTACAGTTAAAGTGGTGAATGATTTATTTAAATATATTTTGTTTTATTTCTCTTGATTTATTTAGATTGGAAGCCACAGTTACACGACACAGAAGGTGCAACGGCGGACAGAAATGTATTTCAAGAGACTCTCAAATGAAATCCTAAAGAAAAATGTAAGCCGGCATTATTTTTTTTTACTGAGCCTGTATTTAGTATTTAGCTATGACAGATTTTACACCGCTGGTATTTTAATAATGATAATATTGTTTTGTCTGTAGGGTTACAGTGCTGAAGCCTGGGAGACGATCAGGAACATAACAGAAGATCATCTGAGTCAATGCGCATTCCTGGTTAACTCTCTGGGAAATGCCCACTAAAACTTGTCTTTCGGATAAATTTTTAAAATGTATTTGTATTTCTTAATTGGTTTAATTTATTTATTGTATTCATAATATTGACACTATTATTTATTTTTAGTATTTGTGTATTATTTATTCATTTATTTATTAGATTTCTGAACATTTTCCATAAAATAAACTAGACATATTATTTGATATGTTAAAGTCAATAAATATTTTCTTATCACACAAATTGAAATTGTTGACTTTTCTGTTCCTGAAATATCAAGAATAATGGTTATGCACTTATTTTTAATGAGTGCAATCAAACATTAGACACATTGTCCAGATTTATATAGAAAGATTGTTTTGATTCTTCACAAAAGCTCTTATAACATAGAAAGTAGAAGTACTGATACCTCATGTGGAGTGAGTATGAGCACCAAGACCACTTTAGAGACTTTCTTTGGTTTGGTTTCTTTTGGTTTATAAAGTATGACGAGTAAACTGAGAGCTTTGCCTTTACACTCAGCTCTCTCTTCACCCTGATGGACCAGTACAGCAGCCGCAGCACTGATCTGTCTGTCAATGTCCTTCCCCCTTCTCCCATCACTCGTGAACAGGGCCCCAAGATACTTAAACTCCTCCACTCGGGGCACAAACTCATCCCTGATCACGAGTGGACAGTCCACCCTTTTCTGGCTGAGCACCATGGCCTTAGATTTGGAGGTGCTATTCTCATTCACTTCATTACATTTGGCTGTGCAGCATTCCAGTGCGAGCTGGAGGTCATCAGCCGATGAAGGCAATAGAACAACATCATATACGAAATGCAGAGCTGAGATTCAGAGAACATCTGAGCCTTCTGCCACTTGGCTACACCTAGAAATTCTCTAAATACAAATTATGAACAGAACCGGTGACCAGGGCGGCCCTGGTGGAATCCATCACCCACCGGAAACCAGTCTGACTTATTGCTCATTGCTGGCTATGCGGACCAAGCTCCTGAAATGGTTGTATGAGAATTGAGTGGTCCATAGCAATGGGCCAAACAGCCCATACTCCTGAAGTACCTTCCACAAGACACTCTGACGGACATGGTCGAGTGCCTTCTCCGGGTCCACAAAGCCCATGTAGACTGGTTGGACAAACTCCCATGCACCCTCAAGTATCCTCAAGAGGATAAAGAGCTGGTCCAGTGTTCCACCATCAGGATGTAAACTGCATTGTCCAAGGTTCGACTAACTGCCACCTCAGAGGTACCACCCCTGATCTGGTAAATGGACTGATTCTTATATAGCACTTTTCTACTCTCCCGGGGTACTCAAAGCGCTCTATACAACATGCCTCATTCACCCATTCACACCCACTCATACAAGCACTTCAAGTGCAACCTAAACTACATTCACACACATTCATACTCCGATGAATGCAACTCAGGGTTAGTATCTTGCCCAAGGCATGCAGACTGGGGAAGCCAAGGATCGAACCACCAACCTTCCGATCAGTAGCTGATCTGCTCTACTACCTGAGCCTCAGCCACCCCACACAAAGTAAAAGTTAGACTGATGCAGTACATGAGCACAATGCCTATACAAATATACCTATATCATGCATAAAAGAACTGAAAAATGGTACATACTTCTTCAATTCTAAGTTTTTCCATATTCGAGCATTAAAAATAAATAAAAGAATAAATAAATAATTTGGTCATTTTCAGGTTGTAAAATAATTTAAGTGGAAGCTTAGACGACAGTATTTATAATTATTTAACAAAAAGTAAACTTCACAGCATCACATCTGAAATTAAGTATATTAGCGCAGATACAAGAGGACTTGTTTTGCAGCCATAAGACGTGAACAACTTGTAGTCCCTGAGGAGACCATGAACTCCTCTCTATGTCAAAATATTCCAAATGTGAGGCCATCAGTTAAAATTTGGCCCAAACTGGATCAATGTAAAACAGAAAGGCTGGAAAAACATTACCCACGTTTTTGTTTATTTCATCATGAAATAACTGTCTTAATCGTGTCAATTTATTGATTAAGTGACAGAAGAGTTACATCTTATATTATGGGCTTTCCTTTTAACCCATTAAAGAACACTTTCATTCCACTTTCGTGAACTTCCAAGCACTGTGGAGTTTTGTTTTTCATTTTTTAGTTTAATTGCAATCGAAATCTGGTTAAAGGAACTTACAAGTTCACCATTTTGATATTAAAAAGTAATATAAACAATAAATTCACTTTGTAAGAAGATAGATTCTTTTATTTGGTAAAATATATTTTACAAAATGTTCATTTTGCTCATTATAAAGATAAAAAATATTCCTAAATCTTCATCAGCACAGAAAAACAATCAAAACAAAACAAAAATGAATATACAAACAACCAAGTGAATAAATAAATAAATAAAATAAATAGACAAGCAATTAAATTAACACAGCCGTCATTACAGACATGACAAGAGACAGGTTTTATTGGGCCGTGTGCAGAGATGAAGCCAGCTGTTCTGCTCTCATTAGATGGGCTTTGGTTTCTTTCCTGATCACCTCCCAGGCTTCAGCACTGTGACCCTACAGAAATACCAATATTAGTATTCTTATTGTTATTGAAACAAGTTATTATATCTATTTATCTTAAGGATGATCTAAACCCCAAATTAATGAGAATGATGTGATCTTACCATTTCCTTTAGGATATGATGTGAGAGTCTCTTAAAGTACATGCGCAGCTTTGTGGTTTTCTTCTTGTGACTGTGGCTCCCAATCTAATTTAATTACAAGCAAAATGACAATTAAGAATATGTCATGTCATGTAAAGTATCATATTCGAATGTAATAAAAACCTAACTGAAAGTGAACTTACACAGGAGTGAAGCTCTTCAGCCTGTTTGCTGACAATATTGAGCAAGTTCCTCACTGTGCTGTCCTCCCATGATGCAGCGCTGTGATCCTCCTCAAACAGGGCAGCCACCTCCTCCAGAATCTGAACTGTGAAAGCCAGTTTATCCTCAGCCTGGAAGAAGAAGAAGATCAAATACAGACCACTTTAGAAATGCTTCAATAATAATAAGAGTGGATTTAAAAGACAAAATTAATCTGTCCTAAGGGAAAATTATGTTTTTTTCTATAAATAGGCAAAAGCTGAGGTTCACTTACTGATGATTTGGACACCTGGTGGTACAGGTGATTAGGGAAGGCCACAGTGACCTCCACTTCAGTGGTGTTAGTGGCGTTTTTAGCCTGCAACACATTGAATGTTTTAGTCATCAGATGCTCAAGTGAAATAATTCTAAAACTATTTAAATAACGAATCAACTAATATTAAAACATTAAAACACTCACCATGGTATCAAGCAGATTCAGAGTTTCTTCGTTGTGCTGTCTGAATTTATGATCCATCCATCTGCAGCTTAGCGAGGAGCTTTCAGTGGACAGAGTGAGAAACAGGCAAGCAAAGAGAATCCTGTTCATCATTTTTTTTAAAGGTATAAACTTCCTTTGTATGAAGCAAACTCGGATGTCTCCCGGTGTTCTGATGGAGCAGACCTGCAGCGCCGCATTTATAGCAGAGCGAAAATATTTCATTTTCTATATACCTGGGAAACCCGCAGGTACAACAAGCTGTAATGTCGTACACGTGGGATTTAAATTTCCGTCTATAAAAAAAATATCCCACACTTAACAATATATCTTAAAGAAGATAAGATATCATGATGTATGAGGGTTTGACCTCATTATGAGGATTCGTGGACATACACATCCATTTGAACACCTAAGAAACATGACGACAAACTCAACTCACGACTGATGATTTCATTTGTAACCAAATCGTGTATAGGCTTACGTTTTGATACTAAACAGGTAACGTGTTACAGGGATATTAATGCTGCTTTGAGGACATTTTCATCTATTATTGTCAAGAAACGGGCATGTGGCAGGCAGACGGTGGACCCACATGCATGAACAGGTGATGAAACAAAAGTGATCAGATCACAGGTCAGATATATGTTAACGATAACGTCATTGCAAGTACTACATGTGCTGGATTGCTTTTCTTGTTTGTTTGTTTTGTTTTGCTGAGGGGGGCTTTTTTCAGTTATTATTATTTCAGACTCGGAGCAGATAAATACTCCTGGTTTGACCTCCACTACCGGTTACATGAGGTTAACACAAATACATCACAACTGATTTACAAGTACAGCAGAAGTGCAAGCTGCTTAATAATGAAGAAACTGCTGAAAAAGCTAAATGCAGGCCACATGAAATGACGCAATGATGCAATGAACCAAGGTAAATACACCTGCTCATTCATACCTACGCCCATTCTTCACTCACGTGGCAGCCGCTTTCATTTTCCTCGGTAAAGAGAAAAAAAATACCCAAAGTGGAAGCTGTAGTTTACGAGTATCACCTATAGGCGGCGTAGAGTTTCTACTTGGAACAAGTGTCACCTGGCAGTTTGCTGCTTGCTGCCGTGTGATTGGCAGAGGAACTTTGAAAGTTAATAGGTGTGTGAGGTGAGGTCAGCGCTCCTCGGTGAGGAAGTTCCAGAGACAATTAACTCACTCTGGTGCGAGTGGGTATGTTGTTCGTGTGACGTTTTAATGGTGTTCAAGCTGTAGATCGACAGCGCGCGATCAATATTCTGTTGTTGTGATGCCTCTGCAGTTAATGTTTCTTTTTGGTTGATTTGTAATTTCCTTTGGTTAGTCCGTCCAGCCGTAAAGACTGTTATGAATGAAGAGCGGACTAACCTCTCTCGTTGTTATCTTTATCTTTTCGTTTATTAATTTGTGCCACTTCCCTTTTATAAATCCAGACTGCAGGTTACGCATACCGCTGATTCCCAGCTGTGCTGAGACCAGAACTGTTTGCAGTGCGTGCCCAGTGGTAAATTGATTGCAGTGTCTCTAAACTGGGTTTAGTGTAGTGCAGTGTAGTGTTATTTGCTCGCACCTTTGGTTTGATAGGTTTAATGTGCAGCTGGAATATTAGTAAAATATGTTTTGAGTCCTGTTTGGGAATGAATGGGAAATGTATGTTTAATTGATGGAATAAATAAATAAATTATACATTTATCTCTTTGACATTTTATTTGACACCTTAGTGCTCTGTTACATATTGTTGTAGACGCCACAGACTTTCTGTTCTCCGTTCACAGCTCCTGCCCTGCTAAAGACTTTTCATAACACACTCTGCAACTTATATGACCTGTATATTTGGCTTTTTATATATTTCAGAACCTGAAAAAACATAAACTTAAATCACTCTATACTCTTTTCTTCTCTCCTGTAATCAACCCTACAACCCTAAATGAAAACAAACGTGCGTAAGGAGCGTCACTGACGTTTGGCGCACATCCGCTTTCATTTTATTTCATCATAAGTAACGAAATGTGTTCGACGTTGACTGTTTTCATTTTTTAACATTTTTTTTTAAAACTGCCATTAATGTCTTGCAACCAGTGGCGGTCCTAGCCTGTTTGGCGCCCCGGGCGAACACTCCCTCTGGAGCCCCCCCCCCCATCACACACACACACACACACAAAACATATTAGGAATTGTACAGTAACATAAAACTGTTGGACGGAACCATACTGAATTTCGCCAGAGAAACACACACACACGCACACACACACACACACACACACACACACACACACACACACATACACACACATACATACATATGAAGAGAGAGAGAGTATGCATTGTATGCAAACGGTGACCAAACAGCCATCATAATTCGTCATACAATGAGAACAGGACTATTTTTACCATTTCTCTTTGGAGCAACTGTAACCCACATTATTTCCTTAGGGAATGAAGTATTCTGATTCTGATTGTTTCAGGATGACCTGCCATTATCCAATGACACATCTGCTTACCTGTATCTTTTGCTCGTTTCTCCTCCTCTTCTTTTCTATTTTTTCTAAACTGAGCACCTGATGGCTTTGAACTGTTCTTGTCCATCTTCCATTGGTTTTAATTTTGCACTCCAGTATGAACACAAATTCCCCAACTCAACGATCGCCACAATATAACCTAATAGACCTACACCTAGTTCGCAGATTCACTTTGTCTAAGGTGTATTTCTGGGATTTCACACAACCCAGGATTCAAATCATGAATACATATGGGCTTGGATTTACATCTTTATGAATGAAATGTGCTCTATTTGGAAGCAGCCGGCCCCCCTCCCCTGTCGACAGGCTGTGTGTGAGATCATCAAACTTCAAAGTTCACCAGGGAAGACACAAAGGATAACTGTTTGCCTTTCCTGGACTGCGCTGTGCACATTGAAGAGAATGGCAACCTCAACATCGAAGTTTACCAGAAGCCCACACACACGGACCAGTACCTCCTGTTCGACTCCCATCACCCTCTGGAACACAAACTTGGAGTAATTAGGACCCTACACCACCGGGCAGAACATGTTCCCTCTAAGCCTGAAGGAAAAAAGAAGGAACACACACATGTAAAGGAAGCACTCAAAACGTGCGGCTATCCTAAATGGGCGTTCTTAAAGTCAGCAAAGAGGCACAGAAAAGAAGATCAGACACCAGCGAGGGAGGATAAGAAAGACAGACGCAACAACATTGTCATCCCCTATGTAGCCGGTGTATCAGAAAAACTCAGGAGAGTTTTCTCCAAGCACGACATCCCAGTGTATTTCAGACCCAGCAACACGCTCAGACAAAAACTGGTTCACCCGAAAGACAAAACGCCAAAACACAGACTTAACAATGTGGTGTATGCTGTACAGTGCAGCGAGGAATGCCCAGACCTCTACATTGGAGAGACCAAACAGCCACTTCACAAGCGCATGGTACAACACAGAAGAGCCACCTCCACAGGACAAGACTCAGCAGTCCATCTGCATCTTAAGGATAAAGGACACTCTTTCGAGGATGCCAATGTTCACATTTTGGACAGAGAGGACAGATGGTTTGAAAGAGGAGTGAAAGAAGCCATCTATGTCCACTGTGAGCGACCATCTTTGAACAGAGGCGGTGGTTTACGACACCAACTCTCTGCCATCTATAATCCAGTTTTGAGATCCCTTCCCAGACGCCTTAACGCCCACTCACATCCTGGGCCATCTGACCTCAGGAATTCGCATGATAAGGTGGGGCCAGGTTTCACAATGAACTCACCCGAAACTCTGGCTGATTGGGACCCACACCCAGTTTCCCACCTTGGCTCAGGCGATTAGAGGATCATCAGGGGGTCCTTTTGTCCCTCTGTGGGGGGTTTATATCTGGGACTCTCCACCATTTGACCTTAGAACTGAAGAAGCTTCTCGGATGAGAGGTGAAACGTCTTCAAGTAACTTAAAGAAGTCCAGACGCTTTTCTTTGCAAGCTCCTTTGACTACGATGACCTGGATGACTGAGAACCTTCACAGACAGATCATCAAACTGTAAATTATAAATTTTAAGTTGTTATTGATCCCTTTACCCCGAGTCCTAAAGTGTGTATTTATTTTCTTACTCTTCTTATATTTGTTGTTCGTTTACTTGCACTGCTGTAACTGGAGGCTCGGCGTTTCGTCTCTCTATATACTGGACTGTATATAGCGGAGATGACAATAAAGTTTACTTTGACTTCAGCAGCAAGCAGGCGCACCGAGGGCTCTCGCGCTCACTTTTCGCGTATAGAATTAGAATGATAAGTCAGTATCATGATGTCTCGTGTTTGGTGTTTGTTGGTTTTTTTATTGTTTTATTTTGCGAGTTGGTTATTAGATGCTATCCAACCAGCCAAAGAATCCCCCGCCGCCCCGCCCTCTCCTCCCTGTGCCACAAGAAGCAGGCGCACCTCGCAAACGGAGGGCGCCCTTACTCCCAGCAAATGGGCGATAGAAAACCGATGGTGCCTATGCCATTCCCAATACGCGCTGGCTGATGTCTGGGCAGCATGAGTACGAGCAATTTATTTATTTATTTATATTTGCCGATGCCCGTGAATCCGCCCCCCACCACGATGCTGATATCAAAAACCGCTACTGCTTGCAACCCGCAAAGAAGGTGAATACTACTGCCTGAAAATAATTACTGTAAATCTCCAACCTTCAATTTTCCAAGATAAAATAATGTAAGAAAGAATTGAGATGAATATACTTTTACATGACGGTAATTAAAATACACATATATTAAACGACCATTATCCGAGGTTTACTTGAAACCAGCTGAAGGTTAAAAAACTAAAACTTTTTTTTTTTTTTTTAATTTTAGCTACCTTAATGTCTTGCAAACTGCCAAGAAAGTAAAGACTCCCTGAAAAACATTGCTGTAAATCTCCTATCTTAAATTTTCCAAGATTAAAATCAAGAAGTAAAAACAGATTTCGGATAAATAAACTTTTACTTGACAGTAATTAAATTACATTTAAACTAATTGAACTAATTAAACTAATTAAACTAATTAAACGACTGTTGTTCTACGTTTACTTTAAAATCGCCTAAAGGTTTCATGTTAATCGCAAGTATTAAGAGATTGACATAGAGGTGGAGATTTGTGTTTTTATGCTTTTATGTGGTAACTTGACGTCATCTCATGGTGCTGCTGCCTCAGTTTTTGTTATATCATAGCCAATTTTTGTACAACACTGTCTTTATATGACACAATTATCATAAAAAAACAACAACAAAAAAAAACACAAACACAAACTAAAAAAAATGACATAAATCTTTTTTCTGGTTCACGTTTTTCTAGTTTCTACTTGATAGAGTTAGAAAACGAAATCTTGCACTCTCTATAAATGAAAGAACAGATATTAAATCTTAAAAGGATGACATAAATCTGCTATGTTTTTACTTTTGAGACGATTATCCAGATGATTAGAAAATGAAATAGGTGTGTCCTTGGGCTTTGCTATAAATGAAGCGCCTGAGGTTTGCTCCATCAGAACACCAGGAGACCTGAGAATTTGCTTCACACTAAGGAAATTTCTACATTTTTCAAAAATGATCAGCAGGATTTTCATCGCTTGCCTGTTTCTCGGGATGTACAGTACGGGCTCTTTGCTAGGTTGCAAATGGATTGTAAATGATCAAGACGACATAAACCATCAATTCCATGTGTACAACAACAGAGCTTTGGGTTTCCTTGATATGATGGTGAGTGCACTTCTTTGCATAATGTTTAACATGGTATTGATTTATATAGTTTGATTAGTTCCATGGATATGATGCGTGTGCGTGTTTTGTGTGTGATGCAGATTACTAACACCACTAAGGATGCTGAAATTGAGCACACAGTGGCTTTCCCTAATCAACTGTATCACCAGAAGTCCAAAGCAACAGTAAGTCATCCCCAGCTTTTTACATAAAGTTGTTTCTTTTTTAATGAAAGAATGGAAAGTGTCGTGATTGCAAATCCACAAAAGTTTGTCTTTACCTATATATAGACTGTTCAGCTATGAAAGGGTCGAAGGGATTCTCTCCCACAGAGCCAAGGGAGTTGTCTCTTATCACGACTCTGTCATAACTCCTGTGCATAAAAATGTATAATTCAAAGACAAAACACAACAATGTTATTTTCAAACATTTGTTCCTGTGCAAACAAAGATTTTCGGTCCCTGGGAAATTTCTCATAGCTGTGTGGATTCTTGTTCTTTGACTATTCAGCCATCTTGAAGTTTTAAAGAAGTATGATCTCTTCTTCTTCATCTTCGTCTTCTTCTTCTTCTAGGATGAGGATAAACTGGCTTTCATAGTTCAGATTCTGGAGGAGGTGGCTGCCCTGTTTGAGGAGGATCACAGCTCTGCCTCATGGGAGGAGAACACAGTGGAGAACTTTCTCAATATTGTGAACAAACAGGCTGAAGAGCTTCGCTCCTGTGTAAGTTCACTTACATTTGTTTTTGTAATTTTACAATGAATTCAGTCTCTCTTGTGTAAAAGACCTGACAACTGTGAATAAGTTAAAGTGGTGAATGATTTATTTAAATATATTTTGTTTTATTTCTCTTGATTTATTTAGATTGGAAGCCACAGTTACACGACACAGAAGGTGCAACGGCGGACAGAAATGTATTTCAAGAGACTCTCAAATGAAATCCTAAAGAAAAATGTAAGCCGGCATTTTTTTTTTTTACTGAGCCTGTATTTAGTATTTAGCTATGACAGATTTTACACCGCTGGTATTTTAATAATGATAATATTGTTTTGTCTGTAGGGTTACAGTGCTGAAGCCTGGGAGACGATCAGGAACATAACAGAAGATCATCTGAGTCAATGCGCATTCCTGGTTAACTCTCTGGGAAATGCCCACTAAAACTTGTCTTTCGGATAAATTTTTAAAATGTATTTGTATTTCTTAATTGGTTTAATTTATTTATTGTATTCATAATATTGACACTAGTATTTATTTTTGTATTATTTATTCATTTATTTATTAGATTTCTGAACATTTTCCATAAAATAAACTAGACATATTATTTGATATGTTAAAGTCAATAAATATTTTCTTATCACACAAATTGAAATTGTTGACTTTTCTGTTCCTGAAATATCAAGAATAATGGTTATGCACTTATTTTTAATGAGTGCAATCAAACATTAGACACATTGTCCAGATTTATATAGAAAGATTGTTTTGATTCTTCACAAAAGCTCTTATAACATAGAAAGTAGAAGTACTGATACCTCATGTGGAGTGAGTATGAGCACCAAGACCACTTTAGAGACTTTCTTTGGTTTGGTTTCTTTTGGTTTATAAAGTATGACGAGTAAACTGAGAGCTTTGCCTTTACACTCAGCTCTCTCTTCACCCTGATGGACCAGTACAGCAGCCGCAGCACTGATCTGTCTGTCAATGTCCTTCCCCCTTCTCCCATCACTCGTGAACAGGACCCCAAGATACTTAAACTCCTCCACTCGGGGCACAAACTCATCCCTGATCACGAGTGGACAGTCCACCCTTTTCTGGCTGAGCACCATGGCCTTAGATTTGGAGGTGCTATTCTCATTCACTTCATTACATTTGGCTGTGCAGCATTCCAGTGTGAGCTGGAGGTCATCAGCCGATGAAGGCAATAGAACAACATCATATATGAAATGCAGAGCTGAGATTCAGAGAACATCTGAGCCTTCTGCCACTTGGCTACACCTAGAAATTCTCTAAATACAAATTATGAACAGAACCGGTGATAAGGGCGGCCCTGGTGGAATCCATCACCCACCGGAAACCAGTCTGACTTATTGCTCATTGCTGGCTATGCGGACCAAGCTCCTGAAATGGTTGTATGAGAATTGAGTGGTCCATAGCAATGGGCCAAACAGCCCATACTCCTGAAGTACCTTCCACAAGACACTCTGACGGACATGGTCGAGTGCCTTCTCCGGGTCCACAAAGCCCATGTAGACTGGTTGGACAAACTCCCATGCACCCTCAAGTATCCTCAAGAGGATAAAGAGCTGGTCCAGTGTTCCACCATCAGGATGTAAACTGCATTGTCCAAGGTTCGACTAACTGCCACACTTTTCTACTCTCCCGGGGTACTCAAAGCGCTCTATACAACATGCCTCATTCACCCATTCACACCCACTCATACAAGCACTTCAAGTGCAACCTAAACTACATTCACACACATTCATACTCCGATGAATGCAACTCAGGGTTAGTATCTTGCCCAAGGCATGCAGACTGGGGAAGCCAAGGATCGAACCACCAACCTTCCGATCAGTAGCTGATCTGCTCTACCACCTGAGCCTCAGCCACCCCACACAAAGTAAAAGTTAGACTGATGCAGTACATGAGCACAATGCCTATACAAATATAACTATATCATGCATAAAAGAACTGAAAAATGGTACATACTTCTTCAATTCTAAGTTTTTCCATATTCGAGCATTAAAAATAAATAAAAGAATAAATAAATAATTTGGTCATTTTCAGGTTGTAAAATAATTTAAGTGGAAGCTTAGACGACAGTATTTATAATTATTTAACAAAAAGTAAACTTCACAGCATCACATCTGAAATTAAGTATTTTAGCACAGATACAAGAGGACTTGTTTTGCAGCCATAAGATGTGAACAACTTGTAGTCCCTGAGGAGACCATGAACTCCTCTCTATGTCAAAATATTCCAAATGTGAGGCCATCAGTTAAAATTTGGCCCAAACTGGATCAATGTAAAACAGAAAGGCTGGAAAAACATTATCCACGTTTTTGTTTATTTCATCATGAAATAACTGTCTTAATCGTGTCAATTTATTGATTAAGTGACAGAAGAGTTACATCTTATATTATGGGCTTTCCTTTTAACCCATTAAAGAACACTTTCATTCCACTTTCGTGAACTTCCAAGCACTGTGGAGTTTTGTTTTTCATTTTTTAGTTTAATTGCAATCGAAATCTGGTTAAAGGAACTTACAAGTTCACCATTTTGATATTAAAAAGTAATATAAACAATAAATTCACTTTGTAAGAAGATAGATTCTTTTATTTGGTAAAATATATTTTACAAAATGTTCATTTTGCTCATTATAAAGATAAAAAAATATTCCTAAATCTTCATCAGCATAGAAAAACAATCAAAACAAAAATATACAAATAACCAAGTAACTAAATAAATAAATAAATAAATAAAATAAATAGACAAGCAATTAAATTAACACAGCCGTCATTACAGACATGACAAGAGACAGGTTTTATTGGGCCGTGTGCAGAGATGAAGCCAGCTGTTCTGCTCTCATTAGATGGGCTTTGGCTTCTTTCCTGATCACCTCCCAGGCTTCAGCACTGTGACGCTACAGAAATACCAATATTAATATTCTTATTGTTATTGAAACAAGTTATTATATCTATTTACTTTAAGGTTGATCTAAAACCCAAATTAATGAGAATGATGTGATCTTACCATTTCCTTTAGGATATGATGTGAGAGTCTCTTAAAGTACATGTGCAGCTTTGTGGTTTTCTTCTTGTGACTGTGGCTCCCAATCTAATTTAATTACAAGCAAAATGACAATTAAGAATATGTCATGTCATGTAAAGTATCATATTCGAATGTAATAAAAACCTAACTGAAAGTGAACTTACACAGGAGTGAAGCTCTTCAGCCTGTTTGTTGACAATATTGAGCAAGTTCCTCACTGTGCTGTCCTCCCATGATGCAGAGCTGTGATCCTCCTCAAACAGGGCAGCCACCTCCTCCAGAATCTGAACTGTGAAAGCCAGTTTATCCTCAGCCTGGAAGAAGAAGAAGATCAAATACAGACCACTTTAGAAATGCTTCAATAATAATAAGAGTGGATTTAAAAGACCAAATTAATCTGTCCCAAGGGAAAATTATGTTTTTTTCTATAAATAGGCAAAAGCTGAGGTTCACTTACTGATGATTTGGACACCTGGTGATACAGGTGATTAGGGAAGGCCACAGTGACCTCCACTTCAGTGGTGTTAGTGGAGTTTTTAGCCTGAAACACATTGAGTGTTTTAGTCATCAGATGCTAAATTGAAATAATTCTTTCACGAAAAATAACAAATTAACTAATATTAAAGCATTAAACACTCACCATGGTATCAATTAGATTCAGAGTTTCTTCGTTGTGCTGTCTGAATTTATGATCCATCCATCTGCAGCTTAGCGAGGAGCTTTCAGTGGACAGAGCAAGAAACAGGCAAGCAAAGAGAATCCTGTTCATCATTTTTTAAAGGTATAAACTTCCTTTGTATGAAGCAAACTCGGATGTCTCCCGGTGTTCTGATGGAGCAGACCTGCAGCGCCGCATTTATAGCAGAGCGAACATATTTCATTTTCCATACCTGGGAAACCCGCAGGTGAGCGGGTTGAGGCCTCAACGTACAACAGGCTGTAATGTCGGAAATCTCAGATTAGAATTTGCATCCAAATCAAAGAAAATATTCCACAGTGGAGGATAGGCAGCGTTTTTAAACAAGCTAAGGTATCACCCTCGTTAATTTAGTAATTTACGTCACTACGAGTTACCTGCCAAACATAAATACATGAACTTAAATACGTGAAACACAAAACAAGAAACACATCTCACAGCTGATTTTTTTCCCCATTAGGCTACCTCTACATGTTTCTGAAATAGTTAAGTTGTGATATGAAAAAAATTACGTCTTCCTTGAATATTTATCTCGATTTTAGCGCCAGTTTACACCCCGAAAATAAAAATAATTAAATACAATGAGATTTCATTAACGGCCACCTTACTTAAATCTGTGTAATTTATAATAAAAGCTGGTACTGCACATTTCATCAATTTGCATTACTTGTTTGTGTTTTTTTTTTTCCTTTTTTCGGCATCTTTTTTTCACACAGCACACAGTGTTTTCGGTTTGAACAACGAACAATGTATTTTTGTCACAGTTGGAATTACTCAGTTGCTTCTTTTACCTAACGCTCCAGGTCTATTGCACAGTGTCCATGTGTGCTATAAAAGGGAAGTTCTTACTTTCAGAAACTGAAAGTGGCTTGATGACTGTGCGGAATGTGTCGTAACGCGAACCGATGAGTGACATTTCGCCTTGTTTTATCTTGAACCTGTGGCTTCCCTGTGTGAACCAGGTAACCTATACGGAAAACTGCTTCACGTCTTAATCGGAAGATTAGCCCATGTTTTCATCTCAATTGAGAAATAATGAATAAAGACACTACTATTGTATAGGCAGACACGAGATCAGTAACCCTGACTGAAACCCACAATTTCAATTTTCAAAATTTTCTGGACCGGTACAGGACAAATACGGCCTAGCTTGAATTGTGACCACTATAAAAAGCATAAAAACTCTCATTTTGAAGACCCTGAGTAATTTATCGCCTGTAGATTTGATTAAGCAATTCACTGTATATTGGAATGAACAACACTAATACCCCAGTGCAGGTGGTTCTGATGTCATGCAAATGTGAGCATATATTCACTGGTACATATATTAACGAATTAATAAAATATTAGCATTTGTGAATTTTGTAGCTCATTTTTAAACACTTAAGTAACCCTTAAGAAGAGTAACTCTTCTTTATCTGACGGACTTATTGCACCAATATGCCAGATCACACTCGTCTAGATCACTGGAGCAGATCTCGAAATTTCAGGTTAGGTCTATTTACCGTTTCCACTACATTATGATCCTATATTACTTAAAGCGTCATTTTTAGTTTCTTTAATTAACTCATTTTTTATTCATTTTATTATATACTGATTTAAAATAAAGTCGATCTAAACTTCTGCTTGTGTGGTCACGTTAACCTGTGTCAGTTTGTGTGCTAAGCAATGATGAGAAATTAGTTTGTGAGTTCGAGAATTGCATTCGAAATCCAGTTAATCCTGCAACCTGGAAGAACAATCACAGACTACCTAACAGATACTTTTACACCACTGCTCAGGAAATTTTTAAAAGGAAAGGTCAATGTATTTATTACATCCAGTGATTTTGTTTAAAAGAAGAAGAAGAAGAAGAAGAAGAAGAAGAAGAAGAAGAAGAAGAAGAAGAAGAAGAAGAAGAAGAAGAAGAGAAGTAGGTTTAGAAGTAAAAGCTGGGGACGCCTGACGGTACAGATGATTGGGGAAGGGTATATTTTCCTCCACTTCAGTGGTGTTGGTTCAGTTATCCTGCATTAAACTCATCAAGTGTTTAAAGCATCAAACACAATATTGAAATATTTAAACTAAACAAAAATCCAACTTATTAGATGGCATTGAGTAGCTTTAGTAGCTTTTTATTATAAATTCAAAGTTTCAGATTTTATCACTGGAATAGCTTGTGTTTTGGTATAAAAAAAAATATAATGTGTTACAACAATATCATTCCAACTTTATTACATTTAGACTATTATACAATTAAAATGATTTGTTAGCTGCTGAATTTGGGTATTGTGCATTTACACATGAATTATTTCCACAGATTGTTAATGGTTTGGTTTGGTTAATTGTTTTCTTATTCCTGGGTACTTTTCCACTAGGGCACAACCCTTTACTGTACGCTGACCTATGTGATTTTTTTATGATTACTCAGTTGCTTGTGTGGAAAACTAATACTTCATAAATAAATGAAACTGCACAGTATCCACACGAGACATAAAAAGGAAGCGATAAAAAGTGGCTTTGTGGTTCTGCAACTGTTGCCATTCAGCATTCATTCAAAGGAACCGGCCAGTGATATTTCACCTTCTTTTACCTAGAATATGTGAAACTTGTGGCAACATGGGAAGATTAACATCCCTTGAGACTTTACAAAATTACAAAATAAAAGGCATGGTGAGGAAGAGAGCCAGAGAATAATAACACAGCTGTGTTTGAAGAAAGAAATGCATTTCAAGAAACTCGCAGATGATGATCTGAAGAAAAAAAATCTACATTATTCTAATTCTTACAAGAAGGATTTTTTCATTTAGCTTATAATTTTGTAATATATTCTTCTTTTTTTTCATTTACAAGCTGCTTGGATAAGTGATTCTTTTTTTCCTCTGTGTGGGCTAACAGATATACATAATTATAAATATGTATTAAACTTAACAGTTGATATAATTATTTAATACTTAATATTTAAGCTTTCTGAAGGGTTATTAAATATTAAACTTTGGTTCTTCTTTGTTTTTTTGTTTCTAAAGTACGTTGTGTGTAATTTTTTATTTATTATAATTATTCATTAAATTATGTCTGGTCAAGACTGTAATAATCCAACAGCAAACATGCTGGAAAACGTGAAAAAAAAACTTGAGAACCAAGTGACTTCAAGAACCAGTAAATGCCATCAGACATTTTCTGTAGGCTCTTATCAAAGCTGCACAAAAAGGGGAAAATTTTGACCTGCTTTGACCTTTTAATCAATAGAACCTTTTCTTTCTGTTTGCCCTTTGGTTGCTTTTAACTTCTTTCATGATTTCCCACTGTGATGTTTCAGCAACTTTGCGGCCGTTTCCAGCTTTTTGTTTTTCTATAGAGCAGTAAAAGACATGATCATAGCATGGTTCACACAAGTCTGTTCTGACAACAACTCCAAGAGGCTTTTGAAAAAGTCTTTAGCAAAACTGAAACGTAAAACACAACAATAGTAAAACAGTCACCATGGTATCAAGTAGAATTAGAGTTTCTTCATTGTTCTGTCTGAATTTATGATCCATCCATCTGCAGCTTAGCGAGCAGCCTTCAGTGGACAGAGCGAGAAACAGGCAAGCAAAGAGAATCCTGCTGATCGCTTTTTCAGAAGCTATAAACTGCTTTTGTATGAAGCAAACCCTCAGGTGTCCTGGTGTTCTGATGGAGCAGATTGTTAAATGTTGGCTTTAAATCTATAATTACACAAAAGAACGGAGAACATGGTAAAATATCAGAATGATAAAAAAGAAACATATGTACCTGAAGATCTAGAAAAGACCAAAAAAAAGCATGACAAAAAATACAACTCATAACTGACTATTTTGTTTATCATAGGCTGTATATGTGTTAGCTTGATAAAAGAAATAAAGTGTTTATATGGTGACTTTACATCAAACAAATTAAAACAATCAAATCAAAAACAATTATTGACTGCTTGATTTAATATTACAGAACATTTGTAGTATTGGGCATTTATATATTTATTATTAAATTTCATTTATTTCAGTATTATTATTTTTTTGGCATGGCTTTATAGGAATTCTTTCCATACTCTGTGGGGGTACAGGTGATTTGATATGTACAATTAGCAATGTGGTATTTTCCTATTGTTCAAATCACCAACTTAATTACCAGGCGTGTAAAATAGAGAACTATGTAATAGAAAAACCTGGAGGTCTAAAAGCATAGTATCCATAGAGCCATAAACAGGAAGTTTCTGTATGAAGAAACTGAAAGTGAGTTAGTGACTGAGTAACTGCACTGTCACGATCATTCATAGGAATCGATCAGTGATATTTGCCTCTCTAGGATGTAGTTTTAGAAGTAGGTAAGCCAAAGAAGGGGATTCTCCTTCACATTTTAATGGGAAGATTTGGGAAGATTGCTGCAAAAGGAAGCAAAAAGGTGTTGCCGTTATTTATAATGAGTAGAAAAAAATGTCTAAAACATGGTGAGTGTTTAGTGTAGAAATATCTATTTGATCATTCACCAAGACAGATCTGCTCTTTTAATACAGAAACTACAAAAATAGTTGGACCCGGACCCGACTACACAGTTCACTCTTTTAACAGTTTTATTTGGTTGCTGGTTATTACGACACTCAGTTGCAACTTTTCAGCTACAACCCCACACACACCACAACAACCTCAGGTGCCAGCACGTTTTTTCCGGGGCAGGCGTGATGAGCTCCAATGTGTGTCAGCCTCCCCTGCAGCCGCGCCACAAACCACACCCAGCCACAGCTATTTTAATACAGATTTTATGAATGCTGTGCAACATTTAACCAAATTTTTTTTATTTATGTTGAAGGTTTAATGCCTTTGAAGATCCTCTGCAATCATGCAGACAAACTGTTGAAATGCAATAGTTTAGATATTTCAAGCTGTTTGTCATCGCTTTCATAAATTGAAGGCTTATTAAATATTAACCATAACTTTGACTTTTTTACATGAAAAAAAATACATTTTTATGTTGTTGTTTTTCTGATATATATTGTGTAACCTTATATTGAATTATGTCTGGTTGAAAATCTAATAATTCAGTGACAAATGGGATTGAAAAAGTGAATAATTGCATGAATGAAGTAACTTCAAGAACCAACTTTAGTAGTAGCAAACTCCATCAGACATTCGGTGTAGCTTCTTAATAGAAATGCGGAATAATGAGCCTTTCATGACTTCCTTCTGTGATGTTTGCAAGGACAGCAGCAACAGTACACTTGGGCCTTTAGAAATGCCTTTATGCTAAAGATGTGGCTGTGAATATTGTCTGCTTAACTGGAAAACCTCACTCCAAGATGTTTTTGGAAAGGTCATTAGCAATGAATTGTAAGTGATTGAGCCACATTTTCTCATATTGCAAGTAGTTCAAGGCTTTTCTTTTTTACACTTGCTTTCCAGCAACCAATAGCAATAATTCCATAAAACAAAACAAAAAAAGACAACTTTTGAAAACAATAAGAAGAACAGATTTGATTTGAACCTTGAATTTGAATTCTAATTTAAAGGGGGGGGGGGGGGGAGGGCAGCATGGTTCTGTAGTTATTCATAATGCCTATTGACTGGACCAACAAAATCCAAAGCAGATGTGTTGACTCACAACAATGATGGCCAATTTGAATCCACTGGCCAGCTATGGTCCTTCTGAGTAAGGTTTGGTGTTCTTCCCATGCTTGTGATTTCATCTTACAGTAAAGGAATGCATGGGTTAGGTTTCATTTTATTATCATCATCATCACCATAAAATTAATCAAAAATATACCCAAAAGGTAGAGTATATAGTGAACCTCTTGAAATTGAGGTACACAACAGGTGTGAGGGGCTAACAAAGCAAAATAACCATCAGTGCCAATAGAAAAGGATCAGTCAGTCAGAGAAGACTGAAACCAGTGTGAAGCTACAAAGAAACTGCTCTAGACTAGAAGTAAGACTCTCAGGTTCCTCTCTTCCTTACAAAGGACACTTACCTATATAAATTAAAAACACATTTTTAATTCTTTTGTGTTATTTTGTTTTCCAGGAATCAAAATAATGAAAACATTTAATTGGAAATAAGAGTTATTTTTTATTGAATTCCAGACAAAACATTTATAGAAAATGTTAGTTTCAGTTGGTCATATTTGAAAATAGATACAAATCCAATCAACTAATACATAAAATCAATGGATAAATAAATAAATAAATAAAGGCAATAAATTTTACATTCTTTATGTGACAGAGATTTTAGTTGGCAGTGTGCAGAGATGAAGCCAGCGGTTCTGCTCTTAATAGATGGGCTAATGATCACCTCCTGATCACCTCCCATGGTTCTGCACTGTGACCCTACAGACACAACAACATTATCACTATTAAAACATGCCAGAGGTGTTTAATTAAAGAATTGGTCAAAACATTAAAGACGTACCTTCTTCTTTAGGACATCATCTGAAAGTCTTTTGAAATACAGCTGTGAGTTCTTCTTCTTGTGACTGTGGCTCCCAATCTAAATAAGGAAAAATGGTCATTTAAATATATGTTTTAGCCATGTAAGCAGTATAATTGATCTCAGTTATCTCAGTAGTGGTGTTACTGAAAGTGAACTTAAACAGGAGTGAAGCTCTTCGGCCTGTTTGTTGACAATATTGAGAAAGTTCCTCACTGTGCTGTCCTCCCATGATGCAGAGCTGTTATCCTCCTCAAACAGGGCAGCCACCTCCTCCAGAACCTGAACTGTGAAAGCCAGTTTATCCTCAGCCTGGAAGGAGAGCAATCACAGATTATGTA
This sequence comes from Aulonocara sp. 'chitande type north' Nkhata Bay, assembly GCF_057382095.1. Classification (NCBI taxonomy): domain Eukaryota; kingdom Metazoa; phylum Chordata; class Actinopteri; order Cichliformes; family Cichlidae; genus Aulonocara; species Aulonocara sp. 'chitande type north' Nkhata Bay. Next base: position 21,175,720 of record NC_141351.1, on the reverse strand, counting down.
TTCACATGACTGTCTCTGAAAATAAATAAATACGTTGATTAATTAATTAAGTCAAAGCTGAGGTTCACTTACTGATGATATGGACACCTGGCGGTACAGGTGATTAGGGAAGACCAGTGACCTCCACTTCAGTGGTGTTAGTGTAGTTATTAGCCTGCATCACATACAGAGACATATCATGTTTGAGTTAACAGGCACTACGTTTAAATAACTAAATTACAGTCAGTACACTTTTAAATATTTAGACTGAATATTAAAAGATGTGCACTCACCATGGTATCAAGTAGATTCAGAGTCTCTTCGTTGTGCTGTCTGAATTTATGATCCATCCATTTGCAGCTCAACGAGGAGCCTGCAGTGAACAAAGCGAGAAACAGGCAAGCAAAGGAAATATCCACATCATCATTTTTTCAAAAGGTATTAATTGCTTTTGCATGAAGCCCTGAAATGCCGCGTTTATAGCTTTCCATTTCCATTTTTTTCCAACCCCCCCCCCCCCCCCCCCCCAAAAAAAAAAACCCCCCTCTTGATTCTTTTGCTTTGATGTAGTTACTTATCTAAGGTGGAAAGTTTTTTGTTTGTTTGTTTGTTTGTTTGTTTGTTTGTTTGTTTGTTTGTTTGTTTGTTTGTTTGTTTGTTTGTTTGTTTGTTTGGTTTTTGCTTTGTTTTATTATTTGCTTCGAGCTGCATGCAAAAAGATATTTTGTGAAAAGGGTTGGCGTAATAAGCAAATGCTTCAGCCAATACCTTTTGATTAGCCTTGTCTCATGCTTTCTTGCTTTGTGGTAGATCTTTGTTCTGTTTTCACTGAGATATTTGAATGCTAATCAATAAAAATCAAATCAAATCAAAATAACCTGCTGTGTGAATCCCGAAGGTGAATGACGGCTTTCACTATGCAGAGAACATTACGGATTTTAATTTGTATCATAAGGAAATAAAATATCCCAAATGTTAGGACAAACAAAAATTTAAACACTGAGGATTAATTGCCATCATTATAATGGTTACAGGCAATCGACATGTGTAACTGAATACCTAAAAAAAAAAAAAAAAATCACAATTAAAACTCACAACTGATGGTGTAATTTGAGTTATTTGATGTTCGATATTGAAAACGTGTATTACTGGGCTGAGTTTCCAGCACAAAGCTCAGAAGATAATTTCTGACAAATTAGATACCTTAAATGAGTGCTAAATTACAAACACCAAGCAATGCACACATATAGGTTTTTTTCTTGGAAGACGAAGAATAAGACTCTAAACAAAGACGCATTCCTTTATAATGTAAACTTTGAACAATGCGCAAGTTTTGTTTCCATTTCAGGGTTAAAATCTGCTCAGATTTTCCCATTATAATGTAAAGGTGAACTCCTAGGTTACCTACTCATCACTCTAAATCCTCAGAAGGTGAAATATCAAAGGTCGATTCTTAAGAATGATAGCAACAGTGCACGCGCACATTCACTAACTTTCAGTTTCTTTATGTTTGAACTTCCCATTTCTGGCACAACAGATACCTACTGTGCAATTAGACCTGCAGCTTTACGTATTGGGTGATTTTCCGTTTAAGTAATTAAATCGCTCATTTGGACAGTAGAAAAATACCGCGTTGGTCAGTGTGCAGATCGAAAACGTTGCTTGTACGCAGAGAATTCCTGGGAAAACAAGACCATCACTGACAATCACAGAAATAAATTAGTATGAAAGAAATTAAGTAAATATATAAATGGGCAATAGCACAAATATCCTGCCTTAGATAGAATTAAATCAAGTAGCCAAAAATTTCAAAAATTCCATGGCTGGTTCCCTTGGTAAGACTGTCCTATGTAGCTATGTCGGTAATAATTTTAATAAACGTGAGCACAAGACAGGACGACACTTGACAATAAGTAGAAACATTAACTTGTTTATTCTTTGATATGCATTTTTTATCAACCATATTGTGTCACTTTGTATGTCTCTCACAATTTCCCGTCGTCACCCCCTCCCCTCTGCTGTGCCCCTACGCTGTTCTGTTTTTGGTGTACCACTCATATATTTTTCGTGGCCCCCATATGGCCACCTCTAAAAAAAAAAAAAAAAATTCTGGCCGTGCACCTGCTTCAGTTATATGTGAACACTGGCATCCTCGAAAGAGTGACCTTTGTCCTTTAGACCTTTGTCCAGTGGAGGTTGCCAATGTTCACATTTTGGAATGTAGATGGTTTGAAAGAGGAGTAAAAGAGGGCATCTATGTCCACTGTGAGTGACCATCTTTGAACAGAGGCGGTGGTTTACGACACCAACTGTCTGCCATCTATAATCCAGTTTTGAGATCCCTTCCCAGACGCCTTAACGCTCACTCACATCCTGGGCCATTTGACCTTAGGAAATCACATGATAGGGTGGGGCTAGGTTTTACAATGAGCTCCCCTGAAACTTTGGCTGATTGTGACCTACACCCGTTTTCACACCTTGGCTCATGTGATTAGGTAGTGGATCATTAGGGGGTCCTTTTTTCCCTTTTGGGGGGTAAACTCCCACAGGGTTTAAATCTGGGACTCTCCACCAATTGACCCTAGAACTGAAGAAGCTTCTTGGATGAGAGGTGAAACGTCTTCAAGCAACTTAAAGAAGTCCAGACGCTTTTCTTTCCAAGTTTTTTAGACCTTATGATTTATGTTTACTTAGAATTAATATTTAGGTATTAAGTATTCCAGAATATGTTAATAATAACTACGATCATATTGTTGTGTCTGTAGGGTCATAGTGCTGAAACCTTGGAGGTGATCAGGAATGAAACCAAAGGCCATCTAGTAAGAGCAGACAAGCTGGTTTCATCTCTGCACAGTGCCAACTAAAATCTGTCTGTTATCATGTCTGTGACATGAACGCTGTTTTAATTTATTCGATTCTCTATTTATATCTATAGTTATTATTATTTTTTATTAAATTGTTTGTGTATGTATGTATTATTGCTATGTTGATTTTTGATTTATTAATGCTGATCAACATATTCATTTTTCTTTTAATTTATACTGAGCAAATATTTTTATGATATTCTTTCTATATTCTAAACACACGCTGCCAGCATCTAGAAGCGTCTTGGGATATCAGTGTTGCTCATTCCAATATACTATGTCAATACATAGTCAAGTCTACAAGTAATAAATGATTTACTCAAGGTCTTTAAATAGGAGTTTTTATACTCGTTTGCAGTTCAGTTTCAACATTTTTACTCTTAATGCCAACTACTGTAAACCCGAAAAAGCTGATGAACTTAAAAGTCGAAGCTTATCATCTTATCAGAACTTTAATATTTTGATTACACTTGTACCTGTTCGTTACAGTAAAACTAACATGTTTAATATTTAAACACTGAACTGCTTCGCACTCCGTCCAAGCACTTTGCTCTCCAATGTTGTCTTTCTATTGTTTTGTATATAATCCTCTAGTTTGTATAATGTAATAAGGTCATCCACTGTTATTTGTGCATGCAACTGCATTTTAGACTTTTGACTGTGAGTCCCTCAAATGGTAAAAGGAAGTGACTCCAGCCTGGCAACAATAATTAAAGTTAAGATTAAATTCTGTCAGCTTAGCTAATCTATGCAGGTTTATCAAAAATGCAGACAGTTTTGAAGCTGACAGTATTCTGCATCTTGATGTGACTTGCTGCAGGTAGCCAGGATGGATCGGAGATGGTAAAAATGGCATAAAAATTGTTTTTATATCAGGACAGATGACAGAAAGAGGCAGTTTGACTTAAAAGAGACATTTGTATAATTTCATTTTTGTATTTAAAGTTTGCAAGGCGATACAAGACACTTCAGTGCCTTGTTTTTGGAGAATTTTCCGAGGTCCATTTGATGCACTTAAGTGTGCACCTGTTTATAAAAGCTCCAAAACGAAAGTCTTTAAACCTGCATCCCTCTGCAGCAGGGGGCTTTTCTTGCCACACACCTACCATTCTGTATCCAGGTTTATTGAAGTGATTTTATCTGACAGAAATTTGCATTTAAATATGAAAAAAGAGAAGCAAATTAAAAAGGGCAGCGTGGTGGTGTTGTGGTTATTGTTACTGAGTCACAGCAAAAAGGCTGGGGGCTTTCTGTGTTGGGTTTTTCTGTTCTTCCAATGCTTGAGGTTTCCTTCCACAAAGAAATGCATTCTTTAGGCTGACTGCCAATTATTGGCTATAGTTGTGAATGCATGTGTTAATGGTTGTCTGCCCTGTGATAGATTTGCTACCTATACCCTGTCTGTGGCTCTATGAGAGCTCATGTAGGCCCCAGTAAAGAGACTGAGAAACAGACAAACAAAGAAAATCCTGTTTATGAATTTTTGAAAATGTATAAATTGCCTTTATATAAGTAAACTGAACGTCCCCTAGTGATTTAATAAAATGATCTAAAAATATTTAGAATTTGCTAAAAAAAAAAAAAACCATTGATAAAGATTATTTTACATCATTATAATGGCTTCAAGCAGGAACACAGGTAACCAAATACCTTAAAAAAGCATGAAGACAAACACAACTCATGCATGATGGCATAATTTGAATTGTTTAAACTCTCACATGTATTATTGGGAAATTAGCTGCCAATACAAAGCTAAAAAGATTATTTCTGTAAAATTAGATACAGTCAATTACAACACCAAGCAGTGATGACGTATAGGGTTTTGGCTTGGAAGAATAAAAATCTAAAAAAAAGTCGCATTCCTTCATAGTTTAAACAGTGATTTAAAAAAAAAATCAGGATTCAAATCTGCTCAGGTTGCCACATTAAAATGTAAGGGTGAATCCTCTTCTCCAGGTTACCTGCTTCTCACTCTAAATTCCCAGAAGGTTAAATATTACTCAGAATGCGCGACATAGCGCAGGCGCTGGGTCACGAAATCACTTTCAGTTTCTTTATACAGGAACTTTGTGGCACTGTGGATATGGTGCAATTAGATCTACAGCTTCACGTACTGCGTAATTAACAGTTTTACGTGTTTAGGTAGTTAATTAGATAATTCGAAAATGAAGAAAATCCGCATTACTACCGAAAACATCGTGTCTGTATGGAAAGAATTCCTTGGGGAAAAAAATCATTACATAAAAGTCAATGAAATAATTTATTATTAAATAAACAGAGTAAATATTAAATAAATAGAGTAAAATATAAATGAGCTTAAATGCTTAATATATTTTGTGTTAAATATATGTAAGTCAAGTATCCAACAATAAGTTTAAAAATTTGATTTGTTACATGTTAGGTCTCGATATAAACAGAGAGAAGGTAAAGCATTTCAGTGATTATAAATAAAATGCATTTCTTAACAGTAGGCGTTATAACTAAATTAATAGTAATTATAAGTAAATGAATCTTTATTAATAGTTTAGGATGTTTGAAATGTATAAATTACAATATAAATACAAATTCTGAAATGTGTCACTTACCTGCATGATGTAATGAAAGCCACAGGTGTTTTCCTTTTTCCGTTTTTTCTGCTATAAATCCGGCGTTACTGGTCTACATCAGAACACCAGGAGACATTTGAGTTTGCTTCATACAAGAGCAGTTAATACCTTTTGGAAAATGATCAGCAGGGTTTTCTTTGCTTGCCTGTTTCTCGGTCTGGTCACTGCAGGCTCCTCGTTGAGCTGCAGATGGATGGATCATAAATTCAAACAGCACAACGAAGAGACTCTGAATCTACTTGATACCATGGTGAGTGCACGTCTTTTAATATTTATGCTAAAAAAAAATTTAAATGTGCGTAAATTTAGTGCCTGTTTACTGAAACACTCCATGTGCTTCTGTGTGTGATGCAGGCTAATAATTCCACTAACATCACTGAAGTGGAGGTCACCGTGGCCTTCCCTAATCACCTGTACCACCAGGTGTCCAAATCATCAGTAAGTAAATCTCTGTTTTTCTGATTTAATCCCGTAATATCCCAGACAACTCTTTAAAGTAAGCCAACTTCAGTTTTAACTTAGAAACGTAATTTTCTTTTCAGAGACAGTCCTGTGAGTAAATTATATTTGATTACTCTCCTGCTAGGTTGAGGATAAACTGGCTTTCACAGTTCAGATTCTGGAGGAGGTGGCTGCCCTGTTTGAGGAGGATCACAGCGCTGCATCATGGGAGGACAGCACAGTGAGGAACTTTCTCAATATTGTCAACAAACAGGCTGAAGAGCTTCGCTCCTGTGTAAGTTCACTTTCAGTTAGGTTTTTATTACATTCAAATACTTTATATGACATGACATATTCTTAATTGTCATTTTGCTTGTAATTAAATTAGATTGGGAGCCACAGTCACAAGAAGAAAACCACAAAGCTGCACATGTACTTTAAGAGACTCTCACATCATATCCTAAAGGAAATGGTAAGATCACATCATTCTCATTAATTTGGGGTTTAGATCATCCTTAAGATAAATAGATATAATAACTTGTTTCAATAACAATAAGAATACTAATATTGGTATTTCTGTAGGGTCACAGTGCTGAAGCCTGGGAGGTGATCAGGAAAGAAGCCAAAGCCCATCTAATGAGAGCAGAACAGCTGGCTTCATCTCTGCACACTGCCAACTAAAATCTGTCTGTTACAGGAAGGATTTATTAATTTAGTCATTTTTTAACTTATTTATCTACTAATTTATTTACTGATTTTTACATTGCTTGTATAAGTGAATATTTCTAAGTGTTAAACAGCATGTCTTTATTTATTTGTGAATTTACTTTAAATTAAACAGAACATTTTCTGTATCATTTTATATGTTGAAATCAATAAATATTTCCCATTTAAAAAAGAAAGTGGACATGTTTTTTTCCTGCAAAACGAAGTAAACAGATGTTGCATTTTCACAGATGATGCTTTTTAATAGGTAGAATCAAATATCAGAAACCTGCCGAGCCAAAGAAAAATCTCTTTGATCGTTCACAAAGACAGATCTGCACGTATAACATAGAAATTACAAAAACAGATTAGTCTATTTTTTCCCTCTCACTTTATCATAAGATTGATATCATAAGATATCACAACATTTAGCTAAAGGGGACGAAAAAAAACCTGATTCAAATTTCTTCATACACTATGCTGCTGACATTGTGTGGTGTCACTGTGATGGATTACTGAAAACTACAAATGAAAACATTAATAAAAATCATTAAACAAGATAAGCAAGTTTCAAAGCAAAGCACGTATAATCCAAGAATCTTTTGGAGAAGTCATTATAACTACTACTACTTATAATGTTTTGTTTCATTTTAAAAATATCAGCTGTTGGAGTCTTTCTAAAGAACCAGAGTTTATGTTCTCAGTAGACCTGGAGTATAGTAAACTATGCTTTGTTTACATTTCTTGATTCTTAAGAAGAAAAGAAAATGTTATTTGCACCAAATCATTTTTGCCCTTTCCACTTTTTGAAGCCAGCTTTCCTCTGATTGGATACTCAGCCTTCTACATAAATCTCCTATCTGTCTTGCTGAAATGACCATATTAAATATATCCCATCTCACTGACATCATATATAGCCAAGACAGGTGAAAAACCTAAGATGCATGTTTGTTTCAAAGTACATACTCTGACAATACCTGAAACTTTGGACATATTTAATAAGCCATCGACCATTGCAATAGTAAATTTATATATAAATGCAGAACTAAGAAAAGCACGATAGTTCAATTTAAACGAGGGCATAATGGGAAGGATACAACTTTAAGAACAAATTTGAAATGTCTAATTAAACAGAAGACTCAAATAAAACAGAACAGTGCTGTGATGTGTTTAGTTTTGTTGACTGCAGTGACACAGTCACAGGTTTTAATCCGTAGTCACAGGGGTCCTTTATTGTTGTGGGGTTTGGATGCTCTTTCTGTTCTTGTGGCATCTTCCCACAGAACAGACAAGTATACATGGGTTAAGTCAACAGGCGATTCAAAGTTGGTCGTATTGTGAGTGTCATTGTGCGACCTGTTCAGAGTACGTCCCTCCTTTAGCCTTATGAGAGCTGACATAGGCTCCATGATGGATTGATGAATGTTGTATAAGGATGAGCCTATTACATAAGGGAGGCATTGAAGCAAGGTCTGTGACACCTCTGGCAGGAGAGAAGGATTAATCAATAAACTTTCATTTAAAATGGCAAAGTGTAGAGAGACAGAGAGACCTGAGATTTAACATAAGATTAACTTTGTAAAGAAATGACAGACAAATAATTGTCAGCTTTCATTATCTACTGATCATCATCATAAAATTCATTAAAATATAACCAAGAGGTAAATCTGAACACTACAGGTGTGAGGGGCTAACAACGCAAAATGACCATCAGTGTTAATAGAAACAGATCAGTCAGTTAGAGAAGACTTAAACCAGTGTGAAGCATTTATAGCTACAAATAAACTGCTCCAGACTAAAGGTAAGACTTTCATGCTCCTGTTTACTGAACCTTACTGAACTGACCAAACCGCTTATTTGTAATAATTACAAACAAGTTTAAATTTCTTATTTTTCTGTTTCTTATTTTGTTTCCTATGAATCAAAAGATTGACAATATCCATTTGCAATAAGTGTTCTTTTTATTACGTCAAGACAAAAAAAGTTATAGAAAATATTAGATTTAGTTTGTAAGCACTGAAAATACTGATGCAGTCAACCGATAAATAGAAGTCAATAGATAGATAAATAAATAAATACAAAAAGTAACAGGCAAGCAGATAAATGAATACATTTTCATGTAACAGACAGATTTTAGTTGGCAGTGTGCAGAGATGAAGCCAGCTGTTCTGCTCTCATTAGATGGGCTTTGGTTTCCTTCCTGATCACCTCCCAGGCTTCAGCGCTGTGATCCTACAGACACAACAACATTAACATTAGTAAAATATGCCAGAGGTGTTTAATTAAAGAATTGGTTTTTAAAAAATAATAAAGACCTACCTTTTTCTTTAGGACATCATCTGAAAGTCTTTTGAAATACATTTTTGTCCTGAAATACAGCTGTGAGTTCTTCTTCTTGTGACTGTGGCTCCCAATCTAATTTAATTACAAGCAAAATGACAATTAAGAATATGTCATGTCATGTAAAGTATCATATTCGAATGTAATAAAAACCTAACTGAAAGTGAACTTACACAGGAGTGAAGCTCTTCAGCCTGTTTGCTGACAATATTGAGCAAGTTCCTCACTGTGCTGTCCTCCCATGATGCAGAGCTGTGATCCTCCTCAAACAGGGCAGCCACCTCCTCCAGAATCTGAACTGTGAAAGCCAGTTTATCCTCAGCCTGGAAGAAGAAGAATAGATTACCATAATTCCCTCCTCTATTAGAGAGACATTCAGTAGCCAGAAATATATTGTTTGGCTCACATAAATTACCAATATAATATTTACATAACATTGTAGATTATTGATACTATGGGCTAACGTTTAAAGAAAAACACATAGAAATATGCGCCATGTGGCCCATTTGGACTGTTTTATGTATAAGGAGATATTGTTCTGTGCTCTCATTGTGAACTAAGAGATAATTAGTTTATAAATAAACGCTAAGATTAACTTACTGATGCTTTGGACGCTTGGCGGTACAGATGATTAGGGAAAGCCAGAGTGACCTCCCCTTCAGCATCTTCAGTGGTGTTGGTGGAGTTATAAACCTGTATAACAACCAGAAACACACAGCTTGTGTGTTAAAATAATCAAACATCAAGTTCAAACCACTAAATGTTGTTACAGTTTTCTTAAAAAGAGCGCACTCACCATGGTATCAAGTAGATTCAGAGTTTCTTCGTTGTGCTGTCTGAATTTTTTGATCCATCCATTTGCAGCTCAGCGAGGAGCCTGCAGTGACCAGACCGAGAAACAGGCAAGCAAAGAGAATCCTGCTCATCATCATTTTCAAAACGTATTAACTGCTCTTCTATGAAGCAAACTCGGATGTCTCCTGGTGTTCTGATGGAGCAGACCTGTAACGCCGCATTTATGGTAGAGCAACATATTTCGTTTTCTACCTGCGGGACCTGAACGTAAACTGTGGCTTTCACCGCAGCATTCAGGTAGAGTCGAACATATTTAATTAGATCCCAAATCGTGTGAAACAATCACTGGGGTACAAAAAGTAAGAATATCGGCTCAAGTAGGAAGAAGTTATATAATAAAATAAAAGGGCTCCTGGTAAAACAGCAGCCTACAGACACCGGCCATAACACGGAGCAAGTGAAAACAGACACAGCTCACGACCGATGCGGCAATTTGAAATGTTTGATCTTTGATATTTGATATTGAAAACTATAAATGGTAATAATGACTATTGGGATTTTAGCTGCTAATACAAGTAGGTTGCAAACACCAAGCCATGATCACCCATCATTGCCTATAAGATTTATTTTTTTTATTTATTTAAATATTATTTTTGGCAGAGGAACAATAAAAGTCTAAGCGAAGACACCCTCTCTTATCAGTCTTAGGCTGAATATAATATTGCATGACTTTCGTTTTTCTACTAGGATGAAAGTCCACTCTAATCTTCCTAATAAAAATGTGAAGGACAATCCCCTTCTCCAGGTTATCTGGTTCACACGCTGATAAAACAAGGCGAAATATCACTGACCGATTCGTAAGAATGAGCGTCACAGCTCAGGCGCCCAGTCACCAGGACGCTTTCACTTTCTCGACACAGTTTCTTCCCTTTTACGGCACACTGGATACTGAACAAGCAGATCTGCAGTTTTACGTATTGCATAAAGGGTTATTATTCAAACAGGCGCAATTAGGTAATTTGAACAACAGAAAAAAAAAAAAAAAACAGGCCGAAAACACTGTGCCTACATGGAAAGAACGACTGGGGAAACAAAACCATGACAAATATCCGTGGAAATGAAATAAATTAAGTAACTATATAATTGTGAAATACCAGAGATACATACATATATATTATTTTAAAATAATAATAATTATATATATATATATATATCTTATATAAATCTAAATGAAAATGAAATGTTATGTCTGTTCTGTATTCTTTAAAATGTTCATTGAGCAAAATTAGATATTTTTGCATTATTTTATAGCATAAAAGGATCACCTCCTCTTGGAATCAGAAAGGTATTTATTGCTGTTATTATTATTTCTAAAATTAAAATTGAGGAAGAATGTAGTTATCTATTTTAATTTGAGTCAGTTTATGTATTAAGTACAGTTATACCTCACAGACACAAAGTACAGTATAGCATGAGAAATAAGTGAAATTTAGACTTGATTTCAAATTAAGCAACAAACAATAAACACGATCAATCATTTTAATGCGGTATAATACTGTGTGAGGCCCGTTCTTCCTTTTCAGCAGGGGGCGCAAGAGTGCTTGATCTGTCTATCTAACTATCTTACTGTCTATCTGCATGGTCACGTACATAAACACATTCTTAAACTGAAAAATGTGACAAAAGAAACAGTTAGACCTTTTCCTTAACAAAACAGCATAATCATACCTTAGTAATAGTTTAAAATTCAATCCAACTTTTTGCAACAAAGCACTTTAAAATACCCACCACAGGACCAAAGTGCTGTGCAGTAATTCAGTTAAGAACAATACAATAAAACAAAACAGAGAAAATAAAACACATAATACATAAAAATGAAAACAGCCTTATATTTAAAAAACAAGATAAAACATCATAGAATCAACTAAAACAAAAAACCGAGGTGTCAAAGGCCATGAGATGGGTTTTCAGAAGTGATTTAAACACAGGCAGAGAATAGGCCTGTCTAATCTCTAAAGGCAGATCGTTTCACAGTTTTGGAGCTGCTACAGCAAAAGCACGATCTGATGATGCGTGCTTCATTCACCTGTTCACTTTTGTTGCTGGAGATTTTAATTCCTTAGGTTGGATATCAATATTTCTGAATACTAGTAAACAGTAAATAAAGCCTTAACACGAATAGTATAGTGCAAAAATATTGTCCCCAATAGGTAAAATAAGGTAAGGTAAGATGATTTATAGTGGAGAAGAAGTAAAAATAATAAAAATGTACTTAAAGTACACGTACATTAAAACAGTACTCCAGTAAAGTATTTGAGTTCAACTTCTTCTTTTGGCAGCTGACTTTAAGCGGGCCAAGTTCAACACCTACTTCCATCCGAGTAACCAATGTAGTATGAAATTGTTCTGATTCGCACAAAGATTTAGCAGCAAATCATGTTATATTCCCTTCATGAAGCAACTCTCCCCATTTATACCCACATATTGAGTTCGCTGGCGTGTACACCTTTGGATTATTTTCCTTGATGCCACTAATTTACCCTATGGCATTCGTGGAGGGCAAGTCATATTTCAGTGGGGGTCAGTACCGCCTCATCCCCCTTCTTCTGGACTCACCTCTCACCACACATTCAAACGATGTGAATTAACGTGACGATAATTCAGCACCAAACACTTGTATCAGTGCCAGCATATGAGGAGGGTCGTAATGTGATTGATACTGATGTTAATGCCAGAGGAGGTTTATGTATCTGTAGTTACTGAGACAGCGAAGCGTTGAAGACTTGTGCGCACTTTGCGCCTGACCATTTGGCAACCCCGTAACTTTACGCGCTCTTCCCCTTCATTTCAAGTTACAATAATACCACTTACGGATGATTGTGGAATAGGAGGAAATACATTTTACAAATACACTTGTTGCATCGGGGATATCATATTATAATTCAGTACCGCGCTGCGTTGGAATTTTTAGTGATTAGACATGCACTAATAATTTGTTTCACATGTCTTGTCCTTTGGCAAAACAGACAAATGCAATAAAACAAAAAGTTGTAAAACAAGTTAGACCAAAATAAGGGAAGAAGAATATAACAAAAGCATTAGCAAAAGCACATATTGGCACATTTTTGATTTATATAAGGCTGAAAATATGCTCTAATTTCCCCACTGATCGTGAAGGACAATCCCCTTCACCTGGTTCCCACGGTGAAGCAGATATTCTCGATAAAACAAGGTGAAATTTCGCTGACTGGTTCGTATGAATGAGCGTCACTGTAGGCCAAAGAGTCACGAAGCCACTTTTTTTTTCTCCGTGTAAGAACTTCCCTTTTATGGCACAATCACAACTAGAAGTAACTGTGAAATGTGACTCCATTCAAAAGCTTTAATATACACTTACAACCACCACACTGGAGAGAGTGCGTAAATGTAAACATTTTTTGTTTGTTTGTTTGTTTTTTAATCATCATGAATTGCGGAAATTTCATCCATGCAACGTGCATTTAAGTAAGGACATATAAGTAAAATGTTTAGGCTTTAAAAACATTTATATGTATACTCACAGTAAAATACCTATAACACTAACGTTTCTATACTTTTTAAATGTTTTTCTTTTACACTTTACTAGTCTATATTTGTGCATTTATGGGGATATTTTGCACATTGTGGATTATACTGTTAGTATTTCATTATCCATATTGTTATGGATATTATGCTTGAGCAGACGGGGGTGAAGGCCAAACTGGAGAAAGATAGAAGAAAACGGAGGAATATAAGAAGAAAACAACAGAAAAAGAGAGAAAAGAAGGGGGTAGGAGGAAAAGTCGACGATAAAGCAAACAGACATGCTGGATCACAAACAAATATACGACTTTGCAGTGTGTGTTCTTGTACGTTCAGATATCTTTGTAAGGACAGAAAATTAGCATGCTGCTATACTTGTGGGGACCAACAGTCACTTGTAGGGACAAAGTGCCCGTCCCCACCAGTTTGAAGGCATTTTTGAGGTTTAAAATGTGGTTTTAGTGTCAGGGTTGCAATTAGGTTATGGCTAAGTTTAGGCTAAGGGTTGCAGTTAAGCATTCATTTTTGTTTGTTAGGGTTAGGGTAAGCAGCTGGGGAAAGCATTATGTCACAATTAGGTGTCCTCACTAAAATATGAAAACCAGTGTGTGTCTGTGAGTGTGAGTGTCTGTGTATGCACTTTTGTCATGAAAGACACTTGAAAATGATCTGGTCAAGTGCTCCTCTTTAGAAAGCAAATATATGTGGCACAACAAAGCAGACCATTATTCTGCTTTATACAACAGCTGAACCGGACAAAAAAAATTAATGTGGGATTTTTTTGCTCCCATAGAAACCAAGTCTGAAATGTGTGACATCAGAACCCACCTTTGTTGAGGTGAAAGCCACAGAGGTGAATATGGAAAATGAAACAGGTGTGCTCTGCTATAAGTGCTGCTGGGCATGTCAGCTCCATCAGAACAGGAGATATCTGAGTCTGCTTCATACAACGACAATTGTCATCCTTAAAAAATGATCAGCAGGATTCTCTTTGCTTGCCTGTTTCTTGGTCTGTTCACTGCAGGCTCCTCGCTGAGCTGCAAATGGATGGATCATAAATTCAAACAGCACAACGAAGAGACTCTGAATCTACTTGAAACCATGGTGAGTGTGTTTCTTTTAATAGGCTTAAAATTTTGTCGAATTTTTATTAAATTAAATTATTCAGACTTAGTGTCTGCACTTCAACTCTAAGTCTGGTTCTGTGTGTGATCCAGGGTAACAACTCAACTAACACCACTGAGGTGGAGGACACCGTGGCCTTCCCTAATCATCTGTACCACCAGGCATCAAAAGCATCAGTAAGTCAACCTCAGCTTTTCTCATTGTATCGCATAAAATCCCAGACTAATTTCTCCTTAAAGTAAAATAATGTAAAGGTTTTCAAATTTTACCATGGGTATGACATACAATCAAAAACTAAAATTCATAACCGTCATAACTTTAAGTTCCTATTATGCAAACCCAGGTCTGAGTGTTCTGATATTTGTTCTTATTTTTCAAGTTTTTTGAATTACAAAAACCTATGATTCTTCTTCTTCTTCCAGGCTGAGGATAAACTGGCTTTCACAGTTCAGGTTCTGGAGGAGGTGGCTGCCCTGTTTGAGGAGGATCACAGCTCTGCATCATGGGAGGACAGCACAGTGAGGAACTTGCTCAATATTGTCAACAAACAGGCTGAAGAGCTTCACACCTGTGTAAGTTCACTTTCAGTAACACCACTACTGAGATAACTGAGATCAATTATACTGCTAAAACATATATTTAAATGACTATTTTTCCTGATTTAGATTGGGAGCCACAGTCACAAGAAGAAGAACTCACAGCTGTATTTCAAGACAAAAATGTATTTCAAAAGACTTTCAGATGATATCCTAAAGAAAAAGGTAGGTCTTTATTTATTTTTTAACCAATTCTTTTATTAAACACCTCTGGAATATTTTACTAATGATAATATTGTTGTGTCTGTAGGGTCACAGTGCTGAAGCCTGGGAGGTGATCAGGAAGGAAACCAAAGCCCATCTCATGAGAGCAGAACAGCTGGTTTCATCTCTGCACACTGCCAACTAAAACATGTCTGTTACAGGAAGGATGTGTTAATTTATTTGCTTCTTTTTATTTATTTATCTATTTACTTATTAATTTACAGTATTTCTATTTACCATTGTCTTTTTAATCAAACATGTTGGTGATTTTAAAAAAAGAAAAATGTTTTCCTTAGTTATGGAAAAAAATAAATTTCTTCAGCAAAGAAAGATGTATTTATTGTTTTTATTCATGTCAAACAAACCAAATACATATGTATACACTTAATCTTAACAAACAACTGAAAAATAAAAAAACAAGTAGATGTTGTTTTTGTTCTTTGACACAAGTTAGTCTTTGTTTTTGCACCACCCTCAGGCTTCAAAATTTCATGTTAGCACAGTCAGTATGACATTATCCATCTACTTACTTAAGACTTATTTTGTTAGGAGTCATAAGGGGCGTGAATTCTGTCCCAGCTCACACTGATCAAGAGCAGGGGTACAACCCAGAGCCTGTGAGACTGATAGACTGGACATTTATAGGACCAACTGATACACAATACAGTTTAAATAAACATCACCAGAAGCACCAAAAAGATCCGCTGAAATATCAGCTTTTGGGTCTAAATTGCAGAAGGGCTTATTTACACTTTATGACAACAGATTAATTCAAAACAGTGTTACTAAACATCACATTAAAAAAGGGGGGGGGGGGGGGGGGGGCAAGCATGCTGCTGCACATCTACAAACAAACCATGTATTGTGTTGTGAGAAAAATGCACGTCTCCATTCTCAGTAAACTATTTAAGGACTTACTTTACAACTTGCAATTAAGAACATATAATCTGTCCTCATTCAGAGGCTTTAGCAGGTGAAAAGTACTTGTGTGAGTCTCACTCCCACGGGGCCTCAGCTCCCTCAGCCTGAGCATACACGGAGAGTTCCTCATACAGACCTCCACCACATGTCTCGATTGCCAAGCCCTAAAAGACGGAAATAAGTCAGTTTTACTAACTTAATTTGTTTTACTTATACATGTGTCTAGATTGATTAAAAAAATTCTGAAAATCCATTACATAGTTACTGTATATGTCTGGGCATACTGGCAGCTACAGTTTTTATTTGCATAGTTGGTGTTTCAGACATGACTCAGAGTTAAAAATGGGCTCCTGCTTAATGTCACTGCAGAATGACATTAACTGAAAAAGTAACAAAACATAACAATGTTTGCATGAACCTCAAACGCTACTGTTCTTCATTCATAATGCAAATTGGAGCTCAGCCCAACATCCTTACTTCATTTGAGTTCATGGATTTTACTTCGTTTGTATTTATTTTTGAATTTTACTTAATTATATTATTAATGTATCTGTAATTGCTGTCTGCATACTAAGAAGTGTAATTGGGTGTTCTTTTATTTTTTATTAGTTTTACTTAATAATTTGTACCAATAGTTGTTCATATTTAACTTCAAATCCTTAGTTTGGCAGTGTTTAGGTTATTAGGTTTAGCCATTGCGACTGACAGTCCTATAGTGCAGTGTACATATTCAGGGTTGTTCAAATCTTAATAAAATATATTGTAACTAAGTGATGTATGAGTCACAGGACTGCAAGAAAAAGTGAGCTCACTGACTTTTAAAACAGGTGCAGTCTTACCTTCCTAGTAGTTCCTAAAAGGGTGACTCAAAGTGTTGATATTAGTAAAACTTAGAAATTCTGAATTACAGCCATGTTCATTTGGTTAATTTGTGGGTTTGACTGATTTACATGAGACGTGCATGCTCAAAATAAAAGTTATCATTTCTCCCACTTAACCCTGTAAAGCCTGAAATATGAAATAATGAAATAACCTTTTTTTAAATGGACCTTAAATATTATTTTGCATATATGAGCTTTAATTTGTATCACATATGCTGCATCCAGCATTTTATGTTATTTTCTTTCTCTTTTTTTGGCAATTTTTGTGTAAAATATATTTACTTTTTTTAAAAGGATTTTCAGGGGAAAACTCACACTGATGATGAAAAAGTCTCAAGAAAAAACACAAAGACTCATGCATTGAGTACGATAATTGAAGTTGATCTTGCTATTGTTATTATTATTATTTATTAACTTACACTTATGTACACTATTCTGGAGCCTTAGTAAGATTATAATTTATGACTATGTTTTTGCTATGTTGCTTTAAATGACTCTTCACTATATGAAAAGTCAAGCAATCACAGTAAGACTACTATCTACACTTTTGGTATAATTGATTTACAAACAGTTCTGTTTGTTGTGCAAGAGAACAGCAGCAACAAGATCTATAAAAATCCTTCAAATGTGTTATTATTAATGCAATAAACAAATGAAATACAAATTCAGCCAGCTAGATGTACTTTATTTATTAACTCAAATATAGGATGTGTATTCATACATTCAACAATAAACCTGACGGTAAATTTGTGGTTAGGAGCGCAGTGGTGCACGGAGATTGCGATTCCTGTTTTTTCGCTGTCTATTGTGCGCCTGCATTTTTATGTAAAGTCACACAGCTGTGGTGTGTATTCACTGTGACATGTTTACACAAATGAGACCACACAGTGAAGCATCACTGTAATATTTTTTTTCTTAAAGAAAGCCAGTGTCTTTCTTTTTTTCACTTTTTATTGTAAAACAAAGAGCTGACAAACCTCATAGATGTGATCTGTTTCCGGCTCCTCGTATTCGCTGTCCCTTCGTTCCCACTGTTAAAAAAGGAAATGGGGGTGTGGGTGGGGAGAATGAATGCAGTTAAAGAGCGGGTACCATCTTATTTAGAGACACATCGCACATAACACACAATAAAATAAATTAAAATGATATTTAAAGTTTTGTTTTCTTTTTTTTCAAAATTTGTCTTTTTGCAGTAATGTGGAAGTAGGTGTTGTAAGCATCGGTCAACTCAAATAACTGTAGTGAAAATCACTAAAGCGAGTTTTGTTGTAGGTTATATTTAAAAAAAAAATACAGTTGCAGTTGCTTTCCTGTGTTATAAAGACAAAAGCTAAATAAATGTTTGTAGAAAATGATTAACCTATTAAATGGCAACATAATTGTAGCTAACACTGTGATAACTCAAAAACTAGATTTAACTTCATATATAGAATTAAACCGAGTAAGAACTATTTTAATAAAATGTATGGATTTTCTTTTTTAACTATCGGTGGAAATCACTGTCAGTTATTAATATCAACACACCTTTGGTAATTTTTGGTATGTTAGAGAACCTCTTATCTAATACGTCTATTTGAAACCTGCTATTATCTCCACTTCCAGTTTCGTAGGTGCTGGTTACAACATAGAATGAATGAAGGCCTACGGAGCTGTAGCTCAAAAACAGATATATCTTGGGGTGCACATGTTCCCTCTGGCAATACTGATCATCTTTTTTTAGATTTATTACAGGTTTTATTTAAAGTAAAATGGATTCATGTGTGTATTAAGGATGTCGAAACATTCTAAGACACTTTATGGCATTGACAACTTTGATTTCAGGCAATTCAGATTCTGAAAAAGTGTTGTATAGGTAAAACTGGCTTACTTTTCAGAAAAATTTAAGGACATAGGTATTGTTTTAATTTAATTTCAGACATATATGAAGCAGGTGTAAATAGTTATTTTAGCTGTGTAGCTCAATAGCTATCTCATGAGCACCTGGATGAAATGCAGCCATTTACAGTATAGTGGGAATGCCTAACCTAGATTGGCACTGATTGGTATCTGGCTGGCGCCTTAGTAATCGGGTACTTGTCATTTCAACATGTCAGAAATCTTAACAGCTAGCTTCTTTTTAAGTAAAAACTAAGCTAGCATCTTGACAAAAAGCCAGCTTCTGTTTTGCAACAGCAACATTTATATGTGCATTTTATTGAGCAAATCACAAGATGAGATAACAAAGCATGTTCTATAAATATGATACAATTTAGAAAATGATCAGGCAGCAGCTATGATATTTGAGCTACTGTTGATCGACTGTCTTCTTAATTAGATGATTTTCTGCCTTTCTTTTGCTTTACTTTGGACTGTTAGTATGTTTACAGAAAAGTCAATGTAAAGCTTTTGCCTTCGCCACTGGGATACAAAGCATTTTACTCAGTGCACCACGTTGCATACACATTAAGCAATGCGAAATGATCAGTTAGAAAGCCTTTCTGTTGTGAGTTTAATCATAGTAAATGCATATATTTTTCTCCACAGCCTTGTCATTTCATTTCCCTGCTTCTAAAGAAAAACCTCTAAGTTTTCCTGAAATAAACCATATTTTAAAAAAATTCTTGATCCAAAAAACCCTGCTTTTTGCTGAAGATTTGTTATGCAAGTTCTGCACAAAATCCTTTTTTGGAGCACACATTTGCCTCGAGTTTTGTTCATCGTGTGCCTTACCAGTTTTTGTTTACGTAGCAACAGAGCAGCAATGAACACAGCTAAAAGAAAACCCTGGAACACAATAAGACCGTCCTTCAGATTGCTCCTGTAGAGTGCCTTTTCCATCACAACGGGTCCTGCACAGTGAAAAGATGTATGTCAGCTGCGCATTTTCATGAGTGAGTTGGTACATACTTAAAAAATAAAAAATATGGTAAAAGTTCACTGTATTTTTAAAGATCTGCTGATGACATGCTGTTCCAGCTACTTACTGAAAACTTTTACTTCGGTTCCGGGTCCCTGTGTTTCATTTATCTTGCAGTAGTACACGCCACTGTGCCTCATTTGTATGTTGTTGATGTAAAGATAGGCCATTTGGAAACGAATGTCGTCATCTATCAATGTCGATAGCGGTGTTTGCTCGTCTCCGATCTTGTTGGCCTTGAACCACTTCACAGTAGAATTATGTTGTCGTGAGGATGAACAGTAAATGGGCACACTGCTTTTAACTGCCACACCATAGAAGCGGGGTTTCTGTTTGATCTGCAGTATCTTGTTATCAGCAACTAAGCAGACAAAGAAAGGTTGAAAGAGACTGTGACACAGTTATACCAGCAATTATCACACATTTCAAATGGACAAAATATACATTAAAAGGATTTTGTCATTGTGGTTGAGGATAAATAATGTGTATGCCACTTATGAGATGCTTGCTTTACAGAGAACAGTGATGTACGTAACCTCCTGGGACCCCGTGTTCTCATACAGGGACATTGCATTAAGACTTTTCTTCACCATATATATTTCATTCTAATGAATCATGTTTCTTAGTTTTTTGTTTGTTTGTTTGTTTGTTTGTTTGTTTGTTTGTTTGTTTGTTTGTTTGTTTGTTTGTTTGGGGTTTTTTGTGCCTGTCCCGTTCGGCACTGTAGCAATCAGAATTATTGTCTGAAGGCCAAAAACCCAACAGATTTTTTTTTAATCAAGTAGATCATTATTGGCCCACTAGATTGATTGGTATTATGTTTTCATTTATTTTTAACTTTTAAGTTATTACAAACAGAACAGACATGACTGGGGGATAGGAAAGGGGAAGACAAAGACAAGAGTTCAAGAAAAGGAGAGGGGAAAGAAAAACAGGCAGAAGGACATTGAGAAAAGACCTTAAAAAGTCCACTGGTTCACCTGCTGGAAGAAAAAAAAGAGAACAACACAGTAGGGAGACCACAGCAACAACCTTGGTAACTATAAATAACAGTAAATAATAAATGTTGAATGTTACCAAGCAGAACACAAGACCGTCAATGCACAGTATGCTTTGAGGCAGCAACAAAGGAAGATATAGAGTGTGTCTATGAGCACCCATGTGTACACCTGTGTGCAGACTTGTCTGCGTGAGCGCGCTTGTATGTAAAAGGTTTCTCCATTTAACTATCTGATAGAGGGTGTGGGGAGCCATAGCCTTGTCCCCCAGGGCATGAAGCAGACATGGAGGAGATCCAGGTCCCAAACATCTAGAGGCCCTCCAGAGCGCGATAGCCCAAGGAGGACCACCGGAGGGGCAGCAGTGCCATCCTCCTGGAAAGAGCTGAGGAGAGCCCCAGACTGAGGGTCACCCAGCAGCCACGGTGAAGAAGCTACAGGAGACTGCGGTGACATGCCCACAGGCCCTGTTGGCAGCCAGCCGCGGGACGAGCCCCAGGCCCAGAGGGCCGAGGTCCCCCCACCCCCCCAGAAGGGGCCCAACTGAGGCACAGGTGCCATGCCCCACCAAGATTGAGTCGGTGCATACCTGAGTGCAGCCCCGGACACCGAGAACCACCAATGCACTGACGTCTGCGGGCATCAGCCACCAGCAGGGTAACCCCTAACCCACACCTGGGGGGGCTGAGATTTTGTACTTTTTCAAATAATGTTAACTTTCTTGTTTTATCCTGTGAAATAAACCCATTGTCCCCAGATGAGGACATGTTTTTCTGTGAAATCATAAGGGCTTCCTGTTGAAAGAGGAAGCTTAGTTTGTATCACGAAGGAGCTAGCTAGGAGAAGTTAAAAATGCGTACTAAACAAGAGCTCAGGTCTCAAGAGTATGGAAGCCCGTTTCCGCCACTAAAAAAAAAAAAGGATCCATAACTCAAAATTTCGAGTTATTTTCTCAAAATTTCGAGTTATTTTCTCAAAATTTCGAGTTATTTTCTCGAAATTTCAAGTTAGTTTCTCGAAATTTCGAGTTATTTTCTCAAAATTTCGAGTTATTTTCTCGAAATTTCAAGTTAGTTTCTCGAAATTTCGACACAATAACTCGAAATTTCGATTTATTAACTCAAAATTTTGAGAAAAGCAACTCGAAATTTCAAGTTAGCGCTGCCAATCAGTAATCTACGTGAATGACGTCATTTCCATGTTACCCGAAAGCTGAAGCCCTAGGCTACAAATGCTATAGCTAAGCTACCGGTATTACATCCAGTCGTGAATGCACAGATTGCTGAGTGTTTTCAGCCTGGCTTCACAAATGATGAAATCCCTGTGTTATTAGCTGAATCACATGGTGTTACTATCAGCAAACGTACTCGCGAAAGCGCCAATTTGTTGGGATCCGTTTTTGAGTGCGCGTTCCTCTGCGCCATATGCTTCCGGGTAACAAGAAAGCGACCTCATTCACGTATATTTTTTATTGGCAGAGCTAACTCAAAATTTTGAGAAAAGTAACTCAAAAATGTGAGTTATATTTCTTGAAATTTCAAGTTACTTTTCTCGAAATTTCGAGTTAATAAGTTGAAATTTCGAGAAAATAACTCGAAATTTCGAGTTATGGATACTAGCTGTTTTGTTTTTATTTAGTGGCGGAAACGGGCTTCCATACAAGAGGCTAATGCATGTGGAAACAAAAGATAAATGCCCTGTAACACTAATTATGAAAAATTACTACATAAAAAGAGACAAACTTCAAGATGATGATGGAACCAAATGGTACACATGGTGGAGAAAAGTGCCATTGTTGTAAGAGACATTATTCTTTGTCTCCATTATTCAGTTTATTCAGTCTAAAAAACATAATAAAAAGATGTTGCCAGATTTCCAGGTTTCATCTAACCTACAGTATAAATTACACAAACCACAAGCATCAAAAATAGGAAGATTTTATGAATGTTGCTACAAAAGCAATCATTGCAGATAAGCTAAAGTTTAATTGATAACCTATAGTAATCCACAAAGTTTAGAAAACAAAGTGAATAATGAATTTCCTTTTTGAAATGGTAATGCCAATGAAATGATAAATTGCACTATTTTCTCTAATACTATGGAGTAATGATAAATCAATTAATATAAATAAAAGCCTTATCATCCACTGATATTGAAAATAATTCTTATTTATGGCCCAAGACATGTATACATGCATGTATGAGGATATCATATTTGTTTGTTTTTAATGTTTACAACAAATAAATATCAGATGCTTTTTTCTTTTATTTGCTATTTCTATATTCATTCTTTAAATTAGATTACAAGTTATATGTAAAATAAAGCAATGGAAACTAGGAACTGAATAACTTGGAGGTGCAGGTGTGATATTTATTTACTATAAAATTATAAAGGACTTCAATTCATCAACATGACAATAATCTTATAGTCTTTGTTTCAGAAGAAAACTTCCTCTTTTCCCCAGATGGGCAGGAAGTAATGGTGCTGCAGAGTCAAAAATAACATGCAAAACACTAGTACGCAGTGTAGTTGTGGTTTAACAGTTATAAAAAATACAATTAAAAAGACTGCGTGAGGTGTTATAAATTACCAGTACTGTACTTTACTGAATTATTTTGGTGTACTGGCACTGTGAGTTAATATATGTAGCACTCAAACTGGTATTTTTCCTGTATTGGTTTCATTTTTCAGTCACAAAATCGTGTTGATTATATTCCAAAAGTTTCCATTTACCTGACAGACTGATTAAAACAAGCCCCCACCATCCAGCTAACATCCAGCGCATGATGTCCTCAAAAAGAAGAGAAATACACTTCAGATGCTGACTCCACGGCTGTATCTGAGTTTCTCTGCAGGTCTAAAAGTGTTGTGAACGAAGATGAAGTGTCTGCATCAGTGGGTGTGCAGTCTGTCTTCTGTCACCATGCAGGCAGGCAAATAAGAGGAAGAGGGCTCTATCGTTGAACCAAAATAACAGCCCACACTTTTACTGTCGGTAACCCGTGTGATTAAATGTTCCATTTTTAGGGACAGATGAAACAGCATTATTAAGCTAAACATTAAGGTTATGATTAGTGATACTACAGCCAATATAATATCATAGTTTCAATATTGATGCCAAGATGATGGTTTTAGATAACTTCGATTTCTATAGAAAGCTTTTATGGTCAAGAAACCAAAGCAGATCGTTTTTAAACATGTAATTCCTTTTTAAAAAGACCATTTACAAGACACAGTATGCAAAAGAAGATACTATACTCTGCAAAAGTCGTTGAGACTTTTCAACCCTTTTTATTTGTTTGTTTGTTTTGTTTCCAATGAGTCAAATATGTCTTTAGCAGTGGTCTGTAGCAATAATTCTCCAGGCTTGGACTAAAGTTTCTACAGTTTTTAAACCACTCAACACTCAACTATGAATCATTCCAGCATAAAAATGGCACCTATTGAAATTGATGAACTAGTTCACAAGCAAATTGGCAAAGAACCAATTTTAAATGGTCTCTTCAGAACGAAAACCCCAATTTATAGAGAGCTTTTACCAGAAAGCTAGCATATTTTGGCATGGTGTGCAGTGTATCCTTAAAGAAATGAGGTAACTGGAAAAGTGAAGGACAGAAGAAGAAGTGGCGATATATAGCAATATATATCTGTGGTAAATTAGCAGTAACTGAAAGTTATGTATGAAAAATAACAGAAAAAAACCCTACCAATTACCTGAAACAGGGCCTGAGAGATAAACCTGGCCCTTAAGTTGATCCATATATACACAATTTGCCAAAGCTTCCTCAGAAATGCTCTGAAAATCAGTGGCAAGAGGTGACAAATCAAGTAACAAATCCAAATTTGTCCGAAAGGGAAATAATGGCTATTAAAGTAGCTATCATTGCCTTTTGGTAGTTATTTTGTATAATAAATTAGCACCAGAGAAATAAAAGTATATATGACCAGAGAAATTAGTGACACATTACAAAAGCATGGTAGCTATGATATGCTCATTTAGCCTTCATTACATTTATTTGAAATAGCTGCCATAAGATAGTAGTTCATAGTTTTGTATAGCAGAAAAGTGTGAAGAAATGACTATCAGGTATCAGTAACTAACTACCTGTAATCATTTATATTTAACCGATTACAGGGAACTTTTATATGCTCATCATTCTAACCAGGCTTGTAGTATTATAGCATTCTCCTCATGTTTAATCTGTTTCTGCTGTCTGTCTTGCAAAAATCAGGTATTTTATAAGTAGTTTGTCTAATGTCTGAATTTTTAATTATGAATGAACGTTGACTCACATCTAACTTGCCAAATTTTGTGAGTTCAAGTGAAAATAGCAGGCTTTTTTAGACTTTAGTTAGCCTAAAGTCTAATTGTAAACCAAAGCCTCCTTTTGGGCATAAATACCCAGTGGTGTTAGACAGAAAACCGTCTGTGTGACTGTCATTTGTTACAGGATGGTTTGGTTAGTTGCACTAATACATGCAGTGGTGGTTCTTAAAACTAGATGGAGATTTTAAAAAACACAATGTTGTTGTTTTGGGGGGATTGAATTGCAAAGACACACAAACTTCTTTAGTCTTCTGCCAATAAAGGCCATGCCAGTCCCCTCTCTGTGCCTCGAGTCACACAAGCTCAACTAATGGGTAAGAGTTGGAGGATTGTTTACTCTTTTATAAGTTATGAACTTATGAAAAAGAACAAAAAAATAAAGGTACTGTTGAATTAAACTCAGCTCAAAACACCTGATCATCTCAGTCTTTGTTCATTTTAGTCCTTCTTACTACACACAAATTTGTCAACCCGACAAGCATCAGGAAGCTTTAACACAAGCGTGTTTTGGGAGTGCTTGGCTAAATGAGTGCTTGGCTAAATGATATTAAAATGATGTGCATAGCAATAAATGTTCTAAACTTCTGAATGCCACCCATGTTATAATGGTATAAAACTAAAACTAAGACTGAAACTAATAAAAAACTAAACTGAAACGACCAAATCAGCTCTGGAAACTAACTGAAACTAAAGTGAACTGAAAATAAAAAATGGAATATACAGTAAAATAAATAAACAAACTAAGAAAAATATAAACCTATAAATAATAAATATATTTGAGAATGAGAATTGTACGAACACAACATACAATGCCATTATGTGGCTCGGTACATCCCCCAAAGAGCTTTTAGCTTTGCTGTGGACTCTCAATCTTGTTATGCAACATAAAGCTGCAGTCAAGAGTGAAGTTTTCAGGTCAGTCAAGCTGATCTCATTTCCCTAATTTTTAAAGCTGATAAACTCCGCACAGCAGAGTCCTCGATTTTTGCGTACAGTGTGGATTTTTATCACCTATCACAGTCTGTAAGGAAGAGATAAAAAGCTTCTTTCAAGAAATATGTAATAACTAGAAATGCTGTACCTCTCCTAAAAGAAAAGAAATATTTCCAAAAAGATTTGCAATGTTTAGGATGTCGAACCTTTACATTTTTATAAGAAATGGTGGCTGCAATTGTTTGCAAAGCTGATTTATTTAATCAATCAAAAGTAAAATGCAAGCACAAAATCTACAAAATTAAATGTCATTTGGTGTTTGGCTCTTAATTGTGACAGATCTATTTACAGTTTTCTAATTATTTGACGTAAAAATTCTGGATTAATCCTACTTGTTAAAAAAATGTTGCCAACCTCAACCAATTTGGTTTACTAGACATTAGGGCCTGAAGAAAAAAACAACCAAAAAAAGAGTAGCATTGAAAACCAGGTGGCAAGAAAACAGTCACTAGAAACATGCATTTGCAGAGGTGATCTCTAGCTGGGTGATGCAGAATGAAATGACATAAAATGCAAATAAATCAAAAATCCCATCGTCCCACTCCATGACAGAAACAGGGTGCTTTTTAATCTACTGACACTCATGCTTGAAAAAGTCAGTGAATGCATATTTTTCAACATAGAACCTGCTATTAAGTTAAGGCCTCAATTAATCCCCTGTTAATAAAAATGGTTTGACTGTAAAAAAAAAAAAAAAAAAACCACACTGCACATGTTTAACAGTTGTAAGTTGTTTTTGAGGAGGTTAAAGTAGAGCTCTCGAAGTGTTGCTCCTTAGTGATGAGGCTTTTTTAATGTGCTTTTTCTTACTCATTAACCTACATTTCTTATAATTATGCAAAAAGATGGACACTCATAGACATAGAGATTAATGTAAAGCATAGTTCATTAAAAAGTCTGACTATAGTGGCTTTTTTAAAGAGTAAAAAGTCACTACATTATGTTCTCTTGGTTGTTTTCCATCTTCAGTTTTTAGTGTTGCTGTCAACCTCTCCACCAGCAGAGGGCTACAGTGCATCAATGCAATTTCACAGACAAGACAAAGTAGTAACTGACAAGTGATCGCACAGCCTACTTTTCTTTACAATAACTGTTTTATTCTAACAACATAGTTTTAAAATAACAAAATGATATAAATGTACATTTCAGAAGAAAAAAAGAAAAAAGTATGTACAAGCAACATTGTAGGTGATTGTAGGTTGTACCAGCAAAGCTCCCCATGTGTCTTTTCCTCCAGTAGAAATGTAAACAAAAAGAGGACACTGTCTTGTGAATATGACTGTCCCATGAGAGGACACTATAGCTGAGTGGTGCAGCGGTGTCTCAGTCTCACATAGGAGTTCGGATGGTCACGTTACAGTCTCCTGACAGGAAAAACTGCCATGCTGTAGCAGCAGGATATGACAAGAGAGACCCCTTGTGGAGGAAACATTCATAATTTATGTACCTTCTCCAAAGATGAAATTGGAACAGTGTCAAACTCAATGAAAATAGACATGTTATTGCTTATTGTTAAAAAAAACAAGCTAGAAAACTGTAAAAGTGCATATGTTATTCATGTATATACAGTACTGTGCAGAATGTAAAGGGGCATCTGATCAGATATCAACATCATTTTGTGAGTCGAGAACTGCATGAAGAGAAAAAATAAATCCACAAAACAGTCAAGGAAAGTCTTTAGGATGCTTGGGACAACCTACCTGTGCAAATTAAAATGAAAAAATAAAATAATAATAATAATAATAATACTGCATGACGAAGTACCAAAGAGGAGTGGTACCGTTCTCGAAATAAATTATATTCACAAAGAGTGATTTTATTTGATTTCTTTCTGTGTTTACTGCACTTTAAATGAAGTTTATTGCTAAATTTAAAAAATATATGTTTATATGAAATTACTTTTAAAACTGCCTGCAAGTTTTACACAGTACCATATATTTAAAGTAAGACATCATAATTTCTATTAAGACTTAGACAAAAGCAAGAGAATTAACATGTTTATATGACTAGATCCACTGCAGGTTTTCTTGTAAATTTGTAAAAAGATCTGATTAACTACATTTTGGAAAGTGGCACATGTTTTTTTTTTTTATTCAACCATTCAATGTGTGTGCCTTGCATCTTGTGATCTAACCTGAGACGAAACTTCCTTTTAATGCACAGCGAGTAGGTATGTGCTTAGCAGTTCTCTAATACAGCCACATTAACATAAAAACATCACATTGTAAGTTTACAGACAGCGTTCAAACCTGAATGCTGAAAGGGAAATCCAGCTATGAAATGGCCAAACATGGCTGATTTAGGTTTTGAGAACATCTGATATCTGAAGGGACCAAAAAATATAAATATAAACATGCATACAGTATGTAAGTGGGAAATAACCTTTGAAATCATTCAGTGGAGTGCAGTGAACTGCTCTTATTTGACTTGGAGGGACATAAATAGTGCAATATAAACTGGGCCTGCCTGAATGAGCCTGTTAGGAACAGATGCTAACTATATTAGCCACACCATGTGGGTTTAGTTAACCCCATTGTTAACTAATAAGTAGTTTCACAGAAAGAGAGGGACAATGAGATCCAGAGACTCTATTTTATAGCAATTTATTTACCTGTGTACAAAACAGATTCCCCATAGAAAGTCATCTGGTACCTAATTAATAATAAAACACTAATATTAGTCTTTTATACTCTTTACCTTTTGATAACATGAATTATGATTTTTTTGTTTTATTTTGTATTTTCTTTGCTTCTTATATATTGAGATAATACTTGTTCCAGTATTATTAATTTGTCTTAGTTGAGTTTTAGTTTATGTTTCGTCTATGTCTCCTGATATGAGTCTTTTCCTGTCCCCTGTGAAGTCTGTCATTTGTAATGTCTTTGTGTTCACGTTGTCAAGCTTGTCTTGTCTTGTCTACGTTCTGTTGTTTCCTGTTTTACTTTGAAGGGTCTGGTGTTCCATGTTCAGTGTGTTTAGTTGTACTTCCCCTGTTGCATTCAGATTCAATTGTGTCAGCTCATTATCCCCAGGTGTTTTCACTTCCCTCATTATCATTATCCTGTGTATTTAGGTCCTCTGTCGTTCTCTGTTCAGTGTCGGGTTATCTGTTTGTCTAGCATCATGGACTTCAAGTCACAGGATTATTTTCAAGCTTTGGTTTATGTTCATGTTTTTCATCATAGTTTTTGCAATCCATCTGTTCTGATTCACGTTCATGTGAATCAGCTATTGTTAGCTTATCTCAATTTAGGTTTTGCCTTTGTTTTTCTTTCTGGTTTTTTTGTTTGTTTGTTTGTTTGTTTTCTTCCCACTAGAAATTTACCATAAAACAGATTCTAGTCCACAATAATGTTTCAGCCTACAGTAAAGTCTAGCATATTTTTATTGGATAAAAAAGGTTAAAATAAATATTAGATCTTGTATTTCTGTTAAACTGAAAGAAATCATATCTTACTGTTTCATTATTTTTGAATTGTGCATTAAATCACAATTTTCCTTGACCAATTTTGTTAAGTTTTATGTTTCTATGAAGGAAACATTGAGGGGTGTACGACAAGGTATGTTCAGACTTAAACCAGAGATTTTAGTGTCACTAAAACCTCTTTTAACCCGGATAGGTTAGGTATAATTAGCTGTAAGTGTTGTGTTTTCAAAAGTTCTTTTAATGAAATATGATTCTGAGCTGAGAGAATATTATTTTAATACCAGCTGAGCCACAGACTATTATTAGTGTAATACCCCAGTCTAATTGCAACAGCGCAAACTCCAAGCTTCGCATTGCCACGAGAATTAGCACACGTTAATTTGATGATGCATGAAATGTATATGTACGATTTCATGTTTATTCCATCATTATCGTTCATCAATATCATGATGAAATATAGTTTGAAGTTTCAGACCTCCTATGTGTAACTGACGAGAATGGTAAAACACATATATTCATGTGGATTTACAACATTAGCAGTTTTCTGGTGTGTTCTTCTCATCATATTTTTTTTATTTTTGTTTGATTTTGCCTCCTTTTCCTCCCTACTGATGCAAGGCAATTTGTTTATTTTGTGTAGAAGAAAGCATCAAATTTCCCTGAGCCTGAAACAGAAAACTGGGGTTAACAGAGAAAGTTGGTTACCAACTTTCTCTGTTAACTTGTGAACCACCACCACCAACTGAACTCATTAAAACTGAACTGAACCTTAAAACTGAACCTGTAGGTTTTGTCAAGGCAGTTAACGCGCACTTTTGCACACAAAAACCCTGTTATTTTGAACCTGCTTGGCAGTACACACTTCAGTTTCACTTTCAATACCCAAGAAAATTAAATGTAGCATGAAAAAAAAGAGGAATAGATTCTTAAGTTTAGGGATAAAAACTGCATTCGAAACATCAGTTAGACTCTTCTGTATCTAGAGTTAAAAAGCATATCAGCAACACTTATACATTAACAAGAACAGTTTCCATCACTGTTAAAAAAAAAAAAAAAAAAGAATAGAGGGAAGAGACAAATAATTATATTGTGCAGTTTACTATACAACTGACTCTGTCAGGTTTTCTTGTAGAGTCAAGAGGTGTTGGTTGGGGGCAGAATGCAATAAAACCTCATTAGTGACTTCTACAGGAACAACGACAATATTTTGCACGGGGGTTTCTGGACAGCACCGTGCCTCTCTGTAATGTGACATTGCCTCAGGATTAGAGGGCTGTTGTCTTGCCAAAGTTTCTAAAGCTGCTTGCTCCATTTCCTCAGCAAGCTCTGCATTACTCCCATAGAGAACCCCTAACCTTCGTGCAATCAACCCTTTTTTTTCTGGTGGATCGTCACCTTCTTTCTTTCTCCCCATCTTCTTAGATCGATGCATAAAAGCTGCATGGCATAAGCAGCGCCTCAGAAGATGGCTGCGGTAAGCCCTCTGAATAACCACAGCGGCCCTCTGCTCTTCTTTGTGGCGCACCGTTGTGATAACTGGTGCAAAGGTGTCTTTGCTATCCTTAAATTTTTCCTCAGTGCTATTCCGTATTGCTTCCATCTCCACTGTGTTTCCCAAGATCAACTGAGTGACAGCCATCAACACATCCAAGTAGTGGATCTTATCTCCAGCAACCAAGGGGAGATCCATTTCGATCAGCTGGAACAGGTTGGGTTTGGCAACCTTCAGTGGCTCCTGCAAGGTATCACAAAAATCTGAGAGCTGGCTATACTCAATAAACTGAGTTCCATCAACGTCAAATTTCTCCCATGTCTCATTGAACATCTCAAAGTCGTCCTCACTGAGTGGATCGCTGCTTTCCTCCTGAGCCACATTGAAGTTCTCTAAGATGATCGCAATATACATGTTGACCACCACCAAGAATGAGATGATGATGTAACTGCAGAAGAACACCATGCCCATGCCAGGGCTTCCACAGTTGCCCTTTACATTCGTGCCAGGATGCTCAAAGTCTGGATCACAGTCTGGAGGCTCCCGGTTCAGCATTGGAAGTAGAAGTCCATCCCAGCCTGCAGATGTTGTAATCTGGAACAAGCAGATAATGCTTCCTCCAAATGTTTCAAAATTAAATATATCATCAATCCCAGCCTCCTTTTTGACATAGGCAAAATTTGACATCCCAAATATAGAGAAGATGAACATATTGAGGAAGAGCAGGAGACCAATATTGAATAGAGCAGGTAGGGACATCATCAGGGCAAATAGAAGCGTCCGAATGCCCTTAGCTCCTTTAATAAGACGTAGAATCCTGCCTATCCTGGCCAGTCTGATCACCCTGAAAAGAGTTGGTGACACAAAGTACTTCTCAATTAGGTCTGAGAGCATTGTACCTGAAAGAAAACACACAGAAAAGCAACAATGTATCAATATATCTGCTGGACCAAATTAGCAATTCACAGCTGTACTTTTGATTCATTAATTACCCACCAGCTATTGACAAGATGACCACGACAAAATCAAAAATGTTCCATCCATTGGTGAAGTAGTACTGCCGCAGGGCAAAGACCTTCAACACACACTCTCCAGTGAAGACCACAATGAAAGCCACGTTTAACTTAAAGAGGAAATCCTCTTTCTCTGCACTTTGGTCATCTGTTTCCACCATCATGGACACCATATTGAGGCAAATGAGGACCATAATGAAGATGTCAAAGAATTGCTGACTGATGAAGTCAAACACTATGCCCTGGATTAGGTTCTGTAAAGGAGAGGAAGCAAATCGAGAGCAGTGAGGAACAGAAATACAAATCCAGGAAAGTCATTTGGCCTGTTAACACAAGTAGTGTGCAGAAAAGGTGAACATAGCCACATTATGCATGCCAACGTGAAGCATCATTACTTCTGATGATGTCATTCATACATGCAAGTTTTCCAGTCTTGGACTGATCAACATAAAGCATTGCTAATACAGAAAACTAAAATAATCATAATGTCTTACCGTTGGACGAGGAATTGGCTTCTGTGGCTTCTTGGAACCAAGTTTCTTCATGGCTTCATAGTACTTTTTCTGTTCATCAGTCATAAAGATGTCTTCATCTCCAAAGTGCGGAAAAAGCAGAATTCAAACGTAATTATAGGAATTTAAATAATGTCACAAGTCTATGTGGTTTAAAGTTATAAAATTGTACACTTGAAAATAGGAAAGAAAACACTCAATGCTTTTGCACAGGCACTATTTCAGATGAACAAAGTCTTATACTTATCTTTTTCTTTTGCTGACTAAAGTTATCAATAATGACCCCAATGAAGAGGTTAAGTGTGAAGAAAGAGCCAAAGATAATGAATATGACAAAGTACATGTACATGTAGAGGTTGATTTCGTAGGATGGTTGCTCTTCCACCTAAGTAGAAAAAATACAGGTGAATAAATGCCTAATTATCATCATTTGCTCAGTTACAGGTTGGAAGATTTTCTTCATTTGATTCATCGGATATTTTATAATGTCGGATTGCAATGCATACATGCTCTTCTAAGGAAATAATTGTAATTGGACTCATAGTCGCAATTTATTGCCCCAGATGAGGATTCCTTTATGCAGCTCACCAGAACTTCAAAGACACAAAATCATTACCTCTCTTGAGTCGACAGCAGCATACATGATGTCCATCCAACCTTTAAAAGTTGCCTGCAGTCAGTGAAAACATTTATTTAAAATATGTATCAGTAAATATGACTACTAATTTTCTTTAACTCAAACAAAACACCTCACCACTTGAAGTAGGGACAGGTAGCCTTGTCCAACATTGTCATAGTTGACTTTCATGTTGACCCAGCGGGCCTCCTGTGTCGCTTCTTTGATGGCCATGCAGTCGCTCCGGTTATTGACTTCAGTGATGGGGAAAAGCTCCTCCGATGTGGTGTTGATGCAGCGGTAGAACTTCCCAGCAAACAAATTAACTCCCATGATGCTGAAGATGAGCCAAAAAATCAGACACACCAGTAGCACGTTGAAGATGGAGGGAATTGCTCCAACGAGAGCGTTTACCACCACCTGCCCCACAAGACAAGACTCTGTTTAGAACTTTGCAATAGATATTCAGATTTATTCAATAATTTATTCAGCTGTAAGACCTGAAGTACTGTGCAAAAGCACCCCACATTTCTCTATAATTTGTTAGCAAGATGGGAAATAGGTGGAGCAATTTATTGAAAGGTGCAAATATTCATGAGAGCACAGTATGTAAGTCACAAACAGAGTTTTTAGAACCCTAACAAGATTTCAAGTCAATATTTGGCATTGCCACCTATTTTCTATATTGTAGTCTGAGCTTTCTTAGGCAAGTTTTATTCTGTTTCCTAAAAGGAGTCCTCTGGTCTAGTTCTCCAGGCTTCTTGACTTTTGTTTCGTTCTCTACCAAAATGATCCCAGACTGCATGTCATGTTTTATAGACTCAGCTAAAGAAAAGAGAACATTATGTGCTTTTGCAACAGGCTGCTAGAAACAAAGTGCTTAAAGATACAATTCAAATTGGTTCTTGGCTAAACTGTTATTTGCTGACACACAATACTGATCCTTTGAGTTGGATACATCTTTTATACTTGAATGATTTATAGGTCAATCTTAGGTGACTTAACAAACAAATAAACAAAAATAAAAGGAAAGATAAGGTCGGGTACAAGAACCTGACTGAAAATGAGTGAAAAAGCAGCTAATGTCCAAAGAAAAGCTTTGAAAGATCTTCAGAAACAAAGGAAAACTTGCTCAAAAACACTTTAAAATAACAAGAATGTCTGACTCCTTGGAAAGGAAAAAAGAAAAGAAAGAAATGAGTGGTGGTTCAAGACTTTTGCACAGGGCTACAACAATAATCTTACTTAAGTGAATGCATTGATTAGTTAGTCAACTGACTCCGGGAAACCCACCTCAGTCACCTCTGTTACAGCAGCTGTGGTTTAAGCATGCATTCAACAAACACAGTTGGACAAAGCCAGGCAAATTAGTACAAGAGTGCATCAAACATGACAGGTTTGCATCTTCTAAATCAGTGTTAACCATTCAAAATATTATAATGTTAACATTAAGTATTACAAATTCCATATGAAACAAGCATTAGCAGCCAATAACTTACCCTCATCCCTTCAAATCTTGATAGTGCGCGAAGAGGCCTTAGTGCTCTGAGGGTTCTGAGGGATTTGATTGGCCCAAGGTCAGAGTAGCCCATCCAGTTGGCAACTAAACTAATCAGGGAAATCTGTAGCAGAATCAAAACATTTCCCATTCAAGTGCTATCACAAAACCTTTCTGGCATAGGAGATGTATTATCACATACAGGCAAGCAGTGAAACTTACATCTACAATGAAAAAGTCTAGCCAACACCAGGCATTGGTGAAATAGGTCTTGAAGCCATATGCAACCCATTTAAGGAGCATCTCGATGACAAATATGTAGGTGAAAATCTTGTCAGCATACTCCAGAATTATCTTGATCGTTCGGCGCTTTTCTATGTATATATCTTCAAAAGCCTGCCAAAAGAAAACATTATCTACCTAGATATGTGTCATGACAGGATCAGTGTCTTAACGCTATCATAAAAAGGTCATCGTTTCTAAATTTGTTGCTGTTATGACAACACTCACAAGAGCTCCACTGCTGAGGAGGATCATAAAGATTATGAAGGTTTCAAACCAATCATGCTCCACAATAGTAAAGCAGGTCTTGCGGAGGTTCCACCATTTTTTGCCTTTGTCTTGGGTGATGTCCACCATCAGACATGGCCAGCGCCTCACACAGTCTGAGAAAAGTGGAAAGGTTTGCGATTACCTCATAATGTCAGATTACAGAATGGCTACTGAAAAAGACTTCTGTGACTTTTTAGTTTTGCTTATTTAATAAAATTGTTGTTCATACTGTCAGTGAAGCACGCCTCTGGCTCCAGTGGCTCTGGCTCTTCTATTTCCGGTTCAGGCTCAGGTGGTCGATAGTCTGCTGTGCTGCATACTGAAGAATCTTCACTATTCCGAGCACCCATCAGCTAGACAAGAATCACAGTTAAAGTTCAGATGCAAATGCCTTATGCAATCACACAGATGAAAATACTGTTAACTCACTTTGATATTTCCTGGGATACTAATTTGATCTTTCACATTTTCCTGAAACAGCAGACGAACAGAAAACAAACTTTATTAAGCGTTCATAGGAGTTTGAGAAACATCCAGCACACAAGTTTATTGTCCCAAAAATACATTATGGGGATCCTGGGAGCACAGACAAATCCCTTTGAGGTTACGTCAGGAACAACATCCGGTATTATTTATTTTGAGAATAATTATTTTCTTTGCTGCCTTATTTCCAACAGTTACAAAAATATATATATTCTGATGATAGTTAGGATTTATTTTAATGTTTGGTAAATTTCCTAATACAAAGTTCCAATACATGTTTAAGCTATGTTGCCAGTTTGTTAACCAAAGTCGAATTTTACTTATGCTGGATATATATTTCCTGATTAATTGAATTTTAGCTGCAAATTTGAAAACAAAAAAGTCAAGTTGGACTCGTGAATGAATGAATGAATGAATGAATGAATTAACCAATACAATTTATCGTTGGTGGTCAAGAGCTGTTAAAATCTTATTTTGAGATGAATAATAGATCACAAGATGGCAATTATTTGAAATGAACTGTATAAGACTTTGGATAAGAAGTTTTCTTACGGTATTCTGCTGGCTATGTCCCTCATCTAAACTCTCAGAGTGATTATCATCATTGGAATCACTGGTTTCATCTTCATCATCCTCATCGTCCTCTCCCAGATTTTCAAAGTCTGACTCTCCCTGGGCAATTGGCACACTAAGACTAAACTCTCCATCCACAATAAATCCAGAAGGCCGGCCTTCAACTAGGCAATCTGATATCCCATCTGCCAGTTTGAAAGTCTGACTGGTGTCCAAATGGTTCATTTCAATTCCTTCCGTTTTAGGGTCGACGTCATCAGCAGGGCCCTCGTCAGGCTCCTTGGGCTTTCTGCCAAGAGTCCGCAAGATAGTTTGAATGATGAACGCTTTAAACCAGTCGATGAACCGTGTGATCCTGCCGATGGCAATCTGGAGATTGTTCATCTCTCCGTCATCTTCTCCTGCAGAAAGGTTGTCTCCACTGAACGAGCTGAGCAGTAAGGCCAAAAAGAGGTTCAGCACCTGAGTTCAAAGAGTAATGAAGGTAATTAACAGCTTCTTATTGTTCATTTTGTTTAGTGAAAATAAATATTTGACAGTCAAAGTGATGCCTAAAGAAGTGAGAATTAGGAATCATTACTCGACTGCAAAACAGTGATCAAGTTTATATCCAGTGATTAGTGAGTAAAACTGTACTAACTTTGCTGAACCAAACACAAGTTTGGAATAGCTCAAGCAGACATCATATACCATATTGTTCCTGTGACGTCACATCAGTAAATATTATGTTGTCTGCCTCCTGTCTCAGATGCAGCTATCTTTAGTTACTCAAACATGTTATTTGATTTCGCGGCTTCTATTTCCCAGGTTTAGCAGGAGATCATGGTTACATGGACTAGTGGGAATGCTCATCTCGTTTATTCCAGTGTCAGAGATGTCAATAAGAAAATAAAGCTGATGGACAATATGAGCTGCACAAAAACCAAACGCGACAATGAAAGATCGGAAATGGATTTGATGATCTTTGATGAGTGGAAAAAATAACTGTGGTAGAGGTTATAGTGTTTTTCAGGGTCATGTTCCTAGTCTCCTGGAATATAATTCAGGTGATTTGTCAGCTAATTCCATTAGCTTTGTACAGTTCCGGTAACCTGATGAAGTGAGACATTTCTTCCTTGTCTTAGAGGAACAGTGTGGCCTATAGGAAATGTACCCAGTCAATTTCTTGCTGCAAAATAGATTAAAATAAAATAAAAAAATCTAAACATTTAAAACTCATTACTTTTGGTTTTATCTGAAGGCACAGCCAGCAGCTTGAGCTGATGTTATATTATCATTTGTTTAATAAAAACTATGCATAAAAGCTAGTGGTGATTTCATGCTCATTCAACTAAAGAAAATACTCTGCGTGATTCTCAGTTCAAAATAAGCCCCTCCCTCTGAGCCAAGTTTATTCTAATTGGCTGCCCATCTCACACAGAATGATCATCCACCATTCTAACAGTAATGTATGACATAAAATAAATAAAAACATAATAAGTCCCCTTTAAATCTTCTCTGCTCCATATGCTGTGGTGTTGATGGCTCAATATGATTACCTCTACATCGATTAGAGTTCAATCTGCTATCAAATGACTTCTCTTTTACACCCAGACGCACTGCCACCTGAGCTGTGCTCGCTCAGCTGTCCGCGTTTGTTCCATCAGTGGCAGCATGCTTACTTGAGCCGGATCTTAGCGCATACTCAAGGTCAAAACCACTGTTTGGTAGCTTAAGTCATTAGATTTAAATAGAAACCCCCTCCCATGAACCTTGTAAGTATATTATTTGCCTCATTATTAGAGAAAAAAGTGTACATTCATGTGTTAAGTAAGCATGCTCAGGTTTAACAGTGGGTAAGTAACTTTAAGATCCAAGAAGCCTCAACAATTTTGGCACAGCGTGCCTAACACAAT
Source organism: Aulonocara sp. 'chitande type north' Nkhata Bay (assembly GCF_057382095.1). Classification (NCBI taxonomy): domain Eukaryota; kingdom Metazoa; phylum Chordata; class Actinopteri; order Cichliformes; family Cichlidae; genus Aulonocara; species Aulonocara sp. 'chitande type north' Nkhata Bay. Next base: position 21,137,427 of record NC_141351.1, on the reverse strand, counting down.
ACTTCAAACCTTGATGATGAGCCATTTCCTTTTCATTTCTATGAATAACCTGATAGGAAATGGATTTGGCTCTAGTCATTAAATATGATGCTGAAATGATGTCTGACAGTGATGGTCTGTATGGCCTTGTTTCGTGAGGCCAAGATAAAAAGGTCAGGGGGCAGCGTTTTCATGCTACAGACACTCAGAATTCTTCAGAAAGCATTACAAACCCTGAAGCCTCATCACTCTCAATCAGTTCAAAGGCTGTTCTGTTAAATTGTATATGTTGGACTGAAACAATCTCCTGGGAAATAAATGTCACTCTGACACATGTCATTCATCTAGATCCCCAGTTGGGCAATGAGTCCAATCAAACAACAAAAACTGCTCAGGAGCAGCTTGAGGAACATGAAAAATCTCAAAACACCCGTGAGAGGTGCCATAACAAGCCTGATCCATGGATACTATGCAACAACCCACAGAACACAGAGGATCTGAAGTCTCGAACCACAGGGGTGAGGAGGTCAGGTGATCCTGCACTGATGGGTCAAAATTTTCTTGGCTGCACGACTGGGGCATGCACGGTATAAGAGAGGTTGTTTTAATCTTTTGGCTGATCCGCATAAACAGTTCTTTCCTCCAGCTCCAACAAAAAAAAGTTTCACAAGTTTTTCCTTAACATACTCAAATATTTACTTCACAATCTCCTAGATGGATCACTGAAATAACTAAGACTTTCTTTCTTCAATCTTCAGTCTGAAGATAGCATGCAGTTGTTGGACTCACCACTAGGTTTCCAATGACCATGACCAACATGAAGACAACTAAACACATCCCAGTTCCGGCAACCTCCATGCAGTCCCACATAGTCTCGATCCACTCCCCACACAGGATGCGAAACACGATAAGAAATGAGTGGAAGAAGTCGTTCATGTGCCAGCGCGGCAATTCACAGTCCAAGGAGATCTTGCACACGCAGTCGTTGTAGTTCTTGCCAAAGAGCTGCATGCCCACGACGGCAAAAATGAAGACGATGATGGCCAGCACCAAAGTCAGGTTTCCTAAAGCCCCTACTGAGTTACCGATGATCTTGATGAGCATGTTGAGAGTGGGCCAGGACTTTGCCAGTTTGAAAACTCGAAGCTGTCACCAAACATGGGACAAAAATAAATAAAAACATTTAGTAATAGCAGAGCAGGTAATTCCACTGTGTTAAACTGATGCAAAGAAATTTAATCAGTGTGTCTCACCAGACGGAATGATCTGAGGACTGACAGACCCTGAACATTTGCCAGCCCCAACTCCACCAGACTGAGTGTAACAATGATGCTGTCGAATATGTTCCAGCCAACTTGAAAGTAGTAGTAGGGATCCATAGCAATAAGCTTGAAGACCATTTCTGCTGTGAAAATACCTGTAAAAACCTTTTTAAAAAAGATAAATGTTTTTTTCACCCCTTAAATCTGAGCAATGTCTTTAAAGTATTTTAAAATGTTAGGCAGCACATACCAGATTCCCCACTGACAGCATATAGTCAAACTCCGGGGTCATGGGGTAGTGCTCCATGGCCATGAAGAGGGTGTTGAGCACAATGCAGATAGTGATAGCCAGGTCAACAAAAGGGTCCATCACAACAAAGTATACTCGCTTTTTAAAGACCACCCAGGGGGTACAGCAGTCCCACTTCAGGAAAAGGTCAGCAAATTTGTACCAGCCAGGTGGGCATGGCCTCTGAGCCTCCTCCAACTCTAGAGAAAGAGGCAGAAAACAAAAGGTAATATTAAACCTCACTTAAACCTAAACTTTCAACCTAAAGTCCAAGTCTTGTTGCTTCAGGTTATAGCTGTGCTGAAATAGATCTAGCTTAACACCATGTTTGACAGGAATCTCTGCTACACACAATATATTTAGCCTCATTATGATAAGCTCAAGACAACTCCACTGTATCGGCCCTGGATAAATTAATGAACAATGTTAACAACTGCTTGATAATCTTAGGAATTATTGCTCACACCAGAGCACCTAATGCTAAGCCTTGTGTACTTCACCCCCAGTGGCACCCGACACTTCCAGATGCCAGATTTCTCCACGCAGTATAAAAAAAAAACATTACCCCGAAATAGAGGTTATGTTGTTGTGCCCTCAGCTTACATTAATCAAAGCTAAACAACATATCCTAATTTTGTTAGTGTGATATCAATATTGTGTGTGTTTGGTGCTGTACCTTCCATGGCAGCTGCAGTGAGCACAGTCAGAGCACTAGCAGTTCTCTCTGCCATGCATGGTTCATCCAGTTGAAGCATGCTGTGAACGGAGCCCAGTGACTTCTCTCTGCATTCATAATCCATGGCAGACTGTAAAATAGCATAGCATAGCATAGAGTCTTTATTTAAACGCACTTTATATCCAACAATGTTGACCAAAGTGCTACAAATATAGTTTGAGAATTTCTCAAAACACAAAAGTCAAGGTATGCAATTGCAGATGGACAAGGCAAAGGTTTTTAAAAACACTCATACAGGCACCACTAACTATAGCTTACCTCGTTCATGGTAGGCGCTCTGATCATTAGACGTGGAATAATTCTCCCATTGCAATCTTTGACAATTTCATCACGGTCAAGGCTCTGTTCGTCATCTGCCAAATCAGACCCAGTGTGATGGCTGAGCGAGTTCTTGCTGGTTAGAGTGCCTTGGCTACCAAGCATCTTAGCCTGATTGGCAGAAGATAAGTCATTCAGTAAGAAGTCTTTGTTATTGCATTGGACAGTTTATAAAACCCTTTAAAAGATGGCTCGGCTGTAATTTTACAGTATAAAATATTACTTTATTATAATTTAGTACTGAATAGGTGACATTCCATGTCCCATCTGCTAGTCTTGGTAGCCAGGGATCGGTCCATCAGGGACACCGCTCCTGGCCACCACCCGGCTCACAATGCACCTGACCCCAACGGTGCCTCCTGCAGGAGGTGGTCCTGCAGAAAGATGGGTCTTCCTGCAGGATGGGTCAGGAAGATGGCCACCAGACGCTTGCCCTCGGGCAAACTCTCCGGACCTGGCTCCAGAGTGGGGCCCTGGTAACCCTATCCCGAGCAGGGTGAACTGTTCCCTAGGTGTTCTTCTCATAGGGGTCTTCTGAATTGCTCTTTGTCTGGTCCCTCACCCAGGACCAATTTGCTATAAGAGACCCTACCAGGGGGCAGAAGCCCCTGGACAACATAGCCCCTGGGAGCCCTGGAACACAAAACTCCCTACACCATGATAAGGTAGCGATTCCCTACTCTCACCTATGGTCAACCAAAAAAAGAAATTGGAAAAGCTACACTACTGTGAGTAGTGACCGAAAGAACAAGATCGCGGATACAGGTGGCAGAAATGGGCTTCCTCCGAAGGGTGGATGGCATCTCCCTTTGAAATAGGGTGAGAAGTTCAAGGTGAGAAGTTCAGGGAGGAGATCAGAGTAGAGCTGCTGCTCTTCCACATCGAAAGGAGCCAGCTGAGGTGGTTCGGGCATCTGACAAGGATGCCTACTGGGCCCTCCTGGTTGAGGAGTTCCAGGCATGTCCCACAGGGAGGAGGCCCTGGGGCAGACCCAGGAAACACTGGAGAGATTATATCTCTCGGCTGGCCTGGGAACGCCTTGGTGTTCCCCCGGACAAGCTGGAGGAGGTGGCTGGGGAGAGGGAGGTCTGGGCTTCTCTGCTTAGGCTGCTGCCCCCGCAACCCAGCCCCGGTTAAGCAGAAGAAGGTGGAAGGATGGATGGATAATACTGAATAAAAAGAAGAAAACAAAGTTTTTACTATGAGCCATAGGATGGCAAAAACCAGTACTGGGATTTTGGCTAAAAGGCTTGAAGGTGAGACTAGTTTTGACCTGTAATAATACTCTAAACGTTTGAACACGTGGACAGCATGGGAAGTTATTGTAAAGTAATATAAATTTGGCAATGAGTCAGGGATTGCTGGGACACTAAATCCAAATAGTTGTGGTTAAAAGTGGTTGTTGTGGCACATATTTGTGTCTTATACACTTTGCATATTCAGTTTTATTTTGAATTTGATCCAGGCAAAGACCAATCTCTTCCAGTCATCCAGGAGGAATTTAGTGTTAATCAGTGCATTTTTCAGGAAGGAAAAAGCACCACGTCACAAGGCAAAGTAAATAATAGTTTGAATCTATGACCAAGAGTCTCCCTAGATCACATCCCTTGAAAAGCATCCGGTGCCAGAAAGAACTGCATATAAAGAAGGAGGTTCAACACTGTAAATACTGTCTCTGTGTATAAGTTTGATTTATTTGCCAATAATAGTCTTTGAAACTTGCATCAAAAATGCTTTTGATTGTTTTTGGAAAAAATAATAAATCAAGCAAATGGAACACAAATTTGTTTGCCATTTGTTTTAATCAGTTTTTGAACTAATTCTGATTTCAGTGTAACAGGCCGGTGCAAGTTACCTGCTCTTGATTCTTGACTTGCTCTAGTAGTCGCTGGAACTCCTCCTCTTTTTCGATGGCCTCTTGCCGAGTTGCCTGATTCTGTTCGTCATAAGCCATGGCTACCACAGCCAGGATAAGATTGATGAGGTAGAAGGAGCCCAGAAAGATAACGACTACAAAGAACATCATGTATGTCCTACCAGCTGCCCTCATGATCTGTTTTAAGAACAGAAAAGAAGCTACGAGGACTAAGGACAAATTTCTTCACAATACATTTTTAAAATTAAAGCATAAACTGTAATGAAGCAAATGAAAGAAGAGCCAACCAGCTGGAAAAGGTTCTCCCAGTAGTCCTGGGTCATGAGCCTGAAGAGGGCAAGGAAGGCCCAGCCAAAAGAATCAAAGCTGGTGTAGCCAAAGTTTGGGTTCCTCCCAGCCTTCATGCATGTGTATCCTTCGGGGCACTTCCTGTCAGCAGAGAAGAAAAGTTATCCAACTACATCTGGACTCCCAGCCTCCAAATCACACTTGCAACCTTTCTAAAACTTCAGTTAAGGCTCATGTCTGGACTGAAACTCCAGTACCCCAAATAAAAGACAAAATTAGCACTGTAGCATCTTTGTGGTGATACGCACCCAGCATCGGAGCTGTTTCCACAAATCAGAGCATCTTGGCTGCCTTCCAGAAAGTAGTGATTCTCTATAATCAACCAAAAAAAGAAATTGGAAAAGCTACACCTTTACACCACTGTGGACAATATTGATTTAAAATTACAGATGAAAAACTTAGAGATTAGATGAAAAATACCTGAGTTTTCAATATATTCAGTGAAATTGAAGGTGCTGTTGGTATATGTATCATTTAAGCCAATGGTGTCGTTGAAGTCCACTGTGTTATTGGATGAAGAGGTGCCGTTAAAGATTTCAAACATGGTGTCATTTGTTTGGATGGGCCATCGCACACATTTCTGTCGCAGGTTTCCCATAAAAAGCTGAAGACCAACGAGTGCAAAAACCGCAAGGGCGAAGACTGTCAGAATCATCACGTCCCCCATTTTCTTCACTGACTGGATCAAAGCAGCCACAATTGTTTTCAAACCTGACAAAACACAATTGATACATGAGTGGTCTATATTTGGAAGTCTCAAAAACCAGTAAAAATAATGTGTACTGAGTGGAGTTAAACTATTAGTGTTATATTAAAACAGAACGCATACCAGGAATCACAGTAATTGTTTTAAGGGCTCGAAGCACACGAAATGTCCTCAGAGCAGACACATTGCCGAGGTCAACGAATTCAGTGACGTAACTGGGAAAAGGCACAAACATATCAAGGAAATGGTTTCCGTGCCACCCGATGTAAGCAGAGGTCTCATCATAAAACATAAAAATAAAACAAAAACATTGGCAGCGGCCAGCGGTACTCTGTGTTTGTGTGTTTCCGATTTTTAATAGATACACCTGTGGTAATTTGAAAATCCTAGGTGACTTCCTTCTTGAATTATCACATTCACAAACTTGGGTGTCTATGTTGCCCACCCTCCCGGCAAGGTGACGACAATACCCCATCAGAATTTTACAGCCGAGGTGTAAAAAGGGAACCACACTAGCAGCTAATAAGACAGGTACACTGTTCTGATGTAATGAAGCAAATGGAAAAACATTTGGTTTTAGTCAATCTTTTACTAAAACCAAATGTCTTTGTTGGATAACCTTCAGTGGTTATATTGCACCAGCAAAAAGGGTGGAGTTCCTACTGTCATTTAAGTACTAACAACTATTTACCAAATGCATCTACATAGTTTAAATAAACACACAAGCAGATACTTACGCCATGCTGATCACCATGAAATCCAGCCAATTCCATGGATCTCGAAGGAATGTAAAAGATCCAACACAGAAACCTCGAGACAACACTTTAACTGTTGCCTCAAAGGTATAAATACCAGTAAAGACATACCTACAAAGAAAATAATCAGAATTAATTATCCAAACTACTGTGTGAGGTGTGACGTGTGAATAATCAGTGATGAGCTACTTACTCAACAGTTTTACTCCATGCTGGTGGGTTGCTCATTGTCATGAACACGCAATTCGATAGAATTGTAATCATGATGAACATGCTAAATAATTTAAGTCAGGATTAAGGAAGCGTACAAGAATACTGTCACACCATTCAAACTAAAATACACTCAATAAATCAAAAGGATATGAATGTATGAGAATTTTGATGGCTCCTCTCCTAACCAAACTAAAGGGGCTCAGAATGTTGCACGCCGGTTCTGCGTTGAACCTGAAGATCGTGTTTCCTTTGGTGATCACAATGAATGTCTGAAAAACACAAAATTATCTATGAAGTTTGTAATTTTTTGCACAAAAAACAACATTTCAATTAATTCTCTAAGAGACCCTGCATGGAGCTGCAATGACACATTTTAAGATACAGTCGAGTTTATTAGAGCCTGAGTGTGCAATGTGTTTGTGTGCTTCAGCAGAGCTTTTTCTTCCATGTGTGCTCATACTGACTTTCTGTGTTTCATAGAAGGGGTCTATGTCCTCCAGGGGTGTGTTGAGCAGCTCTGGTGGAGGGTCCCCAAAGATCATGGGCAGACCCTTGCCTGCCTCCAGATCAGCATTCGGGGTTGCTGGTTCCTCGTCATCAGCCTTTACTTCTGCTGCCTTTTTCCTTTCCTCCTCGAGCCTCTTGATCTTCGCCAGTGATTCCAGAGTAAAGGGGCGAAACGCATCGGTGCCTGGGGGAGGAAGCAGCAGCACCATCTTTGCATTGCGAAGGGATACCGCCTTGCCGGGGTTTCCCTAGAAGGAGCTGGTGGGAGGACAGTGAATGAACAGAGAGAATATAAAACAACCATAGATTTTTAAATAGGTCCAGGTGTCACATGCAGATAGGACATACAAAAACCTTCAACACAAAGCAAATCAAAACATGAGCTTTACAAATTTACATAACCCGTATAACATTGCCTTTTCTAACTAACAATATGCATCAGATGCCCAGGTGAACTCTTGTTTGTCTTGACTGTTGTGCATCTTGGGTTCTTGGGTCTGACTTCTTGTCCTCCTCGGCTGCTCTGTGCAGCTTGTGCAGTGCTATTTTAAGTGTCACTGAGCAGAGAGCCACTTTAAGGATGCTTCTAAAACTCATTCAGGTGGAACTTAAAAAGCAGTTTTGAATGGTTGCAATCAGCTCAAGCAGCCTCATCAGATCCACAATGTGATGCAGATGTAAACAATAACTAAAGGTTAAAGGTTGACTGAAACCTCAGTGTGTAGTTTAACAGTCTTGTGATTTATAAAACTGCTTCTCTGCCTGCTACTTTACAAACATGTTATACATGTTATAAATGTAATAACCTTAAAAAAAAGATTTATGAACACTTGTTGCAACTTTACGATAACCTTCAAAATGATGGTTTACAAACCAATTATGGACCAAATACACCAGTAAACATTAGGAGTTGTTGTACATTTGCTGATACACTCAGTGCCAAATGTAACTCAAATAACTCATTATAACCAAGGCATGCAGAACACCACCTCCAAACACATAGCATATCAAACCTTCAAGCAGATGGGCTACAGTGGTGGCACTCCTGTCAGCTAAGAACAGAAAACTTAAGGCTATAATTCACACACAAAAAAACTGCATAATAAAAGACTGGAAATATGATGCCTGGTCTAAGCATTCTTGATTTGTGCTGCAATGGACATGAAAGCATGGATCCATCCTGGCTTGTATCAATGATTCAGGCTGGTGGTGGTGGTGGTGTAATAGTGTGGGGGATATTTTCTTGGTCCACTTTGGGCCCTTCAATGGCAGGAAAGCATTGTTTAAAGTATTGTTGCTGTCTAAGTCCAATCTTTTACAGCAACAGTAAATGGATGGACTGGTACTTATATAGCAGCTTTCTTCTCAGAATAAGACCTCAAGGAGTTTTGTATTACGTGCCTCATTCACCCATTAGTACACAGTGCTTTTATCTACACCTAAGCACTTTTACCTAACATTCACTCACTCACAAGCCAATGGATGCAACTCAGGGATCAGAGGGGATCAATCCACCAACCTTCTAATTGGTAGATAAACAACTCTTCCACCTGAGCCCTAGCCACAGTTGCCCCAGCTGTTTGCCCACCCTCTGATGCCTACTTACAGCAGGAGAGTGTGCCATGTCACAGAGCTCAAATCATTTCAAACTAGTTTCTTGAACATGACAATGAGTTCTAAAAAGCGTCCTCAGTCTCTAGATCTCAATCCAACAGAGCACCTTTGGGATATGGTGAAACAGGAGATTCATTCATGCATGAGCAGCCAACAAATCTGCAACAACTGTGTGATGTGGTTGCCTCAATTTGGACCACAATCACTGAGAAAGGTTTTCAGCATGCCTTTGGATCCATGGCATAAAGAACTGAGGTGGTTCTGAAGGCAAAAAGAGGATTCAACCCAGAACTAGCAAAGGTATATCTAGGCTGTGTACATTTTACTGACAAAGATAGGAAATGGCTGTACCTTTGCAAAAGCACATAAACCTATGATGATCTGAAGCCAAATGTAAACACACCCTGCATTTCTCTACATATGTCCTAAATACAAAGAATTAATTATAGGTCTTAGTTGCTCTAATGTGTGTCCAAACACCTCACCATCTCTCATTTCTGCCTTCTACCTTCTGCTTTACATCTTCAGCCCAGCACTGCCCCCTCACCTCACCCTCCTCGCCCACCACTGCACCACAAGCAGTTAAAAGTGACCATATGGTAGCAAAATGATTAGACAGACTTAGGACAGGGTCCTGGACTTTCCCACCACTCTAAAGATACCGTGACATTAGTTGTCTACATCGGATTACTTATTACCTTAGCAGGCGCTTCACATCAGGTCCAAGCAGCATTTTCTTACATCCTTTGATGTGTTTAGCAGCCAGAGGAGATCACTTTTGTCTGCAGGAGCTAAAGTTAGCTCCCACTGTGCTGGACATGATCATTTATTAAATCAAATATATGTCTCTATATGACTAATGAATAAGACGAATAACATCAGCATCCTACAGAATAAATAAACATTTCCCCTTAGGAATTTGCCCAAGAACAACAATATTAATATACAGTTATATGCTAATTTCAAGGAGGAAAACAAAGCATAACTGGAGCCTTAAACTGAAAAGAATAATTAATACAATCTAAGAAACACACTGTCTACAAGTCAAGTACCAAAAGTTTGGATTTTCTTAAATAAGGCTGCACAAGAAGGAATTACATAACACCAAATCACCAAAACAGGCAACGAAGACTGTACAAAGAAAAAGGTTCTTGAGTTCACATACATAAGTCAACATGATGGCATAAACAGACTGATGCACTGATCAAAGACGTGAACGTGCAGTTATACTTGCTCGAACCACTTCACTCGAACATAAAATTCTGCATTCACACACATGTGAAGACACGCACACGCTCGCACAGATACGGTGGCTGCCCAGCTGCTACAGGCAATCAAGACGGAGCGTCGTGTTACAGAAGCCCGATGACTCTGCTCATTCCTTCCTGGCTGAGTCTTTGCCCTGTGCCTTACATCCCTCCGATAAACAGGACAGCATGCCAACTTATCTTACCACGCTTCTTCTCTTTACCTTCTATTAAACCCAAGGCCCCCAAATATACAGTAAGCTTCCACGTCTGCACCCTTACCAAACCCACCCACTATTCCGCCACATGGCATTTGAGACTCTCGTTCTTTCATTCAGTCATTACCATCTTTACCCTATCACTCATCAAACTCATTACCCTATCACCATCCTTGCTCCTAATCACAACAAAACACAAACCAGACTAACTCTGTGGTCCCCTGAAATAATACCAATAAATTGGTCTGCATGTCCTTTATTTATGACCATTCACCTATAAAACCAGGCTATTTCAGTTGGGCAGATCTGCACCTACCCAGTAATCCCTTCACACCCCCTTCTTAGCGCCAGTTTCCTCTCTCATCATCCCGTTTCAAAACCCCCATTTTGGACCCCGAGGGCCTCGCTGCTCGCGACCCTAAAATACACATCGTGAGATTGGATGTGTTTCTACGTGGCTTATGGGGGAAATTTCCTGATGGCGTTACATCACTCCATAACTGCTGAAGCCAGCAAATGTCCTTTAAAGAAAAAAAAAAAGAGCTAGGTCCTTCAGTATCAAAAAAAAAGTCTTCATGAGTTGGTTGTTCCCTCATAAGTTAGGTAAGTAATACGTTTCGTCACCATTTTTTTAAACTGCAAATATCAGTGTGTGTTTCCCCACAGGAAAGAGCCAGCACTGAAAGAGCCTGCGATATTCTGTGTCAGCCAAAGGAGATTCTTGATATCTTACTCCTCAATAAACCATTTACAAACCGTAAATAAAATCCTGTCTAATTTTGAGTATAAGCACCAAGAAAGCATTTGGTTCACTGTTTTAAATAATCAGGTCCTGTACTTAAGTAAAAGTAATAATCTAAAATCACTTAGTTTTCAGTAGGTCTTTAACATCAAAGTTGCTGCAGTAAAATAAGCCCCAGAACGAGGAGCCGTCTTGATAACTGTCCAAATGTTTTAATTGGTGGTTACTAATAGAAGGTTTGGTTACCTTCTGAGGGCAACCTGATAAGTAAAAGAGGTCTTGAGATGATTAATTAGAGACAGAAGCCATACAGACATTTGAAACACTTTTTTTCTTTTTTGTTTTGAAAAATACTGGAGACATTTTGAGTCAAACAAATATTGAAATGGTTGGGACAGTGTGTAAAATGTAATTTTTTCACATTTTATTCAGTGTAGCAAATTGAAAACACGACATCTTTAAAAAATACACATGTAGTTGGACTTTTCTACAAGGAAGCTGTTCTGTTTGAATAGGTACAGTACAGAGTTTAACATCATTTTGCTGAAATATGCAAGGCCTTCCCTGAAGAAGACTGCGTATGTTGCTCTAAAATATCTTTCAGAATTGATGGTGCCTTTCCAGATGTGCAAGCTGCCAGTTCCACAAACACCCCCATACTGTCAGAGATGCAGGCTTTAGGATACAGAGCTGATAAGAAGCCGAATGTTTCCTCTGCTCTTTAGTCCAGAGGACATGGTATCCATGTTTTCCAAAAAGAATTTCAAGTTTTGATTTGTCAAAACCCTTGACCATCGTCTATTTTCACTTCTGAAAAACAGTCTCTCTATATTTTATACTCAGTCATGTTACTGACCCATTGCCAGTTAACCTAATTAGTTGCCAAATGTTCCTCCAGCAGCTTCTTTTTACCACCACTTATTTTTCCTGTCTTTTGTTGCCCCCATTGCAACTTTTTTGAGATGTGTTGCTGTCATTAAATTTGTTTTCATGAAACAGAAAAATGTCTCAATATAAACATTTGAGACATTTATCCTATGTTCTATTGTGAATATTGGTTCCTGAGATTTGCAAATCATTACATTTTACAAAGGCTCCTCACATGGACTCATAATTCAGAAGCCCTCTACAGAAAAGGGCAGAGCAGGCTGTACCTGCTGTGGAGACTCAGGTCGTTTGGAGTGGAGGGCCCACTTCTGAAGACCTTCTATGACTCTGTGGTGGCCTCAGCTATCTTTTACGGTTTGGTCTGCTGGGGTGGCAGCATCTCTGCTGGGGACAGGAAGAGACTGAACAGGCTGATCAGAAGGGCCAGCTCTGTTCTAGGATGCCCTCTGGACCCAGTGGAGGTGGTGAGTGACAGGAGAATGGTGGCTAAGCTGTCATCCCTGTTGGACAACATCTCCCACCCCATGCAGGAAACTCTGACAGCACTGAGCAGCTCCTTCAGTGGCTGCAGCACCCATGGTGTGGGACGGAGAGATTTCGCAGGTCTTTCCTCCCCACTGCTGTCAGACTGTACAACAAAGACTCCAAACACACACATCCACACAGATGCAATAACACTAAGTGCAATACTCTTTTCTAACATGGTTGTATTTTTACTCAGTTGTATATAGAATTTGTATTCTATTTTTATCCTATTGTGTATTTTATTCTATTTTATTCTACTGTATATAGTATTTTATTTTATTCTATTCTGTACAGTTGTGTACTGTATTTATTCTTATTATATTCTAATTTTTGCTACATAACTTTTGCACTGTCCACTTCCTGCTGTGACACAACAAATTTCCCACGTGTGGGACTAATAAAGGTTATCTTATCTTACATTTTGGGAACTGGTGTTGTTGGACTATTGACATGTTTTGTGAGGTTTTGGTTTAATTGAAAAAAAAAAAAAAGACCCGGGGTAGCGGTCATGTCCGGTTAGGGGCTCTGTTGGCTCTCAGGTGACTGTTTCCTCGCGGCTGCGTGCAGCGGGGCTAGGGGAGGGTCTGTGCTGACGGACGTGGGTTACTGACCTGGTAGCCTGGCTGCCCCTGGGTGGGTTCGGGATGGGCGTGAGGTTCTGGGGGCGCTCCGTCTCTGGGCTGGGGCCCGGGCCGGGCCTCGGGGGCTTGGGTCCTGGTTGGTGTGTTGCCGGGGCTGTGGGCGGGTGGGTGCATGGGGGCCCACCCCTGGAGCAGGGTGCCGCCGGTGCATCGAGCCACCTGGGGGGCTCTTCAACTGGTGGGGGAGATGGTCACATCTTGCAGGAGCTTTCCTCTCCTCGGGAGCTCTCTCTGCAGGAGGGGGAGATACAGGAGAGGTGGAGGAAGATCTCAGCCTGGGTGTTTATTGTCTTATGTAGTCTGGAAGATGAGTGGATGGTGGGGTGGGTGCAGTTTTTTCTGTGGTGGGGTTGGGTGGACTGTCCCGGGCTCTGTGGGGCCGGGAGGCGCTGCTGCACTGGGCACCGGTCTGGATGGGCCTGGGCCCCCTTTCCCTGGCGGGTCGCGGAGTATGGGGGTGCCTACTGGGGTCAGCGGGGGAGCTGGCCCCAGGGAGGGGTCACCTGCCCCTCCCTTCCTTCCCTCCCCATCTCCAGCTGCCTCCCTCTTCCCGCTCCACCACAACCACCCACACATGCAGGACCTTGGAGTAGGGGTATGTCACCAGGGTGCAGAGGAGGCTACCCCCCTGTCCCCTTCTGGCTGCCTCTGCCTCAATTTTATCCCACAACTTAGACATTCACATTACTCTCACTCTCATTACACATACATATAGGATCTTGGGGGTGGGCACAATACACGGAATCCAAAGTACCATCAGGGTGTACACCCCACCCCTGGCGTCGTTGCCCACCTCTCAATTTTAAATACACGTAGACATTGAGGGCTAGCAGGAGGGACCATGTGTTTACCTGCTGCTCTCTGGCAGGTAGCTCCATGCCCTCCTGGGTTTTAAATGCACCTTAGAACACACATGCATCAACACTACAATGAGCGGGTGGAGGGAGGTTTGGAGTCTTCTCTCACCCCCGTTCTCTGCGACCTGCTGGAGCGGGGGGGCTAGGAGGAGGAGTTGGCCGTCCGACTGCGGTCTGGAGTGTGGGGCCTCCCTGCTGCTGCGGAGTCGGGGCGGTCTGCCTCCCCCCACCGCAGGGAAAAGGGTAATACCACCTGGGTCTGGGTGCAGTTCCCCCTCCAGGGGCAAGGGTACCTAGACCCGGTTTGTAGAGTACGCTTGGGGAGTGTGATCATGTGTACAGCGTCTCTTTATGTCTGTCTCCACGTTGGTTGAGTGTGGAGTAAGTGCATATGAGAGCATGAGGGTGGGAATGGATGTTTGTATATGTGTGTGCCTGTATTTCTGTGTCTATGTGTCAGGTTGGGTGTCAGGCGCCACCTCTCTGGGGACATCTCAGGCCCTCCAAGGTTTGGAGGCCTATCTCCCCCTACCACCACTTCCCCTGCCAGTGGCGGACTCCCTCAGACATCGGTGCGTTGGTGGTTCTTTGTGTCTGGGGGTGGGCGTCCAGGTACACACCGGCTCACTCCTTGACGGCCGCTTATCGGGGCCTGGAGCCTGGGGCTCGCTCGGGCCACTTCGGAGGTGGGGTGCCCCCGGCCTCTCGGCCTGGGGCTCGGTCACTCAGGCACGGCTGGCTGCCGGCGGAGCTCACGGGCGCGTCACTGCAACTCCCCCTGGCTTCTGCTCCGCGGCTGCTGAGTGAGCCCTCATCTGGGACTCTCCTCAGCTCTTTCTGGGACAGTGGCGCGGCTGCCCCTCTGTTGGTCTTCCTTGGTCTCTTGTGTTCTGGGGGCCTCTGGATGTCTGGAGTTTTGATCTCCTCCATACCTGCTTCATGCCCTGGAGGACGGGGCTGTGGCCCCCCCACACCCTCTAGCAGGAGGGGAGAGGGAGGGGAAACAGGAGGACAAAGGAGGGGGGAACAACTAAGCTGTAGTGCCTCTGCACCTCACTGTACAATACCTTGTGCAATACTTTTTGTAAATAGTCAACAGTGCAATAGACTCAATACTTGAAATGTGCAATTCACTTGTATTTTTATTTTTTATTCCTATTTATTCTATTTATCCCCTTTGTATATTTTATTTATATTTGTCTCTGTATTTATATATGTGTGTGTGTGTGTGTGTGTGTGTGTGTGTGTGTGTGTGTGTGTGTATATATAACAGTTCTGTAACTGTAACTTTGGTCGTTGCTGTGCTTTTTTTGGAAGTCGAATTTCCCAGAGGAACCCACCCGAGGGATTAATAAAGTTCTATCTTATCTTATCTTATCTTATCTTAGATCATTACATGAAGGAACCTTTTAAAAAAACAAGCGCGTCCATGCTCACAGGTGTACACACGGGTGATCACACCCACAAACTACACCCTTTTTGGCTCCTACCTCAAAGCACACTGTGTTCTGTTGATCTTATGTGCTGCACAATGTTTAATATTTAGTATTTACTGTCATATTCCCATATATCATTGTGATGTTGTTTATTCTATTACTCTTGTTCTCTTCTGCTTGTTTTCTTTTTTCTTTCTCAGCAGGTGATCCAGGTGATTGATATATGCATTTTTTATTTCTTTTTTTTTTTTCTGCTCATTCTGTTGGTTTTTGTTTTTTGCCCTTCTCCCCCGTCCCTCTTCTCAGCTGTTTCTCTTCCCCTCTTTCTTTCTCCCCTTCTTTCCCCCAGTCAAGTCTGTCCCGTATTCAGTAAGTGAAAATAAAATAAACAATAAAAGGTGAATCAAATGGACCATTACGGCAAGGCTGGGATGGTCAGTTTGGTAAAGTAAATCCGTTGGGCATCTTTCTTTGCCTTTAGACAACAATTCTGATGGCAAAAGAGCCAAACGGGACAGGCAAAAAAAAAAAAAAAAAAAAAAGAGTGGAGAGTAAAAGGGGATTTATTGAAATGCATTCTTGAAAGTATTAGCTATTAAAATTGACCAGAGTAAAAACCTAGTATGGTATTTGTAAAAAATAAAAATAAAAAAAAAGGAAGAAGAAGAAGAAAGAAATAAAATTAATCCAATAGAATATAAAGTACAATCTCGCCTTTAAAATATAGTTGCATTAATATTTATCATACTTTATAAGTTCTTTATTATTTCATTAAGTATAGTTCTTGAAAGGTCCTTTCCTCCACTGGTTTTATCTTGAGAGTAAAACTTAAGACACATCATCACGGCCATGCCTCCATGCTGTCAGACACAGTTGGAAACAGAGGAGGGAATGTCGGATTTCAGAAGCCTTCCCCGACAGTAATATATATATCACCTTGCATGTCAGTGGACACCGTGTGACCTGAGACATTCCAGCTGAGGATATAGACGGGGTAATGTAGATACCTCTTCGTTACATTATATGGCTGGGGAATGCAATTGCCAATATTCGCCTCTGGAAACCAACTCAGCTGGCTTTTGGCTTTTATCACAAGGGCAGGTTGAGTTCAGATGGTGATACAGAGTGTGCTGTATACTCAGAGACAGTAAATACATTTCATTTAACCACCATTAACCCTCTCAGGCTCAAATTAAACCTTTTGTTGCTAATGCACAACCAAGTCCTGCAGTGGTACTTCTGAGTAAAAAAAACTCATAAAATATGTATGTGGGGTAATCAGGTTGTTAGTTTTTAACTTCCAAATCGGCAATGCCTGCCTTGAGAGGGTTAATCAAACACCAAATCCTCAAGTTGCTAACATAATCAGAAGAGCAATGAGATCTTGAGGGGAAAAAAAATGTCACATCAAACAAGCATGACAGCAGCTTGGAGTTCAAAGACAAATCTTGTGGTCACACAGCAGACATCTCAGTCCCTTCAATGCACATAATTGAGTGCTGTGTAATTATAAATGACAGCACCACAGAGCAAACAAGGACCTTTATTCACACATCCTTTGGCATTTGCCATCCTCCTGTTCCCTTTTTTCTCACGGGGTCAACTTACAACACTGTAGTTTGCTCTCACATTGTCATCCACCAATTACCCATATATTTCATACTCTCACAGGAAGCCACACTAACAGAAACTGCACCTGTTGCTTCTCCCTGTGGTGTTACTGTATGCTACTACCATAGGCATAGATTTCAGGGGGGATGCAAGGTATAGAAATGTTTAAGAAGCACTACAAAGGGGAAAAAGTGCAACAGCATTACTCAGAGATAAATGCCTCCTATATTGTTCAGTCTTTATTCTTCAGTAATGGGTCTAAGCATGCTACACCCTCAACCTCTAGGTGACTTCTTTCAATCACAGGTTGCTTACTGGAAGCCAGCCTGTTTCCAAACAATCACAACTCGACTTGGACTAAATGCAATCACTCTGGGCAGATTGGCAAATAACTGCCATCTAATTTGTAAAGACAGCTTGCCAACATATAGCTCAATGAATCTTAGTCAGTCTGTGCCAATGAGCACAACTTGTCTGCACTGCATCTCTTTGCAATGGTAGACTTAACTGATTGCCACCTGGTTAATGCACTGGCTACATAGACGAGAGTGGTATCAAATCTGGTCCCTGTCTACAAAGTAACTCTTTCAGATGAAATTAGATCACAAGTTCAATGCACATGGTCACAGTACTTTTAGCCATGCTAAGGTCTACAGTCTATTTTCCCTTGTGTGACTGTAGCATTAAATAAGTTTATATTTGTAATCATCAACCGGTACCAAGATTTTTACTTTTCCTTTACAAGAAGTTATTTCCAATACAAGTTGATGTAGAAAAGGCAGAAACAAGTGCAAATTGGCCCAAATACCACATCTAAAGTGGCTCTCGCAATGCTCAAACCAAACCAAAGTGCATGGATACCAACAGACAAATCATAGCAGGGGCGTAATTTCCAGGGGGTGTAGGGGGGTTATGGACCCCCCCCCCCCCCCCAAAAAAAAAATAATCAGACCCAACCAATATAACCCCCCAATAAAGTTATGAATTATTTTGCATAAATAGGCTGTTCATTTTCTTTACTCATTTCAGTTATTACCAGCAAAATAGTTGCATATTTAATCATCTGGGAATTTACCCAGATTCATTTATTTATTTAGACAGAGATCTTGAATAGCTATAGATTTTTAATCCAGACTTTCATTAAAGAAAACTGCCTAATAATGTGCTTCTGGCTGACTACAGCGACTGCTTACATAAATGTTTGAGCTCCTGGAGGGTGACGACTTCAAAACATCATGATACTAATAGAATATGAGATTTCAAGTGGGGAAAGTCAGCCTTAGAGCTAACGCAGATGTCACGGTCTGGAGTCTGTGGATTCCGTGTTTATGTTTTAAGTTGATTAATATTCTGTGGTTTTGTTTATTTTGGGTTGTTTGTGATTATTCCCAGTGTCTAGTGTTCTCTGTGCTCTTGTCTAATTACCCCAGCTGTTTCTCCCTCCTTTTTCTCATTCCCTGATTGTTTCTGTGTGTATATAAGCCCTGTGTTTTTACCTGCTTTTTGATGGTTTGTTTGTGTTTTGCCCTGTCTCCATGTGTTGCCATTTAAAGGGTTCAAGTTTGCTTTTGTTAGTTTTTTCCAGTTTAGGTTCTGCACTTGCCATCATCACTGCTATTTGTACCGTCACTGTCAAAATAATGCTCACTCACATCAGAGGCTGTGCCTGCATCTTGGGTCCTAATTTCCACACTCCACACAGCCTGCCATCGCAGCTGTGACAGCAGGAGATCACCACTGAAGCAAGCTTGTTTTAAAAAGAGTTACAGTTATTTCCATCATTACGGATGATTCGTTTGTGTATTTTATTTTTGTATGTATTAATTTATTTATTTTTGTCACGCAGGATTACTCAAAATCTTATTGATGGCACTGCATGATTCTATCTGATTGTGGATATAGAAACTTTCTGATGGATTTTTTTTTTTTATCATAAGGTGATAAGGCAAATTTAGACATTTCATATCACCTCACCTTACAGCAACACATGAAAATGAAATAAGAAAAACTGTGAGACATCATTTTGACGCCACAAAGGAAATATCACAAAAAAATCCAGAGATAGAGGCGCAATTCATGCATTGTGAAGAGGGAATTCTCAGCATTGGTGGTGGTATGAAAGCTCTCTTCCTGTAAAATTGTCCTCTGGTCTGATACAACTTTCTAAACAGATTTCTGTGGTCTCAAACTGACCCATTTGGCCTTTGCACTCAGTGAGCGGAAATCTGAGTAGATTACATGTGGAAATGATATGGAGAATATTCCATCCAGCTTGTGTGGGACCAGGGGGAGCTATTATCATAACCATAACACCAACAGAGACCTTAAAAAACAGACATCTATATGAGGGGCTGCCAATGTTTGAACCATCTCACTAAATAATATTTCAAAGACAAACAATATTTTAAAGACAAATACACTGCATCAGGTAGCTGAATAAATTAGATCATGTTTTTTAGAAAAAATCTTTACTTATCTTTAACCTTATTTCACCTTTTGAATACTGTGGAAAATACAGAGCCCCGGCCAGGCAGTCACATGGTCTTACTTGGTGAAAGTAACTCAAAACCGACACCTTCTGCATCCAAGAACATCTGATACAAGACACACAAACACACTCCTGGAGAAGAAGCCAACAGATCTCTCCATAAAATTTCCATTTTGTGCATATGAAAAAACACACATATGTATTTACACCAGATATGTCAGGTCACAAGTAAGAAGGTTAGGGAAGAATGCAGAACAGAAACTACAACTTTGTATTTTTAAATTTAAATATGAACTAAAATTGTGAAAATAAAATTTAAAAATGTTTAAAAATGCCCCCTGAGGTCCCAACCCATGTTGGAAGTTGCACTGATCCTACTGCTTGGCCTCCACTGTGTAAGTCCAGCTGTTACATAAGATCTGCAGGTGCATTGTTGGCAGCCTCTAACAGGAACACCAGCCTCCGGGTTTTTGACGCCGCTTTGCCTGCATGGAGCCAGGCTGTATGCATAGTCCTGGACCTCTGATTTTGGCAGCATGGATTAATGGAAACGGCTGGGTAGGAGCATCCACAGCATCACAGGATCTTGCCCATCTGCTATGAAGACATGAGCTAAAAATACAACTCTGTCTCTGCAAGAGGAAGCGTAGTGGGGGTTTTGAGAAGGTTGCAGTGTCCACACTGGACATTACAGCTACGTGCCACATGGGAGTTTCACCTCGCAGGTGTAGAAACGGCCCTGTTGTGATGTTCACATACGCTTTCCCTGCGTTACTATTGCATAACATTTGCAATGAAATAATTTGTCACAGCTTATGTATGCACACAAACAACCACATGCTTCCTCATAAACATATTTAATAAGCTTTTGTGAAGCCATAAATCTGTCTGGCTCAATTACAGTGTATTTCTGGAACAAATCCAAAGCCTCTCTTATCAAAAAGCTTTTCATTTATTTATTTTTTTGATTGGCGCGGAAGTACGCAGTACCCAGCCACAGAAAACTGTGAAGGTTTCACCCCAGTCCAAATAAGAAGAGCATAAAATCAAGTGATTCTAAAGAATAGCTTAACTGCCCTCATCTTAAAATCTGGAAGATACCAAACTTGTCCGTTTAATTTCAAGTAAGGGAGCAAATATAGCAAACTCACAACCAATGAAGACACCAAACAGCGCCAAATAATCATCAAACCCCTCCCGAAACTGCAGCCAGACAGGCAACTTTTTCCGAGTCTTAACTTAATGCAGGAGCCACCTCCAGGCTCATGGAAGGCAACAGAATACAGGTGGTGCGTTACCTTGCACGGGAACAGAAATATTTCCACAGAATCCAAGAAAATAGAAAAATAAAACAGTGTCTTCTTTCAAGTCTTACACTGAGAACGCAATTCTTCTCCTTCCAGCGCGGGGCTGCAAGGCGGCTGTTGCTGGCGCAGTGTGGCGTCCTGCAGTGAAACCGGAGGAGTCGCTGCAGGTAAAATCAGACCTTTGACACTTAGGTACCGGATTCACGTCCCGTTCCCACACCGCTGGTCGCTCCTGAGCGCATTTCCCAGAGTGAGACTCGATTACTATTATTTTGTGGCAGAGAGAAGAAAAGAACCGCGGCAGCGCTGATGAACGGCGCGCACGACGGTTTCTTCTCCCCAGCACGGACCCATGAGCGCATGATTCCTCTCACTTAAAAGTTTTGGAGCATAATCTGTTGAGCATTATAAAAATAAGGAACTGAGAGCTGAAGTAGTTTTGGGTTTTGCCAGAATGTGAAAAATCTGCACATTAAGACCTTCTGGTGACATAATACGTTTGCATCAGCACTTCGGAGAGTGCTGATATAAACACAGAGGAGTTAAACATAGCCTGAAAACAGGACTGCAGGTGTTTGGTTGAATTTAATGAAAAGAAAAGAAAAGAAAAAAAAAACCTTAAAATCTCAGCTCTGTTCACCAATAAAATATTTAAATCAGAGGTGTTAAACTTATTGTATTTCAGTATTCTTGTGTGTTTGTAATCCATTTATCTGATTTCAGAAATAAACTTGAGCATACTTTGCAGGTTCGTACACGAGAAAAACAAATGTACAGTTTGAAAATCTGGATTAATTTTTTTTTCCAGATGTTTATGAGCCTAAATAATAAACATCTATATTAAAACTTTCTCTTACAATAACTGTTTCCACTGTGAGCTATTATGTCAGCTGTGTGGCTGATACCATCCTTACAGACTGGAGCCAATAGAAATATATTGCATCAATAAGTGGGATGTGAGGATAATGGATGAAACTCCTGTGTGAACTCATAGTGGGACACCTTCCCCTTGTTATCAGGCCATTCTGATGTCAACAGTTCGGTATTTAACAATGTGCATCAGTTTTGACCACTTTTGATAATTTACTGCCATTACAAAGAAGCACGAGGGTTATAAATCAAACTGCTGCTCTGAGTAAATTGGCAGTTTGGTTTACCATTCTGTATGTCCAACTTCTCTCCAAAACACACTTTTTAAAGACATTCAGTGAATGGACCCACTCGATGGCCCCAATTTAATGTTTGAAAGAATATTTGAACGAATAAAACATACTTATAGATTTAAGGTTCCCACCTAAGTATCTAAAACACATGTCTTTGCACCCCAATAAAAGACAGGAAAGAAGTAAAAGACTTACTACGGACTACCACCGATTTTAGTGTTTTTCTTTTTAAAAAAAATTAAAATGTGTATTATGCTGATGTTAAAAATTTATGTATGAAAAGTATCAAATGTTTACTAAATGTGCTTCCCCCACATCTATGACTCAAATTAAACCTGCATCTGCAGTTTAATGACAATAATATTAATACGAGGATGTCACCTCTTATCAAATTTATGGAGGGTCACATTATACAAACAACACACTTGGTTTAAAAATCATCCGCATATGCAGTCAGATGGCCTGATTGTGAAAGTCCCTCATGTCGATGTGAAGGCTATATTTGGCTGAAAGGTGTGTAGTATGATTATACAAGGAAAATGATACCTGCGATTACAAATGTTAACTGGGTGTCATTGGTTTCTTGGAAATGGAGCCTGCTACAAATTTCCCACCTTCTCCTCTCCCTCAGGCCAGCTTACTGTCTCAGTTTCAGAACACAGTGAGCAGCATATAAAATAAAATAATCCTAAATGATTAAATAGATCTGGCTTAAAAGTTTGATCAGTGATTCAGGTAGTATTTTGATTGTCAATTATACAACTTAAGGCCTTGAATCCTTGACTACTAATAAATGAAAAAATGAAGAAGTACACATTTTAAAAAAGAATAATTACCATGAATATTTCACAGTATTATTTTTGGTTTGTGGTGAAATGAGCAGGATACTTTATGACCCAGATAACAACACCTCATATTCCAAATGTGACAAAACATCTCATATCTCATGTCTGGCCAGCATGACTTGGACTTGAGGTTGAATGGAGACAGTCCAGCAATTTTATGGCATGTTCATTAAAACTGAGTCTAAAGGGGACACTTTCCAGAGTGAACAGCCAGGTGGCCCTGTGTCATGTCCTGTTGGGAGTTTTATGTTTTGTACTCATTTTTTCCCCTTTCCATTTAAGTTTTACTTCCACTCACTAGTAAGGTTTAGTCTATAACAATTACCTGGCTAAGTTTAGATGATAAAACGGTTTTGTCTGGGTTACATACTAAACATAACTTAGTATTAATTGACACCTTGGGTATGAGATTGGTAGATCCAGTTAATGATGGAGTCATCTTCAGGCAGCATTGCACCCCCTGTGTGTGCTGCAAAATTACCATCTATTTCCCCCCATGCAATAAAAGATCCTAAAAATTAGAGTGAACTGAACTTTCTCAACAGTGAACTTCAAATTGTGGTGGTTTGGATTTATAATATCTCCTTTGATTTTCTTAATACTTTCCTCCTGACAACCACTGCATGGTACCAAAAACCCACTATAGTGGGTTTCCTATAAGAAAAGCTAACATTTTTAACAATGAAACTGAAATACACAAACCCATTTTGCAAAATAAAACTAAAACAAACAGAAGGGAAATTTAAAGGACAGAAATCCTTTATATTCTATACAAATTAAAACCATGGCCGTTTGACTGAGAAGCATAACTGAACATGATTTCTATCGCTGCAACCATTCAGTTCACATACAGATCCAACCTTTCTGCTGTGAGGTAACACTGCCCCTGTGTGTTACTTTACAAACACTTTACTTAGAACCCTGAAATTTAGTATTTTAATTTTGTTTAGTTTGGAAGTGACCAAATCAGCAATAACAGGAGCAATAAGAAAAGTAATGCAGAAACAAAAAAACAAAAAAATCACAAAAACACAACCATTATTCTTTTAGGATAAACCTAAACTCTATAAACTAAGGAAGCAAAAAAAAAACAAAAAAAAAACCAAAGCCCACATACCACAACAGCTATAGTTTCATTTCTCTGCAGATTTCATTTCTCGAAACTCACAAAGTGGCTTTGCTGCCTTGCACAGCTGTGCGTTGCAGACAAAAGCATTTTATTATGGTTGCAAAATGGGAAGTGTCTTTATTTAAATAATTATTAAAGGCAAAGCTGTTTGTACCAAAATAGGAACCAGCAGGGTTATTCCATGAAACATTATGATCAGAGTCACTAAAACAAGAATGCTTTTAAATAAAGCATTCACTAAATTAAACTCCTGGAAACCTTTACATATATAGCATTATATGTTTAAAAAAAAAGCCTCTCATGTTCAGTCCTCTGCACTGGGTCTGGTGTTCAGAGGGAGCTCTTCAGCCAAGAGAGAGAGGTCTGACTTCTCTCTTCTTGCAATGTTACTTCATGTTACTGGTCTGAGAAGCCATTTGAATTATCATAAAGGTACCTGAGTCACATTCTTAGATCACCATACAGAATTCAAAATGTTTGTCTGTATTTTGTCTGAGTGAAATGCATAGATAAATGCAATTGCATTTATCTATGCATTGCAACTGCAACTGCAGCTCAAATTTCAATGTCTGAAATGTGCAGATATACATCTAAGTAGCTAAGTTTTAGTTTGCTGCACATTATCAGAAATATAATGTACTTATTAAATGCTCGTTAATGTCACAGTTATATATAATGTTTTCAGGACATTTCATGTTTCTTGATGTATATGGCTTCATCTTGATATTTAAATTTTTTTCTTTTGAATTGTTATTTATGAATAATTGAGTTTAGTCACCAAAGTGTTTTCTAATTGCAAATTACAGGATTACAGTGAACAGTGACAGGAAAGTCATAACTCTTCAATATATTTTAGTTTAATCATTTAAGGATCTGAAACATGTAAATGTGGCAAATGTACAAGAAAAGAAAAGAAGGCAGGCAAATACTTTTTCACACAACTCTATGTTTCTCTATTTTTGTACCTATCCTTATGTATTATACATTTTCTTTATGAAGTAAAACTGTAGCTGCAGATATTTACTTAATTCTTTTACAGCAAATAAAAGAAACGATGAAAGAAACAGAGTATTGATATCGATTATATTGATGCCAGTTCTGGTATTGTTATCAGATCCATACTCGTGTAAGATCGATACTCAGTTTCTGAGGTCAGCCCACTGTATTAAATAAATTATTTTTAGAAAATTAAAAAGAAAAGAAAAAAAAAACACCTCAAACAAGCACTATGAAAAATGTCTAAAGCATTTTGTGTTGACTGTCACATACATATTTTTATTTATAGCCTATAACACATTTAAACTACAGAAGTTGGCTCGTGGTACCTTAGAGACAGGTACATTTACAGATTTCCTACAATTCCAGATACACGTTTCGTGACGTGGTTTGTTGTGTAAACTATTTATTATTAAGTAAAAAATCACAGTCATTTAGCGGCTGTTAAAATGTGTTAAATGTTCAAATGATGATTAACTCATAAATCATAACACACCGTTCTCCACTGCATAAGCTGCAGTTATAGGTACTGGGAGAATACACTTGTGGTGTATAGAGCAGTAGCAGTCAGAAGTTGGCTAATTCAAAACACTGAGGGGGAGATTAATAATGTGACACCGTTACCATGGAGCCCTAACCACTACACACGGACTTTCAGGAAGAAGCAGGTTTGTTTGTCTTCCTGTCGTTTTTTAGTTACTGTGTGAAACTAACATTTATAAAACAGAAGAGAAAAACGCTTAGTCTAACCGCTAACAGAAAAAAACAAAAACAAAAACGACCGAAATGTTTTATTTGCTGGGAAACTTCCTGTTCCGACGCTACTTGCTGTTTATTAAAAGTGATACATGCGTTTTTCACTTTAGTTGTTAATATAATGATGTTTTTCGCTATTCAGACAGGAAAACATACGGATGGACTCGGAGTATTTAAAAAGAAACCTGGGTCAGTGCCTGGCGGACGGGCTGGCTGAAGTGGCCGAGCAGCGACCTGTGAACCCGATCCTGTATCTGGCTCACTGGCTTTACAAGTACAGCTCAAACCGTGAATACCAAACAGAGGCGAGCTCTTCTTTTATTCATTACTGCACCTGTTACAGTTTACAAGTCATGCTATTTTATGACAACACAGTCAGAAAAAATACCTGAATCAAAAGATTAGTAAATCGGGGCATTAATAGGGGGGGGGAGCCAGACAGATCTAATTTTTGCATATATTTCTGGTTATTTGTTATAAGTGTTGGAGACTCAAGATTATTGTCAATGCCACTAAGAAACAATTAAAAAAATTGAGAATCGGCATCGTGGAAGAAAAAAAATTCCCTGATAATAGTCGCTGTTTTGTTGTCCTGTCAGTAGGGGGTAGCATGCACAACTTATTGTCTAATATGAGGCGCAGCCTTTGTCACAGTGCAGCGAACGTAAATGACAACCTTGTAAGTTTGGGAATTAAATTGTAGTTTTAGTGTTGTTAACGCCAAAGGTCTAGCGTAGACCTCTGCAGTTACTAACCCATAGTGTTGGTGACTCTTGCTCTGTGGCTGAGCTGCTGTGGTTCTGTCCATATCGTGTTTAGGAGACTAGCCATGTGCTGCATAATAACAGGTGCAACACCATTAACTTACAAAATATAATGCTTGGTGTGATCATCAGAAGCAATACTATTTTGAAATAAAAGTACTGAGTTAATGCAGTTCTGCTGTCTGTTTTGATATGGATGTTTGGCTTGGTGACATCTCCACAATTTTTAAAACTAGAAATTTAAAACTGTGGTGGGGGTTCTTTTCTCTTTTTTTGTACTTTGTAACTTAAATTTGACCTTTATAATCTGAAAACTGTCCAACTTTGAAGCCCTCAAAGTATTTTGAGTCAATTTTATTCCCACTCCAGGTGTCACAATTTAAAGCCAAATATGTCTTTGTGTTATGTAACTAACATAAATAAGCATTCGTGTCATTTGTTTAAGAAGCTACAAGTGCTCAAATCTAAATTATTTTCAGTGGAGTAAACACTTGGAGTATTTTACAGTGTCGCACTATTAGCATTCATCAGCCTTATGTGACAGTATACAGTATTAAACAGAATCCAAATAGTTAAATTAGCACCATAATAACTACAAAAGTGCTGTAGTAAACAACAGCTGACAGTGAAACAGATGATTAGCTCTTGGAAGCTTCCACTGGCTGTTAAAGTGTGAGCAGTGAAACTATTTCTGCTCACACTACTAGTGCCTTAAAGCCTCTGTCCTTACATAGGTTTTAAGGGCTGATATAAAGGATAAAAGAGGCTTAGACAGTCTAAGCTTATCAGGCTGAAAAATTAAAAGCCAAGGTAACAAAAACCCAGTCACCTTTTTACCTTGACTCAGAAAGTATCAACAGATCCCTGCATGCCTATAGAGATCTACAGCCACTTTAGGATTACAAGGATTAAAAGGTCTAGGTGTAAGCTTTTGTAAGCTATGTAAGCATAGTTAGAAGGATCTTTGTTGTAACCACAATTTCATTTGTAGAAAAAGGCCAAACTGGCACTCCTGGAGAAAGAGCAGGCAAAAGCCAGAGAGGAGGAGTTACACCAGGCGAAGCTAAGGGAGGAGGAGCGAAAGGTCAGTGAGACCTGGGAGGAGTCGCAAACTACTTGTAAAACACAAAACTTTTAATCTAACCAAACATTTGTTTGTGTTTCTTACATCAAATTTTAAAAAATTAGTATGTATTGAGATGTTTTCTTATTTCTCCTGTTATCCTTTAAAATGACCAGTTGCTTATTTTCATTTCAATCCTCTCCACTTGCTTCCAATTACTCCAAAATACTTTTAAGCAAATCGTTTAAAAACATATAACATAAACACATCGACAGCTCTCTGAGAACAAGCCCACAGATTCTGAAGCACCCACCGCAGCCACAACAGGAGAAGTGGAGGACAGCAAACCCATACAAGATGAGAAATTAAACACACCCAATCTGGAAAACCAGAAAGGCGCAGAAGATCGCCAAACTGAAGTGCAGGAAAATGTCACTGAAAAGGAGGTGATAAGAATTTATGAGTGCCTCTGGAGGTGGTGGCAATCTCTGTGATATTTTCTGATTGTCCCTTTCATTTCTGTGGTTTTTGGTTTTGAGCCTTTAGTGCTTCTGGGGGTTTTTTTCTTTGGTGATGGGTCAGTCTACCAAGCTCACTCTAAACTGCATGACTTGCATCGTATGGTTTTTGAAAGAAACTACAAATCACTGACTATAAATGGTTTGAGATCTGCCAGGTGGACATCACAGATAAAGCAGCAACCAGTCCAGAGCCACCTGAAGGAAAACCTGCAGAGGCCGGTCATTCTTACCTATCTGAGGGGCAGGGCACAGAGGTCAAAGAGGAGTTTGAAGAGAAGCCTGATGAAAAAACTGAAGTGGAGACAAGGATGGAGCAAATAGAAGAAAAAACAGAAATAGAGCCAAGTACGAATAGTGTTGAGGAAAAAACTATCGAGGAGGAGGAGGAAGGAATTACCAGCCAAAAGGAACAGAAGGAAGGTGACCAAGATGAGGATAAGGTCAGGAGAAATTTTATCGTATTTGCCTGGATAATGTAAGAAATATCATTAAACAGTGGTCAAACACTGTCAAGAAAGAAATGGCACAACTTGATTTTGTTTGTGGTGCTAAAATAGTTTAGTTAGTAATTGTGGCTCTTATCTGCTTTGCAGGAGGTTGATCAGTCTGAAACTGCTGAAGCTGAGAAGACTGGCCCACTACAGTCAACTCTCACACAAGATGGCAGTGATTCAAAATCAAATGAAACAGAAGATCAATACAGCAAGCAAAGTCCTCCTGACCTTGACTCTCACAACACAGAAAAGGTGAAGCGGGTGAAATGCAGACTGCGCGTTGAGGATTCAGTTTGGCACTTATTCAGATCGAAGAGGCAAGAGGTGCAGGCTCAAGTACAAGAAAAGATGAAGGAAAGATCAGCAGAGTGGTGAGGTAGATTTGAAGATGAGTTAAAGTTCAGGCCAGGGGAGGACAGAGGAGACAAGGAACACAAATAAAGATGAGAAGAGCAAGAGTTTTCTGAGACAACACAGTCAGACTGAGCACAGGTAGAAACACAGAATTATTATGTTCTCCATAATCTAATCTGCTTTACTTTTCCTTTACCATAAGGCCCATGAAGAAGAAACTGGCAAACCTGAAGATGCCATCCAAGTGGAGCCAGCTTCAGCTCCACAGAGTGAGAACATTGAACCTGTGAAGACATCTGAATCTGAACAGGAGGCACAGGAATCAGGAATTCTCCTGGACCAAGAAAAGGTGGCATGACCTTCTTTTGAATCCACAATGTTTCCCTTTAATACTTTGCTCATTTTTTAAACATTGAAGTAGAAAATTTGCCCAGGGGAAGCAGCACTTTTGGGTTTCAGAGTCAAAGGTCTGTTCAAAAGCTGGAAATAATAAAACAAGGCTTAACCAGAACTTTTCTGCCCTCAGGCAGGTGATGAAGAACCGAAGAGCAAAAGCACTGATTCCTCACCTCCAGCTGAGGTTGAGGTAACAGCAGAAGAAATGATGCAGCGTGGGGAACCTGAGAGTTCACAAGAGGAACCTGAAAAGTCTCCGTCTAACGAGGAAGACTCCCAGGAGAAGGTTGACCTGAGTGAATGCGTTACTCATCTATTGGTTCTCAAACTTTTTCTTGAGAGCACCCAGCAAATATGTTTGGTTTTTAGCAATTACAAAATATCCAGTTTCAATTTTAGTGAAATAAAATATAGCATGATCATATAATTTTTTTCTAAATCATTGGAATATCATTCCCACTCTCTGGTCATTTAGGGACCATTTCCAGTGTCTCTGTGTTTGAGAATCAGTGTCTACATCTATATTCTGACAAGTGTGATATCTATTTTTTTTTTTTTACTTAAAACTGATTAATTTGTAACTCAGCTTTGTTTGCTTTTCAGGACCAAGAAGAGGAAGAAGACCAAGCTTGATCACATCACATGTCCGAGCTTTTACCGAAGCTGAAATCATAAATGGTTACTAATGTGTGAATAAGAAAATACACAATAAATAGTGAGCCAACATAATTTATTATTGTTTATTCATTTGTCCTTTTTGTTTTTGCATAGCGTTAAAGATCCCCTCATTTTTAAAAGTTATGAAAACAACCCAGTCCACGTGCTTGTTTCCACATCACACTTGTGTAAGTAGCACAGTTGGCTTCCAGTCACGTTGCAGTGTCAGAAATCCCAATGGCACATCCACATGTTAAACTGAGATTAAAGGTGATTCCACATAAACTGTGCCCCCGTTTAGCAGGTGAATTTAAAATCAGCCTTGACTCAAACTTTGAGTGACATACAAGCGAATAAAGAAAACCTTTAATGTGATGGTCTGCTTCTTCAACCCACATTAGAGCAGACAATAGCTGAAACTGTAACTAGCTTTTTTAGTAGTAATGATAATATAAGTTTGCATGAGCTTTTATTGATCCTGTTATAGAAATGCTTGATTGTGTAAGCGTGCAAAGTAATTCTCGTCATGGCTGGCATTTCGACTGGATGACGCTGCAGTTTCCAGGCTGTTGAGTGACCTTTAGCCTGGAGGAGGGGCAAAGTTTGGTGCATATGACTGGTTTGTATTGAATGTTTCCGCATCTGCGTTCACCTTCTCGTCGCTGATGAAATACAGCTGTATTCAATCTGATCAGTATCTGCACCCAAGAGAGGCTGGGTTTGGGAAACGCTGGCAGATCAGCTGGAGTTGGAATTTAAATGCGCGTTTGAACGCGGTGCGGTCGAGAGTGCGCAACAGCAGCGGAGCTGAGATGCTTTAATCAAGAACTGGCTGCAAAAAGAGGCTGTAATGGAACTCGTAACCAATGTTGTGGCCACGGTCGGTGGCCTCGTTACCGGTGTAATGAATTTCATCACTGACAGATTTCTCACACCGCCGCTGGAAGCAACTCTCAAATATTTAGAGGAGGCTGAACTCAAGACCACGAAGGGAGGCGAGTCATATCTGTGTTTACCGAAATAAACCATGCAATTATAAAAATAGTTTGTTTTAAAATCGTTTTTCCCTCCCAGCTGGGATTACTTACGCATTTAGCCTGTGGCTAAACTTTTACCCTTTCACCTAATCTCTTTCCTTAGAAATAAAGACGTTCAAAGCCAAGTCTCTGTGGGAAAAGTCTGGAGCAGTTATCATGGCAGTCCGGCGTCCTGGATGATTTTTGTGCAGAGAGGTATTGTTCCAGTGACAGTTGGCTATCATAAACTATTGGCTTCTTACTTTAAGCCCTTTGGTTTTGCCTGCTACACAAAAGAGAAAGTTTGCCATACACATATTTTCCATTTCTTGTCAATTGTAGCCAAAAGGCAACATAGGGGAATGAAAAAGGGAATGGATAACTCATACAACATCAAACATTCGGTGTCAGTTCAGGTATGGTGATTAAAATGATACAAACTATGAAAATGTCTGCACTGGAGGTGCAAAGTGGCTCTCAAATGCTGTGAAGTTCAGTCTTTCTTCATATAAAGTACCTACATACTCTACAACTATGTCTGCCTCTTGTAACTTGAACCTTTGAGTGTGGGTTTGCATAGCATAAATTTGAGGTAGTTCTGGAGTATTTTAACCTGGTGTGGTTATAATCCTCTAAATCTAAGCTATGAAAGGCACAAGGATGTATATGTAAATCAGTAGCTCACCTCGCCCCCAGAAGTGTCTCAGTATATTTTATTTCCCCCCCGGTCAGAGAGGGCACATAATTGCAGTGCATCCACCTGACTTGGCTCTATTACATGAAATTGGCCTGAAAATTAAGTGTGGTCAAATAAGTATTTAGATTGTTGAATTAACAGAAAGTCATCCTCCTGTAATAATACAATCAAGTACTGTTCCACAATCCCTGCTTACCACACAAAATATGGGCAGTGTGCATATAATGAATACAACATGACCCCTCAATTGTACCTTTCCGTTTGTAACCGCAGTTGCTAGCTGTCAAGATTCTTAATGTTCTTTGGCTGCAGGAAGCTGCAGAGCTGTCCTCTCTGAAACCTCAGCTGGATGAACTCGGGATTCCTCTGTATGCTGTTGTAAAGGAAGATGTCGGCACGGAGGTCAAGAACTTCAGGCCATACTTTCAGGGGGAAGTCTTCTTGGATGAAAAGGTAAACTTTATTATTTTCCTCTAATGAACTGTTCTACCATGGTCAAATGTTATCTGCAAACTACATTTGGCCTGTTTTTAAGCAGAACTGCTTCCAAATACACTTGGACCCATTTAGGGTGTGTGAAAAATCCCTTTAGCTCTGCATGAATTAACCAAGCATTCCATATGCTTGCAGAGACGTTTTTATGGGCCTCGTGAGCGGAAGCTGGGTCTCCTGGCATTCCTGCGTGTTGGAGTGTGGATGAATGGCGTAAGGGCTTTCAGGAATGGGTTCGTGGGAAATGTTCTCGGAGAGGGTTTTGTCCTTGGTGGGGTCTTTGTCATCGGGCAAAGACAGCAGGTAAAAAATTTCACATTAATCCAATGTCATTGGAATGGTTCTAATATATTGCAATACAAATTTCTTAAGAGTGAAGCCATCATACTAGAAAATGTTTAGTATCTCTTGTATGTTTGTCCTGCAGGGAATACTTTTGGAACACAGAGAGATTGAGTTTGGAGATAAAGTCAACATTGAAGATGTCCTCCAAGCTGTCAGAAAAATGCCACAGGAACTACAGTCTTTGGAGAAGAAATAATTCTTTGTATTACTCGTGTGTTTTTGAACATCTCATAAAATTAACAAACACCTTTCAGATAACATAAAATCTACAGCATTGTCTAAATATATGGTATAGACAAAATTTCTTTCAAATTAGGAAATTTGTACATTTGATAGTTTGCCTGTCTCTAAGGATGCATTTTGCAGTATGACTGTTTTTAAGAGTCTGAGTGTGTTAATGATGGCCTGTCTTTAAACTCTATAGAAGAAGCAGACCTGATGCTTAATGCTCATTTTCTTAAAACTCTGATACCACTATGCTGTCCTGGAAGTAATGAGGCTAGTCTTTTGAACAATAAAATACATTTCGGTGCTCGGCAGATTTGTATTCTTTTTGTTTTTTCTCTATGCATTGAAGTTATTGAGTAGCTGGACTGATACCAGGGTGGGTGGAGGGTGGAACAGTTTTCAGAGCAAAGATCATCATCTAGGTTAAGTCTGGTGAGTGCTCTTATTAAGTTATGAGAACTATCAAAGTCACTTTGTACTAAGCACAGTTCAGAAAGCATCTTTGAGTCTTGTGTTTAGAAAGACTTCATTTTCTCCTGGATGTTGCTCTATTTATTTTTTTTCCTTTAACATTTTCATTAAGATTATAAAATATGAGCATTCTATTTTACTGCAGATATTCATCTGCCTAGAGGGACATGAGCTTGACTTGACGGCTGTGGTCCTTTTAAAACATGTTTTGTAATCTACTTGTGTTGGTTTTAGAAACCAATTACAAAGCAGGTTACACAACCTGATCTGCTGGATAAGCTCAGGAGATTTGGGGGGGGGGGGCGTTAAAAATCAAACTTATGAAACTCAAACATTGAAAAGCATTGGTTAGATAAAGCCTTGCCACACAGTGTTCTAGTCTTACAAATTTAGTTTTGGGTGTAGGCATCTGTACCTTTTGAAAAACACCATGGAGAGCTACATTGCCAGAATAAAATGCAAAAATATTGTCTTCAGACATGAAATGTTAAATTTGCTCTTTGGAAACTGGAGTTTTGCTTAGGTCTGTTTTAATTATGCAGGGATTCTGGATTTGGTATTTAATTAGTATTTTGATGTGCTGTATTGTTGGATTAGGCTTGCCTTTTAGTATTTTGTTTCTCAAAAGAAGTCTTTTACCCATCTTGAGATGACTGACTCTGTTCCCATTCAGCTTTCTTAAATCCTGAAAGGGGATGTGTTTAATGTGTCTCTTTACCTGTAGCAACTTTAGCTTATTCTTGATAAAGTCAGAACCCTCTCACTGGAGGAACTGGTTACCCTAATATTCACACAGATGTTCACCCCCCTGTTCTTGTCTGAAGAACTTAAGGGGAGAAATGTTTGGAAAAAAAGATCAAGTAAGTTAGGGGTCTACTGTCTATTTAAAAACCAAACATTACCCAAAATCTAAATAAAATGCATTGTATATGCTTTGAGGAGTGGAGCTGTGGCTCTGGTAGCGAGGAAACTTGGTTTAGCCCTGTGCAGAGAGGAAAATTACATGACTACATTTCAGTTTAGAGATATAATTCACATTTTTAGATCTATTCAGTATTGTTTGTGGGAGTTGTGTTGAAAACCTTTAATATTGGATATTTCAAGGTCAGGACTGTTCGCCTCCCAACACAACCAAATTGTACTGAAGCAGCCTATTTGTGTTTTTGCATGGAGGGCTAGTCATGGGTGTATCACTAGGTCTAGTCAGATGTTTAGTAATGGATTTTGGTTTTACACTTGACTTTTATCTCTCTTGTCATCAGAGAATATGCTTGTCTTTTGATTTTTATTATATAAAACGATCATTTGTCTGTTTTGTAAAAGTTTTCTACAATTTTCACTTACTTTACATTATTCCACACATCAAACAAAACCTTCCCCTACAGACTGTTTCTGCCAAACCGTTGGTAACTTTGGACCGTTACAGTTGAGAGTTTGAAGGAAAACATATTAACTAACAATTTGAAACCAGTTTATGGGGTAAGTTTCATGAAGATTGAACCAGTCGTCTGGCAGGAGTTCAGGAATAAACATACAGATATACATACGGTACGATCATTGCAGTATAAGATGATACATAAAAACACAGCTGTAAGAATGCAAAGACAAAACATTTAAAAAAAAAATGACACAGCAGGTCTGAGTTTTGCTAAAAGTAGAATTTTTATCTTACATTTGACATTTTGATAAAGCAAGAGAAAAAGAAAAGTTGTTCACCAGAGATTCACAGTGGTTGAGGACAATTGATTAAGGATTTCTCAAAAACATGTCCACACAATCAAAGGAGCTTACAAAGAAAAGCGTCTGGACTTCTTTAAGTTGCTTGAAGACGTTTCACCTCTCATTCAAGAAGCTTCTTCAGTTCTCCTTTGACTACGATGACCTGGATGACTGAGAACCTTCACAGACATGTCCACACAATCATTACTAGTTTCCCTGTGATGACATTAAATGCTATGAAAAAGCTTCCAAAATGTGGTTAAAGTAGGAGAAAAAAGGCACAAAACAACCAATTATATATTAATAACTTGTGATCCTTACAGGGCGATAGTGTGTTTCCTCACTCTGGTCATATGTTATGTCCCTAATGTGGCCTTGAGTGGTAAACAGTTTAAAACTTTTTTCCTTCTGATTGTTTTGCTTTTCAGAGATGAAATAATCCAGTAATTTATGAAGCGTTTTCTTTCTTATCCTTTTCCCCTTTTTCTACCAAGCTTCTTTGAGGCATTGACCTTAGGTTTGTGAACACTAAGTTACAGTGGCAGTACTAACTGTGTGACATTAGGAATATCAACCATAACCATGACCCAAATTTTAGCCCAGCTTTACCAGATCAGCAGACCAGTTTTTATTCCACTGAAATCTGTGACATTCAAGAAGCTTCTTCATTAGTCTGTTAAAGTGATGATGTTGGGCTAACTTTTGTGTTAACTCATTTTTTATGTTCATTTTCTCACAGAAGTTTGCCAGTAAGATTCAGTCATGTGACCCGCACAAACACCACAGTTGCACTCACACCACAGTCACCGCTTTGACAGCTTCTATTCTGAAGCATCATCTACACCTCACTTCTATGGAAGAGAAACAATGACTTCAGTATTATTTAGAAAAGGAATACAAATATTTAATATAATATTTCAAGTATATGCCGACATGAAAAATTTTTTATTTATACAAAAAAATGTTAAGGTATAATTATAAATATTATGAGACTAGTAAACACATCCAAGCCTTTCATTCATTTAATTTGCAGTGATTTCATTTGTGCATGAGGTCATGTTTGTTTGTTTTTCTTCAGCAGAGACAGATATCTTCCTGTGTTTGATCTTTGAAGTATAACAGAAGTGACCCAGGATGTAATTCACCACATCCCAAATGATTGAAGACCCAAGTACAGCAACAAGGATGGGATTCAAACCCACGTGTGCAGCGCACAATAGACTAGTAGTCCGTCACCACAATCATCCCGTAGGGCAATCCCAAAAAGTTGATCTTGTTAAACTGGACAAAGGTTGGGAGATGCTCTCAATGTAGCTTTCCTCAACCTTATAAACAGGACATTTGCATAATGACTGAAACATTGATCAATTGCTCAAGCTGTATTAATATATATTTAATGCCACTACAGAGAATGAATTGTATGTAATAAATCAAATGTAGACGAAAACATCCCAGTTAAAAAAAACAATGTCAAATAGGACTATGGCATGAAATAGTCCATTCAAATGTTGCTTTTCTGATAGCTGATATTTCTTGATTGGGTCACTGTATAAAATAGGCAGAGAAAATCTATGAGATAATAACCTAATAATCACATCAGATATTAGAGATTTGGCTTTTCTGACACATACTGACTGTATTCCTCACAGGAGGAGAGAGCAGAAGAGATGATGAGTACAGCACATGGATGAGAAAAAAAAAGAAGGGTGAAGAGAAGGCAAACATCCAAAGGACAGCACACTTTCAAAGTGACCATTATGGCACAATAGAACCAGAAGCTTTGAGACCATCGCTGGTATAAGAAAAAAATAAAAACAAACCTAAATACTGGCAACACAAACTCTCTTATGTAACTACTTCATAAACATGAAGGTTTCAGTTTTTTTCAGCGGACGACAAAAAATACTTTTAATTGCAATCAAAACTCACAGCAGTCCAACTAGAAATTCCAACAGTGAGTGGAGCAAGTGCCTTTCAGCCACTGCACAACCACCGGCTTTAGTTAAACCCATTTGCTCTGCAAACATAGACACTATTCTTGGTGTGGTTCCCACATATGCTGTGGAAAATATTTTTCCACATATTGCATCATATATAGCTGAAAAAGCTCGTGAACGATATACATCTGTGCAGCCATCGGCTCAGACAGAAAAAAATGTCAGAAGCAACGATGATGATGAACTGATCTATGAGAGTCATGGACCCAGTTCCATTGGTTTGCACTCTTGCAGTGAAATGGCGCAAGAGAAACCTGAGCACAGAACAAAGGATTCTGCCATTTCAGAGCTCAAGCTTTCTCCCTGTGCACCCCCACAGCTAACTGTAAGAAGTATTTATGCCCTAAATAAGAGAGAATGGCTAAATATTGAATTCCTGGGTTCAGAGAAGACCAAACCTTTTGACAGCATGGGTCAAGCAAGAATGGCATCAATTTACTGGGCCCAGGAAAAAACTGTCACTGTTGTTTCTACTAGTAGAACAACAACTGACATGACATGTCTCCACTGAACATACAAAATACACGCTACTGATCTCAGGTATTCTCATGATAAGGTGGGGCCAGGTTTCACAATGAACTCACCCGAAACTCTGGCTGATTGGGACCCACACCCAGTTTCACACCTTGGCTCAGACGATCATCAGGGGGTCCTTTTGTCCCTCTGTGGGGGGATACTCCCACTAGGTTTATATCTGGGACTCTCCACCATTTGACCTTAGAACTGAAGAAGCTTCTCGGATGGGAGGTGAAACGTCTTCAAGTAACTTAAAGAAGTCCAGACGCTTTTCTTTGCAAGCTCCTTTGACTGTATATGGAGTAGGAAAACAGGCTGTTCATAACATGTCAAGCTATTAAAAGTTATTTCTAGTTCATAGCTTTTAAAATTTCATGGAAATGTTTGCAGTTTTGGCAATAAGAAATTGTATTTTCACATTTTTAAAAAGCAATTAAATGTTTATAGACTTCAGTTCAGCATTCAATACAATCCACCCCTCACAACTCATCAGGAAACTGACAGACCTGGGCATCAGTTCCCTCATCTGCAAATGGTTACTGGACTTCCTGACCAACCGCCCCCAACATGTCTGGCTGGATAACCGCTGCTCATCTACAATCACGATGAACACCGGTGTACCACAAGGCTGTGTGATGAGCCCTTTCCTCTACTCCCTCTTCACCCACGACTGCAGACCTGCTGATGGTTCCAACACCATCATTAAGTTTGCAGATGACACCACGGTGATTGGCCTCATCAGTGACAACGATGAGGCCGCCTAAAGGGAGGAGGTGGATCGTCTGGCTGAGTGGTGCGACACAAACAACCTGCTTCTTAACACCGAGAAGACCAAGGAGCTCATAGTGGACTACAGGAGGAATGCTGACCCACATCCACCCATCCACATTAAGGGGACGGCTGTGGAGCGTGTGAGCAGCTTCAAGTTCCTGGGAGTCCACATCTCCGAGGATCTCACCTGGACGACCAACTGCTCCAAGCTGGTCAAGAAGGCTCACCAGCGCCTCTTCTTCTTGAGGACTCTGAGGAAGAACCACCTGTCCTCAGACATCCTGGTGAACTTCTATCGTTGCACCATCGAGAGCATCCTGACCAACTGTATAACAGTCTGGTACGGGAACTGCTCTGCCTCGGACCGGAAGGCGTTGCAGAGGGTCGTGAAAACTGCCCAGTGCATCGCCGGAGCACCACTTCCTGCCATAAAAGACATCTACAGGAAGCGGTGTCTGAAAAGGGCTGGGAAAATAAATGAATGAATGAATAAATCTAAACTGATGTTATTTGGAAATAGTAGTTTAAATACAAATGCAAAGATTCAAATAAATGGTGTTGATATTGAAAGAGTCAGTGAAAATAAATTTCTGGGGGTAATAATAGATGAAAAACTTAACTGGAGAGCTCACGTAAGATATATTCATTCCAAAGTATCACGAAGCATTGCAGTACTAAACAAGGCAAAACAGGTATTCGACAGAACATCACTTCATATTCTCTACTGTTCACTGGTTTCACCATACTTAAGCTATTGTGCAGAGGTCTGGGGCAATAACTATAAAACCACATTACATTCACTTTTTACTCTTCAAAAGAAAGCAATTCGAATCATCCACAATGCAGGTTATAGGAACATACAAACTCACTATTTTTGCAGTCTGAAATATTGAAAATTGACGATATAGTGAAATTCCAAACAGCACAAATTCTATTCAAAGCAAAAAATAAAGAACTGCCAGGTAATATTCAGAGTATGTTTTTTTTGAAAGAAGGAAGTTATAATTTAAGGGGTTTTTGTAACTTCAAAACAATGAAGGTACGTACTACAAGAAAAGGCTTTTGTGTTTCTGTTCAAGGAGTGAAACTATGGAACAAACTGAATATGGAATTAAAGCAATGTCCAAACATAAAACTGTTCAAAAAGAGTTATAAAAATACGATCTTCTCGATCTATAAAGAAAAGGAAAATATTTAAATTAAGTGAATGTCTCTATTTAAAAACAAACAAACAAAAAATTCATGATGTGATATTATAGTATATAGTATATCAGAAATCTGTTCACTATTTTTATTACAAATTATATCAGTAAGGAAGCTGACTAAATATTCACTGATAATTTATGGGACAGGGGTGGGATTAAATAAGTGTATACTTCTTCCCACTCCCTTTCAACATGTAAATTAATCAGAATGTTTTTTGTATGTAATTTGTATAGTATTTTTTTTCTCTCTTATTTCTTTTCTAAATGTACTTGTATATTGTTCACATGTTGAAATAAATTACCAATCAATCAATCAATCAAAATCATCAAAGACCCCAGTCACCCATCACATGGACTCTTCACCCTCCTGCCCTCTGGGAGGCGCCACAGGAGCCTCCGGACTAAGACCACCAGGTACCGGAACAGCTTCTTCCCCACAGCTGTCAGACTCCTGAACTCTGCCTCCTGACATCTGACCCACGTTAAAACATGGACTGAACATACACACACCCACAATGGACAACTGTACCCTCA
This sequence comes from Aulonocara sp. 'chitande type north' Nkhata Bay, assembly GCF_057382095.1. Lineage (NCBI taxonomy): Eukaryota > Metazoa > Chordata > Actinopteri > Cichliformes > Cichlidae > Aulonocara > Aulonocara sp. 'chitande type north' Nkhata Bay. Next base: position 21,097,735 of record NC_141351.1, on the reverse strand, counting down.
AACACACAATAATAACACGGACTGAACCACCACTCACAACCACTAGCACTTTATATAGCCTCTGTAGAAACTATCTACACCCTCACTTATCTTAACTGCACTACTGTATAGCTCTGTGTAAATAATCATTCTGTACATTCGATAATCTTTAATCCTACAACTGTTTACAACTTGCATAGTTCCCATTTCTGTATAACTGTATATCTCAGATTTCTTTAAAGTTATTTATTTCATATTCTGTATAGTTTTTCATATTTATATCCTGTTCATAGCCTGTACATAGCTTGTACTCACTACAGCCTGTACATACTTATAGTTATAGAATATTCACAACATACTTCATACCGTGTACATTATAACATACCATAACAGACCCATTTCTGTAATATACTCACATATCTATATTATTGCTAATATATATTGTAATATATCTATATCACTAAAGCACTTCTGGATGGATGCAAACTGCATTTCGTTGCCCTGTACCTGTGCATGTGCAATGACAATAAAGTTGAATTCTATTCTATTCTATTCTAAATGCCTGCATTCTTACTCAGGGAGTAGTACTGGAGAAATCCTCAATTAAAAGCAAGCAATATATAATTTATACATGTATAATAAATATAAATTTAGCTTTGACACACATACTTAGTTCGTTTTTTCTGGTTGCATTACTGTTGATCTGATCCTGAAAACCAACTTAAACCACAGTGTTACAGTAAAATAAATATAATAAATATAGAATAAATATAAATGGTGCTTAGGTATATTGAGTTTATTAGAATTTCCTTTTAATTAATATATCCAACTATTACTTGTGTGATTTACTTGCAGTTTACTACCTTTATTTGATAGGTATGGCTAGTTTGGCTGTTATGCAATGTCATTTGATTGGCGTGTTATGCGTCCAATAAAGCACTCTCAATTCAACGCAATCCAGCCAATGGACGGATTGTGGGGGCGGGGCTTTGTTGACGCCAGAAATGTCCAGGCCAGGTGCGTTGAGTCATTTCCCACAAACATAGACTCAGGTATACGAAACAGCAGAGTTGGTTGTTTTAATTTAAAGAATATGGGGTGAATAGAAAGGATAGAGTGGAAGCTTCGTAGTGCCTGGTTGTACTTAAGCAGAAAACGTTAGAAGAAGTCAGCGGTGTTCAGAGCACGAAATGAGTGGTAGGTATTTATTTACGCGTCTTTATTTTCTCAGACACCATATTGCAAAAAATATCCAAATTTAGCACTGACGTTTTAGATACTATAGAAGCTGGATTAAATTAAGACGCAGAGCACGTTTATTACACGTTTTCTCATTTGAATATTTATATGCTAAACTTAAATTTGGCCGTTTGACGTAACTTTTGACGTTATTTAGCGTCGCTGTCCTTGGTCCTGAAGCTCAGTGAGGCGCTCAGGGGGAACCCCAAGATGGTAACTCTTAGTGACATGTAACCATGGCATCAGCACCATGTGACTTCGTGACTCTTAAGTGGGTCAGACAGGACTTAAATAAACCAGTTAAATCCTATTTCTTACCTCACCTTCTGCAGCAAGAATAGCTAAGAGTGAACCTTTCCTGAGCTGATTTGGAAAGAATTTGGTAGCTCCATATGTTCGACAGGTTTTTGTTTATTTGTTTCTTTTACATCCAAATGCATTATGGTGTATTCATATGATGTGCAAGTTTTTATTCATGCATCCAATATTGATTTGGTTCTGAGACTCAGACAGGTGAGAACAATGCAACATGGGCAGGAATGGGCCAGAGTGTGACTCCAGGAAGCAAAAGAGTCACTTATCATGTGGGAAAACAGCCAACCTCAGTGAGTAAAATCCAGTTTACACCACTGCACATTCGAGTGATTTGAAGTTCTCTTAAATGTGAGTATAATGCAGTATCACCATGCAGGGAATACAAGACAATCCGTCTGCTCTGTGCTCCTGTAGAGTCCTCTGCGTGGAGCTGAGAGTGTGTGAAAGGAGACCCCGCCAGCCTCCATGGCTCAGTCGTCAGACCCATCCCGCAGAGAGAAGACCCCAGGGACCCAAGGGTCACACACAGCTACGCGCAACCTCTTACGGAAGAAGGAGCAGCGCCGGCGTGGAATCCGATCCTCCTCACCAATGGGTCGGGTCATCCTCATCAACTCTCCTGTGGATGGTAAGGAGCAGTCAAGCTGGCTGCTGGTGTAGTGCAGTTTGTAACACTCCTGATGACTAAACAGTGATTCCTTCTAATTTATTAGTCATAGAGGGCGGACAAATAGTTTTAGCATTCTGTTATCAATACATTAAACCAAGCATAAGTCTCACAACATGAATCCACAACACTTTTATACTCAAGCTTACAATCACGAGAATTAAATTCTGTGGACAAACGCACAGGCACTGCAGATTAGGTTTAATATTTGGGGCTATTGTGCTTCTGTAACATGTCTTCTTTTATACTAAGAGAAAGAAAAAGGTCTTGATTTTTCTGCATGTTGTAATGCAAGATGCTAATTTATGCTAATTGGAGTATGTTTAATGAGATAATGCAGCATTTTTAAACATAAAAGCAGACCTGGAATGAAAAATTTTATTTCTGAAAACTGGCCAAAAATGTTTTTAATTACAAACTCCGTAGATACTTGACCCCGTTGAAATATTCACCTCAATCACCAACAACTTTTGACTTTAAACACTTTAGGTGGTGATGATAGCGAGGACCTCCACACAATCACAGTGGATAAGTGTGTGGACGGCAAGCTTGGATTCAGTGTGCGTGGAGGCTCAGAACATGGTCTCAGCATCTTTGTCAGTAAGGTAGAGGACAACAGTGCAGCAGGTAAGATTAATTTAGTCTCTGTGGAAATAAATAGATGTAGCCAGAGATGTGAGAGTGCACAGAATAAACATTTGCTGTGTTTGTTACTCACAGTATTTTATTTGTGTGCTTGTTTTCAGAGGCAGCAGGCCTGCTCGTAGGTGACAAACTGGTGGAGGTGAATGGCATCAGCCTGGAGAGCATCACCATGAGCAGTGCTGTGAAGGTGCTGACGGGCAACAACAGGCTAAGGATGGTGGTGAGACGTGTTGGCAAAGTCCCTGGTATCCGCTACTCCAAGGAGAAAACTACCTGGTAATAAAGCAGTATTCCTATTCATGTTTATTCCCCAAAAATTATTTTTAAAAAATCTGTCAGATTTTTTTCCCTGTAGTGATCAGCAGTGAGGTGTGCTGTTACTTTTTTAGGGTGGACCTGATTCACAGGCGTATGGTGGTGGAGGAGAGTGGACGGACGCCTTCTGAGGCCAGCTCAGGCAGCGCCCTGCAAAGGATTGTCCACCTTTACACCACCTCTGATGACTACTGCCTGGGTTTCAACATCCGTGGGGGACAGGAGTTTGGTCTGGGCATCTATGTCTCCAAGTACGTACACCTGCTAGAGAAAGAAAGAAAGAAGCATGTTCATAAAATTTAAATGGAATTAAAAAGGGAAGAAGGAAGTTTGAAACATGCCTGAATGCCCAACTTTTGACATGCACTCCTCTCATAGCGTAATTTTTTTGTATGTTTTTCTTTCTGTTTATTTAGTCAATAAAAAAATCTCTGCCACTAATATATCGCTGCAATAAACAATAAGTTTTTATTGTTGACTCATCTGAGGATCATTTTCTTCTAAAATGTACAAGTAATGACGTAGAACTACTCAGAATGTTTCAGAGTCTTGCTTTTTGTTAAACCAACAGCTCCAAATCCAAACAGCAGCTGATACGCATTTGGTATTTGAGCTTCAAAATACTGACACAGTTCATCATTTAAGCCCTTGCTTGTCTCATTGTCCCAGATTGGATCCTGGTGGTCTGGCTGAGCAAAACGGAATTAAGATGGGGGACCAGATTCTGGCTGCCAATGGAGTGAGCTTTGAGGACATCAGCCACAGCAGTGCTGTTGAGGTCCTGAAGAGTCACACACATGTTATGCTGACCATCAAGGTGAGGGTGGTGATGTATGACATAAATTGCAGAATACATTGCTTGTTAAATGCAAAGAACGTCATAGCCTCTAGAAAATGTTTCGGTTTTTAATCTGGTACACAAACAGTTAATATAATTCTAAAAATATATAATTAGATTAACTACATAATTATAGTTAATATAATTATATAGTTCTAATTTTATATAATTATAAAATTATACTAACTGTCACGCCAAAGCCAGTGATTCTAAGTCTTAAATTGACACTGATAACCCAGGGTGAACCCTGAAGTTACCAGGATAAGATGAAAATCTTGCTTCATAGTGGCTTAATTTGGGAAACTGAGGCTTCAGAAAGTTGCTGACCTGAAAAGAGGTGCCTACAGCACAGTGTATTGCTTTGAGCCCAGGCTTAAAGTAGCTATAAAGTTATGTTATGGTCTGTTTGAGATATATACTTTTGATTAAAAGATGTCAATAAACCATATGCCTAGCTGTATCCACAGCCCTGACATTGTGTTAGTAGAAGTAAAGCTGTCTCAGTTGGATGTTTGCTGCTAAATAAAATCTTAACAACTTAAAGATGCCTCGTTGTGTTCTGCAGTCGGTCTTTTTTATGGGAAGCATGCCAGCCCTTTCATTAAAGCCTCTTTCAGATGATCCGACATGTATCACCTTTCTAACCTCTTACCTGACTTTCATCTTGAATTCTCTCACAAACACAAACTACTCCAGTCGCATGGCTACGTGGTCGATATAGCAGCAGTTAGTGTGGCAGAGCCGACAGCTGGCATGCAGTCATAATATTCCTCACTCACTTAACTTGTCGGAGCTTGGGTTTCGCACTGTGAAAAATAGCCAGGCCATGTGCATTATTCACCAGGCAGCTGGGATCAGGTGCTGATCAAAGCATAGAGCCGGTGTATTGTGCAACTTTTTTGTTTGGGAGATCTTTTACTTTGGTAACTGAAACAGATCCTACAGTTAGAAACCATCCCAACTATCAAAGATTACTAGAAAGTCTGGAAAGGAAACGTGTTCGTCATGTAGGTTTTTGGGCGTGTGGTTCTCCGGTTACACTTTGTCAAATATAGTGATCCCATAAAAGTTTAACTGTTTCTACTGTATCTATTTGCATATCTGTGACCCTATCTTCACAGGAAGCAGGACGGTACCCTGCTTATAAGGAGATGGTGGCAGAATACAGATGGCTTAATAAATGTATGTATGTTTTTTTTTCTTCTAAAGTTTTCTTCTGTTCTGTTTATATCAGAGTGAATTTATCCTTTTAAATCTTTTAATCTTTCTTTATTAGTGGCCAATGGTACTCAGAAGTCTTCCTCCCAGGGCTCAGAATCCTCTTCAGCCTCTTCTCTGTCATCTGGGACTCCGGTGAGCTCTCTGAGCGGCCTGTCGCAGGTCATGTTCCCGCCTAGCCTGCCATTTGGTTCTGACATGGTGGACGTGTGCATCTCCACCGAGGACCAGAGGTCTGTGTCTGGTTTGTTTCCCCTTTAGAAGCACTCAAGCTAAAGTTCTTCTGCAGACCACACCACATGTGATGCTGATAGTTCTTATGTTCAGGTCTGAGTCAGAGCAGACAGAGACTGCCATTCAGACAGATCTACCTCTGAGATCTGGGACAGACACCACTCGCAGCCTGGGACGGACCACTCTGCTCAAAGACACGGTGATTCGTGGAGAGGAGAGCAAAGGGAAGAAATTGTCTCCCAAAACAGCCGTGCTGCTGGCTCTTAGCAGGCCAAGCCGACCCATCACCAGGTCACAGAGCCAAGTGACTGTGTCAGGTGAAAGTGAAGCAGAGTGAAATATATCAAAATGAAATGGTTAAACGGTACAGTAAATAACCTTCTGTTACTACCCCACCATAGAGATAAAGCAGAAAAAAGAGAAGAAGCAGAAAGGAAAGGACCCCGAGGAGAAGAGCACCCTGCAGCGCTCGAAGACCTTCGTTAACTTGCTTTTCAAGGGTGGACGGAAGAGAGACACTTCAAGGGGGCGTTCAAAGTCCCCATCCAAAGACAAGGCTGGGAAAGGTAACTGCCTTGCTTTTCATTGCTACAGTGACATTCACATTATATCAAACTGAAAATGAGATGTGCGGCCAGCGAAGATGCTGAAATATCTTCTGCAATTAACACAGCAAACGAGAAATAACATGAAGCAAATAGACAGCAGATACCTGTCAAGGCTGAAAATGTCTTCATATCGCATGTGATTTGAGTCCATAGATTCAAATTTTTTGTTTGTGATGTTTCCTTTATATCAAGATATCTTCCAATTTTTCTTATTTTATTTTAAGTTTATTTTTGAAGAAATTATGTGAAATATGTTCCAATTTGTCACAGAAAGAATCGTTTTTTCCTAGATCACTTTGTTGGATCAAGCACCACCTCTAGTATAATTTCCACACACACCTCACTTTATTCTTTTTGAGTAATCCTGCTAGCAAACAGACAAACTGAAACAATCACTGGGCAGTGGAAAAAACAGGAACTTTTCAGGCATCTAATTGTTTATTTATTAGCTAATTACTTTGGTGTATGGTGAATTGTCATGGGGGAGGTCTTTATCAGCAAGAAAAGCAATAAAACTTATGAAAATACAGTTAAGAAGTACTAAGTTTAATCCCCTCTTTACGTTTCCCGGTACCATCCAGTGGGCCGGATTGAAGTCTTTGGTGGTTGCCTGATTTAGACACACATACTCAATATTGATTCCACTCTGCAATGTTTTTAGATGGAGGACGGGCTGGTGAGATGCCAAATTCAGAGATGCTTGGAGTGGTGGAGGACATGGCCCGCAGGCTGCTGACTGAGGAGGAAGTGGCTGCTGTAATGAAGACGTGCAGAAGGGTAGGACGCTGAGTTAAAATCTGCAGGCATACTGAGTGTTTGTGTGTTGACCTCTGTAGTGTCCTCATCCAAGGGAGTAATAAATGCCTTTTTGTCAGATGCCGCTAAAAATGTGTAACAATGTTTTAACAAAAAACAAAACAAAACCCAGGATTCATTAATATTTTCTTAGCTGAATTTGTTTGTTTTCTCCAACTAAATTTCAAACTACCTTAGATCATGAGTGCACATATGATGAAAGTCAGGCTGTGTTTTACTGCCATCCATTCCACAGAAACACTTAGGAAAACTGGATCTTCTTCACAGTCCTCCTCAGACATGATAGTTTCAGTTAATTTTTCCATATATTTACTGTGTTTCTGATTCACTGACATACGCATGTTGGTAAGAACAAAATAGGCTGGTGTGCAGGTGTCTTTAATCCAGTGGTAAATTTGTATGTACAATTACTTTGTGTTTGTGATATTGGAACATTTCTACACAGTGAGAAAGGAGAAAAGAACATTTTATTGTTTAGGGATTTTTCATTGGCATGAAAACAGGCCAGTTTGCAACATTAACCATGCATGGTGTAAAATCACAGGATAACTGTGAAGTACTGTCTCACTGATGTCATAAGTTGGTGTGTCAGGGCAAAGATGCTAAAGGACACCTTCCCAAGCCAGCAGCTTTGACGCCCTGGGTGTGAGAATGGCCCATTTGGACAGTTTGTTTCAGTGTCCACTTGTAAATGTAAGGAAGTAATAAAAGCTGCTAAATGCTTACTAAATGTATTTACTCTCTCAGTACGTAGCAGATTGTTCAGTGGAAAATCTGATACGTCAACTGCTGGTTGTGCTGGACCGACCTGAAAAGCTGCTGCTGCTTAGAGAAGTGAGGTAAGGACAGGGAAACAATGGCGTTGGAAATGTTTCCAGAGAGGCTGAAGGATTTTTCAGGATAACCATCTCAAACTGAAATCCAAATGTTGCTCATTGAGGAGCTGAAGACTAATTAAAGATGTAAGAACAATGACTCAGCGTATTTTTTGTTCATCCACGTGTCTCAGAATGCTGCTTCCTCCTTCTGATCTGAGTGTATTCAATAACATGGTGACTGCCATTGAAGCCGAGGCCTACGATATCCTCAAGTATCGCTCAGGTGTGTATGAGAATTATCTGATCATGATATTCGAGCACCATCAGAGTCAGAGTTGTTTTCTGATATTACAAACCGTATCTTTTCAGTTAGCCCAAAAATTAGCATTAACTTAACACAGTTTAGTAGGACCTCAGTAGGCCCAGAAATTCTATGTCCTGTAAAATATGATTATTTTACTCTTTGTCTTATCACCATTTACCACCTTTCTGTAAAGTTGCATTTGTCTTATCTTTCCATTGTAGTCCGGACTCCTCCTCTTCGCTCTCCCATTTCTGGTCGAACACCAAAACGGCGCCTCATCACTCCCATCCCAGGTCAGCACCTCCACTGCTAGACCTTTTCTCGGTCTAGCTTTTCTAAGGATGAAATTCTTTTTTTTTCTTTAAGCATATTGGTGAGACATAAATCCACTCAAGGAGGGATGAAAGGACCAATGAAGTAAAACTATGTTGATGAATGTGATTTTTATATTGGAAAAGTAAAACAGTGTTTATTGGCACTATTGTTTAACCTCTTTTATTGTTATTTATGTTTGATTGAAAAGGTTTGAGATCTTTGGAGGGGTTAAATGGGCTTCCATACTTTCCATTCAACTGTGAAACATTTTCAAACCTCAGCCTGAAGTGAAAGTGTATTGAACTTGAAAATAGTTCCTGTAACAACATTTGTTCTCCTTCTAGATTACCGGGGAGGCTTTGAGCTCCACAGTGCTGAGGAGGTGGAGAAGGAGGGCCACCTGCTGGAGGAGCTGGAGAAGCTCAGCTTGACTGGGCCCCGTGTGTCCAAAGACAGGCTCCACACCTCCAGGTCCTTCACACCTCTGCTGGACATACCGGTGGATGTATACAACACAGAGTCCAGAGACCTCAGACCTCCAGCTGCCAGTCCAGTGCTCCCCAACTGGCTGCTGGCCCGCAGCACCGACTCCAGGCCGCCTCTCCAGACAGAGATCGGCACGATTCGCTCCGTCCATTTTGATGAGGTGTCGCTGCACTCTACTTCAGATAAGGGAGATACGAACTTAGAACAGGGACGGCCGCCGTTAAGAAACAGTCGCTCTAAAGGCAAAAAGGAGAAAAGTGGGGACAGGAGTAAAGAAGCTGTGTTTACGCTGCAGAGCGCTGCTCGCAGGAGTCGGCCTTTATTGTCGCAGGTGTTTGGTTCAAATCAGAAACTGGGGAGTGAACAGGTGAACGGTCATCAGGCTTCTTCTGAGGACAGGATCAATGGCAGCGACTCCAAACAGGAGTATGAGCTCCGAACTGTCAGCATCTCCAAGACCAAACAGTCTCTGGGTAAGTAACTTTATTTGATGCCACTCTCACATTCAGAATAACTTTGTACCTAGTTTCCCAAACCAAGTTAAACTGAGGCATTATAAACTTTCATGCGACTAATTACAGAATAATGGAAGTAATTTTTAGTAATGCTTCTGAGCAAGAGATGCTTGGTATACAGCCTTCTCCTTCAGCCATTTAAAAACAATTGGAAAAACAATGTGTGCAGTCTGCTCTCACATATCAAAGTGAAAATTAAAAATCATTTCAATTGCAAATGTTTATCACATATCAGAAAAATAATCCAGTGAAATGTGTTTCTAAAAAAATCTGAGGCTGGAAACAAGCTGACATGCTTGATTTTCATGTGGTAGCCTGCCCCTCGATACCCTGGCTCTCAAAACATAATGCCGAGCTGCAAGAACGCATTGTGTTGCAACAGTATGCATGGAATTGATTGATCCTGTGGAAAACACTGGAAAATACTAACTGTATGACATACATTTTTGTATTTACTTCCTATATTTAGATTAAATATGACATTGTTTATGTATGCCTCCAAGTACGCCTCTGACTTGTGCTGCTGTGATGCTGCAGGTATCAGTATATCTGGTGGGATGGAGTCAAAGGTTCAGCCGGTGGTGAAGATTGAGAAGATCTTTCCTGGAGGAGCTGCCTCCACCTGTGAAGTTCTCAAGGTAACATGACAGTACCAAGCAGAAATCTTATAGAAAGAAGACTTATCAGACCAGGCAGAAATCTTCTATTGTCCAATTTTAGTGATTGCAGCAAATTGCAGCTTCAGTTTCCTGTTCTTACCTAACAGGAGTAGCATGTTGTGTGGGTTTCTGCTGCTGAAGCCCATTCATTTCTAGGTTTGCACTGAGTTGCTGCCATGTGTGATTAGCTGATTAGATATTTGCAAGCAAACAATTGAATAGGTGTACCTAATGAAGTTGCCAATGAGTGTATATAGTTCAGTGCATTTATTCTGTCAGTGTCTGACTGGATCTCCCTCTGTTTCCCAGGCTGGATTTGAGTTGGTGTCTGTGGATGCTGTTTCACTGCAAGGGGTCACCCATCAGCATGCCGTTGACATAATCCGAAAAGCCTTCAGCAATAAGGCCAAAGACCCCATGGAGTTTGTTGTCAAAGTCCCCAAAGATCTTTGAAAGGACTCTGAGATGCTTTTGTGGATTTAGAAAAAATATCCAGTGATAAGCAGCTGCCGGAATTTAACTTGGACACAGGTAAACTTTTACCAGCACACACACTGCTGAGGACTGGTATGCATTTTTTGCCATTCAAGTTAAATTTGGGAACAAGGACACAGAAACTTTCTGAACTGAAGCAAAGCTGCAGATAATATTTAAGAGAAAATGAACAAACCAAAAAGTTGTGTTTGTGTACAAATGAAATCTCTCACTTTTTCACAACCCTGGGGCCAGTGCCCGTCCAGAACATTTTTAACTTGTTTGACCAATATCCATTAGTGCATAACAGATGGAGAACTGTAGGTTATGCTCCTGAATTTTAAACTGTGCAGGATGGCAAACTTCAACTTTTGAGTGCCTTTGAAAGCCCCAGTGGACTGAATATTAATAAGAATCCACGTTAAGGTGGCTTTAAATTCAATTTTCTACCTGAAGAGGGCAGACACGGACCATTCACAATATTCCTGTGGACAGCAGCTAGCAAGAAGGATTTCTGAAAAGTTACACCAGAAAATACTAAATGTAAACAAAGAATTAAAAATGGGAGAAAATACATCTGTACATGGAGGAAAGACCTGGTGTAATAAATACAAACTGACACAGCTGTTAAACTTTTGTCTCTTTTTTTATTATTAAAACCAGAGTGGGTTTGTTCAAGAAATGTACAGCATGAAAATATACATTTAATGTTTTCATACAAATATTGTGGATTATAAAATTATACTGAGGAACCAAAACAAACATCTACACAAACAGTAATATACAGGCATCATATCTGTAGGAGCAAAATATAGAACGTGGGACATTGCTTTGGTCTATTCACAGTGGCTATGCTTTTATTGTGAGATGAACACATCTCTGGAAGAAAACTTTATCATGTTATGGACAAGTGAGGTTTATTTACATAATAATGGAGGATAATAATGATTCACTCAGCAGTGAGAGAGGAACAGGACGCGTCTCCTCCTGTGGTACAGGGGCGTAAATAAACAGATTCAAGCAGTCGGTGGAAAATTAGTTTGACTTTAAACGAAAACGTCACTTGGTACAAGAGCTCGCCATTTCAGCGATGAGTAATACGGAAACGTTCATAACACTTTATCCACACAGAAAAACGACGACCTCTTTGAGAGTAGTTTCTCCAATTATGATTAAAAAACAAAACAATGATAAAGGGGAAAAACAGTCACAATATACTGTGTGATATAAGAAATTAGGCATTATGATTTCCCTTTAATATCTGGATGTTTGAGGAGATCCAAAACACTGCATCTAATTCCCAACACTGACAACCTCTCCCTTATTTACTTCTGCATGCTCAGCAGCAGGTCCACAACCACAAAATAAGGCTGCTCGATTTAGGCAAAAGCCACAATCATGATAATTTTGGACAAAATCTTGCAATCCTGATTATTTAACATGATTATTGATGATTTAAAACCGTGAATTTGCTAAACCTAAAAAAAAAGGGGGCTTTTCACATGGGATTTCCTTGACCTTCAGGCTAGTTGGTGCATTTTAAGTTAAACTTACAAAAACTGCTGCTCCTCTTTGGACCAGAGGGAGAGCAGTAGCAGATAACCAGCAAACATCCGGTTAACCATCACTGAAAGAGGACCAGATGAGAAACCCTCAGAGATCCTGTTTGCAGGCAAACACTGATGATCCTTTCACTTCAAACATGTTCTGGAGTTAGAGCTTGTTGACCAAAGACTCTTGTTTGTCTCTCTCCATTTAGTTCAAGCTGAACTGAATGGTGAATTTGTTTTCGGTTTTAGGATAGAAGTGAAGTTGCACTGCTGTAAAGGACAGGGGTGCGCTTGATTTATTACCAGACAAAATTATCATCCATATTGTCCTGATGTCATATTTCTTTAAAGCCAAAATAGTTTGATCCTAAACTTAAGGGAGAAGTTAACGGTGTTTCCACCAAACACTAACAAAATGAAGACAGTCTAGCTTTTGCAAAAACAGCAAGACGATTATGCACAGGTGTACATAAGTAAATAAATCATGGCTAATCTCCATTTTGCTGCTTCAGTTTCAGAGTCCTGGGCTATTTCTCACCCGTAAAACACATGCTCAGCATTTTACTAAGAGTGAGCACACTTTTTAGCGTAGATTTGAATAAGATGTGACTGACTGTACTACAGCACTGGTAACAGAAAGAGGTAAACATGACATGGAGATCGTTTTTGTTCCGTATCTGGAAATTAAAGCCACTGTATGGTGCAGAAAAACTATAAATCGAACAGTAAACAGGAAGTGATTTGGGACATTAATGTTTTTTGGTAAATATCATCTTTAAAGCAATGATATCATGAAGTTACTGTCCTGTTAAGGTTTTGGAAGATTTTATCCTCATGTTCTGCTGCTACTCTCCGGGAGAGTTATTTAATCCAATCTTGAGATAACTGTGGCACAGATGTTTGTGTCTGTGCGAGCTTAAAGCTAATATGTGTAGTGGTGTTAAAGTAATATTTGTTCCAGGCATTGTTAAATACTGTGAATTAAGACTAGACAGATGTTGATGACACGGCTTCCACCCTCTCCATTAATTTAGGGATAAGGGGAACCTATTGTGCACATTACGAGCTCTGGGGAGTACACTGGTTGAATGTCTCTGTCAATTCTGACAATTTTTTGCCATTCCTTGCGAACCTTCAAATCACACCAGAACGCAGCATGGTGAAACTACAAGCATTGTCTTAAGTGGATGCAATCAGCTCCAGCTGTACCGAGTGTTAATCCTGGGGTTATACTTGTCAAATATCTCATACTGGGCCTTAAGGCAGCTCTAAGCGATCTTTTGATTGGCTGCCCACCGCTAACAGAAGGTGTGAACAGTAGGTGGCTGGGGCTGATGTGTGCCAGATATGACTATATTAAGGACATGCACTTTAAAAAGCCAGAGCTTTTGGCTCACAGGGATTACTTGCTCAAATGCTGACCTAATTTTTTTTTTAGATTTTTTTTAATTGGCCATTTTTAATATGAGCATCCACCTTGTAATAGTATAAATGTGAAAAAATAAAATAAAATAAATAAAGACTAATAGTCCACTTTGTATTTCCAAACTATCAGAGTGCATTTTTAAGAAGCCTTAAGTTTGTTTTCCAAGATCATTACATGTCCAGAAACAACATATTTGGGCAACAAAAAAACTAGGGTTTTGTTTTTTGTTGCTACAGTGAAAATAAGTAGAGAACGATCAACAGTTTACTTGTTGGTCATGAACAGTTAGCATAAAAGCTTGACTAGTTCTGAGGAAAACAACAAGATAGACCTGTCAGCGATTAGCACCAGGCTCTGATTCACTCACTCTTATCATGACATCCTGATTGTGTGGTATCCCACAATCACTGACGACAGCGTGGGCTCCGTCTAAATGAACTGCACTAATGAGAGCTGACTACTAACACAGAGTGGGAGTGCTAAAGCCAGCAGGGAAGGTGGAGTCATAACCAACACAGGGGGAGGATAGCGAAAGGTTGAGAGAATGAGAGAAGTGAGTCACCCACAAACAAAATCTCCCACGAACTTTGAAAAGCGTGAGAGGACCAGGGCTCGTATGCTTATATCTGGTCGGTGTTAATACTAACAGACATTAATAGAAGGGCAAAGGATTGAGGTGGAGGGCTAACAACTAATTAAAGGTCAGTGGCTTTAAAGTGAGACTTGTAGACCAGACCAATGAAGCAGAAATCAAGCGGTGCAGGTGTGAAACACCACTTTTTTTTTACATTTTAAGTACTTTTATGCTTGTCTGAACATGAAGGAGGAAAGACAATTAGCTTACAGTAGTGCAAAATTTAAAAAAAAAGAAAAAAAAGAAACACAATCAAAGGACAGATACGAGGGTCAAATTTCTGTTGCGGCAATTTCATCAAAGTTGATCTCATTGCCGCTGCCCTCATCATCATCTCTGCTTTCCAGTTCCAAACTGAGCTCCTGCAGGAGCTGCTCCAGCTCTCGGTTCCTGCGATACATCTGCACATAGTTCTGCTGCAGCTGCTTCTGGTAGCGAATTACTTTGTCCTTTTCCTCCTGCCATATCTTGCGCTCCTCCTCAAAGCTTCCCAGTTGCTGCTCAGCTTTTTGACGCTCAAAAGCTAACTCGGATCTCATCCTGTCCATCTGCACCTTCATGCTCTGCAGCGCCTCGGTGTTGCTCTGCCGCTGAGCCTTCGCTTCGTCGCTCTCGTAGGCGAGCAGCTGCTCCTCGGCTTCCTGAAACACCTGACACTGTCTGTTTCCCGGGCCTTGATTGACCAGAGCATCTCGGAGATGAGCCATTTCCCCCTCCAGGCGTCCTACCTTTTCTCTGAGTAGCTCTGCTTCGCTCTTGCGACGCTGAAGCTCATTTTCACACACCTCCAGCTCCAGTGTTCGAGTTCGGATGGTGCCGTGGGCCTCCTGGAGCAGCACCTGGGTGTTGGTCAGCTCGCCACGAGTCTCCCTGAGTTGACCCCGCAGTGAGACGATCTCCCCCACACGCTGAGCTAACTCACTCTGCACTTCCTTCAACTGCTGCTTCAGCAACGAGATTTCCCCAGACTTCTGACAGACCTGAGTGGAGAGAAGCATTTAGGAGGGAAATTCAGTCAATGAAGTGTCGACAAAGAGCTCTGTTGGTTTTGAAGGTTAGATGGTACTACTACTACTACTAAAATGGATAAAGGAGTTGTTGTGCTTTATAGATGAAAGATTTTAGAGAAGGCTAAATAACATTTGTGTCACTGACCTGCTGTTTGGTGGTTTTTATTTACTGTCTTATTTACAGATTTAATGAGGTAGACCTCATCCATAGAGGTAAAAAGTTTGACTTTAAAGGTTTGCAGCTTGTCACTAGTTGGTTTTCCAGATGGAAATTTTTAATACAATACCCAAGCTCTTAAACAATCTTACTTAAACAAATAAGTGCAATGATTCCCATTATCAATCAAACTGACATTTATTTATGCAGACAATCGATTTGATCAGTAATTAAATGTCAGAAAAGAGTGAAAATGGTTCATTTCAGAAACTCTCTCTTGAAGAAAATGTCATAAAATACAACCAAACAGTTTTCAGTCTGAGAGGCTAACGTTTGTGTGTGCAGGTAATTATTTTAGATCCAAAATTAAGTACAAATATTAAGTATATAGCGCTTTTTAGAATAATAATACACTAAAATGTTGCAGAATCGTTAAGAAGGTGTGGAGACTGCTTTGAACTTTAGAAAGGATTTGTATTTTACACAAAATCAGTCAGAATAATTAATATAAACCATGAAATAGTTACTTTTACGTTTTGAACTGACTGAACTTTTTCTTATAAAATATTGGATATTTTTCTTTAAAAGAAGCCTTTTTTTTAAAGTTTTTTTTGTTATCACTAAAATTCATTGGATGACATTAATTTCATTTCATTCACGATTACAGCAAGGCATTAAATTAGTGATTTGATTTGCACAGCTCTTATAGCAGTGATGAGTTTAATGAAGAATGAGACGTGGCACAAAAAAAAAAAAAATCACTAAAAGGGCACAATAATACACTTTAAAACTCAAATGTATTTCATGTACTTATT
This sequence comes from Aulonocara sp. 'chitande type north' Nkhata Bay, assembly GCF_057382095.1. Taxonomy (NCBI): domain Eukaryota; kingdom Metazoa; phylum Chordata; class Actinopteri; order Cichliformes; family Cichlidae; genus Aulonocara; species Aulonocara sp. 'chitande type north' Nkhata Bay. Next base: position 21,081,698 of record NC_141351.1, on the reverse strand, counting down.
ACTACATTATATAAGAGTTTAAAGAACATCCGCTCACCTCCCACTTGGTCTCCTCGAGTCGAGGGCCCAGCTGGATCTTCTCATGCTCATACGAGGTGCAGCGCTCCTCAAGCTGCTCCCTCTCCTTCAGAAGCTGAGCAAAGTCCTCCTGAAGTTTCTTCTTCTCCTGCTGGAGCTGGAAAACCTGCAGCCATAAAAAGAAAACAGAGAGAGAGAGAGAGCGATACACTTAAAACAATGCTTTGTTTTCAAAAGCCAGCACTGAATATTCTTGTCTGAGGTTCTAACCTGCAGCTGAAGCACCTGCTGTGCACGCTGGGCTTTCTGAGAGGCAACCTGCATCCTGGTGGCACAGCCCTGCCTCAGCTCCTCCAGTTCCAGCTCAAAGCGCTTCTGCTTCTCCTCATAAACCTGTAAAGCAGAACAACCAGTGGCAGAGAGGTCAAAGTTCAGATCTGTGTAAGTTTAGATAAAGCAAATGTCCTGCTTGGATATTTTGTTTGGAGGTCTCACCTGACATATTGCAGCTTCATTCTCATCCAGATTGTCTCTGAGTTGCTGCAGCTCCAGCTCTCTCTCCCTCAGTTTGTCCTCTAGATCCCTTACCACCCCCTCATAGCCTTCCACAGGGCCAGGAGAACGCCCACCAGACCCGCTGTCAGACAGAGGCTGCCCCCGCCCACTTATCGACCCAGAGCCTGTGCTCTTACTGGAGGAGGATCGCCCGCTGTCTGAGTTGGAGTGTCCATGTACAGTCACTGGCGGGGCGCTCTTCATGGGCTCTAGGTGGCCAGCGGAAGCCTCCCCCGACGGCAGGTTGTAGCTGGCAGCACTGTAAGGCGGCAGGCTAGAGAGGGAATTGCGTCCAGAGTCTGATAATGAGCAAGACTGGCTGTTACCACCAGCGGCGTTACGCCCACCACTATAGGAGCTACGCTTCTCAGAGCAGGAGGGCGACACATCTCTGTGGGTGGGGCTGAGCAGGTTCAGGTTGTTTTGGCTTTCTGGCGCATTGGCACAATGGCGAGGCGAGAGATACTGCATCGAGGAGCGGCTCTTGGGAATGACGGGTTTGAAGGCAGTGGGCCGCAGCACTGTTTTCTCCATATTCTAGTAAAAAGTAAAAAGAGTGAATTTGATATAATCTAAAGCTTTACAAAGCAAAATTAAGCCTAAACAAAGCTGTGAATAAGTAGTTAAAATATGTTTTATGTGACACAGGCCCTGCTTCTGGGAAATGGAGTCTTTATAGGGCAGACAAAACTGAATGATATGGACCACATATATGGTATGCACTGTGGAGCCTCACACACTCACCTTCTCAAGTTTTCCTGACACTGGGATCAGTTTAGGAGGAGGTCCTCCAATATTTCCATTTAATCCTTCTTTAATCTCGTCTACTTCACTTCCTGGGCTGCCAGGTGTCACATGACTGTCATTCCAGTCACCTATGTAGTCCTCATTCAGATATGTGTAGTTCCCGTTCCCAGTCTCCTTCTCCAGCCCTCTGCTGGACATCGTGGAGTTCTGTTTCTTGACTGGGGGAATGCTTTGCAGTAACAGATCCTGTTGGGGCGACTCGGAGTCCACGCGGGAAACTCCTGGTGTGGGCCGTCGAACTCTGGCTCCCAGCTCAACAATTGGGCGATGGTCCTGGTAGGGACCAGGGTGGGTGGTGATGAGGCTACCGACAGAACCCATAGGATCCAGAGTGGCCAGTGGCGCGTTGATGGGGGGGGAAGGGGCAGAAGGGTGTCGTCTGCGAGCTCCTCCACTCAGGCTTGGGGTGTGGGGCTCAGCAGATACAGGTAGAGGCTGAACCAGGGCCATGGTGGCAGCTCAGAGAGGTCACTCGTGCTGAAAAAGAACAAATGTGAATGTGTTAAATAGTGACAGACTGATAGCGTTCCTTTTTCCCCCTGTCATGGGGATGGTTTCAAAGAGGGACAGTCATAATAAATCTGTCCCAAACTTCAAAATAACTACATCAGCATACTTTATGTTCAAGAAATCCCTGTATGATTTCAAATAGAGAAGTATCGTTACTCTGTTCTCAGGATAAAATCATTCTAATAGGAGCTAGAAATGAGCGCAAGTCAAAGACCTCGCTCTCCCTCGCCAACTCCTCCATCTCTTCCAAGTAGCCAAGAGGTGTAATCTATCCACTCAGTCACCTCCCAGTGAGACCCGCCCAAGAAAAGCTCACTATGAGGTGTCCAGGAGGCCAAACCACTCAAACTGGCTCCTTTCAATGCACAGTATCATCTACTCTGTACCGCTCCCAAATGACCAAACTCCTCAGTCACCCGTCAGAGGAAGGACATTTCAGTTGCTTGTATCCACAATCTGTCTTTCAAGGTGACAGTAGATTTACCAGGACATCAACCTTCAAATTCATCTCACACTTCATAACAGATCTATACAGAGTCCACATGACTGGCAATGCTAGGCCACTTTATCTGTTGACATCTCACTCCAAAGTTCGTCCAAACGGAACAAGACTGAAGTACAAAACTGGAGAAAATATTTTTCCCCCCCACACTAAAACAACGATGAGTGCTAGGGCAAAAACAAACCAATGCCAAATAGGTTAATAAAATATGTAAATGAATCAAAATTAACAACTGTCATCCTGTGGAGCTCCAGTTATCCATTTGCTGCACCATGAAAACATTGTTTTGGCTTAAGAGTAAGTCTCAAGTCCTCTGAAAGCCCTTCATAGGTGATTCCTTATAGAAAAATCTGTTAAATCTTAAAACATTTCCATCAGATGCTTCATGCTTTAATTTTTTGCCATGCATAATTTAACCTTTATACTATGAATATTTAATGATTTACAATCACTCAACTACATAGGAGTGGATCTAAATTTTGCACTTCTTAATTCACATTATTTTTGCCCTCATTACTTAATAAAAACAGGAATTATCCACTTGAAATTTTCACAGCTGATAATCACATTTAACCTTTTAAAATCTGCAGCCAAATCAATTTTACACCGACTCCAAGTGTCACAATCTGAAGCTAAAATCAGACTTTTGTTCAGTGAGATTTTTATGTAACCAACAGCATATCTGCACCAGTTTCATGTCTATGACGTAGATGAATAGAGACATGTATATTTGATCATTCACTGAAGAAAACTTCAAAGAGTACTTTTCTGGGGGGTAAGTTTCCACCATGTAATATAGGTGGTTGGTATGGGCTCAAAATGTGGTCATAAATATTTTGTACTTGTAAAAAAGATTTGTATGTGTAAAAAAGATTTGTGTGTGCGTAAAAAAGATTTGTATGTGTAAAAAGAATTCGTGTGTGCGTAAAAAAGATTTGTATGTGTAAAAAAGATTTGTATGTGTAAAAAGAATTTGTGTGTGCGTAAAAAAGATTTGTGTGTGTGTAAAAAAGATTTGTGTGTGGACTTAGAAAAAAAACCCCCTGCAAGTTACAAGTACGGATTTTTGACCCTATTTTTCTACCCTTCATCTGATTGGTCAATGTCATGTCAATCACAAATGTAACAATCCAATCAGAGAACAGATGGGTTTGGCTGTCGAGGGGCGCTTTTTTTGAACTGCAGGTCTTTGAAGGGAATAAATGCCCTTTTACATGCCAACCCAGCGTTTTCCTTCATCACCACGAAGGAAAACAGTCTGTAGTTGTCCGAGTTTGGTGATTTTTATGTCACAGGTCTACGTGTTTAATACAGGGACTTCCACAGCCTTTTCAACAGCGCTGCGGACCGCGGGGTGGGGGCGGGCAGTGTTTTGGAAATGACAGTCTTCATTACAAAGCTTTCTTCGTTATGAATTAGCATACATGTTTTTATTGAACATTTGAAGAACTAGCAAAAAAAACAAACTCTTGTAGAGGACATAAAGTCAGAGATAGAAAAGACAAGGAGCAGGTGCATCTAGTACAGGTAGAGCAGCTGCAAAAACCCACAGAGCCCAGCAGCCAGCTTAACAAATTCTGGATCCTTTGCTTTTAGTTAGCAGTTAGCATTAGCAGCATATCCTGCATCCGATGTGAAAGGACTTTTATGCTGCGCACTGTGACTCACAGTAATGGTCCTGGGTCAGCCCTGACTTTGTGTTAAACTAATCCTAAAGTAATAATGTTATTTCTAACCACTGATATACCACAACTTTTTCCTTTCAACAGCTACTGAAAGTTAGGGGACCTAGCTGCTATCGGATATTTATATAGCGATCCTCCAGCTTCAAACGGTATCACCCTTCAAGGACCTGCAGTTCAAAAAAGCGCCCCTCTGACAGCCTAACCCATCTGTTCTCTGATTGGATTGTTACATGTGTGATTGACATGACATTGACCAATCAGATGAAGGGTAGAAAAATAGGGTCAAAAATCCGTACTTGTAACTTGCAGGGGTTTTTTTTCTAAGTCCACACACAAATCTTTTTTACACATACAAATCTTTTTTACGCACACACAAATCTTTTTTACACATACAAATCTTTTTTACAAGTACAAAATATTTATGACCACATTTTGAGCCCATAGGTTGGTTAAAGCAAGCTGGAGCGCACTTACTTTCTTACCATAATTCCTTCTATATCAAAACAATTTTTAATATAGTGATTTTTTTCACACTCTCAACTGAAGCTCAAGGCTGTGAAATGGAGAAACGACACAAGTGTTCACATGTTATGGTTAAAGTTTCAGCATATCCTTTAAGAAGTTTCTCAAAAACCTTGTAGGCCCTTGCTCAAAGAGGGTCTCAGGATCAGGAGGCTGAGCAAGTAGATGAAAACTGCAACTGCATGTTCCCCTCTAAAGTCATTTCATCTTATTTGGTGTGAAGCACTGACTGACTCTTCAATTATAACTGTCATAGTAAGGGCAAGGTCTTATATTAAGCCTTATAAAATCAAGTCGAATCTTAAGTACTTAAAGACAAAAATCAGTCACTGTCTGAGTGCAAACTAGCAAAACATGATAATCATAGCATTTTTCTATCAAAGGCTTCGTTAATAGTGTTTTCAAATAGCTGTGTCAAAACCTGTTGCTATAATATTTACTGATCTTATTCAGCAACTAAAGAAATGAGCTGAACTGGCATGTTTTTCTTTAAGACCTAACAAGAAGTGATTGCAGCATTCAAATCTCCCCACAGGGTTTCTTTCAAGGAATTTTTCTCACAGTGCCTATGACACAGACAACACAGAGATGATATACAGTAGACTGAAGGATACAAATATCCCACAAGACCATGGTGGGCCACACACAGACAGCCAGGGACAGGCCATTCATTATATCCATCCAAGCAGCACAAACAGGGCTTGAGGCATGGGGCAGCACAAGGAAGGGGTCTCTCTTCATTTGAGATGTAAAATGCCTTGTAACATGCTGGCATTTTTCCCTGACAGCAACAAAGGCTACTGTCTCCACACATCTTATCAGCCTTAGGAACAACTGAAAAGTTCATAACTGTGGATAATACCACAAAAGGTAAAACACTGAGAAGAGGAGACAGGTTGAACTTGGCGTGGTACTTCTGCAGTGGGTGTTTAAAGGTACTAAGTAAAGGCAATAATACACAGAGAACAATTTTTAAAAAGCGTGACAGACTTACTTTTTCACTCCTTCAAACGTCTGGTGGTAAATGTTGACATTATAACAGCAGGCACAACAGACTATGATATCAACAGTTTATTCCCGGCGCTGCCCAGCAGTCGAGCGTGAAGAACAATGGACAACAGGACGCCTGATGATGAGATCATGGTGTACAAAAACCAACAACGGAGCCTCTTGTAGACTAAAAACATCATCACAGTGAGTCAGACTGTCAGGATATCCAACCTGTGGGTGTGTCGTCGCCTTAAGTTTCAGAGAAGTCATTTAAAGTATGACAGGAATTCAGTTTTCACTACGTCACTCACACGTTTTTGGTAATCAGCCGTTGCGGTCCAAGGGTGTTGTAATGATTTACCATTATGGGGTTTTCTGTGATATTGCTGTGACTCTTGTTATGATTTTATATTCTAACCTTCACAGTGTCCTTTGTTTCTGTGTGTGGTTTAGCGTGTGTGTGTGTTTCCTCCCTCCCTGTCTGTCTCCACCTGTGTTGTTTACATGCACCCATGTCTCTTTTCCCACCTGTTTTCTAATCCCTAGTAAGGCCTCAGGCCTTTCGACCACATGTAAACAGTGTTTTAAGTCACTCAAAACTTTTTTCTTCTTTTTTTTTTTAAAGCTAACACCAAATAGGGAGATGTTCAGAAGTTGAATTGCATGTAGCTACGTGGAAAAGGAGGATACTTTTATCTCCGTTTCTGACATCACAAACATGGTTCTGTGTTATTGTTTGCGAGCTTATTAATAGCCAATGTTTCCACATCAGTTTTTTGCATTTTCGTGAGAAATATATATATTTCAAAATAAAAGTAGAAAACCCCAGTTTAAAAAATAAAAAAAACCCACCTGTGAGTCTGTAGCATATATCCTGTTTCCTCCCTAGTGTTTGTCTGTCTAGCTCTGTGCTGTTTTTGTTCCTTGATGTGCTCCCTTGTGCGTGTCATGTTTTCCTAGTTTAACTTCTGCTCTTCCTGATGGTTTCCAGAGAAGTCAAATAAAGGAGGAGCCCTGCATCTGGCTCCTCTCCATACCACACATCATGACACCTGCCATGTTTTAAAACAAAAAAAAAAAAGTATTTTGCTTTTTTATAATTTGATCAAATTGATCTACTTGTATCTCAAATATTTTGATATTTTATAGCTGATTAATTATTATTACCCGCCCAGGCGGTGATCATGGAAATCAGCTAGTTCTAAATCTATTACAAGGCATTTTCTATTTTTTTTTCTTATAAGATGAACTCTCTAAGATCGTAACCATTTTTGTTCTTATTAAATTGTTCTTCCAGGTTAACAATATAGGGTTAGGGTTACCCCCATCAGAGGGTCAGTGTTTTTGTACTTGGTCTGGGCGAAAAATAGCAATAAATATTAAAAAAGCTAAAGAAAATTATAATAAAATAAAATAAAAAAACTTAAAACAGAATGCACAGTAGTACAGTAGTGGTTAGCACCGTCACTTCACAGCAAGAAGGGTTTCTGTGTGGCGTTAGCATGTTCTCTCTCTGCCTGTGTTGGTTCTCCCACAGTCCACAGACATGCATGTTAAGTTATCTGATGATTGTAAATTGGCTGAGTGTGAACAGTTGTCTGTCTCTCTGTGATAGCCCCGTGATAAGACTGGTGACCCGTCATGGGTGAAGCACTAGCCCATAGCAGCTGGGATAAGCTGCTGTATCCGACCCCTTTTGGATAATTGGATGGCTGCATAAACTAACTATAACCCTCTCGACCAACCTTTTGACCTTTAACGTTGACACTTATTGTGAAGTAGGCTTGCAGAGTTTCTAGCCAAACAGCTGTGCCAAGTCATTTTCCAACCTACCAAGTTCACAGGTTTCTTAAGGCTTTTGCTGTGATTCAACTGTGATTACCACATGTTAATCAGCACCGTGGAAACCTGGCTGATCCCTTCTTAGGCTCATTATGAAGTGACTAGGACAAGCCTGGTGCTATTGTATGTTAGTATGTTCAGTAGACAGTGAAAATGCAAAGAAATGAGAGAGCATTTTAGTCCAATGTCTGTTAATATGTTTAGTGTGTCTTGGTACTCTCACATAGCAAACTTTTAGAGGTGGTACAGCTTTAACAAGAAAAGTATTGATTACATTACATCACACTGCTGCTATTAGAAAGTCAAAAATCCATTAGCTTATGGGCAACTGGGATCTGTCCATTGATCATCTTTGGTTAGTCAGTTAATGGACTTTCAAATTGAAACTCCATTAAACAAAAAAAAAATTCAATCAGTGTCAGCATGAAGGAAAAGTAAATGAATAGCAGCCTGAGCAACATGTGGTGTTGCGGATCAGACTTAACGGTCCCCAGAGGCACAGCCAGGAGGATTAATCTCATGTGATTTCTCTATACACTGATAAAACTAATTCATCCATGACAATATTTATTACAAATAATCCCATGTGAATAGCATGGAATGAGAATGACTGAGTAACTGCTATTAGAAAAAGAAAGCCTCAAACCTAAAATTGCCTTTCTTAATACTGAGATTAAAGAAACCCCAGAAGATTATCTCCAGCAAACTCTACAGCTTATTTCAATGAGAAAATTCCTCCAGGCTGATTTAAAAAGCACCAGTTAGTGAACTCACCCGGCTGCATCACAAATTTAAAATCTTTTTTGCTGTGAAAACTTTAAAAGGGGACATATGATTATTTCAAGCTCCATATCGACTCGTTGCTTTACATGACTCACAATTCATAGCAATCTTTGTTCCTCTTATACCAAGCATTTTCATAATAAATAAGTTGTATGAGAAAAATCGTTAACTTAAAAAGGCTGCCAGTGTTTTGTGGTTCAATAAATCTTTTTGTATAAGATAGTCATGAAGAATGTGCATTTAATACATTAATCTTTCAGGGCAGAGAAACACTTCTCTCTAGTGCTGCTTTAACATTTACCTTTATCATGCTCTGATCACAAGGTAGCAGCACTCTAAACCATACCCTACTTTATTTGTTTGTTTATGTTTCTGTAGATGGCATCATAATTTTTTAAAAGTGAACATCATGTTGTATTAAATGAGACATTAAATTACTGATTGAAACCCTAAAAATCACAGATTAATCGAGAAACTTGATATTCTTCCTCAGATTTCTACACAGTCTAACAAATTTCTGCAGCTGAAGGAGTCGCCCCCTGATGGTCATGAGAAATAATGCCAGTTTTTTGCACAACATCTATTGTTTGTCCAACCTATACCCAAGGGAAAGCTTTACTTTATGTAAAAGTACCCAAGAATGTTAAACTGCCACAGATTGATGACGATGTGCTCATACTTGAGATCTCCCAACTGCAAACTGTTTATATACTAAACCTAAACCTTTTTTAATACTTCTTTTGCAATAAAAAGTTTGCATATTTATGCAACAACTAGGCAAGACATTCTAGTTCAGTCTCCTCCTTACGTTTGGTTTCCACAGGTCTTTATTCCTGATCACTGAGTCCATTTGTTGCCCTCAGTCTCCCCAGAATGAGCTCTAATCCCTCAAGATAACCAAAACTATGCAGGCGCTCTTCTAGGCGAGGCACATGGGGTCTCAAAGTGTTTTTAAAGCCCCCGTCATGTTCATGCAGTCCTAGTTTCCCTTTTGTTGTCACAGTGACTGGGGGCCTCAAACATTAGAAGGAGGAAGAGAAAAGAAAAGGGGAGGAGGGGGTCATAGGGCTGACAGGAAGACCAGGACCCCTTCTTAGCATCTTAAAGCCTCCAGTCCTGCTATAGCTTTTACAATCTTCCACATGCTCCCACTTCCCTAATTGAAGATAAATGGACAATAACAGCTAATGGTAGTGGAAGGGTTTGTGACAACTATAAAGAGGGGCTGATGGACATAATATACTTAATATATTATGGTTTACAAATATTCTGTGGATGGGCAGAATTTGCCATTTTCCTTGTAGATTAAATGTGCCAAATACCTTTATATTACTACATGATATCTCATGTGATATCAGATGATATAGAGTACTGAGGCATTTTCTGACGTGTAAAAACAGCTGAATTGAAATAGCAAGCTAATATGATACATTAGCAAATTAAATGCATGCAACTCTTGTTTAGAAATCACTAATACAATGTTGTTGAGGCCCAGCACCCAGTCAAGCCATCCACTTAGGCCCATGTGCGCACACACATGCACACACAAAAACACTGCACGGAATGCAAGTAATATTAAAACCACCCCCAGTGTCCACTGTGTCAGCTGATTGTGAATGTGAGCAGACTGTTTTTGTCTGGGAAAGGCTTTGAAGGCTTTAATGCCCCTCGGTCAGCCAGTCACTCCTCCAGCAGCAGGAATGTGTGGCACTCCAGCTGAGGAGGAGACCAAACATGAGCAGTGGTCAGTGTGGGGTCGTGTCGAGTCTGCAGCCACCCATTTTCTGATGTCTCATCACTCAAAAGCCACAGGTTGCAAGACGAGATGTAGAGTAATATTTCTTCCGCATCAGACATTTTTCATTGCGGCAGGCAACAGTAGCAGTCTTAGGAAATCTGCTGTCACACAGAGGCATCAGGATTTTATCCTCTAGCTTTCAGTGCTGACAGTTTTATAGGGTTACTTGTATAGATGGAGCACCGGAGAAGCAGCATAGAGAGAATCTGCAATTGCAGCACTTTTTAAAATGTAATAATTCAGCATAAAGTTATGTGGATCAAAATATTACAAAATAAAAGTCAAAGCATTATAAAGTACACACTTTTCACTACAACAGAAATATCTGATCAACTTATTTTAGGAACATTGACCATATACTCTTAATTGTAAAAGATACCCCTTACCAAGAGATGATAATGACATAATCTGGGACCCACCTTAAAATAATCCTTTGGTCTTTATTCATTCAGAGGAAGTAGGGACCCTCAGCAGGAGAGTTACTTAAAGGCACTTAATTTTAGATGTTGGTTTTAGAAATGTGTTTTAGCAAAAACTATAAAGTTAAGTTAACTAACAACATAAAACCAGATTTTCAAACAGTAATGTTGCGGGGGATATTTGTACTAACTGAGCATCGTTCTGATGACAGAATGACACGCCTTGTCATCAAGCTCAAATCATCTTAAAGTGGTTTCTTGAACATGGCAATAAGTTCACTGAACTCAGATGACCTCCACAGTCAACAGATTTCATTCCAATAGAGCACCTTTGGGATATGATGGAACAGAAGAGTCGCAACTGGGTTATGTAGCTTACAAGTCTGCAGCAACTGTGCAATGTTATCATGTCAATATGGTCAAGAATCTCTGAGGAATGTTTCCAGCACCTTGCTGACTCTGTGCCATTAAGAATTAAGGCCGTTCTGAAGCAAAAGGCGATCCAAACTACTACCAGTAAGGTGTACCTAGTAAAGTGTCTGGTGAGTGTATACCTCGTTTGAAAGAGGTCACTTTCTCATCACACCTTGTCAAATGACTGCAAATGTCAAGAAAATATTATACTGGCTAAATAAAAAGCAATAGTGAACACTTCTGAGTAAATCATAGTGGCTCAAATTTCAACTGAAATTACTGATCTCGACCTTCCTCGTCTTCCTCCTCTCCCTCTGAGATTGCTTCCATCCACAGCTGGCATCAACCTTCAAACTCATCCTAGCTGGCTGTACAGCACTCTCACCGGGATATTTTTGGTTAAATTACACCATTAGTAACAAGTGTGAACAATTTTGAGCTGTTGTGTTTAATAAATGACACCTGTGCTGTAGCTGTGTTTACCTTCTGCTGCCAGTGGTTGGCATAAAGCTTTACAAGTGAATTACTGTGCAAAATTGTTCTTTAGTGAGTGAAAATGTGTTTAGAGTTTCGCAAGAAGGTTAAATTGGCTCTGCAAAGTCTGTCAGGGGTGACTGATTCAATAAACTGGCTTAGGGCTGAGAATTTGGTTCAGTCAATGGGAATTCACGTTATTCTAAAAAAAAAATGCACCAAGTTTTTAGAATAAAGGTGTTAAAGGTGCAAACAAAAGAGGGTAGTTTCTAATCTGTGGCAAGTTTAACTCTGTGGAGTCACACATGCAGCTGCTGAAGGGGGAAAGGTGCAAATACAATAGGGAGCTTTAGGTGCCGTGACCTTTCTCCGAGGGAAACAGGAACTTCCAATCAGCAAGTTTTTGTTATCGGTAGGGAAGGGCCAGTGCTAGCTGATTTGTAGAGACTACACTTTCAAAATAAATGTGGGGGGGGGGGGACTCTCCATCAGTAAAACACAGCAATGGCATCAGAAGGATGAAAAAATAAAAATATGTACGCTAAAATGATTTCCCAAATATACTTGGGTGGCCGTTAAAATACCTGGGCTGTCCTCCCAAGTAAAGTCTATGTTCAGGGAAAGACTGGATCATAACCATCCCTTTGGAAAATGCTCCCAATCTACTTCAGTTTCTTTCAGGCATTAAAACCAGCATTTGCAAAATGCTAAACATCTTTGCTCCTTCCGTTTTGTAGATTTTTTGTTATTATAATTTCTAACGAGAAAAAAAGAAAATAATACCAGAAATATGAAGACTTAAAAGCCATAAAGAGCAGTTCAATATTGTCTACTACGGAGACAACATAGAACTTAGAAGTGTGTAGAGTTCACTCCATACTGGACACAAAACAGGTGCTCTGCTTTCAAAGAGTGCAGTCAGTAAGCCTGCTTTGGTGCTTTACAACCCACTCCTTGAGTGGAGCCTCAGTGTGAACATGCAAACAGAGTAAAAGTTTGTAAGTGGAGGTTGCAGGCGCCTATAAAAGCTGGCCAATCAGCTTTTATAGACTGGACGGCCCATGTGATCTGCATTAAGTTTAATTTATAACTTAATATATAATGTATATACAGACCATTAGAGCTACAAAAATGAGAAAATCTTCATGACTACACTTGTGGAATTTATTTACATAAATGTATTTCGAGTGTATTAACATTTTGTTTTATAGACATATATTTGGCTACTGTATACCGATTAGCACAAGGATAACAACTCTCTTAAACAAAATATTAATATGCTGTAATTATATCCAACACACCCATGTGCTTGTGCTAGTCAGTACACCACAGTATACAGATTAGCACAAAGTTTGCATTGTTGAAATGCGTATTAAGAGTTTAACCAGGTACTATAAATCATGGAGTAGCTGACACTGAGCAGCAACCTTGGAGCTGAGAAGTGAAGCCAATCTGTAAATGCAAAAAAACCGCAGTTCTTCCAATGACCATGTTAAAATCTCCAACTTTAAAAATATGTTTATAGCCCGGTAATGACATCTATGGCTGGTTTCCCACTTCAGAACAACTGTACAAATGGGTAAGGGGCCACTTTGATTTACAGGTGTAGCCATTTGCTTGACTTCACCTCAGTCCATTCCACTGAACTGGATCTCAGCAGTGTCCGTGCTGTTGGCGCCTTTTGCATAATTTTTAGTTAAATTATCTGACTGATATTATGCCTTGCTATGCGTTACAAACCATCCAAGACATTTGGGCTTTACTTCAAGTGAGTGAAATTCTAGTTTTCTGTTTAATCAGTTTGTTACTTAGCACCAATAAGCATCCCTACAGTTTATGAACACAGCTTGCTAACCAAGCATGGCAGTGTTAGCTGTTGGTTTGAAATGCCACAATCTCATCCAAATATGCTCACTTCTGGCTCTAAAAGCCCATCCAAAAACATAGCATTAGTCAAAACACACTGACAGTGAGGCCTTAAATTCTAGAAGCAAATGAGTTATGGTATGGCTATGTCTATCTTTTACATACAGTCTGTGCTTATGACCCTCCAATGTCAACTTTTTGCCACAAAAGACAGACTAGAGTTTTGCTACTACATTAAATAGCTTCTAAATGCTTTGTCCCTTATATTCATGCAAAAAGGAGATTTATTAAGAGACAGGACATTATTAAAACCCCATCATTTTAACAACTTTGAACCTGCCCTTAAAACGAAAAAGTTCTCAGACTTTCACACATCTTCATTTCTGTGGCGAAATAAGAAGCAGAGATGACAAAAATCAATAAAGAGAGATCAATACATTCACAAAGAAATGCTGAGGATTCAGTCTACAGGATCAGACTATATGCTGCACATAAAATGTGAAGGAAAGTCTGCAGTCTGCTCTGAAAAACTCCACTCAGGCAGGCTGCTCCAATCACAGCGGCATATTTTATTACACGTACAGCAGTAAACTGTAGATAAATTTCAGCAGCATTCTCTGGCATGCGTGGCAACCTTTCGTCTGACTGCATCTGAGATTGGCAATTAGAGACGCAAACAGTATAAAAGCCTTTTTATAGAGGCTGTTTATAAAGAGACAGTATATGCAGTTTATTAGCCATGCCCTTTAAAACTGCAACGTCACACAAACCTGCTTTGAGACAAACTGAAAGAGCCTACTCTAAGTCCTCCTTTGTTAGCGCCACACCATAAACACACATCCACAACCACAGAGGTGAGTCAAAAAATATTCCAACACCAGGTGAAGTGTTGGAACTGGCAAAAAGTTGTATTATCCCAGCCCTCATCCGAGACTCAGAGGTGTTAGGAGCAACAGCTCTGACTCAAAGAAGAACATGGGCAGAAAGAAGTAAAGAAGAGAGAGCTTCAATTTTCCCCAGGGAGGGTCCACATGAGGGAACAAACAAATGAGTCTGGAGATCCCCTCCTCCACTCTCCATCAAACTTCTGAATCCAACTCTCCCTTTCTGTCACACCCCCCAATCTCCTTATTCTTTCCCCTCATACTGGAAACTGGAACACAGAGAGAAAACTGTGACAAAGCTATTTTGGTTTGTAGACAACCTACCTTTCCACAGGCAGACACCTCAGTGCCCCAACAAACACCCCGGTTATCATGCCAAAAGGTAATGTTCCCAAGCAAAGCTGCAACTTTTTAGACAACTCAAATAAATAAAACCGATATTAGATTCCCCAAGAAGAATAACTGAATAAAAAAAAGGGAATAAAAAGCCTTTAGAAACTGTAATTAACAGCTGAAAGGTGCTATGAATATGTACCACATATAATTGTGATAAATATTAGACCACAAAAAACCTTCTGAATCATTCAGTAAGCAAACCCCAAACCATTTATCATTAAACAACACAAATCCATTAAAACATTAAGGGCTGGCCTTCAAAAAAATATAAAACCATAATTTAGCCCTTTTTCTCTTTTCTGCAGTGACTAATCATCGTTTAGATGCTGAAAGACTGTCTATAAAAATGTCAGGCTTTATAACAAAAAGACAGAAAAATCACAAATAGAGTGCTGTTCAAATGCTAAACATATGATTTACACCTGACGAAGAGAAAAACAACAAGTCATTACATTTGAGGCAGGAAAATACAACAATAAAGACCAACAAGCCATTACAGTGGTATTTTGTACCGTGTGGTTTTCCTGTAAGTCGGGACTTAACGCCACCCTTCTAGAACCTTTTTGACATAAATATTACCTTTTTGAAGTGCATGCATACTGCATTATAAGTAGTTCCACTATACAGAAGTGGTGACCAGTATATTTAAAATATTTGACTAAACAGGCATTTTTCAGGATTTATGATCCATTTGCAAAGCAATTTTGCTATGAAGTAAGAGGGATTCTGGATTTAAAACATAGAAATGCACTTTCCAATGACCATGATGCTCTAAAAGCTACTTTCAGATGCTCACTTATTCCCAAAGGGTCTCCACACCAAGTAGTTCTGCATGTTTGATTTGGCGTTTTTTGGGGGTTTTTGTCCTTTCTGACATAGCCCCAAAAGGCATTTGTGTCCTCCTGGGATCAAACAGGGGATCTTTCACCTGTTAGGCAAATGTGTAAACAGAGGCCCTTACGCTTAAACTTTACTATACAGTAACCTCTACTTGCCACCCTTGCACCACTGAGCAGCTACAGAAGAGTAATCAGTGAAAGGTCACGGCAGTTCTTTCCACCTTTTTTTTTTTGCCTACAGCTACTGTTAACTATACGGTCTATGAAATCTTACAGTTATTAAAAACAATACTGATGTTTAACAATTTCTGCTTATTTAGACTGATTGGGAGTCTAAACCTAAAGATATTTAATTCTTATTTTAAGGAGATTATAAAAATTGAGATGGCATACTGAATAGGAAAACAGTAAGTGCATGCTGATAAGCTAAGAGATTCATCAACTAATTGTTTACATTTCTTTACACAAATGTAAAAATTCTTCTCTTTTTACCTTAATGTACAATAATCCTCTGTAACTTTCAGTCACAGTGGGACTCCCACTGTGAATGTCAAACACCGCCCATCACTTTCAATGGCCAGGTAATTAAAAGGTAACTTCCTGTTTCTCCAACGGTTTTTTCCTGCGAGTCTCTTACCCCAGTTTGTTCCTTGCATAGCTGCTCTGATGTCTGACCAGCTCCTTCTGATCATCCAGCCTCCTGCCCCTTCGTGTCTCACTCCGTTCCTGTTTCTGACCAACCCTCCTGAGGGGGAAAAAACTTCTCTAAAACCCCCCTTCCCCAAAAAAGAAACCGCTCATTCTCAAGGCAAATGCCACCAATGTGAATGAGAGCACAGTCCCCTCCCCTTTCCCTGCTTTTCACTCTCTTTCATGCATCCCACCTCCTCCTCCTCTCAGCACTACCCAGCCCCTCTCTGACATATGCACACCTCCTCTCTCCGTGCTCCACTCCTCTGCCATTTCCTTTGACTAAAGAAACTATACTCTGCAAGGTCCTCTACTGCCATTGTCAGGCAGTTAAAAGAAGAGGATGCAAGGGAAGGGGGAAAAAGCTGTCAGTTAAAGATCATTCTGATCTGTCCACACATTTTAAACAAAGTAAAAAATAAAAAATAAAGTGGTGCTGCATGCATCTCACTCTGTAAAGGTGCAGAACCCCCTGCAACCCTGAAGTGGATAAATGAATGGATGGCATTATTAGCTGTCCAAATTGAGTCTTTAAAGGAGACGTGTAAACACTAAGATTTAGAGTGAAATTGTAGTTTTATGGAACTACAGATAAAGGAGCCTGTTTAATTAACTCCCAGAAAGGATTAAAACAGGTAATTATGATACGAATGATTAATTAGAATAAGCTGCCACTGAAAGATTAGAACTGGTTTACCTTAAAGGAAAAACACCCAAGTGAGGATTTTGATATTTTAAGAAGCAATTCTGGATGTATGACATGCAGGCACATTTAAAAACAACATGGTAATGCTTATCTCTGCTCTAAAAAGTCTCATGAAAACAAAAGCCAGTGAAAAATACAAACGAGAGCACAGTATATAAGAGCTGTAGTGCTACAACTAAAGCAGTATCCTGCACAATCACCTCTCAATATAATTGTTAAGGTACTCCACACACAATGATTTTGGGGGAGTGAGCAGTAAGCGGCTACAGGTAGGAATACATGGTGCTAAGCTAGCAGAACAACAATAAGGGTTTCATATAATATATGGATATATTTTATACCTGCATTATATTTTAGCATTTCAATGTCTTGGGGGTTGTACATAAAGTGATAACATCTGTTTGCAAACAGCTGCATATTTGCTCCAAGCATCTGTGAAAGGGACTGTTGAAATTTTTACAGAAGTGATGAAGAGCTGTTTACATTTCAACTGGTTTAACTGGTGCAGGAATCTAGTGTACATGCTTTGATGATAAAGAAAGAAAGAAAGAAAGTACAACGACTCTTGAGCACTTTTGTCTGGTTCAGGGTTCATTTTTAAAAGTGCTTTACAAGTGTTTTCAAAAGATTGAGGTTCTATTTATTCAGTGGGCAAGGGGGCTGCCGTGTCGTGTGCACACAAGTATTTATAGTGAAAGCATTGGTGCCTCCATTCACAGCACACACCCACACGCTTTGTGACAAAAACATTCTTCAGTCTTGGACTGCAGCTAGCGATTGTAATCGTTTTTCTGCTCTATGGCCTCTGAAAGTTCAGCATCGTGGCACATGAATCAGTTCTCCTCCTGTTGGTTCTGGTTAACACGGCCCTTCAGATTACAGCATATTTTCAGAGCAGGAGGAGGAACAAACATTGAGTACATCTGACAGCAAGATGGTATTTCACTGGATTATTATTCACCTTTAATGAACCCAGAAACCAGGAGATTAAGAATCTCTTGTCTGGATTAGTGCTACCAGAACTCAAAAACCCCTCCTTTTAAAAAAATATTTGATTATATAATCTCATTTAGAATATACACTGTCAGCCCTTGTCCAGACAGACAGCATTAACTTTGCATCTTTTTCCAGTGGTGGGAGAAACCAAAGCTCCTGGAGAAAACCCACACAAGCACCGGGAGAAAATGCAAACTGTCTAGATTCAAACCAGGACTCTCCTGCTTTAAGACAATATTGCTAACTAATTAAGCCACCATGCTGTCTAAATGAAATAAAAGAAACTACACATGGCCACAATGGCAACCAGGCCACAAAACTATCCACTAGACAAAGTGTTTAGAGCGAGCTTGGCAGCAGGAACTGAACTTTCAAATTAATCAAATCAGTCTTATTTATATAGCACCAATTCACAACAATAGTCACCTCAAGGTGTTTTCTATTGAGAGAACCCCAGCAATCATAAAATTCTATATGAGCAAGCACTTGGCAATGGTGGGAAGAGAGAACTCCCTTTTAAGAGGAAGAAACCAGGTTCAGGTAGGTGCGGGTATCTAGTGCAACCAACTCTGGGGTGAGAGGACAGAAGAGACCACGAATAACAAATGAGACAAAACATTAACTATAGGAGAGAATAGATAAAAGTTACAGACAAGCATATAAATGCATCAGGAATTAAAAGAGGGAAGTAGACAGGTGGTGATGAATGCCAAGTGTATCATAGGAAATTCCTCAGCAGGCTGAGCCTATTCCAGCAAAACCAAAAAGAACTTGGGGGTCACCTCATCTAGCCCCAACTACAAAAGTCTGAAGCCCAATTTTAAAAGCAGAGATGATGTTGACAATGTACACCCTCTCCATCTTCTCTGTTTCATATATGGTTCTAGACCTTAAATACAACCCAAACATCTGCAAGCCCTCTATTGATATATTCAATCAATTATACAATTCCCTCATTCCCTTCACTGCAGAAATTAAGAAAATACTAAAACAAATCACCAAATATAGTTATAGTCTGTATAAATAGAGGTATGGTTTATACAGTTTCCACCAACATTTGAGACAAATATTTGTTTCTTAAGTTGCTAAATGCTGCCCTGTTAATCTCGCATGTCTGCTTTTCGTGTTGTGTGGGTATAGGTTGAATAATAATTTTATTTTATTAAAGTTTCATGCATGCTGGCTTACTCTTACACCAGCATTACTAACTGAACTTCAATTTAGGATTATCAGACAGTAATCGCAGTTTAATCGAGGATATGACATGCTGAAGTTTATTCCAACATGGCTTTGGCAGCATTCAGCGTTTGCCTTGACCTGTAAGCCACCATCTGGTCAATAAACATGAAAAAAAGGAAAAAGGAAACAGGAGATGGTGTAGTCAGTGTAGCTCAGTTGCTCCCACATAAAGAGAGGGCTAAAGTAGGGTACGAGAAGTAGGCTATGCCCTGCCACCACCGCCTTACACACATACAAACACAGATTTGTCCCTCTTCGTTTTCAACTCTCTCTTTCCCTGCTCATAGAACTGGGTCACAGTAGTAGGCACAAGGTTTGTCCTTCAGGCAACAAGACATGATGCTGGGGATGGAGTTCAAGGTCATTCTTGATCAAGTCTCAATGGGAGGTCTTGAGAATACTAAATGGGCCACAAGTGAGGTCTCATCAGCCTGCAGCCAAAGCAACAGAAACTGCTCTCTGTTGGAGGCTACCATTTGAGAGCAAACACCATTAATCAGCCGCCTGGAGGCCACAACTGCTGGACTAAAGACGCAGGCTGCAAATCACCGCTGTGAATGCCACCATTAACACTACCACTTTACTGGCATGGGATGGCCAACATGACTCAGCCCCTATTTGAGGGAACTGATTTACAGGCTGAAGCAGCAGTAAAGTAAAATTCTGTAACTTCTCTATCTGCAGGACAGCAGAGTTAAAACCATGAGGAATATTAGAGGGAAATTCCAGTAAAATAAATAATTCCAGTGTGGCTTTGCAGAAATATTGGGTACATCTGTCTGTGGTCTCCAGTTTTTCTTCCTCAGTCATATAAAGTTTATTATCCTACAGTGATACTTAAAATGTTTAGGAGTGCCAGGAGTAACATAATTTCTAGTGAACACTGAAAACGGCTCCCGAGAGCCCACAGTTCTACTTTATCTACATCTATAGCGGATGCCCATCAGGTGGTCATCCACAATAAGCTGTGTTGCCATCTCTCTGCGGTCCGTCATCCTGCTTCCTTCTATAGTTTCATAACAACGGCTCCCGTCTGGGAACAGAAACCAACAGAAAGCTAGGCCATCCATCAGTGTCCGTGCTGCCTCAGCATGGGGACACACTCCCATTGGACGCTGCAGCTAAAACTGGCCTTGACCAGCCAGCCCTTTGGACCACTTACCTCCAAAATAATCCACCATGGCACAAAGCAATTCATGCACACCTCCCAAATAAAACCGCTGAGAAAATTTCAGCAGTAGGGTGCTTCATCAGTATGAAGAGAGAAGTGAGAGAAAGGGTCGTTTGTAGATTAAAATAAGTAGTCCTACTGAGCAAGTCCAGTCATACATAAATCCACACAAATGGGCTGTTTTGAGCTGGCAGGGACCCGACTTAACCACACTCTGATTTACTGTATAATGTGGCAAAGAGATTAGGGTTATGCCTCCCGCTCTGGAATTACAGCAATACCCTATCCATGATTAAGATCTGTTGCAAGCTCCCACGCAGCAAGAATGTGTTAACGTCCACGCCAGCACTATGCACGCTGCAACATGTGGGCCACACTGAAGCCAAGTCACAACGTCAAAGTGTCAAACAGGAAATGACCATTAGAGAAAACCTAATGCGGGTATGAGGAAATGGCCTCAACATATGCAGAGGTTTTAGCAGTACTGCATGCAAGAAACTCCTCTTACCTGTCACTGACACCCCGTCTTCAGCTTCTGGAGGCCTTAGAAAATCATGTACGAGTCCGTTGAGCATCTCAGGAACTCGTCATTCTTCTTGTCGCCTCTCTGTTCTCCCAGACTGAGGGGATAAAACACACACAAAAGCACAATGTTGAATCAGCAGAAGAGAAGCAGCGAGACTACTACTGCTGTGGGGAGGCTGGAAAACGTGAAAAGTGACAAGTGTGTTTATAGAAGTCGGCAAGAAAGAGGAAAATCTGAGTCACAATGGCAAAAAGACTTCACGTGGAAGAAGCCTGAGAGTGAGGGGATTTTTCCTTGTTAACAAGAGCGAAGGCTGAACACAAAAACTTGCACCTCGTTTAAAGCAAAAACAAAACAAAAAAAACAACTACACCCTGGGACAAGTTTTAAAATGCTCGTGCTGATTCTTTTCCATGTTAGGGAATCGTGTGGGGTTTGCGGGTTTTCACAGGAAATCACTTTCTAAGGTTGAGCAAGGTTTAGAAATTATACCTAAAAATTCTGAATTGACTTCTACCTCAACACCTAAAAAGACAAAAACCCACTGCCACCATCTGGAAAGAAGTACAGAGTCCATCTGCAGCTCATTAAACTGATGTATTGCTAGTACAGCAATAATTTAGTTTGTAATGGAAGAGGACAAGAAAAGACCGTGAGAAGTGCCAGAGGTGAGTAGACAAGACAGCCCTCATTTCACACTAAATATTCAAGCCTGCTGCTACAGTGAGATCACCCTAATTGTGGCACAATCATGTTTTCAGTAAATATTGTGCTGGGAATTAAATACTGACAGTAGCAAAGAAAGAACTGCACCAAAATCTAATGCCATACACCAGAGGCTTCATCTATCAAACTACAAGGTACTGCCGATGAAAATTAGCCCGTATGGATAAATACTATCCATTCAACTGATGGGACAAAGTGTTCATGTTAATTAATGTGCATTTTCCCTTTTTAAAATAAAAAGGAAAACACATTACTTTTCAATTTTTTGCTCTTTCCAGGTCAAATTTTCAAGTTGTGATGCATCACTTCTTAATTTTATAAATATCTACAGAACCCAAGTATCACACAATTTATTTTACATTTAATTAACTATAATTACAGTTATAAAGGTTTTTCTCACTGCGAAATGGGCCTTTTTGGAGGGTGTGACAATGCACATAATAGCAATTGGTCTCCACACAAAACAAAAGTACATCTATGATGTATTATTATAGAGAAATGCCTGCATTCTTCTTTTATGTCTATCTGATAAATGCAAAAGTTTACTAACCACCAATTTTAAAAGAAAAAAACATTTTTTAATACAACACTACATATGCAAGAAAAGCTCTGAGTGAAACTACACATTCCCACATTATTACATAAGAAACAATGCAGGCCTTGGGACTATTAAACAAAGAAAAGCACATCAATGTGTATCAGTACTTGAAACATAAGATATTTCTAAAATGACAAAACAAGGGATGCACAACTTGTAAATGTACAATATTTTGCCATGTACCGGTCGGCTATAATTTTCTTCTGCAGTTAGTGGCAAAAGCTTCTGGCTTATATCAGTGTAACTTAGAATTTGTCTTTTTCTGTAGTTCATTTTACTTGAAGTAATATTTCTCGAAACTTGACTGTGCCGCAAGTAATTAGGATTATTTCACTGTACTGTAGTAGCAGGGCTCAATATTTAGTACAAAATGAGTGCTGTCTTGTCTCCTTACCTCTAAATTATTGCTTTATTAGTAATACGTCAGTTTAATGAGCTGCAGATGGACTCTACTTCTTTCCAGATGGTGGCAGTGGTCTGTTGTCATTTTAGGTGTGGAGGTAGAAGTCCAGAAACCCAGAGCAACCTTTTCCACCCCCACTTTGAAACTAATAATAATTTCCATAGAATCAGAGATATGTCCATTCATATGTTCTTTCACCCGTCTATCCAGAATGGATGGATAGATGATCATCAATCTCAATCCTTTAGCTGTTTGAGTTTAAAATTTAACTAAATGTAACTACAAAGACTAAACTGAAACAAGAAAGTCTACTCCACAGTTCGAACTACCAAAAAAAATGTAACCCTATATTAACTGAAATTAGGGTTTATATTTGTTATTAAAACACTCACACACAAAGATGTCTGTAAACCCTTTATATGTTCTGCAAGTCTAAAAATAGACTGGTGGTCTCAGCTGAGAAACCGTGAGAGAGGAGCAGTAGCTAACTGGTTCATGTGAATCTCCTTTCATCAGCAGGATGATAAGATTTGTGGTGTTTGCTAAAACTAATGTTACCAAACTGCCTGCAGGGTTACTGCAACTGTAAGGGCTTTATTTAATACTAGCCAAGCCATCAGCTCTTCCATCTGTGCCTAACACACTGTATTAGTAAGTTACAGACAGATGGAAGTGCTGAGGAGACTGTGGCTTCCCACATGTAATGTAGCTCAATCCAGATGGCTTAAATGCAGCTTCTTAAATGCTGTACAGCGATAGGGCCAAGCCATTTAGAATAATTGAAGGCCAGCAAAGAAATGCCTTAACGCTTGTTTGTTTTAAAGGCTGACAAATGACCTACAGAACATAAGCAGGTGTTTACTTAACAGAGCAAACAGTGCAAAGAAGGACGCAGGACTTGGATCCTTGCACTGAATAAAAAGAAAGCAGAGGGCAGTATTTTGATAACCACTTATTATGTCACACAAAATGCAGTCTGGTCTAGACCCCAATTTTCCTAAAAGGAAAACTAGACAACCCTCCAAAAATCCATAAAAGCTGCAGCAGGGCTGGCACCATTGACATGCCTATGAATGACATCAAACACCACAATGGTGTAGTTCTTGTCCTGCTCTGCAGCCTCAGTGAGCTCAGTAACAGAACCAGTTCTCCACCTGCTGCAGGTTCTGGTTAAAAGTGTCATCTGCTCTCAAGGGATTGGTGCAGAACAAGGAATCCTCTCACCAGCAGTTTACTGGTGTAGGAACATGAGATGGCAAGGATTGAGGTTAGTCTGATTTTGAAAGTTCTGTCGCTGAAAACAGGTGAGGGCATTGTTCTATCATTGATCCCATCCTTGTTTTGTCCTTATTATCCTTGATTGAGGAAAACGAAACTCAAAAATATGGCTAAAAGGCGCAAAAAGTAAATTGTAATAGTAGGAAACAAAACAAAAATGTGTTTATAAATCTCAGCTATCAGTAGGGCGCCCTACTTCATCTCCACCAAAAGGGTAGCTTTTGTTATTTGGGGGAAAGAAATGACTGAAACAAATTTTTCCAACATAATTGATTAATTTTAGTTTGAAGATGGTAAGGTAAAGAAAAGAAACATGTTTTCTTCAACAGGGATCGTTGGAAAGTAGATTTACACACCAAGAAAAAATAATTTAGTTATTACCATATACCTGCATTTGAAGCAGAAGTTATTCAGAGCACATTTAAAGTATTTCAGCAAAAAAAAGAAAAAAAAAAAAAAAGCTCACACTAGTAACAAAGAGATTGCAGATGATAGATTAGGGTTTAACCTGTAGGCCAGAGTGCCAACAACCATCCACATAAAGAAAGAAAAATCACAACTCTGGGAGTCAGAGCAGGTCATCTACTCTCCATCTCAAATTAGAGTTTCACTATACCCTGGAAAAAAGTTAAAATCCCAAAAGAAATTGCAAAATGTAGTTTAGATATTTTGATATTTGTTTATGAAAGCTAAATATAAATAAACTGTGACAATCATTATTTTTTTTAATCATTAAAATTTATCAATTTAAAGTGAACTGTAGCCAATCACAACTGTCATAGAGTAAAAACAAGGCTATTATGTAGACAGCCTGTCTTTCCAGAGACAAACACTCACACATACAATTTTAGACACCAATATACCCAACAAGCCCTAAAAAACAAAAACAAACAAACAAACAAACATACGTTTCAAAGGAAGCTGCAAATCAAGGGCTGAAAATCTAAGCCAGTGCTGAAGTATCAAAAGCTGCAGTTCCTCTAGTGACCACTTGAGGCTTCAAAAAACAAGTCAATCCTGAGTCACTGAAGTGGACCTCCGAGCCATGCTCTTGCTACTGGTGCCTTTTGGAGAGTTTTTAATTAAATCATCTTACAAATAATATGTCCTGCTATGTGGTGAAACCCAGCCAAAAAGTTTGTGCTTCAATTGCATTGACTAAATGAAATCCTAGTATTTTATTAGCCTACACTGAGGATTAATTAGCAGGTATCTGTCTGTACATCAAGTTAATTTTAAATAATCAATGCAGACAACCAGAGTTGACAGTTAGGGATTAATATCCTGATTACATGCATAAAGATGCAGGATTACTATGAACATATGTGCATGTCTGGCAATAACAGGATTCAGTAAGTTCACAGCTACACTGTGCAGCAGTCAGGATTAAATGGGATGAGGTGCAGGAAATAAATTTAGCCACCTATTGGGAAGGACAGTGTAATAGAGTATAAGTAATGAAGATAAATGAGGTTCTGCATTTCCCAGGCTTTCAGGCATGCGCACACAAAAGCATGTGAACACACACATGCAAACACAAAAAACACAGGGCCCAGTGGACACCCTATTAAGAAATAGGGTGGCGTCCCACTTCTTCCTTGTCCAAACACTGCCATCCCATAGCACTTAGAATAATAAACCTAATGCTCAGCCATGTACCAAAGGTTGGAGGCGGGTTAACAAACTCGGTAAGAGGCAGTTGGACTTTTACACACTCAACAAAAGGCCATTCAAAAAACAGGGAAGTGGTGTAGCATAAAGGAGCACCATGCAAACAGTCATATTGACAGTATCCTGTAATAATAAACTTGAAAGCATGTAATTGATTTTCACTTGACCTCTGTTGTAAATTGTAAATGTGTGGTTATCTAACAGTATAAATGTAGGGGGGAAACATCGAATGGAGACTGGAAACATTGTGTTCAGAATTCTGAAATCATACAGATGTTTGTTTAAAGTGGATAAAATAGGCAGTGAGGGGGAAGTGAATCCAAGGAGGAAAAATGGCATGTCTGCCTTGTTTGGACAGTAAGAAGGTGGATCAGCAGAATCTCAGAGTTTTTCTCAGACATCCTCATTTAGGATCCTCACCCAGGCCAAACCTCAGACATACTCGTGCATTTTAAAAACCTCCTGGGAGAAAAATCCAGCTACTTCTTCCACGCAATGAGTAGTGGAGACTGAGAATGAGGTTACAATGAAATGAGGATGTGCATCATATTTTATTGCCTTCTTTAAGTGAAAATTAAGACTGCAGGGACAAGTAGTTGCTTTTCATTGCTGTGCATCTGTTTAAATACAGTTGAAAGCAATTTTATGTCATTAAGTCTTTCAGAATTAGCGAAAACATATACTTTGTGTTTATATCAGGGTCACAGACAGCTGCCTCTCCATTAAATGCCTTTCAAAATAAAAACACTCAGCCATTTATGTTGGAATGAAAAAAATGCAAATAAATGTTTAAGTGTAAAACATTACATCTGTTCCATTATTATGATCAGATCGTTTTAATGCAAAACAAAAGCTACAATAACTACACAATGGCTTTATTTTCAATACCAATAAGATGTGCCGACTCTTTTCTACAATGGTTTAGAGATTCTTGTACAAAATGTCAACAAAAGTAAGAAAACCAAAGAATAATCAGTTGCAAAGTTTTTTGCATCTGTAGATACATAAGCATAGCTGCACAGCACTGTGGAAAAAACCCCAAAATATGTTGTCTTATTTAACTGTGGGTTGTGTAAAAGGGGGTTGAAAGGAAAAGGAATAACTGGGAAAAGTTTTTTGTTAGGCGAGGATAGTCTGGCAGTGCGATGACAGGATGAGAGCGTATTCAAACAGTGTGCACATGTTCTTCACTTCAGATCCACTTCCCTTCTGTCTGAATAAGCTATTATGCAACACTGTGACGCAGGTCCTGCTTGACCGTGCATCCCACCTCCCACGTAGCTTCTGATCTGCACCCTCATTCATTCCCATCACCTCTCAGTCACTCAGACATCTACCGCACAGCCCCCCCCCCATTCAAAAACCTTCACCTCTTTTGACTCTTTCATAGGCATATGATTTCTCTTTGAGATATATTTTTATAAGTCATAAGCATGTCTGTTTTAAAAAGAGTACATTTATGTGTCGTCCATCTCGTGGCCTCCAAGCTGGAGAATAATCAGGCCAGAAATCACACAGAGAGCAAGGAGAAATGTATTTAAAAATATCCAAACAACCAACCTCAGGGAGGGGGTCGTCCCACTTACATAAGTCAGTTACACACAGTACCTCTTACTGTGAGGAAACTAAATGAAGATGTAAAAAGGAAAAGGTGGAGGCTTCAAGAGAGCCAAGATAAATGTCTGCAACAATTCTGCCATTCAGGACTCACTTGAGACTGACAGAAACAACAAAAGACAAAGGATGAAATATTACACTGAGTTATGAGTTTCTCTTCAAACTCAAGAGAAACAGTCAAGTTTTATGTTTGATTATTTATAAAAGCCTGATTTGCGTGACCTTGAGTGAGGGCGGATGAAGCAAATGACAACAAAACTGAGGGAGAACTTAAGTCTGAAGATTAAGAAAGCAAAAGTGGGCTGCTGGCCAATATTTTTAGGTAAAGAATATTTCCAGTTTATGTAACTTGCTTCTCATTTCCAGAGATTTGTAATAGCTGAAGATTAAAGACGTAAACAGGGCAAACTCCAACAAACAAAATAATTTTAAAAAGGTTATTCAATCAAATCTATCAGTATAGATATATAGTTGACACACAGAATCCCACCACTGAGTTCTAGGTCTGCTGTGACGTCTCCTTCTAGCTGGGTGTACCCAATTCTTCCCAGTCACATGGAAAAGCATGAAAGAGCCAAGATAAAACAACCTACTCGCTCATGTTGAAGGACACTAATTGTCCTGTTTTTTCCTGACAGTCAGCATGACTTTGAAACTGATGTGTTTCAATAGGAAGTAAAGTCACATGGGGATAAAAGAGTTTTCACAAGGCTTTGCAGTCTTCTGTAAATCTACACACCATGACTCAATAGTTTGTAACAATAACTTAAAGTACTCATTTTTTTGTCTCCCATATGGTTATGAAGGAATTCTGGCCCAATGTTATTACGTTACTACAGTTCATTGAGGTTTGGAGGCATTTATTTCTACACAGCTCTTTTAAGGTCCCACCCACAGTATTTCAGTTGGGTTCAAGTCTGGATTTTGATTGCATTTTCTACAACTGTATTCAGTTGTAGATTTACTGCTGTGCTGAGGATCATGCTGCCCCTGACTGTAGAATACTTTGGTGTACAGAGGAGTTCATGGTTGAGCCAATGACTGCAAGGTTCCCAGGGTCCTATGGCTACAAAACAAGTCCAAATCATCACCCCTCAGGCACAGTGTTCAACAGATGTTATGAGGTGTTTGTGCTAATATACCTCGTTTTGGTTTTCTCCGATTGCAGCTCCACTTTGGTCTCATCTGACTAAAGAAAGTTGTTCCAGAAGCCTTTTGGTTTGGCCAGATGCAGCTTTGCAGACCTAAGCTTTGCTGGTCTGTCCATTTTAGAAAGAACAGGCTTTGTCCTGGCAACCCTTACAAAAAAAGCAATATTTTTAAGTCTTTTTGTAAGTGTAACTTTGTGAACTTTAATATTTAAATGGTAACTGAGGCCTGCACAGTCTGAGATGTCAGTTACGATTCAATTCAATTCAATTCAATTTTATTTATATAGCGCCAAATCACAACAAAAGTCGCCTCAAGGCGCTTCATAGATACAGAGAAAAACCCAACAATCATATGACCCCCTATGAGCAAGCACTTTGGCGACAGTGGGAAGGAAAAACTCCCTTTTAACAGGAAGAAACCTCCGGCAGAACCAGGCTCAGGGAGGGGCGACCGGTTGAGTTTTTGGAGTTTTTCCTCTGATCTTTGTATTGTCCAACTTGCTGGAACATCCACTCCAGGAAAGACTGTGGCAAAGTCTTAACACACATCTGAACGCAGCAGACCAGCAAACTCCTAAAACATCTGCTTTTATAGAAGTGGTCACACTTTATAGTGATCAGTATTTAACAGCACCAACGATGCACTTATTTTTCCACAGGTCTACTTGGAGCTCAATGAAAACTTTCTTTTTCGCATGACTCTAGATCTGTAGCGTGTGTCTGTGAAGGTTCTCAATCATCCAGGTCATCGTAGTCAAAGGAGCTTGCAAAGAAAAGCGTCTGGACTTCTTTAAGTTACTTGAAGACGTTTCACCTCTCATCCGAGAAGCTTCTTCAGTTCTAAGGTCAAATGGTGGAGAGTCCCAGATATAAACCTAGTGGGAGTAACCCCCCACAGAGGGACAAAAGGACCCCCTGATGATCCTCTAATCACCTGAGCCAAGGTGTGAAACTAGGTGTGGGTCCCAATCAGCCAGAGTTTCGGGTGAGTTCATTGTGAAACCTGGCCCCACCTTATCATGAGAATACCTGAGATCAGTAGCGTGTATTTTGTATGTTCAGTGGAGACATGTCACGTTATCAACCAAAAATATATCAAACTCAGTGATTCACTAGCTCAGAACTCATGATACCAATTCAGTTATTCCAGAATTTTGGTGAAGACCCATTAGATGATCATGTGCCATGTGTTTTTTGTGAATCGAGGACAGACTGACCTTGGACTGTATGAGCAAAAATGTGGCAATTGTTGTATTTTAACCAAAAACCATATCTTTTTTTAAACCTTGCAGAGTAATTTTTATTGCCTAACCATAAACAGTAGGGTTTAGACTAACTGCCCCTTAAAAGTGGAAAATATTCACTTTGTGTACATGGCTCTGAATAAGAACATATGAATCCAGTCTGATGAAAATTCAGGATCACAGAAATGACGTTAATTCGTTTCTTAAGTTGCTGCACTGTTTATTTATTTTTTCCTGTTTTCTCATGTTCCTGGCCAGTCGTCGAGAAAGCCTGTGGGCTGCACCTCAGTCAGAGGCTGTAAGATGGATGACAGAAGGACAACAGCCAGCTGACACAACTGAGGAGTAAGTGAGTGGCAAAATGAGGGGTAGCGAAAGAGGAGAAAAACAGTGTGAGAGCAGGAAGGGAAGGAGAAAAAAATGAGAAGAGAAGCAGGAGTCAGAGATGCTGCAGGGCTTTACTGTACATCAGCACATATGGGCCTCCCTGCAGCAGCTGTGAATGTCATGATCACACTAACTACCGCCGCCAATCACATCTGCTCATGGGAATATGGCATGTTGTTTTTAAAGTTTTTTTTTTTCTCTTTTCAGACTGCGTAATCATCCACAGATGATGCAACACACAATGTGTACATGCTCTGTTCTCCTTATAGGCCATTTTGGGATAAACTTTAATTCAGGCTACAGACAACATGTGACAAAATTGTGCTCAGCTACAATGCAGAGATGCCCTCCTATGATTAAGCAGAAGAATATTTTACAGGAATCTTTGTAATTCTGTGCAGATTAATTCAGGCAGAGCAGTGCTTTGAGCTAAACACTCATGTTAACATGCTCACAGTGACTACATGCTGTTATGCAATGCATGTTTAGAACAAGTGCAATGTACAAGCTAGCATCAGGTTACTGCTGGCTCGTTGGCAGTGGTTGCTGGCTATCAGAGGCTGATTGCTTTGGCTGATAGCAGATTGTCACAGTTGCCCGTAATGTTTCCACGTTTGTCTACAAATATTCTTTGACTACTAACAAAGTGGAAATAAAATTTGAAAGAGTGCAACCCAATCTGGAAACCAAGAAGAAACCACAACAGCAGCATATAGGCTAGCAACCAAAGTAGTCACCAGACATTTTTTCCAGTTGAGGAATATAATTTTTCCCTAGTGACAGGTGGTTGCCAGGGGCTCACTGACTGGTCTGTAGGCCTGAATAATTGGGTTTTAACAATGGTTTTTCCTGCAACTGGAGCCTTCTTCACTTGATCCAACATTGTCACCATTATTGTAACATATCCAAAACAGTGGACAAATTAACCTCATGTGGTTAGTATGTAGACTCATAGCAAATGGGATCAGAAACATTTAATAAAAGTATTGCATTAACCATTTAAAAACTGCAAGCATTTTTAGACGTAGTCCCCCATTTTCAGAGCATGTTCAGGTGCTTCTAGCTCTTTATGTAATCTCAGACTGACTCAATGATATCGAGATTAGGGATCAGTGCCATATAATCTGCTGCAGGACTTTTTGGTCTTTCTGACATTAAAGATAAAGGCTCTATATACAGGGTTTCCACCAGGGAAGTTGATAACCCCAGTGGCCCTGACAGGGGCAAATAATTTAATATAGCTACACTAATCTTTTCTAACAGTGATTGCAAAGCCCAGAGAAAACACAGGAGCACTGTTAGCATCTGTATTTCACACAGACGAGAGTGATGAGAAAGAGAGGCACTGGGGTCGTAATACCCAAATATAACTAGTGGGAGACCACTGATTCGCTTCATGTGGCAAAGATTATTTAGCCTACTATGATTCTACTATAAAATAGTAGTTATAATATCTGCTTGGGTCTTCAATGTCATATTAAATTCAATTTCAATGCTGGTGATTTTGGCTCATAACAATATATACACACCCTTTCTTTTATAACGGTGTGTTTGTACTCTTCCCTAAATGCTCAAACTCATTCACTTTTTAAGACAGCCTGAGGCGAGATGACTAAAAGGTAGCGTTCGGTCATAAAAGATCTGCCAAGAGGAAGTTAAACTCAACAGGTAGATGTAGATGAACCTGAGGCAGATTTAATCATGGTCGCCAGCAACTGCATTTGTCTGTGGATCGCTTAGGGTCAACTGGCCCACATTAAACACTGTGAGGCAGTTGTGTGTGAACTTTCCAGGGGTTTCCCTGTGGCTGCTGTGCAGGTCTCCAGAGGCATGGGAGTCCTGCACTAGGATAAATAATTAAGGAGAAGGTAACCTACAAAAAATTCGTTTCCAGCTGATGTTTAAATCAAACCACTGGTTCAGCTTGTCTCGTGGATAGAGGAAGGCTGTTCCAAAGTTGAGGCACCACAATCTCATCTGGTGATCTCTGAATTTAAACTAAGTGTGGAACAATTAAACGACTGTTCAGATGATGGGAAAGGCCAACTGTTCAAATAAGGTCTCAGCAGATCTGCTACAATATATGAGCAAGAGCTTGTCCACGTAAGGCTTTGCATGAAATACTAAGTTTAAGTGGAAGAAAATTAAAGGAACTATTAACAAGTAGGATGGCGTGCAAGGGTTAGCTTTTTCTATAAGCAACCAAGGACGACTGAAAATGTATGTAAAGAGCAAATTTTTATTGGCTGACAGTAAAGATTTGAGTTTCCAGATGTTTCTTAGATAAACAAAAATAAGCCTGGATGAAGTTGGAGGAGAAGAAGAGAAGATTTAAAACACAACAAAACCTTGTTGGGGTGGCTGTGGCTCAGGTGGTAGAGCAGATCAGCTACTGATTGGAAGGTTGGTGGTTCGATCCTTGGCTTCCCAGTCTGCATGCCAAATATCCTTGGGCAAGATACTAACCCCAAGTTGCCCTCCGATGCGTTCATTGGAGTGTGAATGTTTATTAGTTTGCACTTGTATGAGTGGTTGTGAATGGGTGAACGAGGTATGTTGTATACAGCGCTTTGAGTACTCCGGGTGAGTAGAAAAGCGCTATGAATCAGTCCATGCTGGGGCTTAAAGACCCTGGGTCTCCCACCACCTCCACCTCTTTTTTAATAAGTTGAAGCTCAAGAAAATTCTGTGTAATAAGTTAATATTGTGCATCTTATTAACTTAAGTTAATTACATTTATCAAACAATTACCAAAATAAAATGACCAATCATGATTGTGACTTCTGCTTAATCTAGCAGCACTTCCAAGAAGGTAGTAAGACAGAATAGCTAAACCAAGTTGTAGCTTTTGTATTATAAAATATATAACCTATCCCCACTGGGCTTGTAATACACTGTTAGAACTCTGGCAGTATGCTTTGTAGCTCATTCAATGACTTCAGACTTAAATAGTGTCTTCTCCTACCTTCCACCCACCAAGGACACTTTTCCCTGAGTGATGTTGATGACAGCAACTTATCTCTGAAGGAAACTAAGCCCAGCCGTTCTGGTATCTTATCAGGGCTGTTTACAAAACTGTAAATGTAGTCACTACTGTGACCCATTCAGAAAGTGAGTGCAGGAAAGGAGGCAGTGGCACAGGTCAAGTCTGTGGGGATGGGGAAAAACATTTGGGGATGATTAAGAGAACGAATGCAGTTACAGCGGTGGAGCAGTGATTGAGTAAAGAGAAATATGAGAGGTTCAGCCTGCTTCTCTAAACAGCACATTAGAAATTTACTGAAAGGAGAGAGCTTTTATATTCTACATTCATCGGTATTCAGGGGATGAACTCTGTTCTGTCTGTAGAATAAAAACTGGTAGAGTCATGTCCACTTTGCGTCACACTTGAATATAAAAAATAACCCTGAATTTATTTTTTTAAAGCACTGGCTGATCAGTCTATTTAAAAAAAACCAAAGTCAGGCCAGACAGTGAAACTGAATTTAAGTATTACTGCAACAAATGAGTCCTCTTATTATCAGAAAATCTTGTCATATAAGGTAAAATGACTGTTTGAGTTTTGGAAAGTTAGTTGGGGGAAAAAAACCATCAATATATTTACTAAAAAATTAAGATTATTTTTGACATTTTGTGATATTTTATTGGCAAAACAATCAATCAAGAAAACAGTTACAAAAGGGAACCTTCTCCAGTCTCTCTGAATCACGTGCCCTGAAGCTCATCAACTGACTGACAATGTTTTTCTGACAGCTGCATACTGGCAAAACAATGACGTCAGTGTCATGACACCAGCATGAGTCAAGGGTTTGAGATTCTTATTTCAAAATCAGTGGGAATTCCTGCCTTAAACATCTGTTTATACTTGTTTTACACACTGTGGTAAGGACACCACTTGTGGGCCTAACTACATGTGTTACATTTTTCTCCTTCATCTTCAACATTTGCTCTAAAATCTTCTGTCTTTGCTTTAGTGGCTTTCTTTTGTCTTCTCTTTACGATGCCTTCTCTCGTTCCCCATCTTCTGTCACATGCACACCAATGCTTCATTGCTGAATATTTTATAAATCAAGCAATTTCACCTTTATAAGTTCAAGCTATGAATTCTTTTAGACAGAAAATCAACAGGTTAACATTAAAGTCATTTCCTAGTTGCACACCCTTTGTATAATACACAAACATAAGTTGATCATGTTGACATATAACATATTGAAGTTATTGTACTACATGTGGTTCTATGGGTTTTTGTAGAGGTATAAAAAAGTCCTGGGAAATCTTCTAGAAACAAAAACTTTTGGCCAAAGTTTTGTAAGACAAAAGTTTTAAAATATGGATGGAGGGTGCTTTGGCACCATGGTCCATTTGCATTGAAATGGGGCCATTAGTCAAAGCACCGGGAAAGGAGACAAGGAGGACAAAAAATGGCAATTTAGAAGGTAAAAGATGTCCACAGATAAATGGCTGCTGCACTTGAAAATTGGGACAAAGCAAAAAATAAAAAATAAAAATCACATGAGATTTAACAAAGGAGAGAAACTGGGAGGCCTGAGTGTAACATTCATCTGCTGTTAAATCCTCCAAATACTCCCCATCTTAATCTGTATTCTTCAAAATTTAATGATCACAGACACAACCTGGTCGCGTCAGGAGAGATTAGGCAGAAAAGAAGGCCACAAAATGTCCTGTCTGGTTCCCAAGCTCAGGCATCTGAGGTCTCTAAAACCTCAGCCCCTGCCTCTCAGTGCCCTCAAACAGCTGTTCAGTCCAGCTGTGCAAAGAGCTCAGAGCTGGCTAGGAGTACCAAACCAAATCCTCGACAGGAGCTCAGGTCACAATGCTCAGCAGTAAATTAAACCTGCAAGTTATTTTAATTGTGGGGTGCATTTTTAAAAAAAATATAAAGATTCTCCATTATTTTTTATTTGTATGGCCATAATGGCCCCCGTCACGTATCTTTCATATACTAAATCTAGGATATCTACCAAAATAGGGGCTCTGTTATTCATAACACCTTTTCCAAGCAGAGTTCTCAGGCTTTTCATGGATTTTGAACCAAAATGTAGCCATGCTGGTGCCCCCAAAAATAGGTCCTAGGTCCATTCCCAAAGGGGGAAAAAACCCTTTCCAATTCTATTTTTACAATACAAATGTCATTTTTTAAAACCAGCTGTTTTTATTTTATTAGATTGGGTTGCTGTTACTGAAGCAGAATAGACATGACCATTTATCCAACAGTTAGAAATAACAGGAAACTGCTTAAAATTACTATCAATAAGCTAAAAGATTCAGTTTAGTATATGAGGACAACTCCTTGCTATAGCACAGACTCCGAAAGTGACATGGGTTGATCTATTAGGCAGAATTCTATGCTGGTTCTTAGTCGTTACACTTCATAGGAGAGCTAAAAGTAGAGGAGGCTAAAAGCAAAGGGTCAGCAGTTTAGAGGTGTGACAAAGTGGATGAGTAGTTGAAATACTCCATTCATCTCAGAAGTATTGACTTTTTGCACATTAAGCACATTATTCTCTACATGTGTTTATTGGCTATGATTTGCTATTGTCAAAGTAACACTGCTGCACTTAGTATCCCAGGTTTGTTTGTGTAAGAATTATGTTGACGTCAAAATCAAACATTCAGCAGATTAAAGCAAATACTTGGTCCCATGTTGCTTTATAGTTTATTATGTTGCAGATTGACTCATTTGTGCATACTGACACTAGTTCTTCATTCTTAGTCTTCTTGTATGTCAGGTGTGGGAAAGGCCCGCTCCACATATCCTGATTTTTAAAGTACTGATGATGTCATGACTGACTGTTTTTTGTCTTTTTTTTCATAGGAATGTTTCCTTTTGTTTTTCAGGACACAAAGTGATTTCTTGAATATTTTCCTTCCATACAGA
The DNA here is from genome assembly GCF_057382095.1 of Aulonocara sp. 'chitande type north' Nkhata Bay. Classification (NCBI taxonomy): domain Eukaryota; kingdom Metazoa; phylum Chordata; class Actinopteri; order Cichliformes; family Cichlidae; genus Aulonocara; species Aulonocara sp. 'chitande type north' Nkhata Bay. Next base: position 21,046,092 of record NC_141351.1, on the reverse strand, counting down.
GCCATCAGAAAAGTAGCTTTATGTGATTCTGACATAGAGGTGTGTTGTGTTACCAAGTTCATCTGCTTTTTGGTTTTTGTTAATTAAGTTAATTTGGGGAGATTTGTTCAGTTTCACATATAATGGTGGTCACTGTAAATATATCGCTCATCTCTGGGAACCCGAAATGTCTGCTGAGTCTGCTTCCTTGACACTTGAGTCAGACTATTTGACTGCTACATCTATAGCTTCTGTAATATCTGTATCTATAATAGTTTCATTCACAACTGTAAACTGTGGTTTAAAAAAAAAGAAAAAAGAAAAAAAGAAGCCAGGCAAAGCCTTCCCCGTCAACTCATGTAACATATCCCCATCTTCATGAAGAACCACACTGACAAGTTAAAGGCATAAAAATATGCCGATATGTGTGAGGAGGAGTACTCATAGTGACAGCAGGAAGAAGAGCAACTAGTGTAAATGACAACTTAATCCAGTAACCTAATTACTCTGACACTGAGCTGAAATAAGAGTAGTGCAAATAAATGAGGCATAAAAAGTAATTATGGCTACTTTGGTCCTTACTTTGGTTTGGTTGTCATGTATACTTTTACTCATAAATACCAGTTTAGCATATTTGTATGCTTAGATGTATTACTTTCATTTTACAGAGTCAGGAAAACCATGTTTAAGCCAGGCTTGGTGTTACTTTACCAAAGTTTTCCTGCATATTGAGAAGTTTACCCTCCAACAAAGAGGTTTTATCCTTTAACCTTTCATCAGTTTTATGTAAGAGAACCTTTGTTTACTGAAGCTTAAAAGAAAAAAAGACAGGAATACAGGCTTTTTAAACAAATCGTGCTGTCGGAACCCCCTGAAAGTAATTTTCCATCAGCTAAAATAATCATTCGCGGCTTCATCCTTCGTTTACAGTATTAGAAGAGAACTGAAGTCAAGGTATTGCATCAGAGAAAGTATGACTTTTTCCTCAAAAGCTAGTTCTTAGACAAGAAAAGCCCTGGATTAGAGTTGATGTCCTCGTACTTAGCCTGCCAAGGTGTTCTGGTTTCCATAAAAAATTCCTATTATCACATCCTATTGTATTAATATATAAAAATACAGGAACTGACAAGAGTACAAAGAATTGCCCTTTCTTGTCATTTACAGACGTGTGCCCAGCAACACAGGCTCAAGGACTGTTTACAAAAGCAGAAAGTAATTATAAATGCACTGTAGGTCAGAGGAGGAAACACTGCCTATCTAATCATATCACAACAAAAAGAGATTTGGAATTTCACTATAAGCTATTTGAAATCAGTAACTCTAACAGTGGGAAAACGGAGGGCACACAGTTAAAGCCGCCTGGTCACAGCTCACTTTGTTTAGTCAACATCTTCAACAACCTGCAGTCTTTCAGCTACCTGAAACCCCCATTCAGCTCATCTGTACACAGTCGAAAAAGCATGGATTTTATATCAGCCCACAGCAAGTCTTCCTTTAAGACATAATTCCCAGCGAATTATTGATCTTCAAGTAGAGCTCTATTCCTTCTTCTGTAATGTTGATACTAATAAAAGCTTGTATCCAATCTTCTTCTCCAGCTATTTGTGTTAAAAGCCTCACTAAGTCCCAGCATCATAATTTCAGACAGTTTTAAAACACTGTTGTGTGGGAAAGTTTGCAACAACACTAATTACAGTAAGCAATCATTGAGAGGAGAACAAATTCAACACAATGAGGCGCTGCATAAACAAAGAAACCCAGTAATTACTAAATCTGCACTTCATGTGGCGTGATGGGCCCTCACGAAGACTAAATACAACACATGTTTTTACGTTCCTGACAGCTCCCGCTATCTTGCCATTGTTCCCTTGTCTTTTAAAGTTTCTCTCATATTATTATTCCTTCAAGGAAACAGTTTGTGCAGCATAAAACAAACAATAGAGGGCCACGACCTTTAGTTTAAAGAGCTCAAGGGCAACGTTCACAGCAGCACAACTGAGAAGTATCAGAGAAAACAAAAACAATATGGCCTTTTAATACTAATATACACTCATACCTCCAGCTCAGCCTTCCTGATTAAAACAAGTCTGACTAGAAACAAACAAGGTGTGGTGCCGCGAGAAGACACATTACATGACCAAATGCGCACTGCACTAAAGTAAACCTCCCTATCAAAACAGTGCTTTCTCTTCTAGTGCTTGGGGTGATTTTAACTGGCAGCACATACGGTGCCTCAAGGCCGCCAGTGTCTCATACACACAGTTTGTTTCATAATAATCACATAAAAAGCTGAAAAATGTGATTACATTAAATGAGCACATAAGTATTTGCAAGCCTGAATTAGCAAAACCTTTTCTGCAGCTTGACTAGTCTTGGATTTTGGGAGTTTTGTAGGTGTAACAGGTGTTTTCCCACATGCAGCCTTTAACTAGGATGAATAAACTCAACAACATGCAAACTACAGGCAACTGTGGCAATCTGCAAATGACCAAAAGAGGGTTCATTGTAACACCCTCTCTGGCAGGGACAGCCAGCAACCACTCGTCAACCACGGGGTCAGGTAACATTTTCCCAGGGGTGGTCGCCAACTGGTCTCTAGGCCTGTGTGACTGATGGTTCAAGCACCCTACTGACACTTTTATTTAAAGGTTTCAACATATACAATACAGGACAGAAAAAAACAAAACAAACACAGATTTGTTAACCAAGCAAAATACTGGTCATCACACCCCAACCCTAAACATCGAGAGTCATGATTCACCCGTCATGCAAAAAGAGAAGAAAATAAAAACACAATGCGGGATATGTCTTAGTGTCAGGAGTGCTCTTTTATGCTGACAAAGCACTCCTCTAGAAATTAGGGAAGCTTGCCGTGTGCTTAGAAAAATCACTTGACAAATTATCAATGCAAATAGGCTGTCTAGCCTCTCACTGACAAAGCTGCTCAGGTGCGGGTTTGACCTTGCTTTGTATGTTTAAGCAGAAGAAATTTCAATACAGCATCCTGCAGAGTTGTGGGGGTTTGAAGGCCGGAGCTTGCCCTACTGTTCGCTTTGTTTGCTCTTTACTATGTTATCTTGTTCCAAGCATTTGGCCTTTTGTTTACAGATGACTGAGCTGCGAACCTAAAATAGAGGGAATGTTGTTGTTTTTTACCTCATTATTAAAATAAGTGCACTTAGGGTTTTTCGGCAGCATAAATCCTTCTTATTATAGATGTAAACTTTTTTGTGTTTCACAGATTTTAATTTTAATCAAAGTGTGGCCTCACAGCACACCGGGCAACAGTACTGTAAATGTGCGTCTGAGTCGAGCCAATTTCCACTGCAGACAGCGTCACGGGGGGAATGCCATTCATTTTAAGAATTCACATATGTTGCTGCTCTGTCCCAGGGGCAGGTCAGGCAGTACTTGAGTGAATGTTAACTGCTCTCTCCTACTTTCTGTTGTCATTGGGTCATAAAATCTGCCACTGCCCCCAAAGACTTCATGTTTGCTTGTTGTTAAGTAAAACTTTTTCTGAGCTCCTGCTGGTGTTATTCATTCTGGTTGACAGCAGCAAACCAATCCTAAAACAAACTCACCGCCTGTGGAGCAGGCCTAGATTTTCAGGTCTCCTGTGATGCTGCACGTTTGGTCATTTCTAGCTTTAGAAAAGACCAGAAAGCCACAAAGGAAAAACACATTCCACATCATGTAGACCCAAAGTGTGGGTGGAAACAAATAACAAGGTTTTATTCCTTATAATAATCACTTTAATAACTTAATAACTGACTAATAACTAATATAACTTTAGCCTACTGATGTCCACATTACAATTTAAGGGCTAAAGCAAATATACATCCACACAAAGTGTAACAACCAACCAAAACTCACAAATTTAATATACTACATAGACTAACAGAAAGAATTGCTGCCAATGTGAATGTTTTATTGGTTTCTTATAGTTCGCTAGGGGGACAAAAAAACTAAGGTGTATTTTGGGTCAAATTTAAAGGCTCTTATTGCCATGAGGGCCCACTTTTAGCACTCAACATGCTTAGGTTATTGTACATACAAATTTTGAGGAGATCGTGTGAAAGACACCCACTGATTCTTCATAGAAATGACAACTTTAAGTAGTTCGTAGAAAAGCAGTCATGTCCCTAAGACTAAAATAATGCACAGCAATTAGCCAGCTCTCCATTTCTAAACAGATAAGATAGAAAGAAACCAGATTAGTCTTGAAGAGACCGATGAGGAGGACATGCTGGAAGTCCACGATAATGAAACTGTTGATTTATAATCTACACTGAAGCTGAAGTCTGGACAGGAAATGAGTCTGGATACACTACAGGAGGCACTTTGTTGTGTCTAAACCCACCCAACCTGTCATGAGCGATGCACACATCGATAAAAAAAAAAAAGGGAAGTGAGACTTTTTAAAGTGCAAAAGAAAAAGAACCTACTCTTTATTTCCCAATCATACACCTGTGTGGAGTAGGTGTGACAAAGTTGGATATCTGTGAGTTCAAAGTAAACAATAAGACACACATGCTTTGGCACAACTCAACCCCGACATAAAGCCACGCACACTAATTGTATCGTGTTTTCATTGATTGTTAGGTTAGTTGGAGCCTACCGTATACAGAGTGCTGTGGACAGTCCGGGACAGTTGCTCTGCTCTGTTGTGGAAAAATCTGAGGAGGAAAATCAGGATGCCTCGGGAATGTTTTTTTTTCTTCTTTTTAAATTGTCTTATCCACAAACTCGTAACTTTAGCCACGGCTGAGCTGACAAAACTGCATGTTCAAGTCTTGCTCAAGCTGTCTCGTTACTCTTCCTGTCGCTGAAAGCGCGTTTGTTGCTTTGAGAGGAGCTGAACGGGAGCTGCTCGTATTTCATTAGAGAGGCGGAAAGCTGGTGAGAAAAACTGACGTTACATCCGGTAATATGTTTCAAAATAACACTGTTTACAAGGAATAAATGTCATAAGATTTTCATTCAAACATTTTCAGGCAAAGAAATTTTTAAAATAAAACTGAAAAAATAAATAAATAAAAGCGAACAAACAACAAAGTGCAACTATATTAAAAGAATATATCTTCATTAATTCAAAAAGGTTCAAAAAGAGTCCTTCAATAGTCCTGGGAGGTGTTTATTTGATTTGAGGGGTTATTTATTTATTTAATTATTTATATTTGATCCGCAACAATACTATTAGCTCTTGAGGTTTTAAAATATAGAGACTGATTATTCTTTTTTTCATTTCAAATTATCATTTTGTGCATTGAACCTAAGTAGAAATTGCTTGGGGTCTAGTAGATTTCTTTTTTTTTACATTTTCTTCTTAATTTAATGCTAATTTAAATTATATGTTTATATTTAAATTCTATCTTTATATATTACAAAAAAAAGCATGAGTGAAGTTGGTTATCCGAGATTCACCTACCGTTGTGGTTTTAATAAAATAGCAGTAAGTTAAAAAATACTTATTTTATAAGTTTCTTGGAAAGAATTTATAGAGGACAGTGGTTAAACAATAGTAATAATGATCATAATAACCTACATCATTTTGCCATTAATCTGTAAAAGTTTGTCATTAGGGCAAGAGGTTTCTCCAGTATTCTGCATATTGCACAGAAATTGTAAAAGCAAACATAAAGTGGCAGCAGGATGTTAATTTTAGAAGTCATAGCAGGACCAAAACGCGCACACTCTTAGCTTACAGTTTCTTTCGTACATCAAACAAACACTAAGGCATGTTATATGATCAGAGGGGGCAAAATAACAGAAACAACATGCTTTTACTTTGAAGCCCACTTGATAGCTTCCCGCTGTGAGGTGCTTTCGGTACATGAACTGCGATAAACTAAGCCCTTAACAATTACTCAAAGCTTAGCTTGATAAAACCTTAAACAAAGTCTTTACAACAAAAAGTAACGATTTATGTCATGGGAGATTGACCCCCAATTGACCCCATAAGCCAGGTAATTCCACACAATGTAATATAAACACAAGTATGTTTGCACAACACCTGTACACGGACACACACTTTTATCCAGCAAGCCCAGTGTGACTTTCAGATGCCCCTAAATACAGAAAAATATGTCTCTAAAAGCTATTTGCAGCAGTCTGAAATATTTAACAGTGCATGTTTACCACATTAAAACACCACACTGTTTAATTACAGCCTATCAATCGGCAGATGGTACCGCTCTGATTGGGTTGTAAAGGGATCATAGTCCCACAGTACAGTTTTGTGATGAAGATAACGTACCCTAGATTCAAAGCCTGCTCCAGCACAACCAGTTCTTTGCTCTGTATTCTAAATATGTAGAATGAGGTCACACCTAACGAACCTCAACCCTCTCAGACAAGCTTTTATGCTCCAGAGGAGTGAAAGAAGGCTATATATGCACAGTCGCACAGAGGGTTCAGATCAAAAACAGCATCAAAACTCTCGTTCTTTTGGTTATTTTTAGAGCTGAACGTTGACTGATATGTCAGTCCAAAGTTAAATATAAGTCCACACAGAGAGAGTGATATATAGACATATAGATAGTCTCATAATAACACAAAATATGAACAGAAAAACTGTAAATAATCAAATCGTCCTGTCTGAATGCATGGTTGGAATAACCTGTTGTGTTTTACTGTTATAATATAACTTGAAATAATACATTTTTGAGCCATCTTAGTTCTGTCTGTACACAATTTTATGGCAATTCAAACCAAGACGCACATAGCTTCCAGTTCTAAAAATAGAAGCCAAGGCAAATGTACATTAAACCTGTGTTCTTTCCACTGACCACAAGGGACCAACTCCTCTGATGTGACCATTAACCATGTGTGACAATCATGGTGACAATGTAGGATCAAGGGATAAAACTCCAGTCACAGGTTTAGCGACCAGCCAGAGACCATCTGGCATGGTCTCTGTCTGAAAAAGAAAGAAGAAGAAAAAAATCAGTTTCCCAACCAGTTGGGAGTACTTCCTGGAGTTTGATGGCAGTCATTGTGAAAATGATTGTCGGTCACTGGTCTGTGTGGTGTGTTGTGCTGTGGTCGTAGTTTGAATGAAAGTAACAGACAAGGATGCCTTGAAATCACATTTAAACAACTTCTAAGCCCTGGGGCAGACAAGGTTCACCCTGAGTTCCTGAAGGCTCTGGATCCTGTAGGGTTGTCTTAGTTGATACACCTCTACAATTTTGCGTGGAGATCAGGTGGGGTACCTCTGGATTGGCAGACCGGTATGGTGGTTCACATCTTCAGGAAGGGGGACCGGAGGGTATGTTCAACTATAGGGGGATCACACTCCTCAGCCTCGCTGGAAAAGTCTATGTCAGTGTGCTGGAAAGGAGAGTCCATCCGTTAGTTGAACCTCAGATAAAGGAGGAACAATGCGGTTTTGTCCCAGGTCGTGGAACTCTGGACCAGCTCTTTACCTTTTCAAGGATACATGAGGGGGCAAAGGAGTTTGACCAACCAGTCTACATGTGTTCTGTGGACTCGAAGGCATTCGACTGTGGGAGGTGCCTCAGGACTATGGGGTGTCTGGCACGTTGCTATACAATTTGATCCTTATACAACCGTTGCAGGAGCTTGGTCCGCATAGCTGGCAATAAGTCCGATTCATTCCCAGTGGGAGTTGAACTCCGCCAGGGCTGCCCTTTATCACCGATTCTGTTCATAATTTTTATGGACAGAATTTCTAGGTACAGTCCAGTGGTGGAAGGCTTCCAACTGGATGGTCTCAGAAAACTGTCTCAGCTTTTTGTAGATGATGTGGTTATGTTGGCTTCATCAGGTGGTGGCCTCCAGCTCGCACTGGAGCGGTTCGCAGCCGAGTGTGAAATAGTGGGAAGGAAACATCTTTGGAAACATCTTGACTGCAGTGCTATAGTACAACTTTTACTTATTTTTTCTGGTTTTGATCACACTTTTTCAGGTTTTACTGTCACAAACAAGGGTTTGCAGACAAACATGAAAAACTACAGGCAACTGTGGCAATCTGCCAGCAAGGTTTTTAGTGCAGCACCTTCACTTCATCCAGAGAGTGGGAGCAACCTCCAGGAAGCACTGCCAACCAGGTGGGGGATTTTTTCCCCATAACAGTATTGCATCCAGTTTGCTGGACAACTTTGGGTAAAGTGTGCATGACGTCATATGAGAAAATTCAATAGTATGGGAACAGAGCACTTAGTTTCCTTGATTTGTGGCTTCAGTAGAACCTTTCCTTATAGATTAATGGGCTGAATCACTAGTTTCACACTTATCAAATATAGCACGATGGTCATGTTGCAAAGTTTGGTCCTCATTATTGTCTAAAAGAACAATGAAGCAGGGTATACTTTAGGGCAAGTCTAGTTTGTGACTGACAAGTTTCTACTCTATGGAGGTGTAGTGTCCCTCAGTTTTAGAGTCAGGTCTGTGATAGTTCCTTACCTCATAAAACTAAGATGGTAATGATGGTAGCATAAACCTTAAGATGGTAACTAGCTATGTCCAGCTCCTGAATACAGTTTATGGTATGGGCTAACTATGACCAACTAATCACTAGTACAGCCTCCAGAGTTGTCCCACTGTTTTAAAATGCAGCTGCAAAACATGCACACTTGTGGATGTGGATGTCTTGTGGGTTTGCACAGAAAGGTTTATTTACTTTTTTTATATGAAGAACAAATCTTTAAATTTAAACCACTGTACTCCATTTTGCAGGATTGTACATTTACTCAACTTTTTGACTTCGACTGGTGGGGCTACAGCAATCAGACATAATAGGACTGGAGGAAAAAAAACTGCCCTGCACTTATCTGGTCTCTAGAGAATCTGAGAAGAGTTGTTACAGTAATTGATAATTGTGTGTGGGTTGAATGCTGCGTGCCTGTTGATAATGACTCCCCGAAATCAGTGCGCTCTTCGCCACTCGAGCATGAGGACATTGTGTTCACATTGCTCTCAGCTCCTGCACGCATGTCCAAGATGCCTATCATTGCTCAGATCAGCAAATTATGCTGTGTTGGCTGATAATGAACCCTCCACATCCCACTGTGAGCTCATTTTATTCATGAACATGCCGGATGGAGGTAATTGGTGAAGAGTAAGTGGTCAGTGACGCTGCAACTCATTTCACTCAAAAATGGCCCCTATATCTCCGCTATTTGAGAGTCCATTTCCTGAATGTGAAACTGCAGCGCTTTCCATTATGATACATTAAGCATGAGCAAAAAAGCCAGGAAAAACATTTTAAGGTTTTCCCAGGTGCAGTATAAAAGCATTCGTGTACTTGCGTGATATCCCTGTTTGTGCACTTTGCATTTGACTTACATGGTGTACGGTATTTGCAGCAAAATACACAGCAAGATCTCTGCAATTATTCTACGTTGACGTCAGTTTTAGCTCGTGTTTGCACACATAAACAAGTCTGATTAACTGAAAGATAGAAGAATGTAAACTGCCAGTAAAACAAATAAACACTCTCATTTCTAAATCTCCAGCAGGAAGGAAAATAATGAACTAACCAAAATACTGTAAGCACTCATCATAAGGAAAATAGGTTAGTCAAAGCAAAATGCATGAATGACAAGTAGGACAAGCAATGGGAATGACCTGCTGACGCATAAACCTAAACACAGTGCGTGTTTTATCTTCATCTGCTACGATCATATCATGTAGAGAGGGGGGAAGTAAACCACATGTCATGTGTTTGTACTCTTTGTCCTGCTTACCAGCCCTATGATTCAACAGTAAACTGAAAGATTGTTAATATAAACACCAACAGATGAAGGCCCCAAGCTGTAAGCAAAACGAGCTAAATCAAAATTGAATAATGTGAAACAGACATTTTTATGTCACTGAGTAATACAACTGACAGCAATTTATGCTATTTAGTTGACCAGATTAAGGGAAAATTCTGCTTCTTGGTATTCTTGTTCATTACACTTTGGGGGTTGGTGGTAACAAACAGCAGCTTGGCCAAATTATTACTTAATTTAAACCAAATTGTAACTTCAAACTTCACGTGATACACAGACACTGGTAGGCCAAATTTTGGAGGTTGGCACGTAAACTGTGTAAACTGACATGTAAACTGATGTGTAGGCTTCTAAAATTCGAGCATATTTTCACAAGAGGACAACTTCACAACGGGGGGCCCTTGAATCCGGGACCCTCCTGCTAACCACTCTGTCACCATGCTACCCAGAGTACTATATACCTTTGAGATAATAAATAATTTTACTTTTAACCTCTATATGAGCTTTCAAAAACCTTAATAACTTTTGGTGCGATTAACCAGAAGTCATGAACCATAATAGTAATGAAGGCAAATTTGGCATGCTAAATTAGGCTAGAAACTAATGAATTGACCTAAGAAAAGACTAAAGGTAGGGGCACAGGGTGATGTATGACATCTAAACTATGAGTCACACTATGGACATTGAATTTATTTGGCTTATTTACCCACTAGACATCACAAAAAGTGTACAGAGCTAATAAGAGTGATAATTACTCAAGTTACACAATATTAGAGCCATAGTTAAGAGTTTCCTGAACACTTAATTTTTTTCCCTTTGAGTCCATGCTCCGCGAGTCGGACCACAGTATGAGAATTGCAGGTGTAGAGAGATTATCAGTCTGTTAAGGTCTGGGTGGTGGTTTCACCAGACAGTTTAACTTCAGCAGATCTAAGTTTCTCCTGACAGCTGTGTGGAAGGTAGATTTAACAGATGGGGGGTATATGGATAAATTAATGGACGACTTGACTGAATTAATGATTTTTTTTCCTTTGCATTTAAATGAGAAAAAAATACAATCAAGGATCAACCCAAATCACACTGCTGTCATGCTGTTGAAATGATCCTATAAATTAGGATAACATAGGCTTATGTCACTAATGCATCCACCATCTTAGCATTTCCATTTCTTTAAAGTTAACAATACAGGGATCTAGTGTAACATAACCAAACATCAAGGGAGGAAAGATCTCGTTCCATTGCATGATAACCTGTCAAAAGGCTAAGCAGAGTCTTCTTAACTTACAGGTTCTTTGTTCTCAGTCTGGTGGTAAGGAAGTAAAAGGCCTACCAGGCCAAAGGGGTAGAGCTATGTACACTGCAACCAGACAGGTAACAGGATATAATATAAGCTGGTGTAGTGAAGCCACAAAGGGTTTTGAACTTGTGATTTTAACACAATTAAGGCCTCAACAAGTTTGTTGTCTTGATAATATTGCATCAAATGGACATAGAGTAAAACTAAATTGAATTTGTTACATTACAGTAACAGGTTATAACTGTTTAATAACTACATTAATAAAAAAATATTACACTTAAAATGATGTCAAGTGTATTAAAATGGGTTTCAACAGGTAAAAAAACAAAAGCCTGCACTGCAAATGTCTTTAAGTAAAAGGAAAATAAAGAAAATATATCCAAAATACAGTACTATACTCTCAAAATACTGCCCAGAGTGAGAAAGGTGATGTAATGAAAATTGTGATGGACAGAAGATGAGGTCAAGCAGTGGACCATATGTCAACAGAAGCTGTCGTTGTTCTTATCAGTCACCCACATATGGTTGATGTTGAGCGCATGTTTCTTATGCTTGTCCTAACCAAGGACAAGTCGATTATGAATATTTCCACATGTGCTGTAATAGCAAAGCAACCAGTCTGCATGTGTCCCTCCTTGTCTTTACTAATCTTCAAGAAACAGATGCTATGCACGAGCAATGTGTGAAGTATTTCTGAAGCATCGAATGCATAGTCAGAGGACATCGCCTGATAGCATTATTAATGTTTCTGGCATTGTTCCATAGAAGCTTTGCATTATTATTTTCTCCAGGAATTCAGCTTCCTTTGTCATTGTTGGCTGGAGCTGTGAGGTGCCAGACTCCCTCAGCCAACTAATCTCAGCATCTGTGTGCCAAGGGAGCTGCTTTGTCATTTACTGAATAGTGCACTCACTTTGATCCTCATTATCAAACGTTGTCCTTTTGTAATTGAGGAGCTTAATTAAAATGTACAATAATTTGATGGAGAGCATGGGGGGAATATTCAGTAGAGATGAAAAACAATCTTCTCTATCCATCCATCAATCCACAGTTGCTGCTCTGTATTTTCCTGCACAGTGCCAAACTGATGGCCTTTAAAGACAACATGCAGGATTCATATGTGTCCCCTGTTTTTTTTATGTGTCTTTAAGGAGGATAGTCCACAGTTAGATAATCAGCTTAACTGACCATGCTTATGCTGATAATGCTTCAATTAACTGCTGTGGTTTCAGTGCTCAGGCGCTCATGAAGCAGACAGCCAGTGTGTGCACACAGTCTGAGAAGATTAGGTAGAGAGGGGCCTCCTTTCAAGGTGGCCATGCAGACGGCTAATTTGAGAGTGAATGGACATTTTCTTTGGCCTGGCTGTGGAGTATGCCCAGTTGGCTGTTCAGCAGAGCTGTCCCCATCTTGCTCTCTCTCTCTCTCTCTCTCTCTGTCTTTCTCTCTCTCAGGCTAAATTAAAAGAAAGTTTGGTGTGAGGTGCAGGGGCTCTGCCAGGAGCCTCACTTGTCTCCGAAGTAGGACACTAATTCTGACCACTTGCTGAAGAGGAATGAGGCCCTTCTCTCATTAAAATCAGAGATGCTTGCCTTTCAAAGCGCCATTTAACAGTTTCGTCATCCATTCGCTTAGCCACAGACGCCACATTCCTGACCACAACCACAGCACCTCCTCTCTTATTACTGCTATTATGCTCTTACTGTCACCCCACCTACCCTCTCATTTAACCTTTTTGAGTTTTATAGCAAATACAAGAGCCCAAACTGCCACCTAAGATTGTGCACCCTCCCCAATCCCCTCGGGGCTCTTGAATAGCCTCCACACCCTTGGTGCCAGGGCAGATTAAGCCCCTCAGCACTCTCTTTGGCCAGATCTGGGTGTTACATAAGAACAGGGCATGCTGGTGACTCTCAAAAGGTTTTCCTCTCATGTTTAAAAGCCAGTCGAGCACAGTGAGACGGCAGGTGTTTACAGTACAGCTCTGTCACTGGAAGTGGGTGGTCAGCTAAATGTCTGTGACTAATTCTACATGACAGTTAAGCATATCAGACATCAAAATTTAAAAAAAAGAAAGAAAAAGAAAGAAAGAAAAAGAAAAAAGAAAGAAAGAAAAACAATATTAAATAAATTAAGAAATTGTTTAATAAAACCATTATTGAAAAATATTAAAAAGAATATTTAAAAATTTTTATTTTTTAAAAACAAAAACAAAATAACAACAAAACAATGCCTATAAAAGAAAATAAATAACAGGAAATAAAGCGAATTTTTGACTGAAAATTGTCGGCTGAAGCTTTATCTTATAACACCTGCCTTTTTTTAACAGAGCATATTCTAAATGGTTACATTTTAAACTAGATTTCACACAAAAAAATAATAAAGCAGTTATCCATGGAGTATTATAAAAGAGATGCAAATGAGAGTATGCAGTAAGTAAGTAGTATTTTTGAGGGTAATGTTTCACATAGCTGCAGGGTGTGTTAAAATTGCTTCCTAACTAATTCACTCAATGCAATAATTTTCTTTTGTGTTTATTTACCTTTATAACAGTAAGCATGACTAATGTTATGAATCAATATAATCAATGAATGAATTAAAATTGTATTGATTCATTCATTTTAAGACGTATTGATTTCTGTATCGTTTTCTCTCTGTGTTTGTCACCCTGTTAATTTCTCTGTATTCATTTTTGCCCCATTGTGCAAAACACTTTCATTCAAAGTAGGTCTGGAAAATAAATAAATAAAAATGACTTGGACGTTGCTATAGAATGAAGACAAATAGCTAAGCTATTAATGAGGATAAAACTGATAAATAATACTTAAAATCACAAGGCAATGTAAATAGGAATAGAGAAATTGATACAGAACCAAGATCAATAAGAAATATAAATATTTAATAATAGCAACTGCATGAATGCAGGACCTGATGTGAGACATACTTACCCAAAAGCCATACATGCTCATTGACCTTTAGATTTTTGTAGGTGAACTGCTCTGACTGCCACACACAGAGAAGCAAAGCACTGCAGGCATTCTCCAAAGGGTCCAGTTCACCTTCGACAGCATTTTCCTCCACCTCACAAAGGTCTGCAACCTTCAAAATCTCCACATTTCCTTTACGTCACGCATGTGCAAAGGTGCATTAAGTATTAAACAATACTAACACCAAAATAGTCATGTAGAAAATTGTCATTCAGTAGCTTTATTTCACAGAGAAATACTTCCTAAGAATATCCTTTGTAACTGGATGAATTCATCATTCAATTAACTTCTTTATTGGTAATAAAAAAGATACAAAATATATTTTAAGTTTCAAATAATGGGCTGAAAACTGTGCTCCTTCATGATGTGAGAGTACAGAGAGGAGAATGTGAGCTTGGTTATTAATATACACAGCAGCAACAGCAGGCATAGTGTTGGCTAATGTGGGTCAAACGTGCTGAGTGCACGTGAGTGAGGCAGAGTAAACCCCACCTCCCTCATGTCCTGACACCACCCGGGGGTGGTGGGGCATCTTGAATCAGCTGTGAGTCTGAAATGGCCTCTGGTCCATCCACATGCTACATGAGTCCTGAACACGCTCTAACTGCAAAACCACAGAGAAATGAGGCATGCACTTTATGGCGCTATAATGGGAATGGTTTCTGTTTATGAACATTTAAGATTTATAGCCAGTGCCTCTAATGCAAGGACAGGAATGTGGTGATTCTGGTCTGGCCTCCACTTTTGCACTTGAATGGATGGAGAAAGTTACTGTTTTAAAAACAGATCTTTGTAATGTCACAGACTCAGTGTACTGTTGAACTTGCTCTACATACTCAGTGTGCCCCTTCTAGCACTTGGTGTTCTCTCAGCATGTTCTGTTACACTTTCTATTCTACTGTGAGTCTGGCTCAAATAATATTTCCTGCGACTGGTTCTAATGGGGTTTATGGACTAAAATGGCATAAGGAAATGTTTTGATATGTTTTAAAAGTGCATAGAGTAAAGTATAAGTGAATGGTAGCTGGTAAGGATGCAAAATTAATCCTGCACCGAGCTTTTGTTTGGGAACTTTTGATTGCATTGTATTGTATTGTTTCCTCAGATGTAATAAAAATCTAAATGTTCAAGTCTTTATGATTACAAAAAGGACTTCTCGTTCACATTGGCTTAAGAACTAAGAGCTTAGCTGTTGTGTTTTTGTTTGTTTTACCCTGGACACAGTAGTGAAAGAATAACTAGGTTCTAGATACAGAGTCTGTATGATGATGTCTATCTCTTAAATGTAAATTATTTGCGATATTGTTATGTATCGTTGAATCTTCCTCATGAGTGAGAGAAAAGTGGAGTAGGAGACCATCAGATGGATTGGGGGTGACTAAATGGAAGGTTGGTGGGTTGATCTCTGGCTGCTCCAGTCTGTGTGGCAAAGTATCCCTGGGCAAGATACGGACTCAAGTGTTCTCGCCAATGCATTCATCAGATTTTTGTAAAACAAAAAGTAAACAAAACGAGCTGCATGATTCAGGTTAAGTGATATAAAAACAACAAAATCCATTACCAGGGAAGATTCTGTAAAAATAATGTGTAGAGATGATAAACTGACAAAGACCTATGTAACAGACACAGACTAATTACAGAACAAGGATAGGTGAACTCAATCAGTCACTGATGGCTCAAAAAAGATCAGAGAGAAGAAAAAGCACAAAAAACCACATGCGGACCTTCAAAATAAAACAGAAAGTAAACTGAAAAAAGGAGCAAGACCAAACTGTGGGGGACAGACAGAGGGGAACACAGGAGACACGAAAAAGGAAAATTGAGGACAATAATAGGAACCAAAGATAATACAAGGAACATGACTCTATGAAACTAATACTTTAAACCTAACCAGGAACATGTTTTTGTGGTTGCACTGTTGCCTAATTTATCTAAAAATACCTCCAAACTCTATTGTGTTCTAGGCTGACTTTCCTGCAGTGAAAGTCCTGTCATGGAGGCCAACATCAGCAGAAAAGCCTCAAGAATATGATCCCAAGTTCACCGCAGGACCAAAGCCCCCAGCTGATTAACTCTGATTGAAGGTCCTGAAATTACCTCCAGACTCGGTCGAAATAGTTGAGGTTTAATGAAGGGCAGCTAATGGGGCGGAGAGCTATGCCTGCATGTCATGCATTCATCGGATCATGCAGGGAGCAGCATGCAAGTTTATTTCTCCCTGACTGATGTAAAGCTTCTTGTTCCGTTTTTGTGGTGTGGGCTGGCATTTTTAATTCTGACACCTGATGATGTTTTTATTAGAAAGATAGGAAGAGGGTTTATCAGCAGCTGAAACATCTTTTCTCGGCCTCATTTAATTCACATCCTTTTGGTCCCTGCACTGTTTGTTGCCTTCATGATTAAAAGCCTCATAACTGGAGTTGTTTCATCTCCTCCCCTCTCCAGATGGCAACTATTTGAATAGGCATGCAAAGCTCTGATCAGCACAGGCCATTCACAACAAAAGAGAACAATCAGACATAGAGTGCTGTGCTGCTGCACAAAGGGATTCTTGTATTTAATTTGGATTTTCACCACCTGTTTACAAGAGGAAAAAAGAACAATGAAACTCTAGATATTTTTAAAAGCTTACTTGGAAGAGGATCAGTAATCCTATAGCTTATGACTGTACATTCATGTGTCTGCATTCATTTAGCTCAGTTGTATTTTTTTGTGCATTTTTGTGATTTTTAAGGAGCTGGCGGGCGACACAGCCACCATCATCTGGCTGCAGTAATGTCTTAAAACACAAAGAGCCCCATTCAGAGATCTCTCGGGCCATATCCCACACCCACACAGTCAAAAGGACACACGGACCCATCCAGCACACAGCCTGGAGTTATTATGGCGAGCAGTGTGTACTTACACAGCAGTAAAACATTCACAGAAAATATTCAGCATTAACAGAAGGGTCAGAAAAGCAGAAATGAGAACAAAATGATGGAGCTTCTATACAAAGACCTGTCTCCCTCCTGCTGTCTCATACGCAGTGATTTAGGTTCATCAAACACACACAGGAATTATTCCTACAGCTTACAACAATATTTTACAGTTTCAACTATCCGAGAAGCTCGAGGCTGCACATACCTCGTGTAAGATGAGTCTGGTGCCAGGAGCTTCCCTTGGACTGGTCTGTCAAAGATGGAGCCAGCAAAGAAATCAGAGGCAGACAGAGAGGCCCCAGTGTCTGCGAAGTCCACACCGAGGCAAACAACAGGACAAAAGTACTAAAGAGCAACTTCACTCATTTTTACTAAAAGTAAAAAGCTGTACAAAACCCTTTTCCTGCTCCAGAGTTTGTACAGGTTTTAAAGGAATAAATAACTTTAGTAAGAAAAAAGGAAACTCTCAACAGCTGAGTTGCATTTTGAGTAATTCAGGCACTTGGTTTGAAAGATTTTGAAGACAAAGTAGGCATGTTGTTATACATATGTATGACATTCAGGTTAGATTGATATTTCATAAGTCATAGCAAAGCTATGCATCTGGAGTGCAAAGGCTGCCTCAACATTCCCATAATCCTAAGGTGTTACATATGGAGGACCAAAGCAGTCAGTCAATCAGTCAAGTTTATGCCACAATCACCTGAGGAGTGGACTTTCCAGCAAATTCACTCCAGCTTCAAACAGTCTAACACAAAGACAAAGTACAAGAGTTACACCACCGACTCTATAGATCTCAGTTAGCATGCTAAACGTTAAAGTTCATGACTGCACAATTAGAAAAAGACTGAACAGCACGACATGTTTGGAAGTGTCACCGAGAAGAAGCCGCTTCTCTCATGGCTGGTTTTTGTGTGCAAACCTGCATCTGTATAATCCACAGGACCTCTGGAACAATGTCCCGTGGACAGATGAGACCAAAGTGGAGATGTTGGCCACAATGCACAGCATTATCAGCACAAACAGCTCAACTGTCAAAGCACAGCAAAGGAGGGTTGATGATTCAGGCTTGTTTTGCAGCTACAGGGCACTTTGTAGTCACTGAGTGGACTATGAATTCCTCTATAAGTATTCTAGAATCAAATGTGAGGCCATCTGTGAGACCAAAGCTTGGCCCAAATTGGGCCATGGAACAAACTCAAAGGATGTAAGGAAATCTACAGCTGAATAGATTAATCAAGGTGTTGCAATAATAGTCCAGTGAAAAAATGTTTTCACAGGACCGTGTTTGCCTTTGGTATTGGCCAGCTCGTTTTATATTGAAACATAAAGGAACTGTAAAAGAAAATACAGAAATACGAAATAACAGAAAAGAAAATATTCTATAACTTGTATCTATGTATCTAGTGCATTAAATTGGATTTTTTAATTATTCAGTAGTTAGTTTTTTTTCCATTTTGGCACCTTTGGTCCTTGATTTTACACTTGTGTCATTCCCACAGTGACACTTGATTTATTCAGTGTATATTTCAAGGTTGCAAATCACCAAAGGCCCTGGTATAAAACACACAGGCACTTTCATATTCCCACATTGAACCACTAACCCTTTAAATCATAAACCTGAAATTTATATGGGTTTGCAGTGACTGTGATAAAGTGCGACACTTCAGCCATCAATACGTCCTGCAGCAGCCCACGACACAGCGCAATGCAGACTTTCTTCACTTCTGAGAGCTGCTGATTCTACTCGTAACCCCACACCAGTGCAACCGAGGCAGGGTAGTTGACTTTACCCATGAAATATTCATAGGAAGATGTTTTAAAAACACTTTGCATTTATTTAAAGTCACCCACTCTAAATAATGCATTGTGTGGTGTGACATTGGAGAAGGCCATGGTTGGACAATGAAGGGTAATTAACAGGCAAGTGTGCTAAAACCTTTAGTACTCTTCTCTTCCATACGTGGTATTTGAACTTAATTATCATTATTCAAAAGGCAGGCTCACAGGAGGATAAAAGGGAACAAACAAACTCTGAAACTCAGTCAAACA
Source organism: Aulonocara sp. 'chitande type north' Nkhata Bay (assembly GCF_057382095.1). Taxonomy (NCBI): domain Eukaryota; kingdom Metazoa; phylum Chordata; class Actinopteri; order Cichliformes; family Cichlidae; genus Aulonocara; species Aulonocara sp. 'chitande type north' Nkhata Bay. The sequence continues at coordinate 21,027,116 of NC_141351.1, read as the reverse complement.
GCAAGGAAAGAGGGGTACACAGCTTGCTGCTTAACCAAAGAGTGCAGAATTAAACTACATTTTTCCTAACGTGCATAACTGAGCTTTGTCACGCTTGTAGTCATTTATAAATCAGACATATGGAACAAATCGTTAGCAAGTTGTTAAGGCAGTCGCTGCTGTAGCCGAGAGACGAAACTAAACGAACACATATGTCTGTAGTCAGTGATCACTGCCATTTGGAAATAGGACGGCTGATATTTGCTGCTCAACAATTATCTGAAGTTAACTAAACTCCAGTCTCTTAGCACACAACGCCCCCTGGTGACCACAGATAGAAAACGCAATCACAATCTGCATTAGAAGTTGTTGGGGGGGGGTTTATTATAAAAAGCAACAAATCATTGTTGTACAAAAAGTCAGTAGAGAACACACTGTGGTAATGTGCAGGGGTTTGTATTATGCCTCTAAGCAGACAGTGATAGTGTTACCATCCCTATTTAATCAGTAGTTCCTGGCGTCACATTATTATTTCAATAGGTTAAACAACACTTAACAAATTCAGTCTTACTACATTGAACAGAAAAGCTTTGAAGACTAGTTTAACACTTTGCTGTCATTATTTCACATTCTGTCTGTAACATGCTTCATTCCACGATGAAACACGTTTTCACTACCTGGCATATTCTGGATTCAGGGATGTTAATTCATACATTTCATATGCATGTTCATATTTATGTACTTGTATTTAGCTTAGCTGAACCTCCTGTTATTGACATACAACTGTCGAACATTATCTTTCATACAAAGAGTCTGGTTGAGGTTTAACATTCAAATCCCTGATCAACAGAGAGAATACTCTGAATGAAAGTTCACTTCTGAATGGCTCCGTTTCCATTTGCAGGACTTTTAACAGTTCGTGGAGTCTTTGTGTTTCCTTTCACTTTCTCTACCTTGTCTTTTTTAACCTCCTCCTTCTTTGACGCTGCTGCAGTGGCCTCGTCCTCCTCCTCGTTTTCCGGCTTAGTGTTGACCTTCCTCAGCTTGTGTTTTCCTTTGATGGGAGTGGAAAAAGTCAGCGAAGACTTGATGAAGTCCAGAGGGAAGATGCCCACGTCTCCATCAAAGCGGTTCTTGGTCACTTGCAGGGATCTGCGGCCAGGACACGTCACCAGCTTCTTTTCCTGCAGTATGAGGACGTTGTCGGCCTCTTGGCTGGCCTGGAAGGAGTTAAAAGTCAAGACGTGTCTTACTTAAATTGGAAAACTGCAGATTTGAGAAGAGAGCAAGCGTATATGCATTTTATTGAAACAGCAAGTCAAGAGATGTGCTTATTTATTAAAATGTTTTTAATGTTTTTTAAGAATCAAAATAGAATGATACCCATGCTATTTTGATGAGTATGAACAAAATTATTATTACTCTCACAATAACAACCTATCGATGCTGTGATTCTATTTTGGCCCTTTTAGTTCTCCTATTAAAATATTTTAATTTGCGAATGCCAGATAGGGGAAATACCCACAAATAGGGTACATTTTTGCTGACCAGGTCACTGGTGACTGTGACAATGTTAAGAGGATAATTAAACATTGTACATTAAATGTACAGTATCTGTCTGCCAACAATTTGTCATTTTCAACTGTTCCTTCAGTATTTTCTACCAGACTGAACTGAAACTCTCACTGCCTTACCTTAGCAGAACCAAAGATTGATGCCGTTTGCAGTTCTCGGTCATCCTCCTCTTTCCTCGGATGAATGATCAGGGTGACATGACAGGAGCTGTTAGTGGCAAACTTCCTGAAAACCCCGATAATGTGGTCCTGGACTGCAAACCTGAGGTACATGAGAACATTGTATTTCCATACAGCATTAACACACCAATAACAGCACTAACATGACATCATCACACACCAGATAAACAACATTTTTTTTATCTTACTTGTCTACTGAAAGGTTTTCTTGTCCCATCATGAACTGTAGATTATCAATGACGACATGGTTGATATCATAGAGGTAGACAGCATGTTGCATTGTGTCCAGCACTGTCCTGCAGGCAAAATTGGACAGGAGTCAGAGGGTCTTAGACCATGTCCACACTAATATGTTTTCGTTTGAAAACGTATCTTTTTCTCTCCGTTTTGGCCTTCTGTCCACACTGAGACTGCGTTTTTGGTCAAGGAAAACAGAGCTTTTTGAAAATGCTCGCCAAAGCGGAAAGGCAGTGTAGACTGCATAAACAGAGACTTTCGGAAACGATGACGCATTTTAGTCATATGATGCAGTCATGTAACCAATTAAACTAAGATAGCAGAGGGCATTATACAGCAGTTATTTTGTTTGCTCTCAATTTTGACAGCCCTATTAAAGATTAATATCAGTTTGTACATGCTCCAGATAGCTTTTCTTCAAATTCTTTAATTCTCACTCGCTTTTGCAACTTTGTACTTTTGTGTTACTTGCAGCAACAACTCCACTTCATTGTTAGTCCATTTAAAAAACTCATTTACTCATTTAACATTTACTGACTGAGCAACCACACTCCAACAAGAAGTGATCAAACTATCAAGATTATGTTAAAAAACAAAGCAAACCTCTTCAATAAAAGAACTTAATGGATCCCTGAAGTACTAATAAGACTTACTTGATGTTCTGCTGCCCATGGAAAGTCATGAAGTAAAGCGACAGCTCTTCAAACTTGTCTGCCCAGAAATCATACTGTTCCAGGTTCTCCTCCAGCCTCTGCATGGCGAACTGTGTCAACATGATCTTGGCTAGACGAACATTGTTGATCTCAAAGCTGCCCCACAAAGTGTTGACACCCTGCATGCAAAGGTCCAGGGCCAACTCACTGATAAAGGTGGTTTTCCCACTTCCAGTAGGACCTGGTAAAGAAACATCATGATTGCGTACTGGGTTAATAAAGCTAGTACTTGTACTTTATATTTAAACTGGTAAACTAAAAAGCCATCATACTTCCAGACACTTTAATGAAAAGTAAAAACTTGGCCAGCTGTGAGTGTTTTACATCCTCTTCCTTTAAAGAAAGTATGCGGTTTGATTTTTTTTTTTTATCAAATATTGTGGCTGAATTTAAGTCAGCCTATCTCCGGTTCAAGGTCCTTGAGCAGTGCTGCATGACTTCCACAGCTTTTTAGCATTAATTCAGCTAGGTAATGCAGTGGGTCAGTGTTATAACAGTGATGATTTAATTTAAATGGCACACAGTGGGACACCAGGAAGTGGATTTTTTATTCACATGTTTGAAGTTCCATGATGAAATTGCAGATATAAAGAAGCATGTTGGGACTTTCACTGACTGATCCAAAAATAGCCACAATGCTGCAGAAGTCAGAAAAGGGAAAAACAGGAGCAGTTTTGAAAGTGCTGCAGCACTGACAAATGAGACCATCTTGAAGAAGATATCATCCAAACTTCAATCAGGTATGGTTTTTGTTTTGTTGTTGAGTTGTGAAACTCGATCACAACTCAGGGCAGAACAATAAAAGACTGAATTTAAATCTGCTTGCTTACAAATTGGCTTTGATATTTGGCTACCTAGACGTGGTGGAAGAAAGATCCATTATCCACAGAGATATTGATTATATGATGCTATGAGTTTTGTTTGTATCACTTTTAAAAAGGGAAGAAATGACTTAATTTTGGTTATGATTTCTTGGGATTTAAAAAAAACAACTAATTAGTTCCAGAGTCTTAAAACATCATTATTAGTAACACCGTACCTGTAAAAACAGTCAGCTCTCCCTTGCGGTGTCCCTTCAAAATCCTGTTGAGCTCAGGAAACCTCGTCCACTTCACTCCAGCCACCTGATCTGTGTTGACAAGCTCCCCATAAACATCCTCTCTGAGCTGCTTGAAGGACACTATGGACTTATGGGCCGCTGGGATCGAGGCTTTAATGATGTTGCTTAAGTTTTTACCTCGGGCCAGAGCCTCCACTGCACACGGCCGGTACTCACCGGGCCGCACAAGGGAGCAACGCCTGATGGCCAGCTTGCGAGAAAAGCTCTTTGACGCCTCCCAGGAGCGAATGTCTCCCCCCAGCCACAGAGTCACCCGCTTGAACTGCTCCAGGTAGGGCAGCAGGATTGGAGGAAGGCAGCTGACCCCGCGAGGAAGAGCAACACTCGGGAGTCCTGTTGCCTGACTCACAGCCATCGTGTCAAACTCGTGACCCGTCACCACCACCTCCGAGTCCAGACGTCCCACAAGAGGGAGGCCAAACAAGTTGTAATAGGAGTTAGACTTTGGGACTGTAGCTTCATTATATGTGACTTTGTCAGTTTCTGTTCTTTGAGCTGACAGGAGCTTGACCCCTTTTAAAGAGGAATCAGGTCCACCAAACCAGGGGAAAACCAGACTTTTGGTTGGCTTGAATAATCTCACTCCAAACTTCTTGAGGGTTGCATTGGAGATCTTTGTGATCTGAAACAAAGCATTGACATTACTGTGCCAGATGACACTGTAGAGGAAAAGGTAAGGTCTTGTACATACACCACCATATTTAACAAAATAAATATATATGTTTAAAGTGACTTTACATTCAGGTACTAGCAGTCTCAGAGGATGAGAATGGTTGTGTATGTGCACATATCCCGGGCGTGTCCTCAGAGCGTGTTCTGGGGAGCTTGCAGGAGTGCTGAGAGACATATTCAACCTGTCCTTGGCCCACGCTGTGGTACCGGCCTGCTTCAGATCCACCTCCATCGTCCCGATACCCAAAAACTCCAACCCATCTTGCCTCAATGACTACCGCCCAGTAGCACTCACCCCCATCATCACTAAGTGCTTAGAGCGACTGGTCCTAGCACACTTCAAATCCTGTCTCCCCCCCACCCTGGACCCCCACCAATTCGCATACCGCCAGAACAGGAGCACAGAGGATGCAGTCTCCATCGCACTGCACTCTGTCCTCTCACACCTGGACAACAACAACACATACGCCAGAATGCTGTTTATAGACTTCAGTTCAGCATTCAATACAATCCACCCCTCACAACTCATCAGGAAACTGACAGACCTGGGCATCAGTTCCCTCATCTGCAAATGGTTACTGGACTTCCTGACCAACCGCCCCCAACATGTCCGGCTGGATAACCACTGCTCATCTACCATCACAATGAACACCGGTGTACCACAAGGCTGTGTGATGAGCCCTTTCCTCTACTCCCTCTTCACCCACGACTGCAGACCTGCTGATGGTTCCAACACCATCATTAAGTTTGCAGATGACACCACGGTGATTGGCCTCATCAGTGACAACGATGAGGCCGCCTACAGGGAGGAGGTGGATCGTCTGGCTGAGTGGTGCGACACAAACAACCTGCTGCTTAACACCGAGAAGACCAAGGAGCTCATCGTGGACTACAGGAGGAATGCTGACCCACATCCACCCATCCACATTAAGGGGACGGCTGTGGAGCGTGTGAGCAGCTTCAAGTTCCTGGGAGTCCACATCTCCGAGGATCTCACCTGGACGACCAACTGCTCCAAGCTGGTCAAGAAGGCTCACCAGCGCCTCTTCTTCTTGAGGACTCTGAGGAAGAACCACCTGTCCTCAGACATCCTGGTGAACTTCTATCGTTGCACCATCGAGAGCATCCTGACCAACTGTATAACAGTCTGGTACGGGAACTGCTCTGCCTCGGACCGGAAGGCGTTGCAGAGGGTCGTGAAAACTGCCCAGCGCATCACCGGAGCACCACTTCCTGCCATAAAAGACATCTACAAGAAGCGGTGTCTGAAAAGGGCTGGGAAAATCATCAGAGACCCCAGTCACCCATCACATGGACTCTGCACCCTCCTGCCCTCTGGGAGGCGCCACAGGAGCCTCCGGACTAAGACCACCAGGTACCGGAACAGCTTCTTCCCCACAGCTGTCAGACTCCTGAACTCCTGACATCTGACCCACATTAAAACATGGACTGAACATACACACACCCACAATGGACAACTGTACCCTCAAACACACAATAATAACATGGACTGAACCACCACTCACAACCACCAGCACTTTATATAGCCTCTGTAGAATTATCCACATATCTCACTTATCTTAACTGCACTACTGTATAGCTCTGTAATAATCATTCTGTACATACGATAATCTTTAATCCTACAACTGTTTACAACTTGCACAGTTCCCATTTCTGTATAACTGTATATCTCAGATTCTGTAAAGTTATTTATTTCATATTCTGTGTAGTTTTTCATATTTATATCCTGTTCATAGCCTGTACATAGCTTGTACTCACTACAGCCTGTACATACCTATAGTTATAGAATATTCACAACATACTTCATACCGTGTACATCATAACATTCCATAATAGACCCATTTCTGTAATATATTTACATATCTATATTATTGCTAATATTTATTGTAATATATCTATATCACTAAAGCACTTCTGGATGGATGCAAACTGCATTTCGTTGCCCTGTACCTGTGCAATGACAATAAAGTTGAATTCTATTCTATTCTATATGTTTGTCACAGAGCTGAGGATGTGTGTGTGTGTTAGTTGTTGCCGATCTTTGTAATCAGTGCAGGGAGATGTGTGGTGAGGGCAACAGCTCTGGGGAAGCTGTTCATGAGCTGCTCGTGTCATCTTTTGAATTAAGAATCACAAATTACACAGAATAATACCTGGAAAATGGTTTTAATCAGCTGAGCTTCATCCTCTGGGAGGTCAGTGAGTGGCACAGAGGTGGACCAGATCCTCTGCACCTCTCTCAGCTCCCTCTCTCTCTCCTCCTGCTCCTCCACACTCTCCGGATACCCCAGAAGCACATTAGGGTTAAGGGACTCTTCCCCGTCCTTCTGCATCACCTCCAAACAGTCCTGGAGGTCCTCCCAGCTCCCCTCCACCAGCGTGTCCTTGCACAGAAACTGTCCCGTGGTTTTGTCAATGAACAGGGAGAAGACCTCCTTCCTGGTTGACAAATCCACAAAGATGCTGGGAATGTGGAGGCAGCTGTAACCATCGTGGAAGGGAATATCTTTGGAGCGTAGATACTGTTTGATGTCTGTGACTGTGACTGGGGTCACAGGGAACTCTAAAGTAGATTTGGTGTCTTTTTTATAACCTCTGGTCCCAGTGTGTGTCAGGAAGTAGCCTGTACCCCAAGGTATTGGAAATGGCCTGTGAAGCAGCCTCTTTGCTAGAGGTCTCAAAAATGGAGATGTAAGACATCCTTGGAGGAGAAACCTTGGAGCTCCCACCTGCAAGAGACAGGTGGAGCTCCTCAGCAGCAAGCCTTTCCACATTGGTTATGTGGTCAGCACGTTGAACCTGCAAAAAGACACCAAGACATGAGGAAACCAGCAGCCTAATATAGGAAAAGCACAGCAAAGTTTTGGGGTGACCTAGACAGTCAAATTAAGGAGAGGCAGAAAGCCGTTATTTTCTTGTCAAACGGAGACGTACCGAACATGAAAATTATCATGGAGGCGTATGAAAGCATCACTCAAAAGTTAGTGGCCTTTAATAAAACATGAGGCTGAAAAAGAACAACTTACAGTCTCTGATATCTGTCCTCCTCTCCTCCCATGCTCCACTCTAACCCGGGCTTTTCGGTGCGTTTCCAAAACAAGTCCGTGTGAACAATACGGAAGACTAGATATTCGGAAAGCTAGACTAACACATATTTACCTTTTAAATTATACTTAACGTGATCATTTTTATAGTAGAAAATAAATGTAATGGTTGGACGTTTAATTTGTCAACGAAAAAAGTCTTCTTCTAGAAGGTATCTTTTTTTGTTAACCGTTATGTCAGCTATGCGTTTCACTCCGGAACTTGCTACTGACGGACAGCGCTGTGTACATGCCCGTCAGGTTGTCCTCTGAGAGCCTTGTTACCGTTTAGTGTGTTTGACTGTGTTATTTTTGTGCAGCAGTAGAAAAAGAGCAGATTAACGATGACTTCCAGAGGGACACCGAGTCGTTTTTTGAGAAGTGTCCTTCAAAATGGCGTCGGTCGGTACGTTTGCCAGCTAAAACGCATCTCCATCGTCTTCTCCAAAAAGGCTCAGAGTTCGCTGGGAGCCAGGTAAAAGAAGTCTTTGATAGTTTATGTAGACAGTTCCTCTAAGTCACGGCCTTGAAAAAATCTAAGAGATTACTTGGTTTCCTGATTAGCACACGGTTTATTGATTTAGATCTTGTAATTATTCTTAAATTAGATCCCAGTCTATTATGTTGACGTTAGTCTTGTACCTCATTATTTTCATTAATCAGCCGTCTTTCCCGGTGGAGGAATCCAAAAGATGCTGTAAGCCAACAGCAGGTTAAAAATCTATTTGTCATAACGTCATAGCATACAATATGCTCATCTGCCGCTTCATTAGGAACACCCTTTCAACTACTCGTTAATGCAAATATCTCGTGAACAAATCACAATGGCAGCAACCGAACACATGTAGACATGGCCAAAGACCAGATGAAGTCCAAACGAGCATCAGAATTTTGAAGAAAGTTAAAGATGTAGACGAGCATCTGTGAACGCACAGCACGTTAAACCTTTGAGCAGATGGGCTACAGCAGCAGAAGACACCTGATGTCACTCCTTTCAGCTGAGAACAGGAAACTGAACCTACACCAAAGCTGGACAATAGAAAATTGGAAATGATGCAACATTCGAATGGAAGGGTCAGAATTTGGTGTAAACTACATGAAATCATGAATTGTAGCTCAGGAGGCAGAGCAGGTCACCAACTGATCAGAAAGTTGGTGTTTTGATGTCCGGCTCCTCCGGTCTACATAGCGAAGTATCCTTGGGCAAGATAATGAACCCCAAGTCGCCTTCTGATGTCATGTCACAGAGCTGAAATCCTCTCAATATGATTTCATTAACATGACAGTGAATTTATTGTACTCACATGGTCTCCGCAGTCACTGCATCTCAATCTAATAGAGCATCTTTAGTAGCAGGAGCAGTAGGTTTGCAACAAGGATGTACAACAAACAGATCTGCAGCAACTATGTGATGCTGTCATGTAAATATGCACCAAAATCTCTGAGGAATGTTTCCAGCACCTTGTTGAATCTATGCCACAAAGAATAATACCAGTTCTGAGGGCAAAAAGCGGTCAAACCCAGTACTGACAAGGTGTAACTGATAGAGTATTTTAGAAATGGCCCAAAAATGTGCAGTTAAGCAGGATTTTTGCAGTTCCTATTATAGCATGTAGGCTCAAATGCACTACCTGCTTCTGTAACACACAATCAGAAAGCCAGATGATCATCACATTCCTGTGATATGGATTCAGGGATCATAGTAGAAGAATCTTTTAGCACTGGCAGTAGATGTTGACAGACATCACCAACAGCCCTTTATTGTTCAAACGCCACATCATGATGCTAGCAGCAGTTACATTTGCAGACTCTCAGCAGAATTTTTCACTGCTCAGAATAGTTTCTGACTTCATGACTGAATGTTCTGTGACTTCAGTAGCCTAAAGATAAAAATAATGTTTCTGTTGATTCATTTTAAGCTGTTTATCTGCTTGCTAACACACAAAATTGGCCAAATACTTTACATTTGCATTATAATAGTGAAAGGGTCCAGCTTCACATTAACCAATTAAAACATCCTGTGCTCTTCTAAAATTGTATTTTAAAGAAAATGTTTTTTTAAAAATTCATATCTGAAAATTGCAGGGTGATGTCTGTCATCTGGAAAGATTTTTTTCCCCCAAGTTTGTTTTATTATCAGTTATTTAACTGTTCATGCATTTCTTTTTCTTTTTGAAATGAAAAGTAGCACAAAGCATAAAATTAAATTATATGATTGTCATTTAATTTTCCATTTTATACAGCTACGCTCAGACTGTGTGGTTTAAACAAAAGTATAATAATTTATTAACCAGTAATGAAAATAATTGGCAGGTATGGCTCAAAAAACAAACAAAAAACTCTGTCACCCTTACCAAACTGTAATACCGGTTAACCTGCTTTTTCAGGGATTTCATCGAGGAGGGAGTTGTGGATTATGCCAACAAGAACCCTGGAACTGTCGTCTATGTGTCTCCGCAGCCCTGCAGAGTACCAAAAATAGTTGCAGAATACTGTAAGTGCCCACAGCTCTGTTCGAATCAGACCTGAATAAATTTACTGAAACAATGGTGAAGCAGAGTGACAGTGAGATTTCTGAATATATATCATTTGTTGATGTAGATATAAAGCAAAGAGAGAAGGAGTTAAGATTACAAGCTTCTGTTAAGGAGTTTAAAGGTAATGAAATTATAATAGAGAGCAACTGAATGTTTATTAGAACATTTATTATATTCCACTCACTAGACTCTGAACTGAGTAATCGATAATGTATACTGAATAAAAAGATGAGTACCAAAATGAATGGTAATCACGTAGGAATATAGTCATGACTCTCTAGAGATGGTAAGCTTTCAAATGCTTCCAAACTAACCATCACAGATGTGCCTGACTAAAATAAGATGAGATAAGACTTAACTGATTCCATCCAAAGTGTTCTGGATGTGGTGTTTAGAGCTGCCCACCAATAGGTTGACAATTGAAACCAGCAACTTGTTGATGTTATAGGTGACCGAGTTGATCATACAGACAGTTGGTCTTACAGGTGCACCCTGTTTATGTATCGTCTGTAAACCATACAGACTTGGTTTAGATTCTCCTGGGTATAGCCTGTGGTATGAGGTTTGCTCAATAACGATGTCTTGCTCTAACTGTTTGAGACAGTCTATCACCCTCTTCCTGTAACAACTACCTGGTTCTCATTTCAGGGGCTCATAAGTATTTTTGTCACTGTGCAGCAACACAATTTTCTCATGTTAGTCTTTCTGGTTTAGCAAAAGCGTGCACCTACCCTTGTCTGCCGGAAGGATGATAATGTTGTTATTACTAAGCGATGTGAGTGCCTTCCTCTCCCCCATGTTGATGTTGGATGCTGAGGACATTTTCGTCCCCAGTTGCTCTGCTTCCACATCTGCAAAGTTGATGTTTTGAATTGCTGTTTCTGTAGCTGTGATCAATTCGACTATCGGAATTTGCCTCGGCTTTAAATTTAACCCTGCAAGGATGTTTTTTACTGTTTGGGTGAGTTTTCTGTCAGGCAAATTTTTCCCCCGCTTTCCACATCCTCGGTATGGCATCCTTCTGTCTTCAGGCTGTTGAGGAAACTCCATATTTGGCTATGCAGATGTACTGTTCATAAGATTGGGGAAACCTGCAGTCAGCTGAGACTGAAGAAGTCACGTGGATGGGGATGAAACGTTTTCCCCACTGAAAATGCTACTTCCAGAAAAAAAAAGAATCATCTTTTCAGGATTTCCTTACCTGTATGATTGAGCATGCATCAAGGCATATTTTCTAACATTTCTTTCATATTATCTGAAAACTCCTTGAACCAGATTCTTCATATTTTTAGGGTAAATATCTGGTACTGTGGCTTTATCAGTAAGGACATTTATAGAATGATGGATGCTTGAAATCTCTAAAATATTTGGATCCTGGATCTCTGACAGCAAATTTGGAAGTATTGTAGAAATGAGAATTTTGCAGATAGGGAACTGATATTTTATTTCCAGCTTCTCATATAGAAGGCATGTAATAGTCTTTAACCCTGTCACGCCAATTGTATCATATTTGATGAATTAATATTTTAGAATTCTTCATCAGCAAATATGAAACAAATTAAAAGTCACATATGCAAATTAATATTTCATTTAATTTTTAAACATTTTGTCAGAAGTTTTAATGAACACTCCATTTTCAAAAAGCTTGAGTATGGATAAGGTAGATTTTTCATCCAACTTCACTGTTATAATACCCAGCTATGAAACCATGTGCCAAATCCAAATGAACATTTTTAGAAACAGACAGTTTGTGTTAATGTTATATCCAAAATCTGTTGTTCTGTCTCATTTTTACTTACTTAATAAGAAGCACGAAAAGTAAACTGCCATAAAGCAGTCTTAGATACTGTAGGGGGCAGTATAACATAGGTAGAAGGTATTGTTGTTAATGTTAATGTTGTAGGTGTCCTCTTAAAAGTCGCATATATTTTCCTTTTTTGCAGTAAATGGCAACGTGAGGGAAGAAACCATCACGAGCAAAACGTCTCAGCAGATATCCGAGCTTTTGACTAAGCTGACCAATCAGTCCGGTCTGGAAATCATCCGCATCCGCAAACCCTTCCACACAGACAGTCCCAGCATCCAGGGCCTGTGGCACCCTTTCACCAACCGGCCCCCGTCTATTGGCCCCATAAGGCCACAGAAACCAGATTTTCAATAAGGACTAACGAAAGAAAATGTTGAACTTCCATTTGTATTTTTTGCAATTTAAATTAAATCACTGGTGAATAACAGTTTCTGCATCGGCTTCCTTTTGATTTGTTTTCCTGGATAATACCACACTGTTGTCTGATTTAAAAAAAAAATTTTTTTTAACCATCTCCTTCTGTTTGCAGCAGAGCCCACTTGAAGGAAAAATGCTCACAGTTCCAGCTCTAAATGCCACATTTGAATAGACTTTAAATGGATCCACCAGAGCTTTGTCGGCGGGCATACTAAAGAGCAGATAACTGTTTTTAAATCTCAAGGTTATTTAAAGATTTGTGTAATAAGTGCCGCAGATGGAACTTTGAAATAAAAAAACCCAACAACTTTCAGATGTTGATGTTTAAATACAGATTTTCTTTAGAGGTGGGTTTCAGCACATCGAGAGAAGAAGAAGTAGCACAGCCGTTGTGCTGTCTGCATCGCTCAGTGTAAAAACTTAAGAAGAATTACATGTTTTTTAAGTTGTACTCCAGGGTGAATGTAAATGTTTTCACGGCTTAATACTGACAAGATTTGAAGGTGTCCTTAAATATCCCACAGCTTAAATGAACATGACAGATGGTTGTGTGATTGCCTGAGGGACAGCCTTTAACCTTCAGTGTGAGCTGTCCTCTGTAACAGGAACAGAAAATTTAACACTCGTCCAGCGGGTGATTTGTTCAAATTCAACAAGGCGTTGAATTTTGGCACAACTACTGGTTGCTTTCTTTGCAGTTCTTCTACTGAATTCATCATTTTTGACTGCAAAAGGCATTCAGGGTTCACCCCCAGTGTTGCTCTCCAAAAAACAAATACAACCAAGTGGAAACCATCGGACGAATACAAATAAGTCTTCGCATGAAGCCAACGTGAAGAGTGCAGCAGGCGAATGGTATACTTTATAACCCCGGCCATGGGAAATGGTTAGGCAATGTGACTGTTTATGTGGAGCGGGAGAGTGACATGACTGCAAAGGATGCTGATGAGATGCAGGAAGATGTTGCTGTTCATTTCGCTCACTTTCTCCCACGTATCTTTTCTAATTAGCATTCCAGTGTTAAATTAGACTCAGACACGGAGGCTGCACTTGGAATAAAAGTGTCTAACTTTAAATCTCCAAACTTTTCATCAGTAAATTTCAGATTTAAAAAGGGGCATTGCCTGTTTCGTAGAATAAAGTCTTCATTTTTATCCAAAACAGATAAATGTATTCCGCCATTCCCATGTTAAAGTCTGCAACAGCCAGTTTTAAGATTCCAAACCCCTTTATCAACCCATCCAAGCTTTTAATCATCACATGAGTATAAGATGAAGCATTTCTTTCTTTGTGTTTCCACTGATCTCTGGTCAGTTAGCTTGATGAGGTTGAGTCTCCAACCTCATTTCCAGCATCTGAAAGCCACTGCTATATTTGTGTGTGTGTGTAAGTAATTTTGGCACTTACAGTCCTCCATACTATTCTCATTTCCTGTATTTTTAATTTATCTCCGACACCAATTACAGATATCGCAGCTGCTGTTCTCTCATCACGCCCGCCATCCCTGATGGGAAATGGCACAGCTTGACCTGCGCAAGGACACTAAATAAAGTTGTTGTTGCTTAGTTACAGCTGTGAATGCTGCTCTAAAAATGGTAATTTTTACCCCCCTCCTCTGTACCCTGAGTCTATGTTATACCTCTGGCTCATATAAATGACTATGGGGTGGAGTGGGGTTCATTCCCTGTGGAGGACAGTGGCCTTGCTACTCGCCACAAGCTAAAAACAACCAGGTATCTTGAGAGAAGAACCGAGTGAGAACATATTTTGCATGTTGTTTCATGACTTCCTCTCAGGGCTGTTGACAATGAACCTTTTTTCCCCCAAGCTAAAGGTCATCCAAACACTTTTTTAAGCTACATGAACGCCAGAGGAAATTGAATGACATGAAATAAATAAGACATGAGATATCACTTTGGCCAGGTATAATCTGATAAGACAACAAAGAGAAGTTCATTATCTACATCAAAAATAATACAGAACCAGCTTGAATCAAAGTGTCACAGTTTACAGGGGTTTTAGTATGCATGATTTTTAACAAAGCACATAAGAAAGTATAGTGCAAGCTGTGAACTGTTTAGGCCCGACACAAAGAAGAAAGTACATCTACATAAACAGCAGGATAATTTTTGCTATGGAATTAGCAAAAAACAAAACAAAACCAAAAAACCAAAACAATTTCATGTGAACGCAAAGCAGCCAACGTGTTAACTAATTAAGTTTAAGTCCATAGTACAGAATAGAGTGTTTATTGTAAACGAATTGCCCTTGAATGACAGTGAAATAGCAGCAGTAATGACCTTAGATTCAGGTGAAACTTCCACTATGTTCAGTAATACCCAGACATTTACAAGAAAAAATTCTATATAACACAAACATGTTGAACACAGTAGAAGCTGCAATTATTTTACACATTTTATTGAAATTAAATGTTAACCAGCAAAAAAATAAAACAAAAACATTTTACACTGTACAATTTTGATTTAAATATATACCGTGGGCCTATTATGCAACTTCCAGTACCTTTGCATAAACCAGAGTCTAAAATTATCCTACTTGTCTTATGCTGGGCCTGTCTTGTCTTGTCTGGAAACAAGTTGTTTTAGCCTCTCTCTTTAAGCCAGCTGCCCTCTGATTGATTGACTAGCAGCAGGTGGGTGGAGCTTCTGTACATGAGATGCCATATTAGGGTTATCAGCCCTGTCTGACATCATATAGATCTAAGAGTCGGAAACTGTCAGAAAGTAAATGTAAATAGCAGTCTGAAGCTTGAGCTTGTCATTATTTGAAACTATACAAGCTAACAAGGGAAACATAAAACAACCCTTTGAATGCTTAAGCTGTCGGATTGAGAGCTTCATAACATAACAGCGTCTTAAACTGCTACAGAAAATCCAATTGTTACTTGAATTCCCACATATTCAAAAACACAAACTCGAGTGCTCTTTTAAAAGCCGGCTTTAATTGATTAGAGGCCACTGTGACCATTTGGAAATTCAGCCGGGTCCTTGAGAAGCGAGTGTGAATGTGAGCGGCGAGGGTTACAGATGATGCTGCCATGTAGAAGTAATGAGCAGTGGTAATAAAAGAGGCAGCAGAGATGGAAAGAGTTGAGGACAGAAGATTATGATCAAAACATGTGGAGTGGTTTGTTGTTTTGCTTTTTTATAAAGGGCTGATCAGAAACGGGAGATGAAGAAGATGAAGTGGCAAAGTTTGGGAGAAAGTATGAAGCAAGAACTTTAAGTTCAGGTTTTTACCACATACTGTAGTTTAAAACCATATATATGGCATTTAAAATATATAAAAGCAGGTCATTGTAAGCTTTAAATTTGTCCACTGCATTGCTTATGGATACAGGGTGTAACAAGATTATTATTTTACTAGGATACAGTAAAAATGGACTTGTGGCTTCTGGCAAAAACCTTGACAAACACACTATACTCAGTGTTTAGTAAACTGAAAAGCCTTTAACGCTGACACTAAAGTACAAAAAAACAGTCAGATCAAAGTTTGGATCATAGTGGTACTGATCTGATACTAAATACAAATATGCCCATTTAGAACAGCTTATTTGTGCTGTCACATAATGATGCTATGTACTGTAATAAAAGCACACTGAAGCTTTTGCCTGTCTGTGTGTCTGTCTGTGTGTTTTACGCTCTCTCCAAACGTATGCACCGCCCTTTGCAGCTGAATCCACTCAGCAATTAAGCCTGGGAGTATTTAAGCGGAGGCAGGGGGAGAGGAGAACCTCAGTCTTTTAGTGTATTTCTGTTTGCAGTGTATGAGCTCATGGAGATTTGTGCGTGCAGTTTGCCAGCTATTTGATTAATTTCCCTTTTAGTTACAGGCTACTAAATTTTGTCGCATTCTTTTTACTTTTATGTGGTGATAGCAGCTTGGCCATGGTTCTGACTTTACTTAATTTAAAAAAAAATGTTGTTTTGTTCCTGAATCACCCAGAGACTTCTTCTGTCGCTTCCCCAGATGCCACAGACTTCCTGGGGAATATAACATGCGCACTTTTGCAGAGTTTCTCTTAAGCAATAATCATGATGTGGCTGGGTGCACATGGATTGCCAAAAAATCTGTAGTGCATAGTTTTAAAAGACCAGCTTAATAATATGCAAGCATGCAATCAGTTAAGTGCTTTGATTTGATTGAATTAATGTGGTTCTTTAGTCACAGAGAATTTCTTCTACCTCTATTTGCATAGAGTGGACTGCCTGGACTATATTATCCTCAGCAAAAAAAAAGAATGAAAAATCCATGATGCCAAAGTACAAGACACACGAGAAGACCTGCAAGTGCAAAACATCTCCTGTCTACTAGTATCGCCATCTGTTTCCTGCATGACTAACCAGGACACGCAGGTCAAATGTTTTGTGGCTGGATGTACCTGCAGAGATGACAGCGAGGCATGCAAACAGACAAGAAGCTGCTGTCCTCCCCTCGTGGAGGTGAGCCAAACACGGCTCTCGCTGTCTGACAGATAAACAATGAGAGCCACCAGAGAGGGCCGCTGCTTGTGCTGAAGCTACGAGAGCTGATTCAACACTTTGCAGCAAAGACGGATCTTTATTTACCACTGGCCGTGACACGTTTACAAAAAGCTCAGAGATTCATTTCAGTCACTTCCCCGTAAGATATACACGTAGCATTTAATCATAGCGTTGTTCACCTTGTTGAGGAAATACAGTGAAGGCTGCAGTTCTTGTTGTTTTGGCATTGCACTAATGTCAGGTAAACACTGAGGATGCTTTTGTGGGCTGCATGTGTGAAGGTCTTCTCCACTTGGGTTTGGCAACTTGCCACGTGCAGCTTTAGCAAAGCAGAGGACAAATGTTGCGACTTTCATCCGTAAATAAAGCCGCGGCCGGCTGAGTTGGTTGTGTCCCTGTGACGCGCCTCCAATAATCCATAATGAGTCGAACTTGTACTTTGCGCATTTATTTTAAGAACAAAACAAGAACAAACATTTGCGCTTTCAATCAATTTACAACTAGCGCATGGATTAACTGGTGTGCCAAAAAATGACGGTCAACAGAAAAGTTTGCCCACAAACCACTCACCCAACACACCTGCTGCGAACACCGACATCAGGTAAATAGACTGTGACCACACCCACATACCATCACCTGAGACGCAGGTAAAGCTATACACCTGTGCCACCAAAACAAAAAAGGAAAAACATAAACATTGACTTTGGCTCTTACAATACCGGCCCCTAATTATTATCTTTTAAATAATAATTACAAAATAATCAAGTCTTACATCATTTGCTTGTTCATAAAACATTTCAATCGCCCTTTAGTGCAACATGCATCAGTACTACTACTTGTGGTTCACCATCTGTGAGGTTAGTAACCCATAAATAAAAGGAGTAGGTCACTTAAAGTTTATCCAGTCAGTCCAATATGTTAAATATTCTCTGTTTCCTGCAACAGACAGACTTTATTTATAGGTCTGTTTAGGAATCCAGTTTTTGTCTTGATCCGAAGATGACGAACAAATCCCCTTTTGTCCTGGATTGTCTCTTCTATTTTTCCAGTTATCCAGGAATTCCGTGGTGCGGAATCATCAACAATGATTACAATGTCTCCTGGCATGAAGTTTCGTTTTGGGTTGCACCATTTCTGTCTTTGTTGCAGTTGTGGAAGATATTCTTTAATCCACCTTTTCCAGAATAAATCTGACATATATTGGACTTGTTTCCATCTGCGACGAGCATATATGTCATCTTTTTGAAAACATCCTGGTGGTAATGATGGTGCAGTCTTAAGAAGCAACAGGTGGTTTGGAGTAAGTGCTTCAAGGTCATTTGGATCTGTAGAAGCCTTTGTAATAGGACGGCCATTCAAAAAAGCTTACAGCCATACCACCCTGAGCACGTCCGACCTCGTCTGATCTCGGAAGCTAAGCAGGGCTGGGCTTGGTTAGTACTTGGATGGGAGACTGCCTGGGAATACCTGGTGCTGTAAGCCAAAGTGAGAGCTCTGCATATTCAAACTGAGCAGCTGGAGGAGGCACGCATCAAAGCTGATGCCAAAGTTTCCAACCACAAAGAGGCAACACAACTCCTGCAGACTGAGCTGCAGGACAACCGTGCACTAGTTGAAGAGAAAGAGAACGCTATACAAGCTCTGAAGAGCAAAATTCGAGAATCTGAGAAAAAAATCATCACCCAGTGTGGCTGAGCTGGAGAAGCTTCAGACCAAGCTGTTGCAGTTGGAGATGAAGCTCAGCTCAGCATCCGACGAACACAAACGAGAGATCCAGGCGATGAACACACTGTTGGAGGAAAAAGAAGAGTTACTGAGGAAGCTTAAAGAGGCTTTGAGAAAATCCCAACAGGAGGGAGAAGAGTCGTTATTTCAGGGTAAGGACCTTCATGCCAGACTGACCAACCCCAGGAGTTCTGTGGTCAGCAGCAGTATTCTGATGGAGAAATCCAAGCTGGAGAAGGAAGTCAGCCAGCTTCACATGAAAATCACAGAACTGGAAAGGAAGGGTTTGGAGTCACCCAGAAAGCTGCTGGATTCGCCAAAGGCCTCTCTCCTCGAATCCCCCAAAAGCAGATTCTTTGATGTGGGCGGAAGCTCTGAGACACTGTCCCGAAACTGTCCCAAGCAGTTCTTCGACAACTCGAGCCTTGGAACCATTCCAGATGTTACTGTGGACACGGACAAAAACGAGTGGTGGCAAAAGTCTCCAAAACAGGAAGAAATGTGTAAAACACAATAACGTGTTTGTAAAGAGCAGTATTTTCACCTTTGTTTGTAATGTTTATGTACTTTTATTTCCCACTTTCATTTTTCCCTTTTAATCCTGTTCTAAGAAATTTAATAAATGTGTTTAATAAGGTGAAAAAAAAAAAAAAAAAAAAGTGGCCTCAGAATCCATGCTACTGCACGCTTCAGCCGAGTCCAGGATGAAAAATACTGAATGAAGTGAGAAACCGGATCCATTTCTTGTGACGTCTGAACAGCATTCACTGTTGTTTTAATTTCTGCATCGCTTGATGAGAGTTGTTTCACTTCATCAGGATTCTGAGGCCACTCCTCTTGTGGCAGTAGAAGAAATGGAGGTCCAGAGAGCCAAGTTTGTTTATTTTTCAAAAAGGATTGTACCGTTAAACCTCGAGAAGCCAAATCTGCTGGATTGTTATCCGTGTCCACATATCTCCTTTGTTGAGGATTTGAAACTTTGACAATCTCAGAAACTCTGTTGGCGACGAAAGTGCGGAACCTTGTTGTTTTATTGTTGATATATTTCAGTACAGAGGTGCTGTCAGTCCAAAATACTGAGTCCTTCAGTTCCATCTGCAGCTCCTTCTTCCACATTACATCCATTCTGCTTGCTAAGGTGGCAGCAGTTAACTCCATTCGAGGGATTGTAACTGGTTTTAAAGGAGCAACACGTGCCTTTCCCATAATGAATGCACAGTGTGCCTGGTCTCGTTCATTCTTTAGTAACAAATAAGTCACTGTTCCATAGCTGTCCTCAGATGCATCTGCGAAATGATGCAACTGAGCAGTTTTTACAGTTCCAAAACTGTTGGTTTTAAAACAACGATCAACCTTGAACTCCTCCAGCTTGTAGAGCTCTTGCATCCAAATAGTCCATTCTTGTATAACTGCATCAGGTAATGCATCATCCCATCCAATCTTTTTTCGACACAGATTTTGCAGAATCTTTTTAGCAGTTAAGATTACTGGTGCCAACATTCCTAAAGGGTCATAAACAGAGCTGACTACAGAAAGGATGCCACGTCTTGTCAAAGGTCGATCTCTCAGAGTGATTCTGAACTTGAAAACGTCAGATTCCACACACCATTGAACGCCCAAAACTCTTTCCACCGGAAATTCATCACTGATCAAGTCTAGATCCTTTATTTTGTTTGCTCTGTTACTTTCAGGTATTACAGCCAACACATTACGACTGTTACTTATCCATTTGTTCAGTGGAAAGCCTCCTTTCAAGCATATGGCACAGAGTTCATGGTAGAGATCGATCGCATCCTCTTCTGTGGCTGCTGAGATGAGACAATCGTCGGCGTAAAAGTTGTTCAACATTGCATCCACGGCTTGAAGGCTAAACTGTTGTTTATGATCTTCAGCACATTTCCTTAGTGCAAAATTTGCACAACTGGGAGATGAAGTTGCTCCAAACACATGTACTGTCATCCTATATTCAACCATGGCTTGAGTAATCTCCATTGGGCCACCAAAGGAATCTCAACATATCTCGATCCTCCTCTGGTATTTTAACCTGGTGAAACATGGCCTTAATGTCTGCAGCAATGACAACAGGTTCTTTACGAAATCTTGTCAGAACTCCAATTAACGTGCTAGTCAAGTCTGGACCTTGTAAGAGCTTGCTATTTAGCGACACTCCTTGATACTTGACTCCACAGTCAAACACCACTCTAAGGGTTTTCTTTTGCGGATGCAGAACACCATGGTGCGGCAAATACCATTTCCTGCCATCCGTCCGTTCTAAGTTGTCTTCTGGTACCTTTTCTGCATAACCTTCAGAGATCATATCTGACATAAAGCTGTTATAGTCCTGCAGAAAAGTAGAGTTCTTCATAAGTCTTTTCTTCAGATTCTGAAGGCGTTGTACAGCAACACTTTTATTATCTGGCATGCAGACCTTTAAGTCTTTCAATGGGAGTCCAATATAATAATGACCATTATGTATCTTAGCAGTATTGGAAACTTTATCCAAAAACTGTTGGTCTTCCTTAGAAGGTTCCTTCTCATCTCTGGCACACTCTGGAAAATCAGTTTTAAACTGCTGATTCCACAGCTCATCAAGTTTCACCACTGAAACTCTATTGACACTTATCTGTGGCTGATTGTGAACTTCAGTTTGAGTCTCACCCAAAGGTCCGTTCACTGTCCAGCCAAGGACAGTTTTAACAGCATACGGTCCATCTCCAACACTTCTAATGACATCCAGTGGTTCCAGAGCCTTTGGCACATTCGAGCCAATTAGCAAATCAATTTCAGAGTCAATTTCTGGCAGATGTACAGACTTCAAATATGGCCACCGGAGTATATCGTTCTGGTGAGGAATGTTTCCTTTATGGACAGGCATAATGAACTGAGTATAAAGAATGGGAAGATCACAAAACTCATTTCCGTCTAGTCCAGCAACTTCTAAATCTGCAATAATATCCGTTTCAACCACTTTATTTTGTCCCATAGTTCTCAACAGAATGTTGGATCTTCTTCCATGAATTTTCAGCTTATTCATCAGCTTTACTGTACAAAATGATGCAGTGCTGCCTGGGTCAAGAAATGCATAGGTGTACAATGTTACATTTCCTTTCTTGGCCTTAACTTTCACAGGCACGATTGAAAGTTTGAATTCATCTTTACCGGCCCCAGTAAGAGCACTGGTCTGAATAGAGACTATGGCACGATTTTGAGTTTGTTCCTTTGATTCTTGTTCTTTACTCATTGTCTTTTGATAGATGTGTAACATTTGAGGATGCTTTAAACCACACGTCTTGCACCTGAGGCGCTTTTTGCAGTCTCTACTAATGTGACCTTTAGAAAGACATCCGAAACAGACTCCATTCTCTTTTAGAAAAGTGATTTTGTCTTTTTGCGTTTTTCTTTCCAGCTCTTGACAATTTTCTAAGGTATGTTCACCTTTGCAAAACAAGCAACTCCTCATTTGTGTTGTTCTTTCCTTTTCCTTAACTTTGTTATTTTCTTTTTCAGATGCCATCACAGAGGTAGCAAAAGAACTTTCTTTGAATCTTGTGTGAGTTTGAGACTTAAGTTTTCTTGTGTCTCTGTTTGTCGTGCAGATATCCTTGATGTCCCCAAACACTGGGTCAGATGCGATCTTCACTTGTTTTTCTAAAAACTCCACAAGATCCTTAAATGTAGCTTGTCGATTACACTTCTCATGGAAATCACAGACTGCAGTTCTCCACTTATCTCTTTGCCTGTAGGGAAGTTTCTTTGTTATAGCTAACATGTTGGCAGGCATGTCAAGCTCCTGCATATAACTGAGATCTTCCATAGCATTGCAACAGCCTCTTAGGAATATTGTGTAAGCTTGAAGAGCTTTCGTGTCCTCTGTTTTTACTGAAGACCAAGCAAGTGCTTTGCTCATGTAAGCCGTGGCAAGTTTATGTTCATTACCAAAACGCTGCCGTAATAAAGACTTTGCCTTTCTGAATCCTGCTTCTGAAGTCATGTGTAGGCAACTTCTTACAAGTTCTCTTGGTTGACCCTTTGTGTGTTGTTCCAAATAATAAAGACAATCTCCAGGGTTTTTATTTCTGCTTTCAATGTTGTGTTCAAACGATTTAATAAAAGTCTGGTACTGAAGTGGATCTCCATCAAAAACTGGGATCTCCTTTTTAGGTAATGAAGAAAGACTATGTTGTTGGATTAATAAAGCAGTGAGTTCGTTCTGCTTACTCATGACAGATAAGATGTTACAGTCTTCTTCATGACTAGAAATTTGAGAAGGTACATGTTTATTTTCATGTGAATTTCTAATGTTTGACTGATATGTCAAGGGATCTTCAGAAAGAGTCTGAGGTTGTATTGGAACTCTGCCTGTGGTTAAGAGAGATTGTGAGTCTGCAACATTATGCTCCTTAAAGATATGCACATGTTGCCTTTCATATACAGGATTATCAGGACTAGTATTCAGCACTTGAGTTACCTTCTGTCCCTTTTCAAAATATGACTCCATACCATCTGATATTTTTGATAGTTTACTTTTAATACTGGATCCTTTTGAGCCTTTCAGTACTTTCATTTTTGCAACCGTGGCAGCTATATTTGTTTCCAGCTCCAGTTGCTCCCGCTGTCTCCTTAACTGTGCTTCATGTTCCTCCAAGGCATGTTTATCCTTAAGCACTTTTTGCCTTACCATCAGAGCAGCTGCTTCAGCTTCAGCCATTATTCGTGCTGATGTTGTACTTGATGCTCTGGAGTTTGAGCTTGAAGAACTGATTTTACTCTTTTTGCTTCCTACGTTTGAAACACTGTCACCTGGCTGTATTTCATCTTGTATGTCAGAATTTGTTTTAACCTGCTTTGGGGATGTTAAGATGTTATGTTTATCATTTGTGGAAGAAACCGTCTCCTTTGATAAAACAGGCTCAGCAGAAACGGGCACATCCAAAGTAACAGCAGTAGGCACTTTCTCAGCTTCATTGTCTTTTTCCATAAAAGGTCTTCCAGCTTCAAGAAGCCACCGTTTCACATCTTCAACAAAATCATCATTACATTTTGTTATGCGTCCAAACCAGTCAATATGAGCATCTTGTTCATCTTTAGGAATCAATAAAATGAATGCATCATGAACAGTTTTGGCATTTTTATACAAATCATTCAGTTTTTCCAAGTTAAGCAGCACAGCTTTTGCATTGTCATCCTTGTTCATCAATTCTTTAATATCACGAGTTAACCCTTTAATCTTGTTAACATGAGCTTTTCGCTCTTTCTGCAAAGTTTCCATTTTAAAAGCAAGCGCTTTAGCCGTCAGTTTTGCAGATCTTTTTTCTTCCAGTTCATGTTCGGCTTCTTTTATTTCACTCATCGTCACTTTTTCACATGCATCAAAACAACATTATATTCCACAGCTTCACAGATAGATCACAGCCAATACTTTTCTTCCGTGTAAACCATTGCGCAGCAGCGTCACAGGCTGTCAAAACCAGAGCAGCGTCCTCCAGCTTGCCAAATCAAGCACACGCACGCACACAACGCAGATCAAACCAATGTCCCCAATGGACAAGCGATGACACTTACAAACTGTGTTCAAAACATCCAATAATACACAGAGTGAATCCGCGTGTCCTACCGCTTCTGAAGTGTCTGTTGCGCTGCGTTCCACCATGCCAGTGTGACGGTGCCGTTTCCAATTACTCATTTGAGAACTGCGTCCACTCATCTGACATCTCCGTGACTCCAAAACGTATGTCCAAAAATCCTCTTCATTGTTTCGATGCGTGCAATAAAAGACAAGGGTTTTCTGTTGACTAAATGTTGCGACTTTCATCCGTAAATAAAGCCGCGGCCGGCTGAGTTGGTTGTGTCCCTGTGACGCGCCTCCAATAATCCATAATGAGTCGAACTTGTACTTTGCGCATTTATTTTAAGAACAAAACAAGAACAAACATTTGCGCTTTCAATCAATTTACAACTAGCGCATGGATTAACTGGTGTGCCAAAAAATGACGGTCAACAGAAAAGTTTGCCCACAAACCACTCACCCAACACACCTGCTGCGAACACCGACATCAGGTAAATAGACTGTGACCACACCCACATACCATCACCTGAGACGCAGGTAAAGCTATACACCTGTGCCACCAAAACAAAAAAGGAAAAACATAAACATTGACTTTGGCTCTTACAACAAATGTGAGCCTGGCTCTCAGCGTTGTTTTAAGAGATAGATGACTAGAACTTTTTTTAATTTTTGCTGTAGAAATCCATGTGATTTCTGTTTGTTTTTTCACCTGTTTTTGTATGAAACCATGTTCTTGATGTTTTGAGAGAAAGTAAAACAGTCAATGTTATTCAGAAAACAGGCCTTAAATATAAATATAAAACAGCATCTAAAAACTTTCTTTATAGGATTTCATCAGTTTGTGGTTCCCGGTTCGCCTCCACAACCCTGAAGCCAGTCTGTGATCTACAGCAAAAGCCAATCAATCTGACCACCACGCTGACTGCTCCTTTAATAGACTGCATGTTTACTTTCATAAAGTTTTATCTCTTTTCCCACAGAGAGGCTAAAAATAGAAATACTACAGGGAAAAAATAGTTCCAAGTTTGCTACAGGTTTTTCCATTGGCACTGGCACAGCACACTATGCTACTAACGGTTGCAACAGTGGCGTATATTTATTGCTATTTACATGAGGAAAAATCAAGGGGGGAAAGTGGCTTAAATAAATACACTAAAATGTAAGACTTGTCTTAAAATCTGTGCTCTAGTGTGCTGTATCAAAACTGGATTCTTAAAGTGATACTTTTACTAAAGTCAACATTTTAGTTATTATAATGATTGTGGCCGACGGCTTAACAGAGAAGATAAATGTTGTTTATCGAGCAAAAATGCCAAACATTCACAGCTTTCAGATCCTAAAGTGAGAAATCATAGGAAAATAATCATTCGTTACATCTCTGCAAAGGACATGCATCATAGAAAAAGTGGTTTGAAACATGACAAGCCACTCAAAACCCATTCCTGGAGCTTTGTGTGCTCAGCTTTCACTCATTTTTCCATATGCTCAATATTTTACACAAACAATTAATTTTGTGAAAATATGGATTAATACTCTACCTCCTTTCAAGCCAGTTTAAAAATATACAAGGCTTGCTGCTCATCTCAATCAATATAAATCTAAATTTAAACTTGATTTAATTAGGCTAATCTCCCCTTCAAGGTCATCTTGTTGTGCACATCTGGATCAATTCCAGGGTAGCTATTTTTAGCACGCTCCTCCAAAAGTCCCGTTATGAACGCTTGCACTTTTGTATCTAGAATTTCACAGAGCAGCAAACATCAGCTGCTGTGTGATCCAGCTGATTACTGTTGATGCAAACTTGGTCTTTGGTTACATCCAGAATCCAAAGAGTAGCTTTCGCTGGAAGAGTCCACAGTGTCCAAGCACAAAGGTGGTGCTGCCAGGAGACATTTGTGGGGTTTTTCAATGTTTAGTCATTTCTCAGGGAGAGTTTTCCAACACTGATATTTACTTTAACCTCCTGAAGCATGTGAGAGATGACATCTGGTATGAACCATCTAAACAGTCTATAGAAAATCTTTTTTTTTAGCCACAGCAACAAAATCCGTGCTAAACACCTGCCACACATGCCAGATTTGATTGCCTCTGACATTATCCTCTTCTCCTAAAAAAATCCAAGATGATTGATTCCAGTTTCGACACCACACATCACAGAACCAGAGCTGCAAGAGGGTATAATGGGACTTCCAAGAAGCAACCTAAAAGTAACAGCCACATTCAAAGTGCTGTAATGCTTCCTAAAGCGATATTCTTGAAGGAGAGATTGGTCAAATTTAAATCTCTTGTAGCTTTTTATTTTGCTGGGCATACACAGAACTTTACCTTCACACCACATAGGTCTTTTATTAGTCTTTAGTTTGGTAGGTTAGTGCATTTATAAAAATTTAAAAAAGACGAGAGGGGGCATGGATGCCTCCTTACTTAAGCCGTGATGACCTTGTTCATCCTAAGAGCATGGATTGTTTCATTTGCCGTTTTGTAATCTTCCTCATCAATATGTTTTTAGGACTTCTCAAAAAAGCCACTTGAAAAAGCTTCTTTTACCTCATAGAAAGGCTCACTGTGCAGTTTGTGATAATACCAGTCCACAAACACAGTCACAAGCAACAAAAAGGTGCATCTTCATACACAGGACTGGGTGGTAAAGCTGTAAGCACATTAGGTGCTACTGTTCTTAGGCCATGTTTTTAATTTATACAAAATAGCCTAATGCTTAGCATGTTTGGATGAACTATCACTTTAAGCTCCACAGATACCTAATATTACATGGTTATAAAACTTCTTAAATCTCTCCACAGTCTCGGAAATGCTTGATCACCTCCTGGCCTAATTTAGTTTTTGTATCCATGTCCTATTTTGTAACATTGGCTTTTTTGTCGTCTGACTGCCATCTTTCAGAAACTTCCAGAGAGTCTGCACTTTAGGTATCATCTTTAAGCTCCTTGGTTGTAGCAATTTTTCACAGCTCCACATTTTAGCAGTCTCTGATTAGTGAAATCCTGGGCCATTTGTCACCGAAGACACAACAGGCTGAATATTTCTGACCAAGTTATGACATGACCTGCAGGTACTCTGTGCAATTAAGAGCAGCACTTCATAAAATAGTCATTTTTCCCCACAAGTACGGATCACCTCTAGGGTAAAAATAAATAACAGTGGGATGAAGCATAAGAGGGGTGTCCTAGATGGAACTCTCATCGGGTTGCAAGTCCAGTTGTGTGTGTTTCCTTTTCTCCAGGATCCTGTTGAGCTCCTCTGTGAAGGAATGGTAGAGCGGGGACATACCGTCAGGGTCGGCCTGCCTCAGCAGCACGTAGCTGTTTCCGTTCATCTTCCTCAGCACGCTGGGCAGAGTGGCCGAGAGCCCGTTGGCATAGTCCATGTTGGGAAGCGGGGGTGGCATGGGAAGAGGAGGAGCCGGAGGAGGTGTTTTAGCTGGAGACATCTGGCCTTCACCTGGCACTATCTGGAGGAAGCCATCACCCAGGTCCCCAAAGCTCGGCACTGAGATGGACCGACGACCCTGACGGCCATTGCAGTGGCTTGAGATGGTTTTAAGTTCAAGGTGGGAGCTCCTTTTTCTCTCAGAGGCACCTAGGACTTGGAGACCTTGCTGGGAGAACTTCCGATCCTGAGAGGCTCGTCTAGTGCAGAAGCTTACATAAAGAAGGACCACAGTCAAAACCAAGCAAAGCCCACCGAGAACCGCCACCAGAGAGATGTACACGGCCTCCATGTGTCTGTAGGTCTGAAACTCAGGTCTTGAAGGAAGTGGGGCAGGAGGCGAGGGCAAGGGCTGCTCAGTGGGGCTGCCGGTAGAGAAAACAGTCGGGCTGGAAATTGTAGTGGGGTTAGTTGTGGCTGTGGGTTCCACAGGGAAGTACGGCTCTGTGTGAACCCTTACTGTGTAGAGATAGACCAGAACTGAGACTGAGTTCTCGAGAGCAAAGCAGCGGTAAATGCCGCTCTGCTGGGTGCGAGCTCCGATTATCAGGAGGCCATCTGTGCCGATCCGATAGCCCGAATTGAGGTCGTATCCCTGGAGCTCCCTGCCATTTAGCGTCCAGCGTGGAGTTGCCAGGTTGGAGCGCAGTTCACACTGGAGTAGCACGTCGTCACCCGACATCACAGAACGCCTCCGATGGACCACTGAGGATAAAAACAAGAGGACAAGAGACATGAGATGGAGTTAAAAAGAAAAGTGAAGTGAAAAAGACAGAAGAAGACTAGTGGAACGTGAGAACGTGAGAAACAGTGTGACACAAATGCAGGAAGACAGAGCAATGAATATACAAGATGTCGGGTCACCAAGGTTACAATTTAAAAGTGAAGGTGAGCAACGTGTACAGCACCAGCATCGCTTTCCATCACATTTCATAAGCTGCTTTAAATGTAGCGAGCTCTGCAGTGCAGCCAGCAGGCCTGTCTGACCTCCAGCAAGAGAGGAACTGATTAAAATGTGTAAGCTGGGACCTGGGGGATGGGTAGGGAACATACACCTAATAAAATCCCTTAATAGATACTAAAAGCTTTAGTTTTCTGGCAGAGAAGGAAGATGGAAGGAAGATTTTTTAACCCCATCATCTGTGAGAGAGTCAGAAAAACTTATCAAGTGGGAAGGATGGTAATGTAAAATGAAGAACTAACCTTTTTTAAAAATGAACAAAGACGCTGTGGTATAATGGATTTACAGTGTAGAAATGAAGTGCACGTGAATGTGTGAAGCAACACGTACCATTTCCTGAATTCTCCTTGCAGCCCCTGACCCCTCTCAAGATATCCTGGGTTAGGTTCGACCTGCAATAGTAATTAGGAAAAATTTGCATTTAACCTTCATTAAACTAAGAGATAAGCGTTAGAGTAAAAAGCGAGTGTCTTCTGAGAGCATAAATAACAGCGAGGTATAAAAATGCAGCAAAACTGTGATAAACAGAAACGTGATTGTCATATCATAAAGAAGATTTCTCCAATCAAGATTTCGACACAAAACTACCTGAAAGCTGCAAATATTGAGCCATTTCTGCAGCAAAGCCTTAATATCATAAAAAGAAATAAACTTGAGATAGCTTGGGTTCCCAGCAATAAGAGGAGGATACCTAAATGCTTTTTTTATGCAGCCCACTGTGGATTAGTACTAGGGATAAATTCCCCATCTCCTCCTTTATAGAAGGATTACTATAACAAAATGTTTTTCAAAGAAATAATATGGATATTGTAACTTAATAAGCTTTAAGAAGGAAGCATTACCATCCAAATCTTTTTGCTACTTTCTTTGGATGTGATGCAGCAGCCAAAGTATAAAACAAATCCACGGGGAGGGCCGAAGTGTCTGCTGCAGTAATGGAGATTAAGATGTCTGCTACTCAGTCATGCAGAGTTAATGAAGAGAGGCACAAACAGTCCCCAGTGCAAAGAGTGAACACAAGCATGCCTGTTTACTGTCATGTACCACGTGCACTTTTTTTTCCCACTGGAATTAATTTACAAAATCCAGGTAAGCTCCTAGTAAACAAAGGAGGAATCTAACTTAGCAATTTTTGCATAGACCTGCATGTCCTGAAGCCTATTACACCTGATGCTGGGCAACAGATAGGATACACCTGGATGGTTTGACAGTCCTGTAAAACTGATTAGTGATATCATACAGTATTAGCTCCATCTCCAGTAAAGTGGCAGCAATGCAGCACATTTAAGCCTGTGGACACGGTCAAGTTGACCTGCTAAAGTTCAAACTGGGCATCGGAATGGGGAAGAAAGCTCATTTAAGGCACATTGAATGTTGCATGGTTGTTGGTGCCAGGTTGGATGGTCTGAGTACTTCAAAAACTGGTGATCTACAGGGATTTTCCCACACAAACATCCCTAGAGTTAACAGAGAATGAGCCAAAAAAGAGAAAATATTTTCTGGGAGAAAATTCCTTGTTCAAGTCAAAGGTCAAAAGAGAATAACCAGACTTCTTCGAGCTGACAGGATAACAAGAGTAACTCAAATAATCACTCATTACGATTAAGGAATGTGGAAGAGTATCTAATGCACAACTCGTTAAACCTTAAAGTAGTCGGGCTACAGCAACAGAAGACCACGCCAGGTGCTACTCCTGATAGCTAAGAATAGAAAACGACTAGAACTCATAGGATCAGAGTTTGGCGTAAAGAACATGAAGGCACACATCCATTCTGCCTTATATCAACAGCTCAGGCTGCTGGTGGTGTAATGTGGGGGATATTTTATTGGCATATATCCCACGGAGAGTTAAGGCAGCTCTGAATGCAAACGGGGTCCAAATGGTACTAACAAGGTGTTCCTCATAAAGGTTTGGTGAGTGTACATTAGCATTTATTTAATATTGACAAAATACTCTCAAAGTTTTAATTATTGTGTTGTACCAGTTGTACCAGTTTCTCTCATGTAAATATTTCAGATGGCGATATGTAAAGTAAAATGTTACTGAAAGAGGAAAGACACGATTTCACTCACTTCCACCCTGTTTGTTTTTCCGTTCTACATGCAGAGCTACATGAGACATAAAGATTGAAATCATATCCAAATGGGTGGGGGCTTTTTTTGTGTGTGTGCGTACTTGAAATTCAAAACTTCCCATTATGTGCGAAGCTCCTGCTGAGCTGAACAGAGCTGATGAGAAAAATCCAGGTCAGCTACATTGTCTTAGACCTGCTTTCATAGAAGATTTGTTGGAGGGATACAGAAGCTGTATAAATAATTAACTGTGCTCTGGTATTGTTTGGCCCAGAAGGAAGAAATAAACATAAGCTAAAAAAGGTCATGTAATGCAAAAATGTACAGCACAAAAAGTTAATCATCTTATTCACCTCTCCCTAATCTCCTGTAATTTTTCCAGAGGGCTTGATGGTAATGTTATGTTAAATCAACATGCCATCAGTTATGAGCAGTTCACCACATTATTTAACAGTTACATTAGAAAAAAATAAATAAAATCTAAATAAAAAGTACATTTTATGCTCAATTTTTCAGCTCATGTAAAAAAATAGATATAGAGTTAACAGAATATGACAAAATTAGGAAAAATCTGAGACTACAGAGCAGGTGGAACTGTGGAGAAGGTTTAGGGAAGTATAGATTCAGGATCTATGGAAGAGCAAAGCAAATGTATCTTGTTTGTTTTCTGCCAGATCTCTGTAACCCCATTTTTTTTTGCATGCATTGTGTAATTATGCATGTGTGTGACACTAAAATACATTGAGTCTGTGTCCTTACTGGAAATATTCTTTTTTTTGAGTGCATGTGCCCTTACTTTTGTGCACGTGAAGATATTTCCACACACACTTTCCCATCCCAGCCGCAGAAGGGGTCTCTGGCGAACACACAGTCATAACAGGAAGTGTACCTCTTGCAGGCTGACATCGGTACCTGCACGACTCCAGAGTGCGACCCAACATAGACACTCCTCTGTAAAACAGGAGCATATTTGGAAGATTTTTTCCTCATGTTAAATATTGTAATGCCCTTCAGTATAGACAGTGTATTTGTTCTTTAATCATCAGTTATTAATCGGTGGAGAAGGGAAGAGTTCCACAACCTTTTTGGGGTATGACAGGGATTTAGGCGCAAAGGTTGCCCATTTTCATTTAGATATAAATCCTTATTCTGTTAACGTACAGTTTTACTGTAGATATATTTAAACCTACCAGAGCTGAGGAGATGACCAGGCTCTCTATGGGCTGTGGTTCATCAAACAGCTGCAGCTCTTCTATGATATGCATTTCTCCATCGATGTCCACAGCTCTATGCAGCCAGCCGTCATCTGCAACAACAGAGAAAACCTTGTTGAGTTAAACTGAGATGTGAATATAACAAAATGCTGGCTGTATGAACAAGACTGATGTAGCCACTCAGTCTGAAACTCATGCTAGTGACAATTCTTTCTAAAGACTAGCAGGGGCAAAATCCACTGATAATAAAAAGATTGACCCTAGTTTTCACTTGATTTAATACCTCGGTAAACGCTATGCTGATTGCTTTATAGTCTCCATTTCTAGTTCCACCACTATTTCACCATGAGTTCCTCTCCTTTTACACAGATAGCAGCCAATGATGCAGAGGTATTCCTTGTAGCATGAGATGGTGCATTGTCTTGCATGAAGATGGTTGTGTTGCAGAAGGCACAGTTCTTCTCTTTCTACCATGGAAGAAAGCGGTCAGTCAGAAACTCCACATACTGGCTCAAAACATGACTCCACCACCTCCTTGCTGACGATGCAGCCTTGTTGGGATATGGTGGCCGTCCACCAACCATCCACCACTGCATCCATCAGTGAACAAGACTGTTTGAAAATTAGTCTTCATGAGTTCTGGGCCCACCACAGCCGTTTCTGCTTGTGAGCATTGGTTAGGGGTGGCCGAATAGAAGGTTTATGCACAACTGCAAATCTATGGAGGATCCTACACCTTGATGTTCGCCGGGCTCCACAGGCACCAGCAGCTTCAAATATGTGTTTGCTGCTTTGTAATGGCCTTTTAGCAGCTGCTCTCTTAATCTGATGTATTTGTCTGGCGGAAACCTTCATAATAATAATAATAATAATAATGGATTGCATTTATATAGCGCTTTTCCGGACCCCTCAAAGCGCTTTACAATACCACTATTCATTCACTTTCACATTCATACACTGGTGAAGGCAAGCTACAGTTGTAGCCACAGCTGCCCTGGGGCCTTTATCTTTATCTTTATTCCATCCATGGGTTTAATTGAAAAACAACTTATTTCATCTTTATGACACTTAAACACAATTTGCATAATAATTTGGAATGCGGTGTATTGTTATTTCATGGCACTGCTAAATGCAGATATGGTGTTTATTTGGTCATTTCATTGGATTTCTTGTATGAAACTCACCAGTTCCCAAAAACAGAACAGTGTAAATATTTCCATCCAGTGCCGGCTCTTTGTGCACTGCTATCTTGACATAGTTGACACTTCTTTTGAACATGAGGGGGCGCACACCTATTGGGTGCACCTGTTTGGCCATCAGCGGGTGCCTTCTGGCGAAGGTGAGCACATTGTCTGGGAGATCTCGAGACGAGTTGATGTTCTGGGACCTGTGCAGATCTGTTATACACTGAAGATACAGACAGAAAAAATGACTAAAAATACAGAACATAACAATCACTGATGATGGTGGAGAGAAGGTTAATGCTTTAAAACTTACAGAGCCGGGTCTTGGATCTGGGACTTTTCCTGTGTACTCCCTCCATTTTGAGTCTTGCACCTCCATGTACGGCCCTTCGAAAACCTTCTGCACATCTGAGAAGGCGTACTGGCAGATAGCAGACGCTTTGATATTCTTCCTGTAACACAATCCCCAACACCCCAAAGACATGTCCAGGGGACACACTCAGGATTAATGACTCAAAGTTGAAAAACGGCTGGATTGAATTTCAGAAGCATCACAGATCATCAGGCCTCACTGACAGGCAAAAGGTTAACTAGCTGACTCTTTATTCTATGAAAACTGTGGGTATTATGGTGGGTTTTTTCCTTTTCACATTGGCATGTGGGAGTGACGTCACTGACAGGTGTGTAATTTTACCCCTTTATCTCTTCCAGAGGGATGCGTTTTCAACACTAGCATACAGTGCAAAAATACCCACTCCTTGTGAGTCATAAATAAAACAACCTATTTGTGGTTTTGGTCCTGCAGCTGTGAGGAAAAAGAAGAAGAAAAAGACTTTGTCCAACAGTATGAGTGATTAGTTGATTAGTTGCATGGTAAACCTTAACCTTGAGCCCTAAAGGTGAGATTAGTAATGGATGGAAAATGTCTTTGTCACACTCTTTAGGCCATTGTGTAGTCATCAGAGTCTTCAAAAGCATCAAAGTGAGGAAAATAAGAGCGAACTGAGACCAGAATGTGTCTTGAAACTACCAGGAAGTACACCTCAGGGGATTAGTCATTCTTACACATGTGTGTCTGATGCATAGTGATGACTACTACTCATACATGTGTAATAACAAAGAAAGAAAGAAAGAAAGAAAGAAAGAAAGAAAGAAAGAAAGAAAGAAAGAAAGAAAGAAAGAAAGAAAGAAAGGCAATGTCTACACTAGCCCGGATAAATTTGAAAATGGCGTATACGTCTGAAAATGCTCCGCGTCCACACTATTGTTTTCATGCGTTTTCACAGAGTTGTGCGTCCACACACAAAACCCTTACGTTCCAGTACTGCGCATGCGTATCAACCAGCCTCATTTCTGTCTGTCGTTTATTTACTTTCCAGCTCTTCGACACGTCGCGTCAAAATTTTGAGGAAAAGCATCGCGAGTTTTTTAAATGGACTGACAATGAGGTGGAGTTGTTGCTGTGAGTAACACAAAAGTACAATGTTGCAAAAGCGAGTGAGACTTAAAGAATTTGAAGAAAAGCTATCTGGAGCAGGTACAAACTGATATTAATCTTTAATAGGGCAGTCAAAATTGAGAGCAAACAAAACAACTGCTGTGTAATGCCCTCCGCTATCTTAGTTTAATTGGTCACATGACTTAAATGTGTCACCGTTTTCAAAAAGGCTCCGGTTTCGCTGTTTACACTGCGACGCGGAAATGGCGTTTTCAAATCTATCCACTTTGGAAAGCGTTTTCAAAAAGCTCAGTTTTCTTTGACCAAAAATGTCTCAGTGTGGACGGAAGGCCAAAACGGAGAGAAAAAGATGCGTTTTCAACGTATTAGAGTGGACATGGCCAAAAGAAAGAAATTAAAAGCAACAAAAGACAAAACAGAACGTAAGAGAACAGAATGAACGCAACCAAAAAAGAAAAAAGTAAGAAAGCCAACAACTAAATAGGACACCTAGAAAACTGCAAACCACAAAAGATGGAAGGCTAGAGTAATCAAGACAGAGAGATAAAAACATGAAAGCAACAACCAAGAAACAAGAAACAAAGAAAGAAAGCTGGCAACCAATGAAGAAAGAAACTAGACATCAATCTTCTGTTTATCCTATTCAGGGTTGTCAGGCAGATGGAACCTATTCCAGCTATCATAGGGCGACCACTGCGCCAGCCCAAAAGCCACCAAAAGACAAAAAAGAAAGGAAGTTAGCAATAAAGAAAGAACGAAAGAAAGTGATCAAAAGTGGAAAAAAAAAGACAAAAGAAATGAAGGGCAGAATGAACTGCAGTCCTGCAGTGAATGAGAGGACACACACTGATATCCAATAAACTACAGCAGTGGGAAAATGGAAAGAAGCAAAGGAGAAATAGATAATAGATGTCTCATTGCAATGCTATCCTCACCATCAGAATCTAAACACCCCTGGGACAGTTTTATGCAGCATGACTCTGCATATCAGCATAAACACACACTCAGATCACATCACATTTTCCATTGGCAGTCGTCATCTTCACACACACACCCACGCACACACACATCAGCTCTCACCGCAGCTTGGCTTTCTGTTGATAAGAACTCACCTAGGATTTGAAAGAATGACTTTTTTCTCATTATCAGTTAATCTGCCGATTACTTCTACGATCAATCATCTAATCTTGACGGTGTCAGAATGTAGAGAAAAGATCCAGAGCACCAAAAGATATCTTGAAATGGCTGGATTTGTCTGACAGCCAGTGTAAAATCCAACAATATTTAGTATGCGACGACATAACACAGGGAAAAGCAGCAAATACCCCAAACAGAGAAGCACAAACCACAAGCAGTTTTACTTAATTTAATGACTTAATTGAGTCGTGTTAAAGGATTATTGGTTGATTAGTTAATCTCTGAATTACATGTTTGGGGAAGAAACATCGTTTTGTTCATCATCTGAATAAAATAGATCTCGTGGTCTCTCAAAAGAGGAATTAACATCACATTTACTTCCAGTTGGATATCACATTCTTGTTTCTCTGTTTTTTACGTCTTGATGCAACACAATGCAATAAAGAAATAATTTTCCCCTTTTGGAATAAAAGAACTTGGATGGTTTGCTCAGAGCTCTGACAACCTCATGCAAAATCTTTAGAATGAACTTAAACATCCCAAAGGTGCGAGTTTGACTTTATCCCACGACATGAGTCCTGGTCCTCACTAAATCTCTTGTGTCTGATTAGGAGATTGTGCCCTCGGCTAGGCTGCATTACCTCTTATAGTAACAGGATAACGGTCATTATTGAGTGTAGTGTCCACACAGTTTTGGCCATCCAAGCACAGGCGGACACACTGGCACAGTCCCAAGTTTTATACACTCACATCTGTTCACTTTCTGCTTCCAAATAGATTTTTTTTTTTCAGAGCTGAATGTTTAAATGAGTGTTTAAATTGTAAATTAGTGTGATACTCAGAGGCTGGCAGGTTATTCATTAAAACCTTTTTTAAATGTAAAACCTAAGTAGCTCAGAAACAACAAAATAAACAGAAAACAAAAAAGTTTGTATAATTAAGCCATCTGAAAAAAGGAAAACCACTGAGCAAACAGTGTTTGACTGCAGATATATTCTGTTTTCACATGCTGCACATTCCACTTTAAAACTACTTGACTGAGTTCAGAGAGGAGAAATGCAGATAAGCATTCAGATTTATGGGATCCCCTCCTACACACACTGCACTATATTCCATTACATTTAACCTTATTTTTAAAGCTTCAGCTCACTGGACTCAAGCTCCTGAAATGGTCCTAAACAAAGGATGTTTAAATCTGACCATCTTATCCCACTGAGTGATTATTAAAAGTTGTAACTATGTGCATTATTGACCAGCTCAATTACAGTACCTCATTAAGCTAATACATGTCAGTGACAGCCCCGCACACAAAAAAAAAACAGGCTGGGGAAACTATTTCTTGTTCAAGACTTTTGCTTGGTTTAAAAATACTGGAAAATTAAGTAAGTTCCTTTTCTCAACCATTGATTAGATATAATGACACAGTCACACCAAATATTAGAAAAGTTAAATATTCTGGCTATTGCCAGGTGTATACAAGATCTGACAGAAAACTAAAGACAGTGACAGATAATCTTTTTTTTTAGTT
This sequence comes from Aulonocara sp. 'chitande type north' Nkhata Bay, assembly GCF_057382095.1. Classification (NCBI taxonomy): domain Eukaryota; kingdom Metazoa; phylum Chordata; class Actinopteri; order Cichliformes; family Cichlidae; genus Aulonocara; species Aulonocara sp. 'chitande type north' Nkhata Bay. Next base: position 20,989,977 of record NC_141351.1, on the reverse strand, counting down.
TACAGTAATGTTGGGACCATAATGCACCAATTAAATACCATGTTGCATATAATATGGATTGGAATTGGGCAGCTGAGACTGTAGACTTCTCACAAAACAGTCTACTGAGGCCACACTAACAGCAAAGACTGGACATTTTCTCATAGACTTCTTAGAGAAGCTGCGCCCTTGGTAACCATTAAAAAGTTTGCAGATTCATTTTTCACTCTTCGTCACTTCACTTCTCAGACATCCATCTATGGTTCAAAGCCATAAAATTGTTTGCTGCCCATATGCAATGGGTGCTGAGGGCTTTGAGTTTGGCTCTCAGTAGTTATTTTCAGGAAGTTGATGCTTCTTGCTATACCAAGAAATATTCTGAAAATTGTTCTCAAAGTTTGGATCTTTGCATGAATTCTACAAATGTTCTCAGATGTTTGGGTTTGTAAGTTGATATTTGATAATAACTTGAAGTTTTAATTTATAGATTACAAAAAATGTTTTGTTTTTTATAGAAACAAGCATACATACATGAATTAATGATCTTAATCACTAGTTTCTAGTTTGATCTAATACATCACAATATTCTTTCATGCAAAAAAAACCCAAACTACATGTTTGTAGAGCATAAATGAGTCAAAATCAGCTCTTACCATTCCAGACCAAAGATACCATAAAAAATGCTGCTGCGAGCGTCTCGCTCCTGCAGGACGAACACGTCACGCAGGATATTGAGGTGCAGCTCATACTCTGGGACTGAGCACACCATTCTAGCCTTGAGGAACGAGGTCCACTTCCTCTGCAAAGTCCTCTGGCCTCCCCAGTCAGTCTGCAGAGAGAGGAGACAGAGGTGGAATTAATTGATGTAAAGATAAACAACACAATGATTTTAATGATGCGGGTGATGCACAAACAGTGCATTTATATAAGAAAAGATTAGATCCAATTGAGATTATGCAGATATAATGAATATATAGGGAGGAGCTGAATGTTGGTATTCAAACTCAGTGTCCCTAGTGTAGCACATTTCTCTGATTGCATTTCAGAAGCAGTGGGAGGTAAGGCTGTAAGACATTTTTCTCCCTAAAAGAGTAATTTGGCACACCTCATTTAGATAAGATGAAAAAAGAGATGGATTCGATTTTTTCTTTGTTTGTCTGTATTAGAGGTTCTCATCTTTCTTTATTTGTGGCTTTAGGGGACATCTGTTGTTCATCAAAAGCCTCTGCCTGCATTGGCCTCCCACACAAGAAAGCCAAAGTAAATCAACATAAGATATACACTTAAAACCTTAGGAGCAGTTCTGTCAATAATACCAATTCAATTTATGGCACAAGACGAATGAAAGAAGAGACGAAAAGGAGTGCAGACAGATGAATCCAATCTTTAAATTTCATTCATTTGACAGAAGGAAATCTGTAGAGACTTGAAAGCAACAAATAAGCATTTCTTACAGAGATGATAGCAGGTTATTACTGTGGGAAGAGCTAAAGGGATGCAATGGCAGATTACAGTCTCTGTCAATCAACGCACAGTCAGGGTCACTGGGCTGTCATGAGGTAAATTTAAGGCAGTAATAGTGAAGAATCCAAGCATACCAGAGGGGGAATTAACCCTAGATGAGCCTGTGCTGCAGTGTATTCTCAAAATACAACTGAGAAAAACAACAACAACAACTTAAAACTACAGCACCATTCTCTTTACTGGAGATGTATAGCAAGAAAAATGTTAAATAATGTCAAACTGGCACCTATTTCTGCTTTTTGCAATGGTCTTGTTTTCCTGTCATCATGTCTCTTCTTTGTTAAAGTAGGCATGACTGGCGAGGAAGTAGAAGCTGTCTGGCTGGGAAGTGAGAAGCAGAAGAGGACAACCGGCTAGGCAACTCAAAAATGGCAAGTCGTCAGTGGTTTCAGGCCAGGGGCTACTGCCAGAGCCGTCACTATCTGTGGATCTGCCATCAACCAGCGTGGTGCCTGGCCGCCATGGGGGCTGAGCTGGGGACCACTCGACATCTGCATGTGCTGCCGTGGCCTAGTTCAGACTGAGTTATTACACTCGACTGCTCTGACAACTCCACAGTGCTGGTGAAGGGAGAGGAAGAGCCCAGACCTTATTTCCAGAAATGACTACTTTCGAATGCTGTGAGAATGAAGACAAGACACAGTGAGTGTGTATATGGGTTTGAAAAGTAAGAGAGCAAGAAATGCTCAAAAATGAGCTCCCTGCATTTGTTTAATGAGCTTTTGGGACAAAAGCTTGCAGCAACACAGGGGTATTGGGGTATTTTACAACTTTATTATTCAATGCCAGTGGAAACAGGACAAAAAGAGAGAGAAATATCCTCAACAGAGGTCCTTGAGAATCATTTTAATGGAAATAAAATGATGTGTTTTTTCAGCAAAGCAGCAGAGACACTTAGGGAAAAGACCAACAGCAGACAGCGATGTGAAAATCAATACTGGGTGTTTAAACCTTTAGCAACCTGTTTTTCATACTAAAAGATCCAAAACATGAGGCTTTTTTTCAATGAACTCTTACAGTGAAAATAGTGTCCAGACTATCTGTGTACTGTATACATAATTGAAAAGCAACAAACTCATGCTGCTGCTGTTTGTATTGTATGAATAAAATTACATGGACACCGGTAATCATTCACTCACCCCCCATCCACCCATTTATCTCTATTTTTTCAACCATTCATCTAACTTAGTAGTCAAAGGGGGCTGGAACTTTTCCCAGCTTTCATGGTGTGAGAAACAGCATACATCCCGGACGCTGTGATGCCAGTCCATCACAGGGCCAACACACAGAGAGCCAGATCATTTATTACTCTCTATTAAGGGAATTTAATGTGGACTATGAGCCTATATGAAAATGAATTAAAAAATTGGCACTTTTAAGCACTATTAGTCATTTTCTCTACACCATTAACTGTGCCATTGCTGTCACACAATTAAAACTTGACACATCAATGTCAAATAAATGCCATTTACCCTAAATGCATGTATGTTCCATCCCTGTTACTTATTCCCTAATCACTCTTCTGAGTCCAGTCTGCTAGGCACTCACCCCCCTTTGCAACTTGCCTGGGAACCATGAAGGAAGTTCAACACAGCCATGCTTACTTTGTATTAGCAGGCTTGACAAATCCTAAAACCCCAGTCAGGGATAAGGGGTGTGACAATGGCAGTTATCAACATTCTGTGTTAAGCTGGGCTTTCTGCCTGGCTCTGTGCACGCTCACATAAAAAGGAGCGTTTCACACATCATATTGACTCTTCAGCACAACATGATCCCCATGAGTGACACCTACACCAATCAGACACGTTATCAGATGAAAGCGTTGATAATAAAATGGTGATAAATGTTTATAAAGAACACAAAGGAGCATAAAAGATGTAACAGTAAAATGCAATACTGATGGAAATAAGACAAAAGAATAATGCTGCTATTCCAGCAGTGCAAAACAGACTTAACAGCAGAGTAGAGTCAAGTACGACAGTTTTTACTTAACTCATGATGTCAGTAATATATTGCTTAAAAACTTGGACATACATGACACATTCATGTTTTTGTTTGTTTTCTGTGTCCTGTTCTTTTTGTATATGTGTGTTTTTTGCTGCTGATACAACCAAATTTCCCCTTGTGGGACAATTAAAGGATTATTCTATTCTATTCTATTCTATTCACCCAGCTGAGAATCTATAGTAGGTTTAACAAATGTAATTTAAAAATTCACGGAAAACCTATTTTAAGCTGAAACTGACCATAGCCTCCTCCCAACCAGGTTATGCGTTCAGCACATGTTACCATGGTGATTTAACCACATAAAAAGACAGCCAATTTTGTGACATAAAAAATTCTGACTTTATGCTCAACATAGCTTGCTCTGTAGTACACTCAAATAATCTTGATTATCAAGCGTTCCAGAGTTCCTTATAGTTGTACTGTGCTCTATTGTGTGTTTCACTGGCTGCTTATTTCCTCTTTTGATTAAAAATTTGGATTCCCCTTAGAGCCATTACTTTGGCTTTTGTCTTCTCTTTGAAGCCACATTGCATTCATGTCAGTGTCCACAATAACATCTTCCCAAGATAAGCTTCGAAACATTATTATAAAACTAACAGCAGCACAAGGTCAAAAAGACGTGTGGCACAGCTGCACCATAAATTCTTTTGTTATGCACAAACAAAACAATAAACTACTGCTGTATTTTATAATATCATCTTTCAGCGATTATTTACTGTATATTTTCCAGCATATTCCTCTATAAACCTGTGCATCCTCAAGTACAGCTCTTCTGGCAAACCACTTCTTTCCTTCTGTCCTCTCTCCTCCTGTTGCATTTTAGGAATTGAAACTAAGATGACGTAGGACAGAGGAGACAAGGAAGCACAACTTAGAGAAAAAAAAGCTAAAGAGAAATAATAATGAAAGTATGAACATTAGTAAATGATATATTAAAAAAAGGAAACAAAACTCTACAAGTACATAACAGAAAATTCACACCATGTCAAAATCTTTGAAAAATTTCCTGCTCAGTAGGTTTTCCTGTTAGTGTTCTCTCATTCATTCACTTAAATCCTTTTCACAGGATCACAAAAAATGAAACACAACTGCTTCATTTCACCAGCTGAGTCATTGACTTACTCTTTTGATGCCTACAAAAGCACACCGTGATGGTAATTATACCCCCATGAATGGCTAAAATAAATGACAAGCGGGAGGAAAAGGAGCAAGAGTAACCTCTAGGAATGGTTGCTGGGCATGCTGTCTAGACTGGGAATGCTGACAGCAAGTGAAATGAGGTGAGATGGGAAGTAGAGGAAGAAGAGCAGGAGAAGGCGGAGTTGAAGATGGGGATATGGCAATAAAGTAAGGGGGAGGGTTTGCCATTGGAGGTGGAGGTTTGTGGACTTGTACTTTGCCTGGCAACAGTGGCACAGAGAGAGAACCTCTGTCAGTGAAGAAACTGTGATTAGAGACGACCAACTGCTGGCTGATTTAGCATTGATATTACAGCGAGAGGAGCGTGGCAGCTCATTGAGAAACAAGAATGTCCTCTGAAATCCATTTACATTCATTCTGTGCAACTGACAAAAACCATTCAATAATCCCACCATTTTTCACTTTGAATGATTGGTAACTTTTACCCTCTCTTGTTTCAACCCTTTCTTTCTGTGACCTTGCAGGCACTTGTAAAGCCGTTTCAAACCCAGTGAAAGCATTAATGCGATTATAGATAGCAGTGTTTGGGTTAACTGGTCTTTCTGACCTTGCACACTCTGGCGACCCTGGACACCTTGGTCTGGCTCGGGTAGGCAATCTGCTCCTGGCTTCTCTCAGTGAAGAAGAAGTAAATCTTGTCATCATCACCGATAGAGCTGTTGATGCTCTCCTTCAGCAGCACAGATCCCACGAAATTTGCCTCTGTGCACACAAACACAAACACATCACACGCACACATCCACATGTCCAAAAAGAAACCTATTAGCAGCCTAGAAAGTGTCTCCTTGGAAACTAAAGATGGAGCCTTTAAGTATGATTGAACCACCACAACCAAGTCAGTTAGAGCTGCAATGCGGTGCAATTTTTTTCCTTGTGATTTTTATTCTACAAGTGAATCTGTTGTTTTTTTATGACAAAAAAACATCTGATGTAATAAAAATGTGCAACATAGCAATGAGGTTTGGTCTATTAATATTCTACTGAAAGAGGAACTGCAACCCCACTACCCAAAACACAGGAATGCTGTATGAAATGCAGATAATAAATAAACAATTCGCAATTTAATTGCTTGTAAGGTGTCCTTGAGTGTCTTGAAAGCAACTATAAATAAAATGTTTTATTGTTGTTATTGTTTATTTTATTTTTGAACACTAAAAGGAAGAAAAGTTATGCAATACTAAAAAAACAAAATTAAAGCCACAACTGCGATTATACAACTAATTACATTCATTGCTAACTTGATGGGAGTTTTTTTAAAGCAGGAAAAGAGGCTGACTCATTCAGAATAGAAATGAGGAAGAAGTTTCGACTGTAATGTATGCGGCAAATAGTTTGATAGCTTAAAAATGATGTTTCTCAATATGAAACTGCAATGAATATTGGAATCAGTAAACTATAAAATATCAATAAAAGACTCAAAAAATAAAGTGAAATGTCTGAATATAGCTGAATATGCGGAAAACCATATCAGTCAGAAAAGTCTGTTGGACTCTGGGACAACAACATGAACATAAACTGCCACTGCATGCACAAATGCAAGTTCAAACTCTACTATGCAAAGAAAAAAATATATCTACAAAAAAATATCAGATCTTGTTTGGGTGTGAGGTAGTTTAAAATGGATTGAAGTGCTGTTACAAGAAGATGAGATACAATACTGCTGTATGCTAGTTATGTCACATTATCATCACATCTATTCGTCTATTCTGTCCATCCAGAGAAAAAAAATTCTACACAAGAAGCAATACAATTACAATTGGTATATTGCCTTTCTACTACTTTTAGTTAAATCCAATTTAAAACCCAATTGAAATATTTGGAAAAAGGACACCATCCTTTTTGAACTAGCGTCTTACAGCAGCTATTATGTACATACATATGAATGATTATATTTACCCAGAAGCCACCGGGTGGGCGCCTCCTCTGTCCTGAGTGTGGGGAATGGAAAGTTTCTGCGAATATCTGGAGAGCTGCGAAACTCGTACTGAGAGGCTGTGAACATCTCACCATCTAATTAAAAGATTAAAAGCATGAATTGGTGGCAAATGGATTAAAAAAGAAAGATATTGAGATATCAAAGTTTAATCACATGTAAATGAAAGCATTCAGTGGACTGCAGAGGAAGTGGAAACAGTATGACCTATGACTTGTGTATTTGTAACGATAATTAGACAAAATTTAGTATGCTTAAACTGTCTAATAAAGACAGTGTTTGATTATCTATGCTACATCTAAAAGTGTGATCTAATCCAAAAATCAGGGTGCACTTTTGCACAGTTAACGCTTGCTGTAATCCTTAAAAATGTTCATGATGGTTGTCAAGCAATTATACATGAGGGAGCATTCACATTTCCAGCAAAACTAATTAAAGACTTAAGCTGTTTGAGTTGGTAAAAATCACGTAATTGTGACCTTGCTTGCATTTGAAACAAATCCCACAAGTTCCCCTTGCCCTTCTGGGTCCACTGTGATTTGATGAGTCTTCACAGACCCTTAGTATGATGACGTTAGAAGTTTTAAAAACACTGCTGGGCCTAATTATAACCTCACAGTAGCACAGTTCTAACAAAGTATTTGAAAATGGATTTGAGTTTCATTCAAAACTATGACATCAGCATGATAAACAATATAAAATATTTTCCATAACTTTTCTTATGGATTTTAAAGTGCAGAATCAGGTGACAGACTGTGAAAGAGGACCTAAATGCAGGATACAGGAAATTACTGTGAAAGTCCAGATTCCAAAGCTTTAATCCAAAAAGTCAAGGTCATTTGCTGATGTGTTGATGAGACAGCAAAGCAAATCATTCTGGCAAAGGGCAAGCAAAATGTCAAATCCGAAACTACTTCAAAAAGTCATAAATGGAAATGAATACGAGGACAGCAACAGGATTATGAGGCAAAAAATCACGAAAAAGACTGGAGGCACAGAGAACTGCTGGAAGGAAACTGCATTCATTCTTAGATTTTAGAGTTCTACTAAGTATTCAAGTTATATAAAAAATTATGTAATATGCTGTGTATATGCATATCAGCAACATGCTGTTACAGAGGTTTGCATTGTCCCCTCACAGCAAAATGGTTCTGGGCTTGAACATCCGTTCTCCCTCCAGCTGGTGATTTTTTTTTCTGTGTCCAAACACTTCCAAGTTAAGTTGAGGTGATTCTCAGGTGTCCACAAGTGCAGATGGAGACAGATAAACCAATGTATAACCCAATTTAGTGTGGAGCCAGGACACCAATGGATGGGTGAGGATGGGAAATCAATATTTCATTGATTTAATTGTAAATTCCACAGATGAGCAGCAGATTAAAACTCAGAACATCCTTCCAAACATGTGCTAACCTCCGCACCACTATGCCACCATAATGTGTGAGAACAGTAAACCTTTACTGCCCAGAGCCCTTTACAAATAAGATCCCCAAGGACAAACATAATGCAGGATGGTTTGTAGAATAAAATAAATTGCATTTGGACTTACCTATGATGAGGCCAGTGAATCCCTTTGCTGGGTCATACGGACACCTGTCTCTGCCTTCCTCAAAACCTGAGGAGAAGCTGAAACGCTCTGCATCCTTGTAAAAAAAAAAAAAGATTGAGAACACATAATAAGTTGTTTCATTTCAATTCTTGTCACAATTTTACTTGACATAAAAAACCCAGGATCTCTTACGATATAAGCACAGAGCGGTCTGAAGGCGTTCGTTCCACAGACGTACAGGTGAGTCTCATTGTATCGCTGCAGAAAGCGGATGTGGTTGTAACACTCTGTCTGCAGAGAACACAGTAAAATGAAGTGATTTGTTTTTTGTTGTGTATCTGCTTGTTTTTCTCAGCGGCAATACATAATAATCAGTCAATAAATTTGTTTCCCGGGTGTTAAAAACAATAAAACATAAAAGAATAACCTTTCAAAGATAGGGAGGAAAAGCTTTAGAGAGCAGAGAAGGAAGCATGCAAAATAAATCAAATACAATACAGATGACATTAATGCTATTACACAGCACAGGCAGTTCAAAAGGAAGTTACATAAACTCTCATTACATTATTGATAACAAAGAAAAAGCCATAAAGGAGGCAAACTGACAAAACTGGAAAAAAAGAAAGGCAAATATGCACTAGCTAAGCATGATGACAAGTCTGGTTGGTTTTTTAACAAATTTTAAACAGTGCTTGCAAGGAAGTGGTAAGAGTCACTCAGTAATATATTTAATGGTAATAGGTTCCATAAACAGGAAGCTCTTATTTTGAAGGTTTATGGGGATATGTTTTCTTTCATTAGATACAGATGATCTCTGTCACTGGTCATCATGAGAATCTATTGCCAACTTTTTTTTTGAAATGTGACTGTTTTAAATGGAGTAGGTGCTAATCTGTCTATATTCAATAAAATTCACCAGCTAAGGCAGCCCAAACTGGAAAGCACACAGGTTCACCTTGCTAGTACCAGTTTGGATCCCATTTCCCCCCCAGAACTATCTTAATCCTTTGTGGCACAGATTCAACAAAGTTCTGGACACATTTCTGTGAGATTTTGGTCCATACTGACGAGATAGCATCACACAGCCACTGCAGATTTTTTGCTGCACATCCATGATGTGAATCTCCAGTTCCACCACATCCCAAATGTGCTCTATTGGATTGAGACTGTTACGGCCAGTTTGAGCACACTGAACTCATCGTCCTGTTCAAGGAACCAGTATGAGATAATTAGAGCTTTGTCACATGCCATTTCATGGCTGGATGCAACCATCAGAAGGTGGATATCATGTGGTCATACAGGGATGGACATGGTCAGCAACAATAGTCAGATACGCTCTGGCATTTAAACAATGGCTGATGAGTCACGATTTCTGCTGCGACATTCAAACGTAGCTCTTCAGACCAGGTAACATTCTTCCAATCTTCTATTCTGAATTCTAGCCTCAGTTTCCTGTTCTTAGTTGACAGGAATGGGACCCGCTGTGGTCTTCTGATCCTCTCCTGCATACCTTGTTTGTAACAAGCTGTTATTCTTTGAGATGGTTTTGCCAAAAAAAGAAAATCCCAGTCAATCAGAAGTTTCAGACCTTTCTAGTGACATCTTGTTTTTTGTTTGCTCTACAACAAATAAAAGATGGAGAAAACCTCTACTTAATGTATATGGTCTAATTTATAAAAATAATGAATGAATGAGTGCCATTTATTTTAAATCCTCAACCTCCAGTTTAGTGTCTCAGGGTTTCAGGGAAACGAAATTACAAAACAACTGGAAGTATTGAATGTTTCGTTGCTGTCACAAGCATCACAAAATGGAGCAGTTGCACTTGTGCTCTCCAATATTAACCTAATAAATAAAGATGGGAGATTTTTCCGAGAAGAAAACAAAGCTGCAGCCTTTTACCTGATTGTCTCTGCCTTTGTTTAGGCACTGCTTCTTCTGTTCAGGGGAAGCATCCCAATCAATCTGCAAACAATGGGAGGGTAATAAGGATGACTCCGTAAGCTAAATAAATAAAGAGAGGCAAACAGATAAATAAAAAGCCCTATAGATAGAAAAGAAAGTAACAGATAGAGAGAAGAAAGTATGTGTGTGTATGTGTGTGATAAACAGGGGGAGGAAAAGAGAAGGACAGCAGACTTAATTTTCTGGCTGCGTCACTAAGTTCTGACTCACTTCAGTAACCCTTGAATAAATGCCTGGTGCATTTAATCCGATAGCCATAAAATTGGTGGAACACAATGGGATTTGCTCAATATCAAAAAGGCTATTATTAGTTTCTCCTCCTTCGAATGGGAGAAAAACTCGTGAAATGGGCTTTTCTGTCTTAACATCAGCAATTATGTGTTTCTCAGCAACTTGGCACTCACTGTGAGGTTTGCAGGTGTGGAGATGCTGGATGTGTTGAGAGCGTAGAGTGCTCCTCTGCCTCCCACATACAGCAGCCTGGCCTCCTCCTCCAACAGCAGGGTGCTGTAGTTTCGGGAAGAGCCGATGAAACGGGTGCTGCCCAGCAGACCTGCAAATATATGACACGAGACATGTGAAGGTTTCTTTGTGTAAAGACCGAGACTAACATGTCTTATTGTGTCAGGGAAGCAATATATCTGGGTGTAACTGACAATGATGCATATCGTCAGAATTTTTTGATTAGCAAAAAACGACAGATTTGTTCTGGTTATTTAAACTATAAATAGAGTCTCCTTTGAATTTCCAAATTACATCACTATCTTGTAAGCTAGAGCAGTTTTATACGTTGACCAATTGGCAAACTCCAAGGCTAAAAAAAAAGAGCAAGTGCCAACACTTGCAGTTCCTCTAATGGCCACATGAGGCTGGTTCCAACTGTATAGGGTGTTGATTTTTTATTTATTTTTCTATATCTCACCTGTTTCAACTTTTTTAAGGCTGACATTTAGTGGTGTGACTATTTTGATTGACAAGTGTGCTCACATAGAAAGCTGTAGCCGGCTGCCTGCAAGGCATCGCCTCCACTAATTCCACTTGCCAAACTGGACCTCTCAAACATGTATACACAGTGGTGGATTTTAAAGGAATTCTCTGACTAAATGAATGGCTCTCTGTGTGGTACAGCCTGTACAAGACGTCTGTGAACCAGCTGTAGTGATTAAAATTGTTATTATATTCCTATGCAAGCATTGTGTTATTAGCTGATAGCTAATATGTGCTCCTTTAGCTCTTCTGAGCCATTTGATTTGGCGTTTCAACACTCTGCCTACATATAGTTAGCTTCACCCAGACTTTTGTTTTAAAGGTTTTCTGCCAGAAAGACTTTGTAAAACATTGTTAACATAGTTGAAGTTTTATTTTTAACCCAAACCTAACCTTTTAATAAAGATTAGTATGTGGTTTGTTGCCTAAACCTAGCCAAACTGTGACGGTTACATGGTACGGTTGTATCAGGAACTGGCATAAAATCATTTCCAAATGAAACATGCGGATTATCAAGAATAAGATTTCCACACCCAATCAGTCAGGTTCTGGGTTAACAAAGACCACCTCTGGTGCTTTTGTCCAACAGGGTTCCAATGGAAACAAAAGGTTAATGCAGGAGTGTGAAGGTGAGAGTACGGACTTTAAATGTACAGAATATGATTGGTAAAAGGAGAGAGCTAGCTGATGTGATAGAGAGAAGGAAGGTAGATATATTTTGAGACCAGATGGCAGGGAAGTGATGCCAGGAGTATTGGAGGTGGATTTAAAATGTTCTACCATGGTGTAGATAGGAGGAGAAATGGAGTAGGAATAATCTTCAAGGAAGAGTATGCAAACAGTGTTGTGAAATTGAAGAGAGTATCAGAATTGTGAGTTTAAATCAAACAGACAGAAATCAAAGGGGTAATATTGAGTGTTATCAGTGCGTGTGCTCCATAAGTTGGATGATGTTGGATTTACTAGACAAGGAATGATTAATATGGAGCTGCCAGGCAGCAGCAGAAGAGGAAGATCACAAAAAAAATCATGAATGTAGTGAAGGATGGCATGCAAAAGGTTGGTGGGATAGAGGTGGATTGCTAGGGTGGGATGGAGGCACATGATCCATTGTGGCAACCCCTAAAATGACCAGCTGTAAGAAGAAAAATTGGCTTTAAAAAAACCACAAGATCACAGCTTCATATCTCTGCTTACAAAGCACAAGAATAGCTTGACTTTACACTCACTGGGAAATGAATGGAGTCTACACACCCCAAATGAACATGCTCAGTGTGTGTGACTGAGCGTGTGAGGGTGAGACCCAACTACAGATCTGGGAGATGGGGAGGGAGTCGCTGGAGTGATTGCTAAGAGGACTATAGAGACAGAACGTAGGGATGGGGGCACAGTGGAGGCAAAATTTTAGGGCATTCAGCAGGAATCGTGCCCCAGTACTGCCAAATCGCATCAGCGGTAATGCCATAGCATCAACATCATCCCTGCTGTGTGTGTGTGAACAAGTGTGATGTGTGAGAGATTTTTATAGTAAGTGGGCTAAATTACTGTCACTGAAGTCCATGAAAAGTACATGTTAACAAGGTAAACATGGCGGATGGCTTTTTGGCTTTTGATCTTCTGCCACTGGAGCAGACAGAGAGGTTGAAAAATAATTGGCCTGGTGCACTAAACTAAATATTTGAACACACCCCAATGTAGCACCTCAGAAATTAGGGCAGGTTGCGTCGCTGCTATGAGACAGCGAAAAGGAGGACATTGTTTTTTTTTCTTCCTGTGGGCATGAAAGATCTCCTTCAGTGCAGAAGTAGGTTTACAGAGCTTTGGTTTGCTCTAAAAGTGAGTGATAAATGTCTGATTAAGAAAATCTGACATTAAGAAGAATAAAAACCCTGCATGCGGAAAGAACAGCTGTCTTCAGAGAACAACAGAAGAGATGAAGGTATCAAGAGTGTTGCACTGAGGAATATGAGTCTGCACAGTGCAGATGGGCACATTAATCTCCACACATCCTCTCTGCCTCCCTCTCCTTCATCTCGCTCTGTTGTGAAATAACAGCAGCATGTCTCAGCTCCCGGTAAAAAGATAAGCTATATTAGTCCTCAACCAATCAATTAAGCACAATGTGAGGACCTGCACGCTTGTTGCGGTTAATTCATTCTGATGTTCATAGTTCCTTTAAAGAAATGGAAATGGTTCATTGCTGCTGAGGGAGGCCATGGGATCACAGAGTAACTGCGAAAAGTATATAGATGATTAGCAGGCAATGGAAGCTTAAGTATTATATTATCTTATATACCACGGTTCATAAATGTTATATATTCAAGTAGTTCAGGGTCAGTATCAGTTCATAGTCACTTCAACATCAAATTAGGTTAATATGATGCAATTATACGTCATAAAATGCCTGACTGTGATAAATTGTCAAATCATGTCATTTAAATCAACAAGAATTGATTCAATATGAGCGTATAACTAAAAAGGATATAAATTGCATCATTATTTTCAGAGGCTGAATGATAATCCCTTTAACGTTATAGCTTTGAACACAAAACACAGTGCCGGCATTTAACATTTTACAGATTTCCATGATAAAATGTCCAACTTAAAATGTAGGAAAAACAAACCTGTTTACAGCCTGTTACAAATAAAGTATTTTTTTTAGTAGTACTGTAGTAGTAATCTCTCTATTCATGACAACTCTGCAGGATTTGCAGCTCAAGAACCCAAATGTAAACTCAGAGTAACTATCATCAGAGTAAAGAAAAACCAGTTTTCAAAGAGGTATACTACAAACTAAGTTCAACATAGCCAGCTTTTTTGCATTAGCTGGCTTGACAAAGCCCTAAAACCCCATTTGAGATGACTGGTATCACTGTTGCCTCACAACAAGAAGTGCTGAGTTCAATTTCACCATCAGCCCAGGGTCTTTCTCTGTGGAGTTTGAATGTTCTCCCCATGTTTGCATGGCTTCTCTCTGGGTACTCCGGCTTCCTCCCACAGTCCAAAGATGTGCAGTTAGTGAGGTTAGGTTAACTGGTAACTCTAAATTGCCCATAGGTGTGAATGTGAGTGTGAATGGTTGCCTGTCTCTATGTCTTAGCCCTGCGACAGACTGGCGACCGGTCCAGGGTGTACCCTGCCTCTCACCCTAAGACAACTGGGATAGGCTCCAGCTCCCCTGTGACCAAATGGAGCTATAATCCATCAAGCAGGGCCTTCTGCTAAAGACTCAGTGAGCTCTCAATGCTACTGTTTATTTCTTAGATGAGGGCGGCTGCAGATTAAGGCTCTGAAATTTAGTTCTGCAAGTCTCCTTTATTAATATCTGACTGTATCCAACTTAAAGATTAGACTTTAAATTGGATACACTTAAACATTAAATGTTACTGTCCAGTAAAAGAGACTTGGAAATCGATTTATTTTGTCAGCAGATCAAAGTGAAATTAATTTTATTGATTAAACAGGTGTTTGTCTTGGTGTGTGCTCTGTGTTTAAGCAGCTGCAGTTCCAGCAGTGTAAAAGTGACTTAGCAGCAGATGAGGTTTATTAACATTTCTGCGTCACTAGATTAATACAGTCCCATTTCCATGACAGTGCAATCCACAGTTTGTTCTTCATTCAGTGGTTTTAGTTAGGTACAGCTTAAAACTTGCAAAACATATTTGCCCAGAAGACAACGTGAAAACAATTAAGTCAAACCAAACACAAGACAGAAGATGGAAACGGTTCACTGCTGCTGAGGAAGGCCATAGGACAAGAAAGAAGACAACCAGCTATCAAAATAAAACAGGAAATCACAGAGTAACAATCTGTTGTATAAAGTAGAGTAGAGAAACGATTTATATGAATCAGTCCATTTACACATGGGGAAAAAATCACTAAAGAAAATGCACGACTCTAAAAGTGAATTACACATGCATTTTGCTAGCCAAGCAGGTTAGCCAACATAAGACAATCCACAGAAATGTTCCTGTATTTGTCAATGGAAAATCTACCTATGTAAGCAGTTTTTAAGATGTTAATAAACATATCAGTGAGATCCTACAGGTACAAACACTCTGAGACAAAAATGGCAAGTTTTTGTTGACGGGTAGGTTCAACTTTGTCAAGAACTCAAGAACTGTCAGAGCAGTTAAAAAAAACTGTCCCAGCTGAAACTGAAGTCCATGTTTATGTCATGCATAAACATGGACTCCAGTACATATACTCTCCCAGGCTGTGACTCATCTCCACTGTATCACACTACAGTATTAGTAATGCTTTTACTTCCCTAATTTACAATAACCATGATGATAATGAGGATGACAGCGAGTTTTCCAGCGTGTTTGATCTTGCATAATACAACATGATGAAAACTGGTTTGAGTTTCCCAACCATCACATGGAAGGCAATTTCTTCCCCACACAACTGTCTGCTTGCCTAACCATCACATGGACACACTGGGCGATGACAGCAGCTCTGCAGGAACCTATCGACTTCCTGGAAAACCAGAGACTGAGTCAGACAGCATCTTCTCTTTCTGCACAACCTTCCTTCTTATCAGCCTTTTTCTTCTTTTTTTTTTAACTGACAGTCAGACAACCACAGGGATGCTCTTACTGGTCAATAATTAGGTTTTTATCATACCAGCTCCGTTATGGCTGTCAGGCTGATTATACGCATGGAGGCTGAGAAGATTGATGATGCACACACAGCTCCTGGTAGAGGAAATCCTTTAAAAAAAGTTTTAAAGCATTCATTCTTCCTTTTTTTTAAAGTTATGTTTAAAAAAAGACCAAATTTACTTTTAAAATATTTATTTTAAGCATAAATTTATAAATTAAAAAACTGTAATCCTCTGTAGCCACTGCTCTTCCAGTAATAGTGAATATTTCTAATTTTCTGTGAGGTAGTAGAAGACTGTTTTTAATGTCTATGTTAAGACACTGACAAGGAGTGTTGGAGTATGTTGGAGTGTAAGAAAGTTTTATAGAGTTCATGGTCTTGTTTAGACTTTGAGCATCTCTCTTAAAAGTGCATCCACACTGGAAGCAACATGGTGAGACCATAGAAAGTGCAACTTAAAGCGACTACAGTCAAATAACTACAAGCAGCAAAAGTGGGCCCGAGCATTTCTCAGCTTCCAGGTGAACGGCTGAAACAGCTAGCACTTGACATATGGACTGGGAGTAAATACATTGGATGGGTAACTAGGCAACCAGAGCCTGGAATGCAGCTGCAAAGAAATGTGCAATGACCTTAAAAGGTAATCTGAAAGGCATCAATTATCCAGGTGACTTCTGAGCAAGCTGCAATAAAACTAATCAAGGGCAATAAAATCTTTGATTCCATGGTGGAGAAGACAAGCTGATTTTGTACTATAAATGTACCCTTCTCAGTTTAACGAGAGCAGCTGACATTTGTTGCTGCACTAGCGCCTTAAGACTTACATAAATGAGTAGCCATAATACATAGTTTGTATGACAGCTACCTTAAATATTTAAATATTCAAACTTTACCTAAATCACATTACCTAAATTACTCATCACACTTAGCACATCAACCTCAGGAGCACCCCTGCAGGGGATTATTCAGCATTTTTTTGTCAGCAGTTTTGAAATCAAGATTGCACTTTGTCGGTTTGCATTGTTTTATGTAGTGTATAAAAGATGTCTGTGCAGTGTGAGCAATTTAGTATTTTGTGGAATATATAAAGTGTAATTTCCTAGGTGGGACAGAGAACTAATAAGATGCACTCAATCTTTTAACATTAACTGGACTCCAGGCACAGCTCTGTTTTTGTGCCGTGCACATTTTCAGAATGAGAGGATTTTACTTTTCAAAAGTCCTCCCACACATGCAGTTTTAATGAGACTTTACAGTTCAGTTTTTAAGTGTTACAAACAGGGAAGATTCTTTGAAATTCAATGCTTTTTTACTTTTTTCATTTTGATAATTCTTGTATGAGCTTTTACCGTTAAAGGCTTTTTGATGCTTTATTACCTGCTTACATACTAACTTAAAAAAACATATTCTTTGTTTTTCTCTGTGTAAATAACTCAAAATCGTAGTCAGATCTTCCAACCTCTTTTTTTATCTCTCACTAAACGGGAGAGCTAAACAAGTATGTTAATTATGATAGGTGCTGAAAACAGCTGAAATTTGATCATTTCGTTCCAGTAATTGGACTGCCTCATAGTTTATGTAAGATTTAAGTGATCGCATTCCTGCTTTCATTTCCTGCACCCTCAAACCTGTTTTTAGTGACTGCTATGAGGGCAAGAGCAGTAACTAAAAGTTTTAATAAATTGAGAATGATCCGTTTTTTGTTTCCAGAGTTCATTTCCATGAACTCAACTTTCCACGAACTTTATCAGCAACTATTGCAAAGCTACTGTAGCTATCAATGAAAGCCACGTGACTGTGTACCTCTTTTTTTTTTTTTTTATCTTTTTTCAGCCTGTCAACTTTAGATTTGAGTGAGCAATGAGCATGTCATCCAACACAGGCAAAGGTCAGGACACGCCAGGAGGGGATTCATCTGAAGGGTAGATGAGGGCACTTTGGTAGGAAGGGCCAGGATTCACCCAGTAGGGTGTACACTCCACTGCACATGCAAATAATCTAAATATAATCTAAAAGAAATTGGGAACATCAGAAAACAAACTCATACATGAGATACATTCAAGAAGAAAGTGTGATAAAGAAAGAAACACAGTCACGCGCATTAAAAAATGCATGACATTAACAATTTCCTCCTCACGAGAACACTGCGTACTCTCCGAGATCATTTTTAAAGTAAGAGTTATGCAAACACAAAATCTCAACCCAAGGCAATGTAAAGAGCCCGCTACTCGTGACTCATCCAAGTAAGCAAAAGCCTTGGTTTCTATCTTATAAAAATAGTGACTGTATGATATAACAAGCACAGGGCTGATGAGAAGGACTGTGGTGACACAAAATGTCCCTGGGCTCAAGGCAGCAGAGGTAGAGTGACCTTGGTCTCAGATCTGGTATGACGCGAGCGGTTCCTATTTCATACCACTTGATCTTGAGTCCGAGGTATGAAAGAGAAACTTTTTCTTTAGTCTGAATCACAGAAATGAAAAATCAATTGGCAGCAATTACAGGAGTGCTCTAAACCCTATACTGACCCTTGATGTAGCTCCTCAGTTTATCTACTGTTTGAGCTTCTTAAGCTAGATTTATTCTAGCAAACAAAATTTGAGCACCAGGTGAGCTGGGCTTTAGTCAAAGCCTAAGCATGTCTCTCAATTGACCATATTAGGGATATCTAACCACTTACGTCCACTGACATCATTCAGACCCAAGAGTAGCAAAATACTTTCCCAAGACAAGAGTTGGGACCTCTTTGCTCACAGTGGTAACTTGTACGTACACTTATTGCAATTATTGAAAGTTAAAGTGTTTACTATGCGCATCCACCATTGTAACAGTACACACACTAACTGGCCATTTCATTAGGTTTGTTCAACTGACTTCTAACAAAAATTTCTCATGGCAGGAACTCTTTGCAATTAGGCATGCAGACTTCTTGTTCTTCTTTCAGCTACTGCCTTTGGGGGTTGGCACAGCAAATCATCTGCTTCTTTCTCACCCTGTCATGTTTGATTTGGCCAAGTTCTTTTGAGCAGGACACCCTCCATGACACAACCCTCCCCATTAATCTGGGCTTGGGACCCAGCCATGGGTCCACAGTTTTCAGGCCCCTCTTCTGTTGAACCAGCTTCCAGTTTGGATTCGGGAGACAGACACTATCTCTACTTTCAAGATTAGGCTTAAAACTTTCCTTTTTGCTAAAGCATATAGTTAGGGCTGGACCAGGTGACTCTGAATCCTCCCTTAGTTATTCTGCAACAGACGTAGGCTGCCGGGGGGACTCCCATGATGCATTGAGTTTTTCCTTTCCAGTTACCTTTCTCACTCGCTATGTGTTAATAGACCTCTCTGCACTGAATCATACCTGTTATTAATCTCTGTCTCTCTTCCACAGCATGTCTTTATCCTGTCTTCCTTCTCTCACCCCAACTGGTCGCAGCAGATGGCCGCCCCTCCCTGAGCCTGGTTCTGCCGGAGGTTTCTTCCTGTTAAAAGGAAGTTTTTCCTTCCCACTGTCGCCAAAGTGCTTGCTCATAGGGGGTTATATGACTGTTGGGTTTTCTCTGAATCTATTATTATATGATCTACTGTAGAATATAAAGTGCCTTGAGGCGACTGTTGTTGTGATTTGGCGCTATATCAATAAAATTGAATTGAATTGAATTGAATGGGTGGGCCACAGTGGCTTGTGGAATTAATAAGACATGGTTAAGATAACCTGCTTAAGTTCAAGCTGAGCATCAGAATAGGAAATAAAGACAATTTTGATTGCGGTATTGTTGCTGGTGTCAGACAGGCTGGCCTGAGTATTACAGAAACTGCTGATCTATTGGGATTTTCCTCCATCTCTAGGGCTTACAGAGCATAGTCCAAAAAAGAGAAAGTATCCAGTAAGTGTCAGCTCTCTGCAGAAAAATGTCTTACTGATGCCAGTTGTCAGAGGAGAATGGATGTCATTGAGCTGATAGGAAGGCAACAGTAACTCAAATGCTGTAACCACTCATTAGAACCAGGTAAGCAGAAGAGCATCTGTGAACGCACAACATGTGAAGCAAGTCCACTTCTTTATGCCTAGTTTACTCATCTTCTGATCACTGCTTCCAACAGGATAATCTGTCATACCACAAAACTCAAATCATCTCATACTGGTTTCATGAAAATATTTTCTTAGTGGTTCTAGTGTATATTAGTTTACACATTCAACTAACAAGAAAAAATATCCCCAGCTTGATTGCATGAGGAGTCACAAATTCCTTGTTTGTTCCTTCAGGAACACCATCTGGTATCAAAATGTGCATATTTTTAATTTTAGTTAAATTTTCTGCCTCCCAAAAGCACTCCTTAGAAGAAGCAACATATTCTATATTACATTTGATTTGTTCTCAATGTAGAAATATAGATTAATGTAGTTTTCGATATTGAAAAATAAAAATCAAAAAATCATTATCACTAAGAGGATTGCTATGAATATCTATTTAGCAACACACACAGATGTCAACCTGCTGTTCCATGAAGCTGGCCATTATTTTATATCCGTAGACACACACAGAGAAACACACACACACATACAGAGAGACACACAATGTACCTCGTGCTTTGCTGCAAAATCAATGGGGAAATTCAACAGAGCACTGAGGTGTGCCAGAAACCTCTTAGCCTGCTGGCTGGTTTCTATTTACTGTTCATTTACTGTGTTTGAGTGTGTGTGTGTTTGCACATCAGTTCTTCTGACTCTTCAGAGTACACAGGTTTGATGAGGGGAAGAGGTCAAAATGCTCCTCAGAAACATCTGTCAGTGGTTACACAAACACACACATACTCTTCACGCTTATTTCACACATCATCTGCCTCCTGAAAAAGAGTAAAGACAACTCTATCAGTGACTCAGAAGATCTGAGGAGTGTGCGTTGTGTGTTTGCCAGAATGAGCGCGTTTTCGGCAGTTGAGCCGTCACAGGTGGCGTAGCCAGATTGTGCGCAGACACACTTGTAATCCACCATGTGGGGTCCTGGATGATAGTAAATCCACTGTATGTTTGTATGCGTGTCTGTCACAGTCTGAGTGTGTGACTTCCTCTGTGACTCACCGATCGCTGCACCCACTGTGGCGAGCATGTGACAAACAAAAACGCACACGTGCTCACAGAAAATTTGGGAACAAAGGCTTGAAGGAAAGCCTGACTTGATTTCTTTGGACACTGTCAGCAGTGTCAGTTTCTTTCAACTCTATCCACATTATATAAGCAACTCTTTACTTCTTTACCACGGTCAAGACTCAGCTACATGACTGTGTGTTATGTAAGCAATTATGCACAGAAGACCTTGTGCAAGAATAAAGGCAAAGGTTAAAAAAACAAAAAGTGAAGTATGTCGGCGTGTCATCTGCTGACTCCATTATTTTCTATATTATGATGTTTACCATAGGAAATTATTACAGGCAAATACAGAAGCTGTGCACAAACTGAAATATGCAATTTTAAAGTGTTTATTTAGTTTAAAAGACAATTAGCAGGTCTGTAAACTGCAGAATATACAATACCATCGAATCAAGATAATATTTTACCCATTCAGCCTGTTATTTCTTGGTGAGATGGGGGTGGTATTTTTTATTTTTTTGTTCCAACCATCTGCTAGTAGTTGACACTGTTGCTTTACCGACATAATTTTCAGTTTACTCAGAAACGATCGACTTGTTTATAACATGCTTGTTGACACCTTTTTGTTTCTACTTCTCTCATGGAAGAAGTTTGCCTTCAGGGATTTGACCGACAAAGTTGATGCAGGAAGTAGTTTGTGGTAGATGCATGGGTTGGACACATGACTTTTATCCAGGAGACTGGACATCCAGGAGATCTTGTGCTTAAGAAAATTTTTCGAGACTTAGCTGACCACTTATTTTCAGTTTTTATTTTCTTTTTCATTCTTAGCTGTCACTTGTAACAAGGCCACTTGGTTATGTTTAGAAAAGGTCAGACAAGGATTAGCAAAAGATCAGACATTCACGGATGGACACAGACCATTTTGCAAAGTTGAACACTTGTTGCTACCAAAGGGCAACCCCTAAAGCTTAAAAATGAAGTCAGCACAGATGTGACAGTACCTACAGGGCCTCTAGATGCCATATGATACATGTTTCAAAAGGGGCTCTATCTCCATACAAGTTCAAAATGTTCAAAACCACTTAAAAGCATGTTATTTTCCTCTTCTGATAGTAATAACTCAGCTACCAGGATAACGGTCTGTACTGTGTGGCTCAAAAAATCCAAGAAGAAGAGAAATTATTATATTTCTAAAGTCTGTTACTTAATACTAATTAGCTGGTATGTGTGTCTGTGGATCACACCTGTATGAATGCATTGATGCTAATATAAGTGAGCACTCTTCTTTCATCCGTAACTTCTGAACACTAAAGCTTAAAAATAAGAAGTCCCAAATCAGTGGGTGAGGTCATGTCACATGATTTATTATCTTGTGTTTTTGTCCACTTGTGCAGTTTCAGAATGGCTAAAAAGTTGGTTAAAAGATTAAGAAAACAACAGCGGAGCTTGCTTTAAAAAAAAGCATGAATGGGAAGCACAAACAATGGCTGCAGTGGGCAGTTTTCATTGTTTTTAACACTCTTTTTTACTATGTGGCAGCTAAAGAAAAACAGAAACAGAGCAAACTATAAACAAAATAAAAAAGAGCACCCGACACTGCCCTCAGGTTCAAGTGCACAGCTACAAGATGTGCACATGCATCTGTAAAATTTAGTACTGCACCTGCAGTTTCTTACCGCAAAAACAAGTTGGACATGGTTCATGATGTCCCTGGTCATAATTCTGACTTCTAAACACTGACAGAGAATTAACAGAAAAATAAAAGATAACAGATGTGCACACTTTCAAAGGGTCAGTATGCCCAGGTTTATTTTCTCTCATGGTTTTCTAGTGGTATTTAGCCATTTTATTTTTAATTGACTAAGATTTGAAGTACAAATCTCTCAGATTCTTCACAATTGCCTTTGCCTTCAGCTGAATAAAAGGTCAGTGGAGCTTCATACAAAAAGAAGCAAAATATGCAGCAGCAATTTATCTTTACAAGTGTCTGTCACTGTGACGACCTGTCCTTGATATGCTGAATAATCCACACTGTTCACTGTCAGCAGCTTTTATTGGGACCAATTCCTTACAGGAGGAAGATCCAGTTCACAGTACTCTCTCCATCTGGTGTTTTTTCTACACCATATGGGTAGTGTGAATTGTGAAGTGCAGGAAAATTAGTATTTTTTTTAAACACAGCTGCTCATTAAATTGTGGCACATCACACTCCAGCCAATGGATTCTGTCAGTATGTTGACAGGTTTCCACTTACGCATGTCAAATCAAATTTGTTTATGTTTTAGTAATAACAATATTGTTTATGATGGTAATTACTTGTCAGAGCAAACTATTATGTGAATAAGAAAATCCATAGGACAAAGTGTAATTCATGCTGTAATAACTATTATTTATGTGCAATCCAAGACTGTAAAGTGAAGATTAGGCATAAGAAACAAAAACTGCATTTCCTCTAGTATCTGTGAAGGTTCTCAGTCATCCAGGTCATTGTAGTCAGCTTGGAAAGAAAAGCTTCTGAACTTCTTTAAGTTGCTTGAAGACGTTTCACCTCTCATCCAAGAAGCTTCTTCAGTTCTAAGGTCAAATGGTGGAGAGGCCAAGATTTAAGTCCTAGGGGAGTGTCCCCCAAGAGGGTCATGAACTCCCTGATGATCCTCTACCTAATCACACGAGCCAAGGTATGAAAACGGGTGTAGGTCACAATCAGCCAAGGTTTCGGGTGAAACCTAGCCACACCCTATCATGTGATTTACTGAGGTCAAATGGCCCAGGATGTGAGTGGGCGTTAAGGCGTCTGGGAAAGGATCTCAAAACTGGATTATAGATGGCAGACAGTTGGTGTCGTAAGCCACCGTCTCTGTTCAAGGATGGCTGTTCGCAGCGGACATAGATGGCTTCTTTCACTCCTCTTTCAAACCATCTGTTTTCTCTGTCCAAAAGTAGTTAAAGGTGCAATGTCTTCAAGCAACTTAAAGAAGTCCAGATGCTTTTCTTCCCAAGCTCCTTAGATTTCCTCTAGTGGCCACTTGAGGTTGGTTCAAAAAGCAAGTCAATCGCCATAGACCCCCCCTTTAAAAATGCCCAATTTTAGAACACTAAGAGGCATATTTGAAGCCTTGTATGGTCTCTATAGGTTTCTCCCTTCATAAAAACTCTGACTGGTTTTCAGTCCAGATGAACAGAATCAACTTTTGAAGATTTACTTACCTGGATGATTGAGAATGCATTAAGACGTCTGACTGGGTCTTTCCTTATAAATCATTTGTTTGAATACTAGTGAGGCTTAAAATTAGGAACATGGCCATTTTGATTGACAAGTGTGCTTACACATGAATACTGTAGCTGTCATAGCCAAAAACTGTTCTTTAGTAAGCATTTTTTAGTAAACTATCTGGCTAATATGGCTTTCTGTGTTGTGCAGACTATCCAAGACAATCCATTTGTGGTTCACTTTTGTTGAGTGAAATAAAGTACTTTTTATCTGCACCAGTTAGCAGGTATCTGTCTGTGCACAGTATGCATATAGT
The DNA here is from genome assembly GCF_057382095.1 of Aulonocara sp. 'chitande type north' Nkhata Bay. Lineage (NCBI taxonomy): Eukaryota > Metazoa > Chordata > Actinopteri > Cichliformes > Cichlidae > Aulonocara > Aulonocara sp. 'chitande type north' Nkhata Bay. Next base: position 20,965,609 of record NC_141351.1, on the reverse strand, counting down.
TTATTTATGCAGCTTGCTTACCAAGTAAATTGTAGCACTCCAACATTTTTTCCAAATGTGGTCACTTCTTTTTCTTCAAAAAACAACATGGTTGTGGCCAAAATGCTACCAGTGAGGCTTCAAAATAGGTGATTTCATGCTGGCTAGAAATTTACAAAAATCGACCAAGTTTTAAGAAGTTTTATAATATGAAGAAAAATAGGCCTGTCCCGATCTGATGTGCATGCTTATTTTGCACATCAAAGTGGCAGTGGTATGTTTACCCCACTATTAATAATGACACAAATACAATACCTTGTCTTTAAAGCTTGTGTCAGAGCCAAAACTTTCATAAGACTTTGTCCAACCAGGGAGACTGCAGAATAAGATGAAGGAAAGCCAAGACTTTCATCTTAGATAAGATGGAAAAACATAACCCCACTCAAATGGTGGCAGTGTCATTGCAGGACTGGCACATCGGCCATCACTGAATTACTAATAAGGCCGTGTCTGAATCAGACACCAACACTATCAGAGGAGAAGAGGATCAAAGCACCATGTAAGCTTCAGGGATTTAAAGGGTCTAAGGCATAAAATGTCTCAACTGAGAACACCCCCCCCCCCCAAAAAAAGGTAACAGAAAATAACAGCAGAGATTAAACCTCTTTAGTTTGAGCAGTCTTGGTCTCGCTGATACAGTTTGTAAATCATCACTGTTATGCACAAGATGCAGCTGGTTAGACTAAGATATTAACAGACTTTGTTGAGCAGTAAATTGATGATCATTAGTGGTGTAATTACCATACTGGATGCAAAACAATTCATCTACACAGAAGCGTCAAGCTGGCAGGCTTTCTTACTGCCAATATCACAATAATGGTGCAATCTATAAGGAACCTTACTACCAAGACCTCTTGTTACATCCCAGCTCTCAACATAGTAACTTACAGTGCATCAATATTTCAGAACGGCATTACTTCAGGTCTGGTGGCAGAGGTAGGAAATGCCAAAGCACAAGCCCCATGGGCAAACAATTGAGTTCAGGACACAGTCAAGCATTAATCTCACTTCTAGGAGTGGAAAAATGCACTGTGGCCCACAAAAACAATCTATGTTTAGTTGTCAAACCTGCCCATAAAGGTTACAACGGTGGATTTCTAATGCTTAATGCATTCAGTATTTTTGCTTTCTTTTAAATGGAAAAGCTCCAATACCATTTCTATTTTCCGCTACAGTGATGTTTTATTAAGTCAATCACATGCATCATGGTCAAAATAACTATTTAGAAATATTCATATGGCAGCTAGTTTGATTAGCCAGAAGAAAGCTGTCTGGTTAGAAAAGCTAGTCTAGTCTCTGTTTACTTTTAGTCTCTTTTAGAAGAGCTTTTAGCTATGTTTCGTCTCGACAAACTGATAAAGGAACTCATCAAATCAGCAGCAACCTCATCTGTCTGCTGTGTGGTGCTGAGCAGGGACAATGGATTTATCAGCAACTCCCACTAAAGACCACTGCCTAACATAGCTCAAAATCGAACTATAATTGAAGGAGCCTCTGTCCCTGTGCCAGTTCTTCACTCTTCACTATCAACCTCATCCTCACACTTGATCTGTATGTTACTGTGCGTGAGCTTTCACATATTTGGTGGTTTTCAGTTGCTGTCCACACAGGGAGATGTCATCAAGTTTCTGACACCTTTCTAACAGCACATCAGTGACTAGCTCTTGGTTATCATAAACTGTGTGCAAACATATTGCCACCAAACGTAACATTTCTTTTTGGGATGGCATCTTTAATAACTATAAACTAACTTGTCTTTTAGTTGTATGGCTGTGGTTCAGGTGACAGATAAGGTTGTGTACTAATTGGAAGATAATGGTTTAATCCCTGGCTCCCTGAGTCTGGGTCAAACTACCCTTGGGCAATATACTGAACCCTGATACATGATGCATTTATCCAAGCAAATGAGGGCATATAAAAAGTGCTTAGGTTAATGAGGCTTGGAGTAAAAAAGTGCTTTAATTGCTGAAATGGAGTAGAACAGCACTGCAGAAAAACAGTCGATGGATCTTAGTATTTTAATAAAGCAACCAACTACAGAGAAATTAAGAGTTAAGAATGCCTGGTTTGGCTAGCAGTAGTCCTCTCTGTTCCTCAGGCAGATCAGTTTTCTTTGTTACTCCAAGAGACAAGCTGCAAGCCGCAGATGGTGTGTTCAGCACAGGCATATTTAAAATAGTCTGCATGATAAAGGTTGATAAAAGTAAGATAAATGCACAAAAACAAAGAAATGAAAGATCTAAAAAGATCCAAAGTTGAAAAGAAAGCTGGGTTATACTCTCAGGGTTTAAAAAACTCACTTTAAAAAAAACCTCCTTCAACATAACATTAACTCTTTTGTTTTAAAATAAGACCAATATTTGTCTTTTTTTTTTTTTTTATTTTATTTCTGGACTCTACTAGAGCAGTAGAATTCTAAATAATCTTTATCTATTTTATACAGAGTCTTGTTGCCAAGGCATCCTCTGAAACAAGTTTTATCTTGTCTGCCTATCAGACAACTTTCTTCTGATTTACTGCTCCTCAAAACCACAAGGTCTGAACAACAGATGGGGCTTCTATGCTCGCAGCCAGAGATTTAGATGACCATGTTAGGGATATCCCCTCTCATTATGATGGGAGCCAAGAGTAAAAAAAACTGTCAGAAATCAAGGAACCTCCTTATTTGAAACCCTGGCCATGTTTAATACGAGCATCCACTATTTAAATAGTGGATGAAAATAGTGGGGCCATTTTAACATCAAGAAAGGAATTAAGTATTAAATAGTATTTATAGATTCATCTCAGTATTGGATAAAAAAAAATCATGTATCAGAATTATTTCTTTGCTTGTTTGCCTTTGGTGGCCTTTTCAATGTACCTGTTCTCACCAAGAGAGCATAAAGACCTCTTCTGTCATTTTCTCTCTTATATACATATCCAAGCGCTCTCTCTGTGATACATCATGTCCTTCTCCTCCCACTCATGCAGCAAACCAGTAAAGCATACTGTAAATTAATGAGCGCCAGCAAAGAAAAATAATATCAATCCTCCCACAGATAGTGACACCCACATATCATCAAAAGGAGAAGAAACTTCCCTTCCCCCGTCCTCCCCGCTGACATGTCTCAGTGAGGAAAGTGACAGGAGATGCATGTATGCAGGATTTTTACATGGCACTTAATAAGCTTCCCGCTACATGACACACACAAATATGCAGCACACATTCGCAGGGCATGCCCTAAGAGTGATGAAACGCATGCTGACACACGTGCACGTTCTGCACTCTCACATGTACTCACACGCCTTCCCTGATGATTAGAAACTGGGTCAAGGACAACTTTCTGTGAGGGCAAGGAGAAAAAGAAAATCTGTAATGACAGACGGGCTCAGGCTACAGCATAGAAAAGTGCCCGCAGTAAGAAGAGTATGTATGATTTATAATCCTAGGCACAGTCAGAGATGTGTAAATGAATTGTCACAAACTTGACCACTGTGAGGACAGAACACAGATAAGTTCTTCCACTGTGCATTTACAGAACCTGGTCAAAATGTGCCTGCATGAGGAGATAATAGTGAGCCTGAAGAACAAATATAACACTGCATTCTGCAGTGGAAAGTCAGAGACTGACATTATTTTCAGCTTCTACGGTGCCTCCAGGTTTGATTTGCTGCTTTTCAAAACCAGCAAATATTCACCAACAGACCTGTACTCGTTGCAATAATAGCTTAATTATACACCCAATTCCAAAAATTCATCCACCCATTCTCTTCTGCTTATCCAATTCAGGGTCATGGAATTGGATAAGCAGGTGCTGGTGGTGCTGGAGCCTATCCCAGTCTATCACATGTAGAGAGACAACCACTTGCACTCAAATTCACACCTATGGGCAATTTAGAATCATCAATTAACCTAACCCCACTAACTGCATGTCTCTGAAATGTGGGAGGAAGCCGGAGTACCCAGAGAGAACCCACACAAACACAGGGAGAACATGCAAACTCCATACAGAAAAAGCCCAGACAGATGTTGGAAGCAAACTCAGGACCTTCTTGCTATGATTCAACAGTGCTAACCACTGCACCACCATGCTGCCCTAATTCCAAAAATGCCATTTTCTAATCATCAGGGGAGATGTGTTAATAGAAGCACGATGCAATGATTTAAAAATCTAATTTTATTCACAATAAAATATCAAAAGTTTAAACTGAAGCATTTTACTAGTTCTCAAAAAAAGTTGGGCCAGGGACGACAAAAGAGGGACAGAGAGGCAGTAATTCTCAAAAGTTGTCATTATCCTGGGTCTTTGACCCAGTGTTTGAGTGTTCCTTTGGATTTGTCATTTACTTCTTTGAAAGCATAAGTTAATTATGTTCTAGTGTCTGAACATATTATTTTCAGGTGCCGCTGAGTTTGTATTTATAGTTCTGGATTTCTGGTTCATGTCTGTCCTAGTCTCATCTCTGCATTTTGTTATTTCTTCAGTATGGTCACGTCTCCATATCTGTTTCTGTCCCAGTATCAAGCCCATGTGTCTTAGTTTGTTTCTCAGTGTGTGTTACTTCCTGCTTTACTTTGAGAATCTCCTGTCTCGTGTGTATTCTGTTCAGTTTTGCTTCCCTTGTCTCATTTGTCTGGATTAGTGTCAGCTGTGTTCCCACCTGTGGCCTCTTCCCTCGTTATCCTGCTTGTGTATATATTGTCTGCATTTCCTTCTGTCCTCCCTTGCAATATGGTATCCTTGTGTCAATGGTTTGAGTCTCCTAGAATTGTTTTTTGTATTATTTTGTACTTCAGTTTAATAAAACCACCTATTATTTTATTCCCTACGTTCCAAGCACTGTGTTTGGGTCTTACCTGCACCAGGCATACCATCCCAAATTTTTGGGAACTGGGTTTGTATATAGTTTAGATAAATAGTTTCACAACCCAGCTCTTAACATAAAATGGAGACCGAAACTAGAAATTTAAAAAGCACGAGTCTCTAATTTAAAAGACTAAATTGATTAAAATAAAATGTACAGATTGGAGCAGCAAGGAGATTATGATGGTGAGAGGTGGTGGTCCTCTCCAAACCAACCCAGGCACGCCTTCATCCACATCTTATTAACAGCTTTTAGCCAAACATAAAAATCGTTCATCCAAGCAACTTTAATTCCACAGCAATACAGCAGCTAAGTCTGAAGTAGGAAAGGACAAACACATACAGCTGCAGAGACTCCTTTATTTAGAGATGGTGGCTAAATTAATTTTGCATGCATTCCCGTCTGATGAGCACTCAACAGAGCAAGCCCTTTTCATTTGTTTGATAAATAACCAAAAGATATTCGTAGTCTGGTCAATGCTTCACCTCCCAGTAGTTGCAGTAAATAGCTCCACAACGGTTTCTTTATTCATTGTTCTTCAGTGTACTTTTCTCAACCAATCAGTGCACTTTGAAGCAAAGCTCAGACCTTAGACCTCTCTCTCCAGCAAACAAAGTAATCATCCACTCAGTTCGGATCAAGAAAATGCACCACAGAACCGGGAACAAATACACAACCAGCTTCTGCTGTGTTACAGTCGCTCTCAAAGTTATTGTGATTCAGAACATCAAGCAGCACATCCTCCCATCTCCAAAATATCATCTCACCCTGCAATACTCTCAATAGCACTTATGACACCAGAGAGCTCGGCTAGCAATACAGCCGGCCCTGTTAACTCCACCCGCCCGCTAATAATACTCATCCTCGGAGGACCGAAGAGGAGAAAAGTGGAGTGGGGTGGAGTGGAGGTAAGAGCACCAGCCCTTACTGTTTATCTGTGCTGGAGTTCCCTTCTCACTGCAGCTGGCTTCTGCTGCAGTAAGTGAGGAGAGAGGGAGGGTAAAGGTGAGCTGGTGGGAAGTAAGAGGTGGAGGTGTAAGGAAGACGTGCTGATGGTGTGTGTAAATACCCACTGTGTGCCAAAACACACCTATTCAGCAGTATTTTCTGCACAGACAGTAATCAGGTCTAACGTGCTCAGGTCCTCTTTTATGGAGGCTTCTTGTCTATTGTTTCATTAGAAGTGTTTGCTGAGCTGTGTGATCTAGGACAGGGCATGAGAGAGGCGATTAATAACTCTGAGCATGAAGGAGCTGTCTTTGGGGCCAACTGCAAAAACTGTGCCACTTCCGTAACAGGGAGGGGAGGAAGCAGTCGGAGCAGTAGCAAATAAGGACAGCGATCTGTTAGCTGGGTTGTGCACATGTGTTTGTGGATCCATCTGGAAATACACTGTATTAATGGAGTTTGTCCCTGTTCATACTTTTTTGTGTTTCTTTTTGTGTATCTGGTCTCTTTTTGGATGATAATCATGCTGCAAAGTGTTATTTTATGCCAGTTTAAAGATAATATCAATATTGTAACTGCGAAAATAAAAATAGTATGTGGCTTTTTCCGCCTAAAAGCAAGTGTAAATTGTTCTTTTAGGCATTAAATCTTGGTCAGTCCTACAAATTGAGAACCATCTCAAAATGTGTGATGGCCTCCGTCTTAGGTAATCTGTGGAGAGATGTGAATGACAACTCTGTCTCCCCAGATGTCCATGAACTACTCATGCCAACACCATAGTAATCTGATTTGGCACACCTGGTCTAGGATAAAAATCCTTCAGCTGAAATCTCAGCTTCATCTATGTGATCGTACACTCTGGTCTAGATTATGTTACTCCACAGTTGGCAGCCTCACCATACCACTGATGAACATACTTCACATTTCATTTGCTTTCTTGTTTATTTTCTTTTTTACTGGTTACAGTAAATGCTCATATTAGCCACCAACTCTCATGCCTTTCCATTTCTGGTTTGGCCTTAGAGCTGGGTCATGACTGACCGAAGCCAACTGCTGTACAATGGGATTAATAGGAGGTGGAATAGCTCCCCTAGCTCAACACTGCCATAATGCTTTCGAGGATGAGAACAGGATGTCTTCTGCTGCTGTTTATTCAGGGAGTTATGCTGGGGGGCAAAACTTGAGCTCCATATTTTTTGGCCAGTATTTGTTTATATTTTGGCCAACCATTTATGGCCAACCATTTAAGGATGCTAAATCATCTTTTAGTTTGTAATCCTTGTCTGCAATGTACCCCTTGTTGTACAACAACCTTAATTGGATTATTTTGATAAAAACATAAAAATCATGCCATGTTCTGGAGCTTTTTTTATGATCTTTAAGGAAATTTGCGGGCCAGCATATACAAATGTAAATAACGATTTTTTTAACATTTGTATGTATGATCAGATTAGGATAAAAAGGATCATCCATTTCCTGATAATCTGATTAAATCTTTAACTAATATTAAAAAAAATTGTTTTGGAAGATTAAAATTATCTCCTTTTTACCACTAACCCCCCTGTACAGAGCTTTAATCACAGTTTAAGACTTTTAATTTAAAAAAAATCTGCTTGATCCTCACCTTTTGAGAAGACGGTAGTTCTCGCAGTGACATCCAGGTCCAAGGATGGGCTGAACGGAAAGGCCCACAGCTGTGATAGTCGGTTGAAAAACATCAGGGGCAGCAGGAGGAGTAGGAAGGGCTTGACTGATCCCATGATTAACCTACAGACCTGGGTCCAAGCAGAGACTTGCTTGTGCTCACTGTTTATTGTATGCAAAAAATAAATAATGAAATAATGAAATAAATGTGCAAAGCGTGTATCTTCAGGCCCAGCAGCAACCAGGCGCAGACTCTTTGATTATCCTCCAGCTGAGAACACACTGAGTCTGTGCAGAGAAAGAGAAAAACAATGTGTATTACTAAAAGAGATGTGATCCTGAATACCAAACTAGATGCGGCTGTCAAAAGGTGGTGATGGATTTCACTCATTTATGAACAAAACAAACGTTTGCAGGACAAGGACTCCACCACCCAAGTGGATATGTTGCGCTGGACTAATTGAAAGATTAAAAGGATGTCAAAGTGCCAGAAATGTACTTGTTATGCGGCAAATCAACCCAGCTATTGACTGACCCTTCTTTAGTGGGCAATAAAATAGTATTAAAATTAGAGATGGACCGATCCGATATTACGTATCGGTCCGATACTGACCTAAATTACTGGATCGGATATCGGAGAAAAATAAAAAATGTAATCCGATCCATTAAATATCACGAAAGCACCTCGCAAAACTTGCAACACGCCGTAACTCACCTCAGAACGTTAGCACGTCGGAGCAGTATGCATCACGTGATAGAGCAGCTGTGGCATGCCGGACCTGTCGGTGGTCTGGATAGCATGTGGAGCTTCGCTAGCAACCTGGCATTTCATCTCCGACAAAGTTATCCCCGAGAGAAGTAAAGCAAGTGTGTAAGTCCATCTCTGAATGTTTGTAAAGCATTCCCACGTTAAGCTTAACAAGCGACTGCCTCTGCTACTTCAATCGTGAAACTGCTTAAATGATCAGCTGATCGGCTTTTCTGTCGCGAGTCCGTGTCTCTTGTTTGTTTTTGGCCCACTTTGCACCAGAAAGAGGAAACCAGCGGCTGAACAACAGCAGAACGTTTAAGCTTGATAAGCTGTTGTTAGAATTTATTTAATATTTCTTTCTACACCAGGATCTTTTTCTACGTAGCTGACGCTGGTAACTGTGCAGGGGCGGATCTAGCAAAGTTTAGCCAGGGGGGCCGATAGGGCATGAACAGGGAAAAGGGGGCACAAAGACATACTTTTCTTTCTTATTCTCATTTAAAATGTCGAGCTTTTAATAAATAATTATCTGACACCCAAAGTTTTAATTTGATGTAAAATGAATAGAAGTCAATTACTGTATATAGTGACTATTAAGTCTAATATATACCCTAGTAAGCTATAGTACTTTTTACTTTGGGAAGGTACCATCTGTGCAGTCTGCAATTTTGTTGAAGAAAGATGTTGAATCTATTTAATATTTCTTGAAAAATAATTGATTTCTGTGCATTTTTTTCACACTGCATCAAATTAAGGTTGATTACGTCGATTAAGCATCATGAGGTGGAGCGTGAGGGGTGGTTCCTTATTTTTTATTTATTTCTTTTTGTTGTTGCTGGGAGTTGGAACCCTATTAGTTAGGTTGCTTAATATTTACGCTAAGTACTCTTTAAAATACCAGAATAGGGAGGATGGTGTAGGTCTAAGTTTATTAGATTGATCAGTATTGCTGAACTATGAAATATTTTTTTTGTATACAGGTATAACAGAATAGCTTTAGTGTAGTTGTTGTTTTAAACTTGAGTATGAACTTGCAGACTTGCAAAATGCAGCAAGATATTTAAAAAACAGTTTTGTTGATTAAAAAAAACTATATCAGATTCATATCGGTATCGGCAGATATCCAAATTTATGATATCGGTATCGGTATCGGACATAAAAAAGTGGTATCGTGCCATCTCTAATTAAAATAAATCTCATTCCTGCGATGTCTGAAAAGTACATTTAAATCAGTGTGGTGCATTTACGAGTGTAGTATGGAAAGTAGAAAAATTATAATCACAAAATATTTTGCAGGATTTTACAACACAAAGATTATTTGGGTGGACAATCCAGGTACAGTAAGAGCTGCCCAACTATATTTGCCACTAATTTCAGGTATTTAAATGTATCTGTACAAGATAAATCACTTCAATCCCACATAATTCAGCTGGTTCTCCAGAAACGATCTTGTCCCGTGATCAGTCGGACTTCTAATCCTCCATTTTTACTGTTCTCAAGATCTGCTGTGGAGAATGGGATTCGTGTGCTGCTATGCTGTGCTCACTGAGGCTGCAGGGTAGAACAAGGACTATGATCACCATCATTACTCCAAGATTGTAGAGCTGCAGTGTGTCCAACTCCACAGAGAGACACTCTGCTTGGAATCCAATCCACTAGCTGAATATTGCTACATTTTTTGCACACACTACCTACGATAGATAAAATCTAATTCTGTAGCAAATACATGTGTGTTTGTGTGTGTGAGAGAGAGAGTAAATATATTTAATTACTTTATAGTTAAGGTGTAGATAGATGGTAATAGGAAACTACTAGGAGGTCATGAAACATGATGCTGAACCTGATGCCTACCAGGAACCACATGAATGATGTGTGATATTTCAAAACGTCATCAATGAACTTTAATGAAGAGGCGGCGTGCATAAACTTTCTCACTTGACAGCATGAGCACGAAATTACTTGCTGACATGCATCACTGCTCTCTGATTACAACCAATTAGCCAAAGAGAAGGACTAAGGTGCTGTTACGTAGCAGACCATTTAAAGAAAAGTTTGGAGAGTTAAATAATGCGCCTGCGTGATGTGATCTTGCAACACACATCTCTTAATTAGCTGCGTGCAGCATGATGGATAATCTAGAGATTAGGCCTTGTGCCATCAGCGCAATCTTCGCCTGGCTGCCCGTTCCCTGGCACTGTCACCGATCAAAGGGTCTACGCTGTGAATCACACTCTGCTGCGCAGTGACACTGGAGAATTCCCAGCTTTAATCTCCACGGCTGCCGCTGCTGCAAATCACTCCCAGCATGAAGCACAATGAGGTTGATGACCTTTCAGTTATAAGTTAGGGTGCTAATCCCTGGAACCAAACTGTAAAATGATAAAGCAGGAGATGAGATGGTGAAAAATTATGATGCATTTGTTTATCCAGATATGTGTACTCAGTATTGATGGTTTGGATTTAAGAAATAAAACTTAATGTCAAACAAACATCCCAAACACACCTACAAGATGTTAGGCTCAAGTGAGGAGCTCTACATATTTTCAAAGCTGTAGGCCTATGTTTTTTTTTTTATCAAGATTATGTTTTTAAGTAGGAGATAAATCATTAAACTGTAGTTTCATACCATATCTAATGATAGCAACTGAGCAAACCGATGTTGACTGGCCTCCAGGAAAACTTGGTACGTAAATCTTAAATTAAAATTACTTTGTTTTCAAGGTTAAGAGAACACATGCTCAAATGGTGAGACCAGGAATATGTTCATCTGCATGAAATAGACTTCAGGTATGAAAATGAATTCTTTTAACACCTTTGTAATATCTCAGTTTAAAAAAGTGAAGACTGAACAATGCTGAAATGACTTTAAAAAAGCATTAAAACCATGTTGTAGTAATTGTTGCATCAAATTGCCACACATGATGCAGTAAACTCTTAGTCAAACAAAAACAAAAAATTTAAAGGCATAATTTTCATCTGTCACTATTTACTGTCCAGTGCTGATACCGCTAAAGTTTCGGTATCAGCACTTAAAACAGCCAATAATTTAAAATGTAAAAACTAAAGAAGAGATGCAAAGAAACACCCTTCAACCATGTTGTAAGTGTTGATGTTGCATAGTTTTTCAACCAGAGGGTTCTTTGCAACTTCCTGCTTGGCAACATGTGTTTGGAACTCCACAAGCACATGAACCTGCTGATCAGATCAGCTGATCTGAGCAGAGTGGAGCCAACGCTTTGCTGACATCACAACTGCAGCCTTCCAAAACCTCCTCTGGCATTAATGCAGCACAAAAACTGAATGCCAGAAGCTTCATGGCATGAGCAGCTCCTGTAGGTGTAATGCATAAGTGGCCTACTTTATTCTTCAAAGTCTATTTGCTTCTGATACTAGTCTTTGTATTTATCTATGGTTTCTGTCAACTGTTGCTGTGCTTCATACATTCTGTAAAAGGCAGTCTAAATCAGAAGTTGGCTTTATATGATGACAGCCATAAGAGATTTTAGCACTGTGCTCTTAGAATTTGTCAAATTCACATCCTTGTTTGAAAAAAAAGAAGTAGAACCAAAACAAAAAGCTTTTTTCCCAGTCCACACTACTTCTTTTAAAATTGTCATTACCCAAAATGAATAACACTCCATTGAGAGATTATAGTCAAAATTTTTGCATTTTTAAACTTTTACACTCAGCTAATGCTGACATCATTTGTGACATTTGTTTTTATCAGTCTTCACAGCTCCCACTAGAAAACTTTTTCACGCACACCTTCGTGCTCACAAAAGCCTGTAAGCACACTTTGATGTACAAAATCGGCGCGGTTCCCCTTCGATATTGCAAGCGAGGGGAGAGCAACAGCGCAACATGTGTCTTGTTTGATAGCTGCTCCAAATGCTAAGAACCTCCAGAATCATGCTCTGACAAAACTGCAGATGAAGGCATAGTGAGAAGCTCTTTGTCCTGTTTTTGTCAACTGCTGTCCTCGTGTAACACACAGCAAACGCACCATTGTCTCAACACATCTGCATTGGCGTGTTTGTGTGTCCTGCCCACAATGGTGTTGACACCAATGTGTTCCCACTTATGAAAGCCTGATAACTCCAAGAGGGAAAGGTAAACACATCTGCCTTGGCAGTGACACGAGCAATGTGACATGAAGACAAGAGGAACTGCACAAAAGAGCAGGCGGCGACAAAAACACCTTGTACTCAGTTTATTGATCCAAAGAGCGGGACAGGTCTGATGGGAAATTTTAACCCAGTTTCTATAACCACAGGTCTCTTGCAGCTGGTGCCCATCAAAAAGATTAAGTCGTCACTCCAGAGTATGAAATATATAAAGAATGATGCAGCTGTTTTCCATTGAGACTAATATGCAAAACACCTAGCCTGACATTTCTGCAGAAAGATCAATAAAACAGGTGAGCTATTTTTGGTTTTCCTTTCAACTGATGCCACTTGAAATGCCAAACACACTCTCATTCCTTTGATAGCTGCAGTGATTTTAATGGGCTTATATATTATGTGCTATATGCTATATTTAAATATTATATTTATACTTTTTTTTTTTTATCTCAAAGCATTGAGTGCCTGGCATACAGAGGAGCCATAAATGAGATTACTGAAGTTCACCCTGTGGTGTTCACTGTGATGTGGATACAAATATAAATAATTTGCCTCTGTTTACACTGCAAATCTATAGAAGTAAGAACTTTTTATGTTCAGGTCATGCAATCACACTCACAAATAAGAATATGAAATTACTTCTTGAAGCTCTAAATAGAAAGTGATTTTAAACATCTAAAAATTACTTTTTTCTGGCTTGTACTACTTGATCTACCACTACATGGAGTTTGATAACAGATATTTCACAAGATGAAGCATTAGTTCAGGGCTTTCAAGATTTTAATGAAATAACACCAGTTTTAATGTGAACGGCAGATCAATTATCAGGGGGGGAAATCACATTTTGTCATACAGGGAAATTACCTTTCAACTAATAAAACTGTTTGATTTATTCTAACTTATTTCCAACCACTATCACAGAAAAAACACCTTGTTATGAAGCTTACAGCTTATGTACAGTATTTTCTGTTTATTTATATCAAGTTTAAGGTGTAAATTGAACTGCTTGGAAAATTTCAGTCTACTAAATATGAAAAGATTCCTTTAATATCCATTATAAAGACTTATCTTCTCTCTATACTTGTCATCTGTACCCACTGGAAATACTGGGAGAACAGGATGCCTCTGAAAATGATAGCTCTTACTACTATTGTAGAATAAGTAATGAATCACTTTACCCATTCTGAATTTTCCAACTCTGGAAAATCTGTCTTATCTTATCTTATCTTATCTTGCATCACAGCAGGAAAGAAAGTCGACCTGAGTAATCTACAGCTGATCTACTGGGATTTTCCCACACAACCATAACTAGGATTTACAGAGAATGGTCCAAAAATAGAAATAAAAGAAAGAAAGAGTGAGGGGCCATTCTCTGGGTGAAACTGGCCTTGTTGATACCAGAACTAAGATACCAGAGTTAAGAGGAGAATGGCCAGACTGTTTCAAGTTGATAGGATGACAACGGTAACTCAAAAATAACCACTTGTTACAATAAAATTACACAGAAGAACATCTCTGAATGCATAACCTGTTGAATCTTGACACAAACAGGCTACAACAGCAGAACACCAGATGCCATTCCTGTCAGCTAAGAACAGGAAACTGAGGCTACAAATTAAATGGATTCAACAAAATTAGACAATAGAAGACTGGAAAAATGTTGCCTGGTCAAATGAGTCTCAATATCTTCGGCATTAAATTGATGGTGGGGTCAGAGTTTGACGTACACACCATGAAAAGACTGATCAATCCTGCCTTGTATAAGCAGTTCAGGCTGTTGGTGGTGTAATTCTAGGTGCCTATGCGATATTTCATTTACAAAATTTGGGCCCTTAATATCAGCAAACACCACAGCCTACCTGAGTATTGTTGCTGACCATGTCCATCCCATTATGACAACAGTGCACCCATCTTCTAATGGATCCTCACAGCAGGATAAAGTGCTATGTCACAAAGTTCAAGCTGGTTTCTTGAGCAAGACAATGAGTCTAATTTACTGAAATGGCCTCCACAGTCACCAGATCTCACCTTTGGAGTGTGGTGAAATGAAGGACTCGCTTCACGGATGCGCAGCCAAGAAATCTGCAGCAACTCTGTGATGCCGTCATATTAATATGAACCAAAGTCTCTGAGGAGTGTTGCCAGCTCACTGTGGAATGTGTGCCACAAAGAATTAAGGGGGTCCAACCCATTACTACCAAGGTGTGACTAATAAAGTGTCAGCTGAGTCCATATTGATACATTTATTGTGAAATTGTTGTACTGCATGTAAGAAACATGACCAACTCATAAAGTATGCAGATTGATACAGACTGAACTACAGGAAATACAAAAAATTAAATGCTATCAGTTAACTGTATCTTCTTTTTTTGTCTGTTTTTGTCTAATTTTATTCAGAAGTTTTCTCAAAATACATACAGGGTTGGAGGATGGGTCAGTAGCCCATCCCCCAACAGAAAAATCCATTTAGTAACTGTACAAAAGCATACAACAAAGATAGAATTATACAAATATTACTTAACATACTTGCATTATTGACATAACAATTTCATGGTTTGCATATGAGGGTTGTGTCAATACTAGTACTGTGCTACACCTCTAGTACTCTAGCCTACTTACTGTATAACACAGCCATATTATATGTTAGCACTCTGAAACAGTCCCTTGTGTCTAAGAAGTTTTATTACTCAGATTTGGCTACTAATATTTAGAGCGTGTACTTTTACCCACATATGTAGGATTTCAATTTGTAATAGAATATGGAGTATTTTAGATATTGAGTATTTTTAATCACTCAAGAAATCTGGCTGCTTCTTACGCCAAAGCAACCTGCCATCTGTGAGATTATTTATGACTTAATAACGTATCTATAAAGCATGAATAAATGACAAAGATTACAAAGTAATCATTAATAAAAGCCACTAGTTACAGCTTTTACAGCGAGACTCGGCGACAAGTGCCAAAAAGCTTATTTAAGGAATGTATTCAATGAATCTCTCAAGTTTAATGTGCTTTAGAAACCACTGCTCAGCTTTATGTCTACCCATTTAAATTGATGCTTCCTCCAACAGTAAAACACCGCAACGAGGCTTTACAAGATATTAAATCACAGCAGATGTTCTAATTTCAACTTGAAACAATAAGTGACTGTCCTCAATGTCCTCAGAAGCACGCGGTGACACTAAAACGCACCTAATATGCATTTATGCCATAGTTAACGTCCACAAATGTGGCTGTAATAACTTAATGAGTGTTAATGTAAACAGTCAATGAACGTGAGGACGTCTACCCATGTGCACCTGTCCGACCTGGACTGCAGCACTGAGAGCCGAAAACAGCACCGCACGCGGTTTGGTCACCTTCACCTGAGCAGCCTCTTTACATCAGCAAATAGAGAGCAAGGAAAAGTGGAAGAAACACGGAGAAGCAGTCCGGAATGAAACATAACAGCAGTGAGGACTCACCTGCTTGTTTTCCTGTAGCTCTGCTCCTAAATCCTTTGAACCGACCTCTCCGCGGTGAAACACAGAGCTTCTCTGCTGCTGCTGCTGCTGCTGCAGTTACCCAATGCTCAAACACAACCGACTCTCCCTCCACCCCCCGACACACAAACACACACACACACACACTGAGATCACAGGCTTTCCACAATTTCACCACCTCACATGTTCTTTTTGTTGTTTTGTTTGAGTTTCTATTAATTTTATTTTAAGAGTAAAGAAATTGTTTAGGAAGGATGTTTTTTCACCCATATCCAGATAATAAGCAGGTGTACGCTTTTTTGTGATTTTTACTCAATAGATTCGCCTTTTTGGATTCTTGAAAACGAAGGGTTTAAGCTCAGTGTTTGGCGTTTCTATTTAAAACAAACGTATAATAATGTTCTTTCTCAATAGAAGAATGGAAATGTGTCAGTTCCACATAGAAGTGTGATTGATTTTAATTTTCTTTAAGAATATTACTTAACTGTTTCGTAAATTCTCCTGGAAATGTTTCCAAACATTAGTAAGCCTTCCAGTGTGACACCCCACGCAGGCTGTAAATGTAAAGTCGAGTGGAGCCCATGTGATGTGTGAGCGACTCCTGCTGGACAAAAGCTAGAACGACAAAACTTTGGGCTTTGGTACAGTATTTCTTTACCTTGTTTAGGTTAGACGGGATAACTATAGCTGGTTCATCAAATCTAAGATAACCAGGCAACATTGCATTTCAATAGATATGTGATTTGATTACTGGACTGCTTCTTATATAGTTCTTTTCTACTCTGCATGAGTACTCAAAGCACTTTATACAGCGTGTCTCATACACCACGGATGTTCTGTATGCAGACTGAAGCAGCCAGGAACCCTGGAGCTTCACTTGCAATCTTTATAAATGACTGCATCTACTCTATTAAAGAATAAAGTGGTCTATAGCAAAAATGCAGTGATCCTGTTATCCAACCACAGTGTTTAACATTATCATTGACATGATACTTGACATACTTGCTGTGTAATTCCAAACGCCTGCTACCCAGTTTGGAGATAAAATTATATTTTTTATTGATTTTATATGGTGCACAGTGGTTGAATCTGATGATCCAAGTATCCAAATGGAGAGGCTGGAGCCTATCCCAGCTGTCAGGGTGAGAGTCAGCGTCCAGCCTGGACAGGTTGCCAGTCTGTGGAACACACAGACAACCATTCACACCCACTGTCAGTTTACAATCACCAATTATAACCCCAACAATGTATTTGGACTGTGGGAGGAAGCCATAGTACCAAAGAAAAAACCCCTAACAGACACAGGAAGAACATACAAATATCATGGTGAGCATTGGTGTCTTTTGGGAATTTGCTTTTAGAAGTGGTTATTAGTTCCTTATAGCATCCCCTTCCTTTCCTTAGTCTTAAGGGTTTATTCTTGTGTCTCCCAGGTTCATTCAGTGTCATCCTCATTGTGATGGCTGCATGCCAACACACAACTGAAATACTCAGGTAATATTTTTGTTTACCTTTCTTTTTGCATTGTACTGTAAAGCTTCAGTGTCCATAAATTAACTGAAAGGTTTAAACTGGGTAGTTTGTAATACATGACAGCAGCAGGCCATAGTGCAAGGAATAGCATAGAATCTGTTTTGTATTGTTTGTTATTGTACTATATGTTGTATTAATTATTTTCTCTTCTTTTTGAGTTACCTGGCTGCTGCTCCAGTCCTTCCTGGTTTGAATAAAGGAGAAGGCTAAGGGTGGAGCTGGTTTAAATGCAGAGGTCAATAAAATAGATTTCACCAGCTGTTGTGACCACACAAGGGGGGGAATGGGCTTTCTTCTTGTATTATGTTTAGCTATTGTCTCTGTGGTTTCCACCTTTGATGTATACCATGGTTCATTCACTTAATATATAACAGGAGTAGTCTCTCATTTGGGGAGGTCAGTTTGCTGAGTTATGGTGTTTTGTTAAGTGTTTTTAGTAGAATTTTGCTTTAGTTGGCCTCTTTTATGGGCCCACTTACTTCTTAAAATAGTTTGTTTCTGTCATTTAGAATTTTTGTAATAATTTTGCCTTTTGGGGGGCATAATAAAACCCATTTTGTGAAGGTTATACCTGTGCCTGTATGTTCTTGGTTGCCTGGTCCCTGATACCCATGTTTGTCCATGTCCTTGTCTCAGTATCGATGATTTCCTGTTTCATTTTGGTAATCTTTTGTCCTTCTTTGCTTCTGTGCCTGTTTGTATTCCCCTTTGTCTCATCTTCCCTGATTTGTTCTCTTCTGTGTTCCCTGGTGTCTCCGTCTCATGTGTGCTTGTTGTTTGTCTCCTTCTGTCCCCTGTCTAGTCCTTTTGTTCTCCTCTTAAGTTACCTTGGCCCCTTGTTCACTTCTGGCTTCACTTTCTTCCCCTTGTGTTTTCCCCCAGTCAGTCATGTCTGTCGGTTGGTCTGTTCCTATGTCATGTTTCAACCCCCTCACCCATGAGGGGTGATGAATCACAAAGCATATTTTTCCTGAGCAATCTGAAATCTACGTGCAACACATACTGTAGAAGTGGTAGGCCTGCTGGCAAGTGGCACTGAAAGGAGGGAAAGGAGGATCTCTCTGAGGGAAACAGACAGATAGGAAGGCGACAACAACAGGTGTGCTGGACATTTAAGATGTAATCCTTATTTAAACATAATAATAACAATAATGTGTTTGTTTGTTTTTTAAGTGAAGAAGCTTTGACTGCTTCATTTCCAATTTAATATCAGATACTTTAAAGGTTTCTGTGAAATTATATATATTTTTTGTAATTACTTCTATTCTGTGCCCGTGTATTGATGTATGATATGTATAAATACTACATTTTAAAAAAATCATGCCATCAAAACAGCTGCCATCAAAACAACTGCTTTTGGGCCAGGTTTATGTAACTCGTTGCAAGTTATACTGGAATCCAAAGTTGGCTTCAATGCTTGCTCCATGTCCCTGAACATGTTTCAGAAGTGCATCTGGTCGTTGTGCCGCTGGGTGGCGCTGCAGCTCTTATCAGTGTGCCTCCAGTGCTGGGAAACCCTTTCACAAACCCGGCGCAGTCGTCACCGGTGTGAGTACGGACTGTTGTCATGACGTGCTCTCTGTCTGGGACTGAGACACAACTGCTGCGCCAACACGTTAATTTCCCACGAAGCCAAACACGCTTTATTCTCTTCGGTTAACACATTTTTTAACGGTACGTAACCCGGTCGGTACTCTGTCGTGAATACACTTGAAGCCAGTTCTTAATATGTTAATTTCCTGCTTGGCAGCACGATAAGGTTATTATTAACCAGCTAGCTAATGCTAGCGCTATCGATTAGCTGGACGTTTAACGCCCAGATAAGAGCTTATTCCAGTATTGCTCTTAATCGATCAGCTGCTACACATGTGCGTTACTACTTGTAATATGAGCGAGTTCAATCGAGAGCCGAGCTTGTGAATGAGCTAATAAGCTACTGATAGTAAGTTAAATGTCTTTTTTAGAGCAGCAACGCCGCCCTTTCTGTGTCTGTCGTATATTTAGCAGAAGAAGTTTAGTCACTACTAGTCAGTGTCAGGCTTATTTCCTCTTCATTTTGTAGTTTCTTTACTAGCTCGGGAGGCTATAAAACTGTTTGAATACGTGTTTGTCACATGAGGAAGATATTGTGTGCAGTTTGACCTAACCATTATAACACCGTTGTAAAGTCTGTTTATAATGATTGTCTGCAGTGTGAGGTGAGGTAAAAAAAACATCTGTGATGTCCTGTAAACACAACAGGTGGGCTCCCCTGCAGGTGGGGAGAAAACAGTTGGTAAATATGCCGTGCCTGAGAGGACATGAATGGGATATTTGTAGATGTTGTCAGGCACTATCATCTGCTGCAAAGTACACCACTTTTGTTTTGGTAAGATGCACAAGTGTTAAAGATGTGATATGGCACAGCCAGCTGAAAGATATCCCGCTTTTACCTGCTTGGATCTGATAGGGAGCTCTTTGTTACACTCCACTGAGGTTGCCCCACTTATCTTGGTTGTACCTAGACAGTACACTGATGGAAAATATCATATCGCCTTGTTTTTGGGTTTTTTTAACTATTACTTTTTTCTCCCCCACTGAAGACGTGACAGGATGTAATCAGTGCAAGTTTGAGCTTGTGGCAGTCAGGCATGAAGTGAGAGGTGCTTACTGGTATTTTTAAGCAAATTCTTTTCCCTGGGGTGCTGCTTATGAGAATGCACTCGGGACATGAGAATAGAACAGCCAACAAAGGAGACAGTAATTCACAAGGGGGTGTAACATGGAAACTCTGGACCTCATTCACAAGGTGTGCGTGAAGGTACTGAATGTGTTTGTAGTCTACAAACACATTGAGAACTTCCTCAGACTGTTTTTATGAACAAATAAAGGAGGCTGTCTTAGAATATTTTAGCGCATCTTTAAACTGCAGTGCTGTAGCAGTCCCTCATTTCTTCATATATTTCCATAACAATGGGAAATGTTGATCCCAGTCCGTGACTGATGGTGTCCCATTGTTTTCTTTTTTATCCAGGTATGTTTTTACTACACTGGTAGTGTACTTAGGATCATTGTAATTTGGAAAAATGAAGCTGTTGTCAAAAAAGTGCATTCCAGATGATATTGCACGGTAGATCAATATATGTACTTTCCTGTGTGCATAAATCCTTTAATTTTAACAAGATCTCCAAAACCTCAAGCTGAAATTCATCCCCAAGACATAACCTCCACAGCATTTCACACGTTTTGCTCCTGTCCCTACCTGTGGCATCCTTCTTACATATTGGTGTAAGAAGGCTCTCCCCTTTCACTCTGTCCATGAACCTTCAACATACGGTCTATTTGAACTGTACAGGCTTCTTTCTTAGAAAAACACCACTGAGTTTTCCTCTATACCTCATGTTAATTTATAGAGAAATATGGGTGTGACTGTATGAAGATTGTATACAGCGATTTGGATGCACTGATACCCGCAAGGTGGCCAAAAAGAACATTTCCCAAGATCTACAGTAAATTTGCATGTACATGCAAAGTCTGTATTAAGGTCTATATATATATCTGCATTGATGAAAGAAGCTCATTATGCTTCCTTTTCAAGCTAATTTTTCTTTTTTTCTGAAAGTTTTTTGTAATTATAATAGCATAAACAGTGCAACACTTCAGTTTTGAATATGACACCCAAGGGCAACACAGCAGTGAAAATACTCATCCTGAAATGTTTACTTTGTTCTTTTGGTCAGCTTTTTATGAGGTAAGTGAGATGGAGTTTTCAAAGGAGTGGTCATATTTGGCTGGGAGAAGTAGTATTACTCTCAGTCGGCTGGGCGTGTGCTCACAGAGGAAAGGAACAGTGTACCACAACCTAACTAACTTTAATGAGTACCTAGTGCACCATTGCTTTGAAAACAGCACTTTTTTCTGGTCTGCTCAGACTCTGTGGGGAGACTGACAGGAATGTTAATATTATTTTGATGTGCTCAGCTGGGATTTAACTGTTAAAAAGGTGCAGTGCAATTTCTGGTAATGCTCATAAATGTGACGTTATGAGCTAATACAGTTTATCTGTTGTATGTTTTTATCAAATCTAAATGCATTTACTTGTGCTGTGTGGTTTGTTTGTTTTATTTTTTGCAGGTTATGATGAGGTGGTAACCCTGGGGCGGCCAGGCTGTGAAATGACTGCTGTTCGGCACAAAAGAAAGACGGAGCAGAGAGACTGAGAAAGAAGAATGGGCACAAGGGTCTGGGGTTGCTGGCAAGGTGTCCTCTCTACTGCGCTGCTCTATGGCTCTTTGGCTCTGTTTACATCCATCCTGCACAATGTGTTCCTGCTCTACTACGTGGAGATGTTTGTCTCCATCTACAAGATCGATAAAATCTCCTTCTGGGTGGGAGAGGTGAGTCTAAAGAATGCCTGAAACTGTGATTCTGAGATTAAACACGTGATTTAAATTTGGATGTTTAATTCAGATTAGAAATCCAACTCTAATTTACCAGTCCAGTGTCGCTGAGAGTGTGCTCATCGTTTTGCTTTTGTTATTTAATTACCTTTTTTTGTACCAGAAAAACAGAAATCTTCATTATGAAATATAACTTATTTATCGTAAAGTCTGTCAGCTCTTCATGAGACTAAAATTGGACAGTGAAAAATGGATCTTTCTTTTACTGATAGCAGCTTCTGGGTCTAAAAGGGAAAACAACATGGCCTTAAACCTGTATTTATTATTAATGCTACCAGGGGTGATAACCTGTGGTTGCAAAATAACTTTCAGTCCTATAGAAGTTTATGGGAAAAGCACCATTGCCCCGTAACTCTATAAACACTTTCATGATGAGTTTATGGGCTCAGTCACTCATTTCAGGTCAGACTGAATACAAAATTAAATCCAAAATTGTATGTTTTGGCCATTTTTGTTGTCAGAAAAGAGGATTATCCAGAGTAAGTTGAGGACTTGGCTAACAACATGTGATTGAAAAGTCGTTAACCAGTGAACATCCAGCAGTATCACAGCCAGATCCACCTCTTAGATAGTGAAAAGCTTCAGGTTTCATAACAGGACTCCACAAACCAATGGATGACATCATGGTGGCTACATCTGTCTTTTTTACTGTCATTGGACACAACACATTGTCTTGTGCTGCTGTAACACCGAATAAAACCAATAAGACAAAAGCATAAATAAAAGCAAATAGTTAAATTAAATGAAACAAAATACATTATGGCAAAACAATAAGGTTGAAACTACACAGAAGAACAGATTCTATATTGGAACCAATTTAAGATTAATGGTAATCCTGTATGCACCATCATCCACTGATTTTTATTTAACATTATTTTTCTGCTGCTCCAAAGACTGTCTTCCTTATCTGGAACAGTCTGAATGACCCTCTCTTCGGCTGGCTGAGTGACCGCGCCTTTCTCAGCTCTCCTCAGTGAGTATCTGCATCTTTACTTTCTTCTACTTTTTGTGGAACAAACACAGTTGTAAATAGTTGTTTATGAATGTGCAAAAGACTGCAGAAAAACAAGTTAACTGTTTGCACAGGCTTTAGAAATGTTGACGTGACCACACACAATAGATATTCAAAAGAAAAAGGTCATTTATGTAGTTGGAGTCATTTGGAAGAGACACTAATGTTGTGCAATAGAATTTAGTTCTTTCTGGGATATTTTTGTCGGTTGCACATCTTCTTTCGAAAAGAAGTTTTTTTTCTCTGAAGAGACACCTCATAGTTCTTGTTATGTGTCAGCACAGTTCATCTACTTGCCTCGAACTTGGAGAGATACTCCTGATTCAACAACATAAAGTCATCTTTGTAGAATGATCTTAAAATTCCAGATATAATCTTCATTCGGACTCTGATCGCTTCTCATTTCTCACCCATACTAGCCAAGTATCTCTTAGACACTCATACACACCCAAGTGTTTGACGCCATCAGAGCACTTTGTCAAACATTTGTCTGCTTTCTGTGTTTACATTGTTATATCACTAAGCAAACCTTCTCTGTGTTGTTCTAAGGCAGTGATGTTATAAAGCTGGTCACATCATTCTGTTGAAGTTTGTTACATTTAATACAACTACACGTTTTTTATGCCAGAGATACGCACTTTTTCCCTTTTTTATTTTAAGAATCTCTCCGCTGCTTGACATCATGATATACGGGGCTGTCTGCAATAACCTGTCTGTCTGTACCAGGGAAGTTGGTTAATTATCACAAAACGCGTCTAAAGATTTGTTATGTGTTTCGTTTTTCCACCCAGAGCCGGCTCTCAGATCACAAATCCAGAGGTGGTGCTGAAGCGTCTGAAGGCCCTCGCCACAAATGGTCCTCTCTTCGCTGTGTCCTTCCTGGCCTTCTGGGTGGCTTGGGCCAGTCCAGGCCTGCAGTTCCTGCTGTGCCTGTGTCTCTACGATGGCTTTCTCACTATGGTGGATCTCCACCACAGCGCCCTATTGGCGGACCTCGCTGTATCTGCCACCGATCGCACACGCCTCAACTTTCACTGCTCGGTGTTCAGCGCTCTGGGGTCTTTCTCCGTCTTTCTGTCCTACTCTTTCTGGGATAAAGAGGACTTTTACTCCTTCCGTATCTTCTGTGTAACTCTGGCAGCTTTTTCCGTCTTGGGGTTTTTCTTAGTGTCTCGAATGCTCCAGCGCCGTTTTATAAAGGAAATCCATCCAAAACAAGATGATGCATCAGCACTCAAAGAGTAAGAATTTAAAAGTGTGAATAATATGAGAAATTTTCATACTGTGTTTTCTCCTTTCTCACATCTTTTCGTGTGTGTCTGTTATCACAGACTAAACGTTGGCCATGCTCCACTTAACCACCCGGAAAAACCTGTCACTATTGGACAGTATCTCAAGCAGCTGTCCAGACACAGGAACTTCATGTGGTTCGTGTCAATGAACCTGATTCAGGTCAGCCTTTAAAAGTCTTAAAGCCGTGTGAGCCCATGTTTGTTTTTGACGTGCAATCTTAGTACAAACCTTTACAGTCTTAGTGAGTTTGTTCTTGTTATTAATGATAGACAATGCAAGATAAAAGTTAGACTGCCCTCCAGTGTTTGTCTTTCCACATGAAGTGCAGCCCTTCTTGTAAATGACACTTGTTGAACTTTCATAATTAATATTATTAGCTAAATATTTGTGGTTTTCCTGCTCGCACTAAAATCAGAAAACATTTCATTTGTTTTCTTGGTGTTTAATTAAAGAAAACTGCTACAGGTCCAAGCAACAAACTACTTTTAATTTAGAATAAAATAATCATCTTAGTTTATCTGTCACTTCTGCTTCTGTTTGCAGGTGTTTCACTGCCACTTCAACAGCAACTTCTTCCCTCTTTTCTTAGAACATCTCTTATCTGACAACATCTCTGCCTCTACGGGTTCAATTTTACTTGGTAAGATCCAGTTGAGATGCAGTAAATGATTTACACAAGTGTTTGTAATGGATGCTTTGCACAGCAAGAGATAAGAAATTGTATATTTGATATAGTGACTTAAATTTTAGTGAATAGGAAGTTACCAATAGGAATATTAAAATAAAGAAGTTATTTTAATGTTTAACACTGTTATGTGAGGAAAAATGCTTGGAAAAAACACTGCAATGCATACATTTAAACCATGAGTAGTGGCATATTAAAATATATAATTAACCTTTATTTATATAGCACCTTTAAGAAAATAGTTTGCAGATTGCTTTGACAGAAAAGCAAATGCAGAAAGAGAACTAAATAAAAGTCACAGAAAATAAGTGGTTGATCTATTAAAAAAAAATTAAACAATTATATGAAAGAAGAAACTCATTTGAAAAGAATGAAGTGAGCACTTGATCTTCATAGTGTCACGCAAAGTTAGTTAAACCTCTGGGAAATTCATCTGTCTAGGTAGAAAGCATGAACCACTGTGAATCTATTTCACCTGCTTGGATTCAAACTCAAGTGAGAATATGTGTCCTGGAGAGTCAAAAACAAGACAACAACCCCACAAATGGAATGATTTTGCACCTTGTGGCCACAGAGGAGTGCTGTTTCCTTATATGCTGACTGATTTTTCTCCAGTTTTGCTTTTCCTGGTGTCTTTGTCACTTCAGTTAGCATGTGATGGTACCTGCAGCACACGTAGCTTGCACACAGAGTCTGGCTCCTCTAGGATGGCAGATGCACATCAGGTTTGCTGTGTCAAGTTCAAGATTCAAGAGCTTTATTGTCCGAAATGCTGTTTCACCCCAAGCCTCCCTATGGTGCATTTATAAGTATATAAAAGATATATCTCCAAGATATATAAAACTAGAATTTAAAAATAAATAACATGCTAGATTTTTTTGTAAAATTAAGGGATAAAAGGGTACTAATTACTAACTAACAATACTATAATTATAACTATACAATACTAACTGTACAATAGTTTACAGGAGGTAGCAGGAGAGGGTTGTTATATGAGGAGAACTGGGCAGACATCAACCCAGTAGACAAGCCAGCATCTGCTCTTTTGATCAAGAAAGAACATGAGGAGCAGCGTAGAATGACCTTCAGTGATTTCACTTCACTCATTTGCGTGTTTCTGATCAGACTCTCGGGAACTGACTCCATGAAGGTGGCATGAGGGCCAGATGGTATGAAAGAGGCTTGGCGAACGTTATGCTGTTTGCAGCATCAACCAGCATGACCAGTTTAGCAGTGGGTCAGTGATGGTCTGGAGAGCCATATCTTTGGTGGACCTGTTGCCAATTTAATTTGCAAACAAGCAGTTGAAATTGTTTCACAGCAGTTTATGCTTCTAACTAGACAAGCTGATGTCCCAGAAATTTAACAGACTTTGCATTTCATTTTTTTTGAGCAATATATTTTTGTTAGTGAGGCCCTTAAAAACATTGAAACTAGTCTATAAGAAGTGATTCAAAGGTGGTTACTAATTCTGCAAGCCTGATCTCTTCAGGCAAGTGATTCCAAATCTGAGACATGACAATAAAAGCTACCACACATTTTTTTTTACTTATGTGTAGCACCAGAACCTTTGAATGAATTGCAAAATTTTTACTTATTTGTATTGTTTGGGGTTTTTTGGCTTTCCACTCGCTTTCTCTCAAATTATTTTTCTGCTGTTTTATAGTTTTAATTTTTAACGCAGCTCTGCTTCTGCTCCACACAGGAATCTCTTATATTGCTCCACACCTGAACAACTTGTATTTCCTGACACTGTGCCAGCGTTACGGGGTTTACCAGGTTATCCGCTGGCTATTTATGCTCAAACTGGGACTTAGTGTGGCTATGCTGCTAGCAGGGGCTGACCACATTTATCTGCTGTGTGTCTTCATTGCTAGGTATGGCCGTGCACACACATCTGCACACGCTTCATGGATGTGTGGCAGTTTGGCTGGTTCTTTTTGTGCTTGTTTTTAACGGTTTATCATTTTCAAAGCTGCATACACAAACCCAGAATTCCTTTGGGCATGCCATTTGCAGAGACCCTTTTTTTGAGGGGGGTTATAAATGCTGTCTCTAGAAATTAGCCACAATTCTGAAATTGGTCTACTCTTAACTGTAATTGTAATATTTGTGTTATCTGTATAGTCCCATATACACATATAACATTTTAATGCCACAAGCGATTGATTTTCATGCAGTTTTTAGACTATTAGTGGTCTTGCTGTTCTTATAGCTATCAACAGCATTTGAGTGCTTTCATAGCTCATTGATAATTTTAGTCACAGCTGTGGTAAAGTGGTTAAACTTGTGGGTGAAGCTCACTAAAACTTTCCAGCTAAAAGCGATGAAGTTGTTACTGTATTTCATACTCGGACACACCTTAGCATGCTCTGACTGCTCTGAACAAAGGCTTTTTGCATGATAACCTGTATTACAGCTGATGTTTCCACGCTGTAACATTACGTCTCCATTTTCTAGTAACCGCGTGTTCACCGAGGGGACATGCAAACTCCTGAAACTGGTGATTTCTGATCTGGTGGATGAGGACTTTGTGGTAAACCGACGTCAGCAAGCCGCCTCTGCTCTCGTCTTCGGCATGGTTGCCTTGATGACCAAACCCGGGCAGACATTCGCCCCACTCATTGGCACATGGCTGCTCTGTGTTTACACAGGTACAAACAGAAACTCTCAGCCTTGGACCTCATGAGGACACAGGTTTTTCCAAGCTTGCTCCAAGGCGCTGCTTTCATGTGCGATTCCCAAGCTGACACAAATTACTACAGGCTCACACACTCTGTTGATATGTGTGTTGATAAAGTTTTGAGCGTTCAACTAGAGTTAAAATACATGTGTGTGACTTGCACAACAAGTTGAACTAGACAGATGACATAAATTGCTGTTTTGTGGTTAGTTTATCTTGCAAATGACAAACAAAACAAAAAAGCCACTCATCAAATCTTTGGCATTTACCTGATTAAACAGGCTTCTTTTGTAATCTCATTTTTTTTATTTAGTTTTCTAGAACCTGAACAGGATAGGAAAAAAAATCAATCTGTTTTACACTTGTTTTGCAGACTTGTTTAACTTTGCATTAATTGTTTGCCCATTTGTGGACGGTCAGCACAAGTGACCTGGCAGCCAACAAAGAATTAATGTAATTTTAAGAAGAAAAAAAACATTGTAAACATGTATATTTACCTTCTTACTAAGACTTGGATGAGGTTGTTTAACTGGACAGAGTCAGTGTAGTTGTTTCTGCTGATAGGAAAAACGATCTAAGCCAAAGGGGGTGTATCCAGAGCCAAGCCACGTACTTATCAGTCACTTGCCTCAAAGTTAGGAAAATTGCGACACCAGCTTTGCATGAATTCACCCATCATAGCTGGATGTTACTGACTTTTCTATGGTCTCTGCTCACTTCCTCTTTGGATGTGTTTTTTAAGGCTAACAAACCAGTTTCCCCAAATATAACCTGTTAGACAAGCATCGCTTTATGCCAGTCGTGCTCTTAAAATATATCCTAGTGACACGTTTTTGTTTTGCCTCACTAGTTTTACTTTAGTTTCTTTCATCAATAGGATCCTCATTAACTCTTACTGTTTTCATATGGCTTCAGGAAAAAAGAGTCAAATTTAATGTGATTAATTTTGTCGTCTCCAGGTTATGATATCTTTGAGAGAGATTCTGTCAAGGACTCAGTTTCTGGGTCTCACGTCGCCTCCAGCTCAGGGAATCCGCCTCTACGCCTGGGCTGCTTCTACATGTTGGTGTTTGTGCCTATCACCTGTGCCCTGCTCCAGCTGGTGGCCTGGTCTCGCTTCACGCTTCATGGCCGCAAGCTGCAAGGGATCAAAGCCCTGCGGCAGGGGGCCCAGCAAGGCCACCTTATCGATGTCAAGGCCATATGAACTGTTGGGCGAAGTTGCACATGGACACTTTTACGTCATTAGCTTTTACAGTCCTTTTTGATAATGTCTTGGAAGAAGATGAGCCGCTCCGCCCTTTTTCTGCAGCTTGGCGTTCTGTGCAATAAACTCTTACAGATCATGTGGCTTTGTGTACAGTGGAAAATGCACAGCAGGCTCACTAATCCATGTGGAAATGAACATGTTGAAATCTGCCTTATTCTTTTTATATTAAAATAATAAAGTATATTTATATTTGAACCGATGACCAAAACATCAGTAAAACCAATCAATCTTTTGGACCAAGGGGAGAAGAGATCGGGTGCCCTCTTTACGTGTAATTCTGGTGTTGAGCGCAGTCTGAACGTCTTTGCTGATCTTTAAATTGTCAGCACCGTCAGCCTGTTTGGAAAAGCAAAAGGAGGGTAGGTTTACAACAGAGCTCCGGTTCTGATTTCTAACTTTTCTTAACAAGTTGATGAAGAATTTCCAATGTAAGTACGTTGTGTTGAAAGTGCTGTTGATACTGCATGAAAACACAAGTTGATCATTTTGCTGTACATGTTTCACACAGAATGCCACTTTGATGTTGAGAACTGTATTTTGTAATACGTCAGTATTGATGATGCATTTGCACAACACTGCCGTTCGTCCGTTGTACTTCTAACATTTTACTTTTAGTCCTGTGGTGATGGAAACTGAAACAAGGAAATTATGCCAGTAGCCACTCACTCAATTCTCTTTTCAATTGTTTTTTTCCAGACGATTACAAAGAATGTGAGACAGTGCCACAAATAAACCTCTGTGTTGAGAGTTAATCAAACTCTTTATTTTAAATTGGGAGTTATTCTATGCTCTTTACTACACAACAAACTTGAAATAAAAACCTTAACAGTGTGATGAACCATTCGCAGTTTAAATATACACCAAAAAGTTTGCATATGAAAATCATTTATAGCCCTGTCAGGCAAAGGTCACTGCTGTTAATTTGAAGATAACTGGGTCAAGTATTTCAGGTTTAAAGACATCCCTTAATGCCTTTCTTGATTTCTGAGCTACTGAAAATTTTGCATTTGATTTCATTTGTTGTACTTTGTTAAGAAGACATCGCCCTGAATTTGGGAGAATTTTTTTGTATATTCTGGTGAACTAATCTACTAAGCTATTTCTCTTTCAGGAAAAAAATCTATTCATCTATATCTATCCATTCACTTACTGCACATTCACTTACTTTCCATCCATGACAAACTTGGATTTTTTCAATACTGAAGTACTGGGCCCCTGATTTTCTTGTGCTTGTGTGATACTCGAACAGTAACCCAGGCAGATAACCTCAAAGCTTAATCAGGATTTATGATCGTAAAATGAAATGTACATAGGACATAAGCTGAAATTAGTGCAGTTGAAACATTGATTTTCTTTAGGGTTCAAAATAGAAATAGAATAGAAAAGTATATTCATATTTTTGTGATAGGAAGGGCCGGAAACACCCCAGAGTCTCCATTGGAGGATCAAACAAAAATGATTTTGATCGCTAAAAGTGTTTCTTACGCTATTTGTTTTGTTTTTTAACCGTTTAACTTAAAAGGAGGGGGGCGGTTAGCTGTGCGAAGACGGAAGTAGTAGGAAGGACTTCTCTCGTTCCAAAGCCCATCCTAACAGTGTGTTGCGCCTGCGTAAACCTTTTTCCTATTTTTTGCACTTATTTTCCTTATTTCTAATCACTTAATAATTAATTTAGTCACAGTATCGTTTCTGCTCAGTTACAGACCTAGCAAAGCTTCCCGAGTGCAGTATTTTAGCCTGAAATTGAATATTACCCATCATGCATCGGGCCTAGTACGCCAACTCCTTTTAAACCTACGTTTTCGCTCTAAAGCAATTCATATAGATTTTTTAAATATATATAAAGTGTTTTGTATATTTATATAAAGTAGATCCCAAAGTACAGTATTCAAACTATGCACGTTTGAGTTCAGCTCAACGACACCGTGAGTGTAATGGGTATGTCGGAAAATCACACCTCCCCGGGTCACTACATTCAGTAGTACACTCATGTTTCTCTTCAGATCGTATAAATCTTTCGCCTTTTACTAAAGATTTCCGTGGAGAGGAACAATATGAGTTATAACTAATTTTTTGATGCCCTGCTTATCGCGGGGCTTCTGTACTTGTGAAAAAAATACTATACGTTGCTCAGCATAATAACGTTCCCCGGCGTTTGAGTGAACTTAACGCGGAACTATCTATATCAGTAAGTAGTATTAACCGACAATGTTGTAGTTCCGGATCACCCGAATTTGACTTGCTTTTAACTTACAAAATGATTCTTATCTTTCAGGAGCACATTTGAATTTTCTCTCTAGTACAAATGCTAACAAAAATGTGAATAAAAATATAAATTATGGCTCATAATTGCAAGCCTCACCTCTTCAAGATGTCTTTACCAGAAGCAAACTAAGCAATCAACATATAAAGTAGATTAAAACTGATGGATTTAACGCAATTGATAATGCTGATTTTAAACAAAAACAACAAATTACTTTAAAATGCATTCAACAACAGACACAAAACCTTTAAAAAAAATTCACAGGCGTTTATTTAACAACTGTGTTACCTTACTAAAGGTTTGTTTGTATTGCTTCACACACTGAAGACCTAGATAGTTTTTGATGTCTTAATTTTTATTGTTACCATATTGAGCACGTGTGTAAGGAAATATGCAACATAAAAACGACACCGACGGTATTTTTGACGTAAATGAAGATATGAGTGTTTTCAGTGTCTAATGTAATCCACAGAAATGTGATTGCCTTGGATCTACTTCAGATCTCGTGTCTTTTTTCTTTCCTCGGTTCTGTATAAACACGGTTTAAATCGGTTTATAAGAGAGACCGCAGTATTTCAGTGATTCATAGTTTAGTCCAGTCCAAATCTGCGAATAAGACAAAATAAATAAGTAAGGAAATCATCATTTGGACTTAGATGTGTATTTTATTTAACCTAAAATTCCAGCAGAGGGCGTACTTGGTTTTAAAGATATACACATGAAGCTACAACTACACACATAACTACCCTGCTTTTCTAAAGTATTGTCTTATGGTCCTATTGGTAACATACTCTATTAAGTTTAAAAGATTTCATTTTTGCATTCCCATCACATACATAAAACATTAAACTATCTTTGTTATTTTCAATAAGAAAAGAGTTAAACTGTCCTTAAAACTCTATGTTTACCACGTTTATTTATTCACAGTGTTTGCAAAATATTATGGCAGACTGAGTCAGCACTTGGTCGGACAATCCCATTGGCTTTTTGTGAGCAATTTTCTGTGAAAACAAAGCACATTTAAAGAAAACACTGGGAAGTGTGGTTAAAGTCAGACTTCCCATTTCTCGTGGCTTTTGTGCTGTAATGCCTCACCATTTGCTTCTTTCGGTGCATTCGCAGAGGCACACAGAACAGGAAATAAGAGGGAGGCAAACGAGCAGAAATGATACATGTAAGCAGCAGGTTGAGCTCCGGCTGTTTAGATACTTAGGTGCCGCTTCAAGGCTGCGAGACTGAAAAACTACTGTCGGGGAATGCTGGGAGGCAGAGATGAGGCAAGTAAACCAATTTTAACTTATAAAGTGTGAAATTCAAGGGTTAGGTTTGATTTTATTGTTGAATGCTGAACTTTAAAATATGCCAGAAGACAAAATATGAGAATTTTACCCATGTTGGTTAACTTTTTCCCCCCATTATTTATAATTTTGCATTTTTATGTGCCTTGAGTGTATGTATGATTTGGCATTATGGAGTTTCTTTTAAAAAGCAGTGTATAAGGATTTTAACAATACGGCTAGCACTATTAGCAATACGACTGTCTTTTGTGGTTTTATTTTGTTTTTAGTATGACTAAATTTGTTGTTTAAAATGTGCTTCAGAAGATAATAAAAAGCAGTAAACATTCAGAGTCCTCCGTAGCAAAAACATAGCCTTTAACAGGCAAACTGAGATTGCTGAGTGACGTCTGCCTGACGCTGAGACGAGGACGGTGCAGGCTTCCTGTTTTGTGGCTAAGCAATTACTCAGTCTGCTGCTCAAGCTCAAGTTTAGGTTGAAGTTGCTCTGCAGCAAATGGAAAGCAACTTCCATTTCCTGTCTAATTCTGCGCACACACATAGAGGCTTTTATCTCTGCCAGCCTTTTGCTCATTACTCTAAACTGGAACTGCATTAGCCTTTCTGGTAAATCAGTATTAACATAATAATGTCAAACACTAACCATGAATGGATTATTGGACAGGCAGACATGGGTCCAAGTGCTTTGAGTGCTCGATGAAAGAAGAAAAAGAATATAGATGTTACAGCTATGTAGCATTATTTTTATCAGGTCTTAAAATTAGAGAAATACAACCTCAGATGAACAACAATGCACCCATATCACATTATTTATTAAAAACGAATCCAAAATGAGGAAAAATATGGAAAACTACATAGACTTAATAGCTTTTGAATGCTTTTCTGTATCACTCTGTCTTTCACATCATTGTGGTGAAAATTTGGCCCACTTTCTGTTTATACACAGCCCTCCCGTTATTGCATCTTAATCAGTTTGAGGTCTGCTCTTTGACTAGACCATTGGAATGTTTTCGCGTTTTCAGCCATTCTGTTGAGTAAATTTGCTGCTGTGCTTGGGAGCGTTGATCTGTTGCATGACCCAGTTTCAGACAAGCTTTATCTATCGGACAGATGGCCTCACATCTGACTCTAGAATACTTTGGTGTACAGAGGAGTTCTTGGGTGACTCAGTGACTGTGAGGTGCCCAAGCCCAAATCCTCATCCATCTACCTCCGTGCTTGACAGTTATGAGATGTTTGTGCCCATTTATTTGGTTTTCCCAAACATGATGCTATGCACAATAGCTAAACATCTCCGCTTTGGTCTCATCTGTCCAAAGGACATTTTACCTAATGTCATATTGTTTGGTCAGATGTAACTTTTCAAATCTAAGCCACGTTGCTGTGTTCTTTTTTAGAGACAAGAGGCTTTCTTCAGGCAACCCTTCCAAACAAGGCATACTTGTTCAGTCTTTTTCTAATTGTACTGTCATGAACTTTAATATTTAAGCCCTTAAAGCCGGACATTTGAATTCATTCCCAGAAAATTCGAATTGGAGAGTTTATTGAACTATCTGACAAATTTGATTAAAAAATTTCTTGAAATTTAATTTCCATATATGGCTTTCAATTTGTTTGTTATTTTCTTTTCTTTTCCTTTTTTAAATGTCTTAGAATTTGATTGAGGAAGTATTTTAAGAGAATAAAGGACTCTAATGATGTAGAAGTCTCAAAAGCGCACAAAGATTGGTTTGTATCAAATATGTTACACTAGGTGTTAAGGGGATTGAATCTTTTCCACTTGTGAGTAATCTCTCTTACTGTAGAATGGTGTTGTTTGGAAATGGCTGTATAACCCTTCACAGACTTGGCAGGAAGTCCTAAGAGTGTGTCTAATTTTTTTACGCACTGCAGCTGCATTTTGTGACTGTTTGTCAGATAAACAATGACACAGCGTAGGTGTCATGTGTTGTTGTGCATCTGATGTTGTATTTCCCCAAGAAATACAACATCATCACCATGATTCTAAGCAGTAGTTCATTTCCTTTTTACCAATTGTGTTGGGTTGTCAGAGCAAAAAAGCCCACAACCAACACACACTAAGCACTTAAGTGTTATGAAGACATGCAAAAAATAGTCTCCTCTCTCTCTCTATGTATATACACATATCTATCTATCTGTGTCTCTCTCTATATATATGTATGTATATGTATATATATATAGATATATATATATATATATATATATATATATATATATATATATATATATATATATATATATATATACATATATATAGTGTGTGTGTGTGTGGGGGGGGGGGGCAATTTGAGAGATTTTTCACACAATCTTGTGAAATGGGATCACGAAACAAAAACAAGCAATGAACTCTGAACACTTTTTGACACCCACCCTAACATCACATTTCCTCTATTTCCAGTTTCAAAATGTTCCCTGTGCGTCCACATTAACTGGGAGTTGATGCCCTGCACAAGAGCATGGAGCACGTGTCAGTGAAGTTTGAGTACGAGTACACAGCGAAAGATGGTCGCCGAGTGTCCATAAAGCCAAACGAAAGTTACATCCTGGTCTCCAAGACTAATGATCACTGGTGGCACGTTCGCAAAGACCAGCACACCAAGCCCTTTTATATTCCTGCACAGTATGTGGAGGAGCTCTCGGCCACCGGTGGAGACCATCTTCGTCCTAATAAGCTGAATTCAGCTCAGGGTCTGACTGTTAGTAAGCCAGTGGATATGACCAACGTAAAGCCACGTAAAGGGACAACAAAGAGTCGTCCATCATCTCAGGATGTTCCAAAAGAGACCTACCGCTTCTCCACTTTTGGTTTCGGTGACGACTTACCAGAGGTGAAGACAGATGTACAGACTAACAGCACCTTTGTACACACTCTGAATAATGTAAAAACGCACAACTCGGCACCTCCAAAGGCTGAAAGCACCCAAGTGTATGCAAAACCTCATCTGGTGCCAAAGGTCATAAAAGAAAAAAAAGAGTCAAAAATCTCACTGCAGGATGATACTACAGAGCAGACCTCTGCACATGATGAGGATATGGATTTCCCTTTGCCCCCACCACCCACATATGACACCATACCAGAGCTAATCGTCACAGAATTTGACACTTTTCCCGAGCCTCCGCCTCCTCTAGTTTCACTCGACACGCATCCCCCAGAGAGGCAAAGTGTCAAACAAACTGCAGAAAAAAATTCCATGCAAGTACCTCCTACGGAGCAGGTAAGACCCACATACTTTTTTTAATGCTTCATTCATTCTGTATCACCTCAATTGATGAACACGGGGGTTTTCTGCCACAAGAGGGTGCAATTTTGTCATGTAAGGTATGGCAGCTATGCTTACACATTACAGTGCTTTAAAAAGCTTTAACCCGACTGCAGGTTTGACTGTGTTATTGTTTAGCACTGCATCAATGCACGTTTAAAGCCACAAAAAATGCACCTTGAAAATGCTTGTATTCATGTTTTTATGCAACAAACACGACGAACTAGACTTAGTTTAGAAGTTTCACTTTATGCAGCATAAGAGGAGGTTATCACTTATGAAACATGTGCAATGAAGCGCTGCTTTATTTTCAGAGAGAACATAACAAAAACACTGGGAACTTCTGCTGCATGTTGGGGATCCCAGGTGAAGCCTCGGCCCATCTGTGGCTCTAACTATTTCACTTCCTGCTCTTAGGAGAACTGAGAAGAGAACTGAATAGCATTTAAACATCAGTTTCAACATCTCAAACTCTCAGACTAGTAAACTTGAATTCCCATAGAAAGATTTATCCAGTTATCTCTTCTCTGTCCACTATAAACAGTAGAAAAGCAAGTGTGCTGAGAAACACACTGTGTGACATTACGTATTATTCATATATATATATATATATATATATATATATATATATATATATATATATATATATATATATTATATTTTATATGTCTTTTTATTCTAGAGCATCTAAAACTGTAATCTTAACTGATTTTTATAAAATACATGGCAAAATCCAGATTTAAATGGCCTGCTCCTTAAATAGAAAACCTATGAGCCGAGCAGACCCATTGTCTGGGAAATCCCACGGGACACGGGCAGAAATAGGATCGTGTGGAGGCTTGAATTGAGTTAAGAAAGGTGAGGCTTACATGCTGCACCCCAAAAAAGCCTACAGGCAACGACAGGCAACATGACTTAACATATTATTATATTACTGTTATTATATCTTTCAAAAGCTGTGAAAATACCTGAACTGGAACTAGTAACTGTAAAACCACTGAACTTACTAGCGTTAAGGATTCAACTAAAAACAGTGAAGGTACCTAAGTACTGTTGGGAACACAAAAAAAATCAAAGAGAAGAATGTGTTGTACAAAAAAGGGCCCCATTATACTAGTAATACCTTAGTAGTACTATTAATGCATATGTATCCATTCTAACCAGAAATGGGAGAACTTATTTTTAGGAGCCAACCTTCATTAAAGCCTAAACTGTATTTAAAAGATGGACATGGACTCCTGCCACCACTGCCTTCTACATCTCCATATTCATATGGTGGTGAAATGTCAGTCACAGGGTAACCATGATCTTTTAGCTAACAGGTTTCACAATGCATAAAACGCTCATCATGTTGTATTCAGTAAAACTTTAAACTAGCAAATGACATCATAAACTGATCAGAACGTTTTTGAGGCCATAGATCCCGAGAGCTGAGGGCTATTTGAGAAATAAAAAACATCTGTTGTAAGAAGTACTAAAGGGTTAGCTCTCTTTTTTAATCTAGCTAAATCACTATGGTAACCTACCTGTAACAGGTAAGGCTCAGAGCATGTTTTAAGTGCTATAGAGATTTTGTGCCGAAGGAATACAATTATTTTACATATGTAACCTGTTACAACAACACAGGATTGTTTTGTTTTTAGGTTTTGTCGAGCCAGCTAATGCAGAGAAAGCTAAGCTATGCTGAAGTAGTTTCGTAGTACAGCTCCCTAATGGTCATCAAAAAGAATGTGGGTTCAAAGTGCTTCAACATGGGTTGTATCCAGCTTTTATATACAGTCTATGTTTGAAAGCTGCCGCCTACATTACCCATAATGCTCTGAGGAGCGAGCTTCAGCGATCACTTCTTTCTAAGTCTACATCCCAGGTTTTATATGCGCTTTTTAATTGTGCTGTCCCGTGCCCCACCTGCTGACTCAAGGGACATCCCTTGCGGCAGTTTGCGTGCGGCTCTTTCTGAAGCTACAAAACACTCTCATATCAAATTCACGCCTAGTCCCAACCAAGATCAACAGAGATTCACGTGTAATATTATTGAACGTGTTCCTGGTTAACCTGAGCACTGAATGGTTGGATTTGCTTAGATATAAGATCCCTCCATTTATTGGTGTTGACACTAGTGAAGGAAGGACTTAGAATACCGTTTCGGTTGATTGCGGTGTGTCAGAGCCAGCTCATCAGCATATGAATGCCCGGTCTTTCCCTTCATGCCATTTCAATGGCTGAAAAAAAAAAGAGGTGTTCCTTGAATACTTCGGTAAAAGCTGATTCAAGACCTCAGTTTTACTCAGCGAAAGTTTCTGAGGGTGCGGGATCACTTTTATCAGGTGCGTATGGTTCACCTTTGTATTAAACAGATGTGGTTAAACTTCGGGAGGAGCTGGAGGTTTGCAGTGGATGAAACGGCTTTGCAGTGCAGCTGAAGGAGGGGCTGTTTTTAGCTCTGGGACTTGAAAAATACAGTCTGTGGCTGTGATGACACTCCAGAACAGGTTACAAACAGGTTGTGTCAGCTGGTTGACCTTTCCTGGGGAGAGGAAGGAGTTAAAGCGAAAATCTGCCAGCCACTCCCAAAACCTCCAGCTGCTACCTGGTTTCCCAGCACCGGTTACGATCCGGGGAATTGTGATCATATGCGCACGGCAGGGAAACGATGAAACACACGGCAACATTTAACCTTATGTTCCTGTCGGATGTAGTTTGGTGACTTGAAACTTTTGCTTCAGGTAAGTTTCACGACACTTCCCGTCGTCTTTTGCACCTGTTGCAAGGAATACGTGACGTCAGACAGCACTGGGGTTTATGAAGGAGAAGGTGTGTTTGATTGGGTTTCTGCTCAGTTTCTACCAAATGTGTGTGGCACTTTGAGTCATGTAATGTCTACAGCCTCTCCCACTATACCCAGT
This sequence comes from Aulonocara sp. 'chitande type north' Nkhata Bay, assembly GCF_057382095.1. Taxonomy (NCBI): domain Eukaryota; kingdom Metazoa; phylum Chordata; class Actinopteri; order Cichliformes; family Cichlidae; genus Aulonocara; species Aulonocara sp. 'chitande type north' Nkhata Bay. The sequence goes on along the minus strand of NC_141351.1, from coordinate 20,927,116 downwards.
GATTTGGTGTGCATTACGCTGTAATTACCAGCACAGTTTGTTGCTTCAGTGGGAGATTTTTACCACCTCCCAGAAATGATTTTTGCGAAGCGGTGCAGTTGAATTCCTGCATTTTAAACCATAATTTGTCCTTCTCGTCTCCTCTGTGTAAACATGAATGAACCCCCCACACACTTGTAACGGGACTGTAGACGTGCCAGGACCCCTCAAGTGCATTAATTCTTACCCCACAATGGAGGGCCATCTCCATGGTGATGCGAGGGGGTCTGGCCTGACTCCCAACAAGCAGGGCTTTGGAGCTTTTAATGCCAGCCCTGCCATGCAGTTGGCGTGTGTGTGCATATGTAATGTGCAGAACTTGCAATTAGCCCAAAATGTAGGTCACTTAATGTGGTAGGGAGTTTGGGCTGTTCTGGGCTTTCAGATGGGAAGTTAAGTTTGTCGAGTGAAGCTCAGGTTGTGAAACTATTGTTGTAGAATGCAAACTTTAATTCAGGTCTGATGTTTATGGCCAGTATGACTCATAAATACCCAACTTGTGTCAATTGGCTCTTTTATCATCCAGAAGTACAAGGTTCAATTATTGATGTCTGGCAGCAAAAGTAAACGTGTCTCATAATCCACATCACAGATAGCACTGGAGCCTTTGATATATATACATGTGTATTGGCATTTTAAAAGTAATGCCTCACCCTGCACCTTTTAAGACTAATAATTCCTGGTGCTCTGTGAAACAACATCAGATGCCAAGAAACTGCTCCAACAGGTAGTGTGAGTGTCCTGTCAGGCATTTCTGTGCACAGCACATGTGTACATCAGGCAGAACGGGTGCTTTTAGCTTCCTGGTCAGGAAAGTCCTTTCATTTTCACCACATTTTAGTTTTGGTAAAAATAAGTATGCATATTATGATGTGTTTTGACAGAGTTAGTTTTTTTTATAGTTTAAGGTTTAACAACTTGTTCAGCATGTAAGTGTGAGACAAGAACTAAATATATACCGTGACCTCAGAGAGTCAGACTTAGATCCAGTTTATGCCTGTCATGTTTTACCAATACATTTCTCACATTCAATATTTTACACTGTTGGCAAATAAAACTGCTCTTGCGAAGGTAATTTGGTTTGACTTGGTTCTTAAGTTATAATTTAGGTATTAAACATATAGTTATCTGTAAAAAAAAAAAGGACATATTTTGTAATTTTATGTGGAAATATGAGATTACATAAAGAGATATGTAATCTCAGCCTGTTCAGCCAGGTACAGCCTTACAAGTGATATTTTTGTACAGATGTCAAAGCATGTGTACAAAATCAGCCCCTCTTCACTGTACAGTTGACTATACAGTAGGTTCACCATTCTGTAGTGATGTCCATATGTACAGCTACACCCTATTCAGTGCATTTACAGTATCTCACCATGCCTTAAGTTCTGACTCCCAAGTAGGCACACTGTTACAAACAGGTTAGTGAAGTCCTCTAATGAAACATTCAGTGTTTTGATGGTTTAAACATCGTAAACATTACAACAATAAAATCATTGTTGTGATGTTATTCAGTAAGACCATAAACTATAAGGTCATTATTACAGTGTTTTCTGTGGTCACAGAGCATGGGAGCTGAGGGCCCCCATAGAGTTCTGTGGAACTGGAAGTGTTGTTACAAATACATGAATGAGCCCCTACTAGTCATTAAACATGCAAGTTTAAGGCCCTTCCCTATTCGCAACACTTTTCAGATTTTGAGACATACAGTAGATGTAAAATAAATCTATAACAGGAAATAGGAAATTTGCCAGTAGTGTCCATCCAGTAATGAGCGTGCTATGTACTCTTTTAAATAAAACTCCCAAAGTAGGACACTGGGATTAGTGAATGAGTGAATCGTTTTGGACATAACCACAATCAGAAGCGTTTTTGAGGATTTCATAAATATATTCTTGACATTTGTTGTTAAACATTAAATTTCTGAGCATTTCTCTCCCAGGTCTTGGATGCTAAGCTCTGTAACTTTATTGTAACCTTTTTAAATTATTATTACTATTTTCTTAGTGCAGCTGCTCATTTAGTTTACAAATGCAAAATAATGTAAAACTACTCTAAAGGAAGCTTCAGTTGGTCTTTATCAAGGGATGTATTAGTCATATGCTCAGGAATGTCTTTTGTGCAATTATTATTTTTAAAATGCTTTCTTAGTTTTGTTATGATGTGCTTGCTTACAGTAATCCTGCCTTTTTTTTCTATTTGTTAAGAACTAAGAAAAAGTTCCCAGAATCAAAAGCTGCAAGTGAAGTCCCGAATTTTATTTTTATTTCCAGTGTGTTTGCACGCAAACTGTTGATATTTACTTTCACCTGTAAAAAATGTCAAGGTGGTATTTTTGCAAAACACCAAGGTTTCCATTTCACTTGGCTGGTTTATAGTTTCCCCAGAGAGCATTACTTCGACTGGTACTTAAATCCTCCCTCGCTCCTACACAGAAAACACTTCACCTACAAAGTGTGAGTGGGAGAAATCTGAAATCAACAAACAGCATCAGCGGGTTTTTCACATCGGCATGCAAAGCTGGCCTGGAGAGCATAGATAAGAATGTGATAAGCTGATGGATTCCACATTGGGCATTTATGGAGTCTTCCAGGATTCTGGACCAATGATGAGTGTGATGTAAGAGCGAGTGGAGCCAGACCGATTCAATAGCTCAACTGTGTGCTTGTGGCGTGATTTGGGCCCCAATTTGGTTCTCCATTGTTTGATTGGATGAGCGCTAATGTGGTTAAGTAATCAAGCAGATTGCTGCTTCATGCATAGCTGAGGGCATAGAGTTGTCTGCTCTGCACTGAAGGGTTTTCTCCTTGAATAACGCTCAAAAACATTATCAAAAAGGAGCCATTTACTTGGCATCTTAGACAAAACAATACAACAGATGCCCTCCAGATATTCTCCATTACAGCTGGAAACGTATCTCAAAATCTGACACAACACTATCATTATTTCTGTGATTAGATGGATTTGACTAGCAAACTATCTTACTGAGGCACTTAAAGATGCACTTAGGTGCCTTCCTAATCCCGTAAAAGTTTTTTATATTGCCATTGTGTAAACATAAATGAAAGAATTTAGGCCTTCTCCACTGTCTTTATTTCTACCAGTGTGTAGGCCGATTTTATGTGAGGAGTTCGGGTTGAGCTTGCAGTGAAAATCCAAAGGATAACACTTTTTTCCCAAAAGCTTCTCTCCTTCCATACAGCACCAAACAGGTTCATAGCTAGCATTTGTAATGAAAATGTGCCCTAAGTACACTGATAGCAATAAAAGATTGGCTTCCAGCACAATAGAAATTCCATGAATGATACAAACAAACGCTGATATGAATTTCCATGGGGCCACGCTTCAGTAAAATTAATGTTAAGATGAGCTAGACTTTTTGTTCATGGAGGGAAAACTGTTCAGAACTGATCATGGGCTAATCATAGCTTGTGCTAGCTTGTTAGCTAGCTTGTTGGCTATAGTAAATGTAGCAAAACATCCTAACTGGTTAAGTTCAGCTGATTAATCCAAATACCTGGGGTTAGTCGGGCTTGTATGTTGTTTTTTTGCAATTGGTAAAAGCTTTGTCATGCTCAAGTCAGTGTTATTTCAAATAGTCATTCGTACATTATATACACTGGGCTCCCAGTTGCTGTACAAAATATATGCAACATTTTAAGCTTATAGTCCATCTGTAGTGTAGTTGTGTACATTTATCTTACTAGTAAAAGATCCCCAGTTTGATCCAGAGAGGAGACACAAATTCTTTTGGGGTTGTGTCTGTGGCAGTATTGATAGCTACCCGGTATGACAACTCCTTTTGAATAAGGGAGCCACTGAAAGTAGCTCTTATGAAGCATATAGTGCAAAAGAATAAGCAGGACAAGCTTTTGTATACCTTATCACCCATATGTTCACTAAAATGTCAGCTAATATTATGCAGGTGGTTTTATGCACATTACAAATAGAAGATTTCATGCAGGGGAATCATGTGGCCCACGAGTTCATTCTGGCCTGCTGCATGATAAATGTGAAAACTGTATTGAAGTCATTAATAATTCAGCTTTTTTTTGTTCAATAAACCTAAGTACAGAAGTAGACATCTGTCGAAAGTTAAATGCATTTCTGCGTCTCGACAAGTTGTGTGAATATAAAGTGTTATTTTCTTTAGTTATTTTGTTATTGATATATTAAGTTTCAGTTCTCTCAGGCTGTCCTTCACTTTTTTATATAAATAGTTGCAAATAGTTGATAGTTCATTAAAAATAAAAGCTTTCACACTAACTTAAAATTTCAGTTACATTTCAGAAAAACCTCATGTGAAGAGCCACACCTGCCACCTAACTTTATTGGTGTACATATAGCCCACTAACTAATACACCTGACACTCCTGCATTAATGAAAATGCTTTTTGGATGTTCTTTGCAGCACTGTCTTCTGCCGTATACCCTGTAACCTGCAAGAATTTAAATTTCAACAATATAAAAAGAGAAGTTACACTCAAACCTTATTCAGGATAAAGCCAAATTCCAAATCTTCCATAAAACATACCCACACTCTCTGAAGCCCAGCTGGCTATGTTGTCCCATGCAGGAGGAAGTATTGACTGAACAATTCAATTGAACAGAAACTAGACTTCCTGTTTCAAGCATCCACCCACATGTAGTCTGTAGATTTAGCAACACTCATCAGACAAACCTGTGAAAAAGCAGCTTTTCCATTTCCTTTTCTGGGAAATGTTTGCTCCCCCCCCCCCCCCCCCCCCCCCCCCCCCCCCCCCCCCACACACACACATTATTAGCTGTGACCTACTAGCAGGTCTCAGCCATTAATAAAGTGTAGGCACTAATGGCACTTAGGTGTAGGCATTAGTGTACACTTTACACACTATATGGAAGCTGCTGGTTCTACATAAGAAAACCAAGAGATTTTAAAAGCTCTTGGTTTTCTTACTTTACGCAACATCTTACTTTTCCTCTGTTGTGAATATAACATGTTTCCTTCAAAAAAGTTTGTTTCCATTGCTGTAATTTCCTTTTTTATCTTATGGGTACTCAGTCAGGAAGTAGGTTGCAGTGACCTGCAGAGTTTCTGCTGCTCCCTCTATCTTACAGTTCCCTCTGTCTTGTTTTCACTGTGTGTTTCTGCTTTGGGCTGCTGGCAGACGGTTACCCTCTACCCCCCTATCCTGTGCACAGGAATTCATGCATAGGCGTGCACAAACACACACACAGTCTGACGTGCACGCACGTCTCACCCAGTCCTTACACAGTCCCTTCCTGCTGCTGTTGTCACACAGCTCACAGTTCTCCTTTCAGTCTGGGTGCAACTGTCACAGCTGCAGTGTGAGGAGGATGTAAGCGTGTGCTTCTTGGTGTGCACTCACCTCTATCCCAGCACAAGCGGACCAAATGTAGTCGCACGGTTAAGTCGCTAGTTTTTGGTGTCTTTTGGATGGATGGCTCCTCTAGATAGTACAACATAAAGATGGTGGAGATGCAGTCCAGGTTTTGGCCAGGTCACCGGTCCAAGCGGGGCATGGCCCTGCCGGTGCCTTCTAAGGTAGGTGATCATTATTTAAGAAGCTTATAATGAAAAGCTCAGTTTTATTCATTGGTTTGTTTTAGTATCCTTATAAACTTGATAAATGATGTGCTTCCTGTTTTCTCTAACGTGATCACATCGCCCCTGCACTTATTTTGTTTCCTGTACCAAGTAAGGTGACGTACATGGCGTACTAACTGTGCCATGTTGGTTTTTAATGTTAGTTTGGACCCAAACTTTGTTTGTTAGTTCGGTTCCTGTGTTAGAGTGATGTTGGTATCAGTCTCAAAGATGTAAATTTTCATCTCACATGTGACTGATAGTCTCGGTCTTTATGGGTTGACGTTTGAATCGTCAGTTTTGTTTGTACAACAACTTGATAGAGCTAAAATTAGCCTTTAATTTTTCAGTACATTTTTTGGACACACAGTCACGTAACTAAAGTTGACATTGTCGCCAGGTTCATCCAAACATTTTCCCAAAGCAAAAGCATCAGTTCAGAGAAACGTCCTTACAAATCAAAGATCTGCATTCAAATGTTAACTACAGAACGCACTTAAAGGCTTAAAAGCATTATTGTGTTTAATTTTTTTTTACCTGATTGGTGTTTTTGTGAACAAAAATTAACATTAACAACTCAGACGTCATTGTAAATAGAGTCCACATGGGCTGAAAATAAGTTTTGTTTTTTTTTACTATTTATTTTCATTACTCAGTTTAAGGAATGGCTTGGCTCATTTAAGCTCATTCACGGTTTTGGGTTCTGTTACTATGAGATTTGTAGTATTTGTAATGTTGTAAGACTTTGTAAGATGGTGATAATACAACAATACAAGTCAGGCTGTTTTATGTAAAGTTTAGTTTTTATTTTACTGCCATTTTACTAAAATGTTTTCACCCACCCACCTAGCTTTAGTGTTTCCTTTTTAGTGAACTGTATTAACACTGGTAGTAAGTACACCATAATTCCACCTACACGAGTGACTGATATAACTATGCTCAGATGTTGTTATTGTATTACTGTATATGCGTATGCACAGTTTTGCTTCGATCACGTGCAGTTAAGTTTTAGTGTTTTCTCCAAAGGATAGGGACCTTCCAGCATAGCTATTTCAGAGATCAATGATGCAGCTCTTTCATTTCCTCTGTGTCTGTCTGTACAGTTGTGTTGTTCAGGATCAATGTGTTTTGGGGTCAGCTGTCTGGTTGTCCTCATCGCTTGCCTCATAGTTATATCAAGATCAATAATAAGCCAAGTGCTAACACTGTATAGATAAAAACACACACAGTGCAATAGAGAAATGCTCTCGTTGCTCTTTTATTTTTATCACCTACATTTATCTGCCTGCTCTAAGTTGGGGTACTGTGTGGGTGACCCAAAAGCCAAGTGGTTAAAGCACATAGACCAACCACAGCGAGTCTCTGATCAGTTCCTAGCTTGCGCGACTGTCACTGCATGTCAATCCACTGCTCTCTTTCCTTACATTTCATTTGTTTTCTCTTTTAAGATTATTTAAGGATTTTTTATTATTATTTTGGCCTTTACTACATGTAAAGAGTCAAATAGGATCATGTCATTGACTGGGTGGGAGAGAAAGCAACACTACTTCACTGGATGTTGCTGTTATGTGGCATGTACTGCAATGATTTGGCTTCCAAGGTGCTTTTTCCCCAGAAGTTCTGCTTCGGGACTCTAACAATGACTACTAAAGCCAAAGGTGCTACAAAAAATGGCCTTTACTTGTACTAAAACAGCCGCATCTCTATTTCAAATACTCATTGACAACTAATAATCCTGCATTCCCAAGCAAAAGAACTCATGCAGAAACGGATTACGTTGGTGGCTGTCATTGTACCTAATAAATAAAGTCTGGAAAAGAACATAACAATGTAATTGATGCCGACTGACTGTACATATATGTGTAGTGACTTCCTCGTTTGTGAGGAAGGAAAAACTGTACAAGTCACCCATATGGAAAAGATATATATAAATCTTATAAAGTTTGTATCTGTCTTGTGTGAAACTTGTATGAAAAGCATACAAGAGTGAAAACACATAAGATCCCTTGAAAAATTATATAATGAAACTTGTATGTTTTGGATACTTACTAAAACAATATATGAAAGTAATGAGAAAGTGGCCACTTTCATGAGTAAATCATATAAGTTTTTACTATTTCTTTTCCATATGGGCAGGCTTGAAGCAAGAATCCGTGCACATTCCAATGCTCAAATTATAAATAAGGTTTGCATGAAACATGCAGGTTTGATTATTCTTGGAACTTTGTCAGTGTCCTGATCACCGTGTTGCATTTTTTCCTTTGACCGTTTTTTATGAAGATAAAAATGGACTAAATACTATCGCCCAGTGTATGTGCATGTTTATCGTGCAGTAAAAACTGTCATATTTGCCTTTCAGGTGTAAAGCAGTTAAGGAATAGTACCTTAAAACTGATCATAGTCGAAATGAGGGCAGCTCGGATAACCAGACGATGTCCATGACGGTTATTAAATATTAGCGTATTGATATAATGTCAATTGCATACATACACTACATTTAGTTATATTGTAAAGTTACAAATAGACTGTCTCCCCACCTCCAAGTAGTTGTATGTTGTATTTAATATGCCAAAAAAAGATAATGCCCAACAAACAAAGCTTTAGATGAATTTGACGGAGAGCATTTCTGCTATTTGTTCATCAGATTTTCTGCAGGTATTGCGCTATTATTGTGATTGTGACATGTACTGAGTTACTTTCTGCTGCTTCCTGTTAGCACTTTTTTTCCTTTTGTGGACTCTGTTTATTGCAGTTATGACCAGATACAGCACTGACATGCGCAGGTCTCAAGTCTTGATAAATATAAAAAATGAGACTACCTATGTGACAAGAGGTAGTTTATGGGAAAGTCTGCAGCAGAAAGGAGCCTGTCTTTTTATCTGTGCCACCATGTTCAGAAGTCTTACAAAAAGGAATAGTGGAGCACAGGTGAGAGCACAGTAACTTAAAGCAAAGGTTTTTTTGTTTTTTTTGGGCAGGAGTTGTTTCAGGTACCTACTTGTAACTAAGGAAAGGTTGAGGACAGTGGCAGCCTTTCATCGCACTCACTCTCGCTGGTGTTCTTTAAACAAATTAGTTGTGATGATCAGGATTGTTTTGCATGTTGTGTTCCTGCCATGCAGCAAGTGGACTCATGTGGAACTCTGTTCATGAAAGCAATGTGACACTGAGGACCTAACAACCCATTGAGAGAGAAAATGAAATGAAATAGGTAGTTAACTGGTTTGCAGTCGAACAAGAGGACCAAAGCTGATGCGCAATAGTAACGCATACCCTAGTTTTCAAACATCTATGGTTGGCCTGTGGTTTGGTGTTATTTGTGTGGTTGTTATTTTTATTTTTTATTTTTTTTATTTTTAATACAGTATTTAACAAAAACTTCGCAAAACCCACCACTGATCAGCACATGATCAACTATGGCAGCAAGTGCTAAATACAGACGGTGCTTAAACCCATGTGGAGGTGGTTTTGTGGACAAATATAGGTTTTGATTATTACTGAGGGAAGAGCGTGTCTGTGGGGGTTTTTTCAGCTCTAAGCTACTTCCTGTGCTCTGTAAGATGCGGAAGGCTGACTTATAAAGAGCAATAGTAAGAGCAGTGGACTGAAGACAAGTACTTGACACTGCTGACAATACTTGCGCTACTTTTTTGTGTGTTTACAGGAACACTAAAGTGACAAGATCTGAGTTTGACACCTTCAAAAATGAACTCCACAGAAGAATCTACTTTGTTTGCTTTAAACTTGTGTTTTGTAATGTAGAAGCACATATGAATGAGTCCCTTCTTTGTTTTTCCACAGGTGCAGGATGAAAATCTCCGGTCAGCAGTGTACGTCAATGTAGCAGAGCTCCGGAAAAGCATCTCAGAGTCTCCTCCATCGGCTCCTTCGTCCTACTCTCCTTCCTACCTTAACCCAGAGGGATGGGAGGTGCACGTTGACGACGAAAGTGGACAGGAGTATTACTACCACCCCAACACAGGGCGCACAACCTGGGACAGCCCTTTTGTAGACCCCTCCACAGACCCCGAGCCACTCCCTGCAGAGGAGCCTTATTCCCCCTCACCTCCTCAATCTCCTGTCCTTTCTCTGTCCACCGCCTCCCCACCGGCGTGGACCTCAGACTGGGAGCAGTTAGTGGATGAGACCAGTGGTCGCCCATACTTCTACAACCCAATGTCTGGGGAAACATCTTGGGAGCCCCCTGAGCATCCTCAGAGCCCCTACCCGCCTCTGATGGAGCCTATGAGTGTGCACAGGTTTCATGAGGATGAGCGGGTAAGGACAGCATGGCTGCTCTACTTAGCCGCTCTCTGTCTCCTGTTTTAGCTTCACCCAAGGGAAAGCTGTAAATACAGTCTGCTTTTAATGGAATTAAATCTCCTGCACCTACATAGCTAGTAGGACTCATTTTCATCAGGGAATCTCACAGCCCTGGCACTTAATATCCACAACAGTGGACACTAAGTAGTATTGTCTCTTAACTTTAAATGAAGACAGGCATCTGTGCTCATTTTAAATTACCTAAAAATTATTGGTGATGTTTTGTTTCTTCTGGGAAATTGGGCAAATTTGAGAAACAGTTCACTTCAAATTACCACTCACATTTATATCATGAAAAGTTTTTTAACAGTGCAAGCAGGCAGTGACCCCATTTTTCCCCTTGAATGACTTTTCTGAGCTGGAGAAAAAGCATTAATAGGCCAAGAAAGAATAATACATCGAGGTCATGAAACTATTCTGACTCATTTATGAAAGTCATAGGGAAGTCATCAAGCTCTATTTCGGGGTCACAGTAAGAAATTATCCAATCAAGATGATTCCGTGGGATGTAGCAACATTTCAAAACAGGAAAGGGCCGAGGAGGCGTTAATACTTTTACTATTATTATTCTTTATTAAACAGGAAGTGAAACTCTTGGGATTAAGAGCATCCTAGGCCAAGAATGGCAGTATTAACATAGCATGTTTTTTAATAGTGAGAGAAATCAGAGCTTATGGAAAACAAAACTGCATATTGTGGTTTAAAACTTGGGATTCTCTTGCTGTGAAACAGCAGCGCTAATAAAACAGGAGGTCAAGATTCACCAAGGGGGGATTAAATCATTAGACTTAGATGGCAACTGACCGTGATGGTATATCACAGAGCTAAGCATCAAAATCTCATGAACCAACGTGCATGAATTAATACTTTTTCATGAATGTTGGTATTACTGTTCTTCAATCTTGAGTTATCAGTGTTTACAGGGAGGCCTGCAGTTCTAAGTAAAAAAGATTAAAAATTGAGCAGTAATATCTGTGAATGTGTATTCTGGTGAAATTCATATGTTGTAATCGTGATGAAATAAGCACAAGTTCTTCCAGGGAGTAAAGGCGCTTTTTTCTTTCTCTGTGCTGGATATGTTTGTGTTTGTTGGGGGTTGTGCAAGGCGGATGTTATATTCCTCATTAGAAATTTTGGACTTATTAGAGTAACTTTGCATAATTCAGAGTTGAAAATAAGCCTTAATTATTTTATACCGGGCCTTAATGCGGTTCCTACATTGTGTGGAACAAGCCATTTTAGCTTCCTTTAAGCCAGCTTTCCTCCATCGTGGAAACAGAGAGGTTCTGGGGGCCTCTCTGTCACCAAAGGCCGGGTCACCAATTTGTCTGAAGGAACTTTATGCAGTGATAAAGGAGTTGACTCATGATTACGACATTAGGAATTCATCAGAATACACATTCATTTTCTGCTCTTTTTTTTTTTAGCCCACCACAATAACAGCAGGCTTGACTGCGAGAAATATACAAGCATGATTATAAAAACATAGTTGGTGAATTAATGAATTCATTGCTTTTACATCAAGGCATGGATATATATACAATCCCGACAGTTCATAAGGGTTTTACGTTGCTGATTAATTGATGCTTTTTAATGCCTAAAAACGACATAAAGTGACAATAATTATTTTATCCTTGACATAAAGTCTCACTTATCTTTTGGTTTTTTAATGTTATGCTTACAATAAAGTTTGCAAAGGGGGAACTATTTCCATTCAGGCCTTTCATTTGTCTTTCTTACTTTTGCAAAAGAAAAGAAATTGCTTCATTTGAAGCCTTAAAAACTGTCAGAAGATGGATTTTGAGACTTTCACGTAGAACCACATTGACTCTTTTCCATATTTTAAGTGCTTATGCATTGCTTTGCCAAATCAAACCAGTTCCTAGTTTTGGTTTAGTATTTTCCTCGTAAAATAAAACAAAACCCATTTGGGTCACAGCTCATGTGTTGAACCCTGAGTGGGACTTATGTGTAACTTAACGTACTGTGTCTTCATCCCCAGCCTCCTTTACCGGAGGAGGACTACCCCTCGGAGGATTACCCGCCTGCAGATCCACCAGAGGGCTATGAGGACACCCATGCCACAGGACCTCCAGCCCCAATCCCAAAAGACTACAGCTTCACCCATGTGACCCGGCCCGTAATCCCCAGGGCCAACCTGGACCGCAACACCCCGGCTGGTTGGAACCTCACTGTGGAGAAAGATGGGACGTGGGTGTTCACCAGTGAAAACTCTCCAGATCAGGTCTGCCCAATCAGAATTCAGGTTAATTATCCTGCAAAACGTTTGAAAATGTGATGAAACGGCTTCAAACACGTTCCAGCATAGTTACCATGATGATTGTTTGGAAACCCAGTATATCAATGTTATCTGTGATTGTTTTGACGTCATTCCAGTTGTGCAATTATCCAGGGAGGCGTGTAGCTAGTGTGGCTAAGAATAGAGTTGAGAGAAAATGACAAACACTGCATATTTTCCCCATCACACACTTCTGTCCGGTTACTGTGTGAACAGACCATGGATCTGTTTTGGAAAGTTACAAAATCGTCACGTGCAGTCCACCCAGTTTGACTCCTGGACAGGATTTCAGGCTCCATTCACTGTAATATGTTTTTGCCAAAAAACGTGTCATTTTAGTGCGTTAATGCCAAGCATCCACGCCACTTTTAAGACCTTTAAAACAAAGTCTTATGGAAACCCTAGTGTTAGTTCAAATATGGAGCAGTGTTTTATTCTTCGTGGACTCAAACAGAAAGTTTTTGAAGTGGTGCTCGGGTGGTGCTCGGGTCTTGTTAGTCATAAAAAACAAATAAGATAAACATCATATCTGGGCTGTTTGAGTTCTCCTCTCCTGTTACCTAGATTTCCTCTAGTAATAAATCACAGTTACAGTCCTGGTTTGCTTTGTAAAACTACATTCTGTCCTCAAATTACCACTTAGTTCTTTCAGTAACAGTTTCACCTCATTGGCAGCCAAAGTGGAAAAAACTCTGGTTGTACTGTTTGTCTATTGCCATTCTTCCTCTGTAGTATTTTCAAGAAGAAACCAGTTCTCTGCTTCCTGTTTATGCTGCACCATGCGCGCCCAGCCCATGCATGACTGGTCATGTGATGTGCATTTGCAAGCGTCTTAGTTTGTAATTACATTACATCCAAATATGCGACAAAGTCCTCATCTGCACTGAGATTAGCGTGGATACCATTTTCAGTAACATTTTCTCCAGCAGCATGCAGCAGATCATGTGTGAGCGTTGTTTTAGCCCTAAGGAAGTGAAACTACCTGAGCAAGACATTTTTTTTTAACTATTTACAGTAATTAACTTTTTCTGTAACACCGAGACATGTTTAACTAAAACAAGTGCATTGTGTGTAACAGTGGATCAAATCTTTGGATGAGCAGGGGCAGACCTACTACTATCTAAGAGATGGCTCCAGGTCTCTGTGGAACCTGCCCGAGGTAAAGATCTCACACCACTTAACAAAGTAGTCGACAGCGTTTTTCATGCAAGATTATCACTGATTCTTAGACATGTTTTTACAGTTTGAATATAAATTATGAAAATCAATTTCTACGTAATGCTAAATGGACTAGTTTGAATACAGCACTTTTCTATTGTACTGCACTCAAAGTGCTTTATACAACATGTCTCGTTCATCCCTCACACACACATTCACACAGCAACTTTTTCTTATTCCAGGTGTTTCTATCAAACAGTCGCACTTCGATGAGCAACTCGGGTTTCAGTATTCCGATTAGTAGATGACCTACTCTACTTCCTAAACCACAGCCACTGCCACTCCTGTACCCGTCTACTTACTGCATAGTAGATTTGAATAAACAGGAAACAAGCGTAACTTTATATGTATATTCATAGAAAACTTCTTACAGAGTAGAAGCACAATTCTCTGCACAATGCATAAGCTACCGCAAAAGTTGCAGTTGCATGCAACACTAAGACAGTAGGCAAGAAGAGAAGATCAATTACTCAAATCAATGTTAAGAAGCAGAATTAAAACTGAAATAATATTAAGATGATCAGGAGAGCAGTAAAAATGATACGGTCCTAGAAATCAAATCTATAAATGTAGCATACATTTAATAAAGTGATCATTTTATGCTGCTAAAAGGTTTAACTAAACAGGGATGATTTTAGCTTATTTTTGAATACTGCTAATGCTGGAGTACAGCTAGTGTTATAAACTGGGAGCTCATTCAATTAGCTTGCAGTATAAAAGTTTTAGGGAGACACAGAGTGTAACGAGACAGGTAGTTGTTCCAGATTACCTGAGGGTTTGAGCCGTCTCATACTCAGGCTCTGAAATAAGGATTAAATTTTGAATATGAATTTTAACTAAAGCACTATATTTCATATCCTTTGGCAGATAAGTAGGATCAAACTTTCACTTGTCTAAATTAAAGCAACACTGATCCTTAAAGTTGCGTCCTTTCACTCATTTTCTTGCATTTAATCAATGAAACTAAACTGTGTTTTGTCCCTCTAGGCCCCTGTAGCTTATGGCCAGTTGAGGGTGGAGAATGGCGTTGAGGCGGATGGCATGTCTGTCATCAAAAACTGGAGACACACCGTGGGACCTGCTCAGTTCAGCTCTGCCCAGGAAGATGGGGTACGAACATGCACATGCATATACACCCACTAATAGCACATGCTTGTTTAAGCACAAGCTGTATCACGTATTCAGGGTGTGTCGCCTGGGTTAAACAGAAAGCTTTAGTCAGGCAAAAGTGGTGAGGGTAAGTACCTGTTTAACAATCAACACTACTATGCTTTTTAACTCTTATTTAGCAAGGCAAATTAGCTCCACACCACGCTTATTTACAGAAACAGAGAGAGGGAGGATGAGGGAGAGCAAAAAGCGATATTTCCACAAACACCTGCGACTTCTGGTATACAATAAAGGGCTTGTGCTAAACAAGTCACCTCTAGCAGTCAGGGGTTCAAAGCAACCGTGTTGCTCAAGAGCACAACACTGGATTTCTCTTCACTGGAACCAAAGAGTTTACTCAAACCAAGAAAAACAGGCTTTGGATCAACTGTCATCTTTTTGATATAAAGTTTCATTTTTTTATTAGTGTGAAAAGGCTGAATGATGACAAAGACTGTAAGCAACAGTTTATTTTTTCTTTTTTGTCGCACACCTGAAACATAAAAAGACCAGAATTATAATAATAAGTTAGGTAATACAATTGTGTATTTAAAAAAATTAAAACCAAGTGCATATTGTTAGGTGATTGTTGTTCTTCTAACCATTTAATGCCATATTAACAAGGATAGTGCTCAGTATTGAACACTGAGAAAATGTGACAGATTTAAGAAGCCAAGAAACTACATTTCATATCTGCAATCCCTAGACAGATGTTACAGTCAAACTAAAAACTAAGTATTAAGGTGGTGTTTGGAGAATCAAGTCAGGACGTTGCCCAAAGTTGTTTTCACACGTAGCACACAATGCCAGATAGCCTGGGTAGAGCTTGCAAGGGGCAGTGCACAAGACGCTCACTCTTCAGTACATGACCTGCATAGTCAGGGATTAACAGGTTAAAGACTGTTTTAATCCAGAGCATTTGAGTCCTTGTGGCAAATAAAGTCTAAAAACCTTCAGGGCTGCAGTGCACCTATGCATGTGAAGCATGGAGATAAATAGATAACACCGATTTACACATACAGGATGCCCACCCACAGCCTCAGATATCTAAATCTTGTAAGCCACATCATAGAAAATGACAGGGCAAAATGCATCTTCTATACAACCTACATGCACATTTAAGCCATTAATATATACCTACATGTGAATCATGGATTTTTTGAGATTCAGAGTCAGTCAAAACGTATTGTTCCTCACACACGGTAACCATTGTGTCACGGTGGTGTAGTATTTCGTATTTCCATAGAAAGAAGAGTCTGAGTATGAAACTGCTGGTTGTCAGGGGGGTTTGCAGAGGAACTGAGGAGGAACTGAGTCCTTTCACTTTTCAACCAATTTCAGATGGCGAGGGATGAGTTTTCCTAGATATCCTATTTTGGTGAAATGAGATACTGGTGTTTAATCATTCACCCTTTGCTACACTTCTAAACAAGTCTCACTTGGTAGTGTAGTGTAGCAACCCTATCTTCAAAGTGTTATCAACACATTGTTGTTTTTTCCAGTACATGCTACATTTGCAGCTATAGTGCAACAAATAAGCACATATTTCATCATGTAAGAGTTACTTTAGCTCCTCCTGATGATATAAGATGTTAATCATTTAAAGAAATGTAAATCTTATCTGCTGATTTTGATTTCTGCTTATTCAAAATTTAAATTTACATGCTTGGGTAAGCTTTGTGGGTTTTTTGAATGACAAATCTCCTCACTGTCTTTCAGAGATTCGCGCCGACTCACAGGAGGAACGCGTCAGACTACAGCTCCAGTGACAGCTCCAGTACAGGAAACTCTCCTGAGACGCAGCAAAATGTGAGCGGAGCTTATGTCCTGCCAAGGATTGTACTGACTGACTGCTTTTGATGAATTCTCAGTAGCAACAAAATTACTCTGATCTTCACCTTTAACTGAAAGGAGTTCTGTGTCTCTCTCTTAAGGCTTTTGTGTTTTGGCCCTGGAGAAATCCTTATTATCTGACCTCAAAGTGGCTGCGCTATAATGTGGGTGGTTAGTTAGAGAGCTTGCCTGCCCTTGATCTATAGATAGGTGCATCTATCTATGATGGGCAAAAGGTGTCATTTTTTAGATAATTAGCCGAGCATTTGTTGCACTCAACCAGTTTCATTCCATGCATTAAATACTGTACTGTATTGAAATCACCCCATTGCTCACCCTTGCTGGAAACCTGCAAACCCTTTGCTGTATGTTTTTGCCTAAATGTGCATCTGGCTGAAGACAGATCTGTTGTCTTGAAACTGTGATAGATCCGGCCTGAAAGTCACTCTTGTAGATCAAAGGACAAGTTATGCGAAGTTCTTCTTTTTTCTTACTTTAAACCAAAATTGATTCTTCCTAGAATTTTTATCTGTTGAGCTGTCATTCTGGCAGCTGTACTTAATTTTATAAGAATGTTGAAAATTTACACAACCCTGCCACTGTTTGATCAATGCGTATCCTCTAAAAGTAGTCCCCCGGAAATCAACTTTGCACACACTGGGTTGACATTTACTTATATACTATATAGTGGCTCACTGTTTTAGAAGTCTTGTGGTGTTAGCGTCTCTTTAGTGTTGTGGTTCACACAGTTGCCTAACAAGTGTAAATTTCCTGTTTCAGTCTGGGGAGGGGACGCAGATCCCTTGGGGTTTGTTTTAGGAATGCAGAGCTACCTGCTGTGGTGACCAATTTTGAGGGAGCAGCTGAAAACAGCTTTGTTACTGAGACGTTGATCAATTTCATATTCATCTGTTTTTTGGGGGCGGGGTTTTGTCAAAGCCACAGGGAGTCACTGGTGATGGGCAGAAGAGCTGCATTTGGCACTGTCTGTTCAAGACCCCTGTTCTAGAGAAAAGCTGCTGTGCTGTTGCCTTAAAGCCTTAAACAACACATAACAGGACTAACAGCATAGTTTTAGCACATTGTGCATGTCATGTTAGTGTATTTGAAGCTTTCCAAATTTTTGCAAAAATGTATGCCAAGGATGCCGTAAGAAGAAATAAGAGTCTAAATAACAGTCAGGTGCTGTTAATCAAGTAAACTGGATTAACTGATCATCGGTGAGTGTAACCATCTCTATAAAAACAGAAACTTTGACAGTTAGCTAGTCTTCAGGTGTTGAAAAGCTGCATCTGAACAAACCACCAGACTCTTGTACTGTACGGTACCTTTGACAGACAAGACCAGAGTGGAGGTGTCTGTCCATAATCCACAACACCACATTCGGTGAAAAACAAACATGGCGTATCGACACAAACACCTCCTACAAGTTGTCAACCCTGGTGGTGGAGGGGTGATGATCTGGTTTTGTTTAGCGGCCACAGGATCTGAGCACCTTGCAGTCATTGAGTTGACCTCTGCATAGTAAAAAATTCTAGAGCCCAATCTGAGGACAGATCTGTCTGACAGGTAAAGCTGGGTCATGCTACAGGACAGAAATCCCATGCACAACAGCAAATCTACAACAGAATGGGTGAAAAAAGAAAAGAAGCAAACTGCTGCGAAGTAAAATCAGCACCCTTGGATGTGAAACATAAAATAAATTAATAATTATAACAATTCTTTATGCAGTGTATTGTAATAGAGAAGGCAGTGCTGTTTAATATACTCTGTATGCATAATGCTGCTGAAGACGTTTGCGTTCAACCTGCTGCCCTTCATTTCATCCCACAAGTAAATTTTACTCATAAGCCTGATAACTAAACATGATCTGCTAACAATTCAAAGATGTTTACTGTTTGTATTTTTAGGTGCAGAACTTGGAGAAAGCTGGAATTCTTAATAAAACAAAAGTGTCTGAGAATGGAAGGAAAGTAAGGTAAGAGGTTGCTTTGAGGTGTATTTTGCAAGTATCTTACTCACATTTCTCGAGTTTC
The DNA here is from genome assembly GCF_057382095.1 of Aulonocara sp. 'chitande type north' Nkhata Bay. NCBI lineage: Eukaryota > Metazoa > Chordata > Actinopteri > Cichliformes > Cichlidae > Aulonocara > Aulonocara sp. 'chitande type north' Nkhata Bay. The sequence continues at coordinate 20,908,633 of NC_141351.1, read as the reverse complement.
TGTGTTACTTATGAATCTTCTCCCATTCCAGGAAAAACTGGGCCCCAACGTGGACTGTTCTCCATGGAGGGGTGCTGACGTTCCACAAGGACCCAAAATCTGCATCATCAGGGGCCGCGGTATAGTATACGCTTTGTATTAACAACGGAAGCGCTCATATTAATGATATGAGCATAATAATAGGAGCTCTGACACAGCATTCTTGCTCATTTCTGGCAGGGTTGTGACTAAATGTAGTCACAACTCTTCATGAAATAAGTTTTCAGTTCTTTCTTCTTGATTTTAAATATCAACTATCTGTTCTTATCATCTGCACGATACTATCACATTTCTCACCTGAGAGAGGGAAAGGAAAACCTAAACTGCAACGTGTTGCCAGCTGAGGTGTCACCTTTATGAGAATGCGTTAAGGCCCTCGGGTCACGAGCTGCCAAGGACAGCCACATCTTTTATTAAAGGCATCTTGATTCTTGGAATGCCGTGCCGTCAGTTTTGTAAACACCTGGATTTTGTTTTTCTCCTTGCAGAACAAAACCAATCACATTGTCCCGGAGGTTGCGGTGGATCTGCGCGGAGCAACGATTGGCTGGGCCACAAAGGACAAATCGAGCAAAAAGAATGTTTTAGAGGTGTGTTCGTTGACAGTGCTCATTTCTAAGCTTGTACATCCTTGATTCCTTTCTTCTCTCTCACCAGAGATGCAGATATTTAACAAAATGAGATATCCTAGCATCAGAGCCGCATTTCAAAGACATAAAACTGCATGATTTCTTCTTCTACTTTTTTTGTTATAGCCTGCTGTGCTAGTTTTTGGTCTCAGATGCCGTAGAAGTATAACAGTATAACAGACAAGCTTTATATTTAGGTCTAATTTTAATTTAATTCAGAACACACGCGGTCACAAGATGTGCATCTTTTATTACAGTTGCAAACTGTGAAGGGAAAAAACTCTGATCCCTGTTGTTCATTTGAAATACTAAAAAAAAGAATATAAACATCTGCTTATGCATAGACTCGTCCTCTATTCCAAGTGTGTTCAGCATCAAACACAAAAACAAACACTTGCTAAAGTTGTGCATCCTCGATTATAGGTCCCACGGGAAGCCTTCTTTCTTGTCTATGAAACAAAATAACCATCAATAGCATACAGAGGTTGATGTCACTGGCAGGATGTCAGAGAACAGAAAAACAGAGAAAAGAGGAGGGCACTCAGTGCCCCACATTTCACACTGAAAATCATGCCCACTGGAGGGGAAGACAATTGACCTCGAACTATAGAACTGAGATCCGAAACACTATGAAAATGCATTAAAAGCTCGCTAAATATATGAAAATTCACTTCCTTAAAAGATCATTTTAGCAGCTAGCAGTTATAGAAGTAATATTAGCTACAATGTATGGGGGGGGAGTATTGGGCCACACTCCAATAAAAACTCCTGCTTTAAACCCTAACCCGTCACCGGCGATGGGTTAGGGTTTAAAGCAGGGGTGTCCAAAGCCAGGCCTCAAGGGCCGGTGTCCTGCAGATTTTAGATATCACCCAGGGTCAACACACCTGCATCAAATGATTAGTTCATTACCAGGCCTCTGGAGAACTTCCAGACATGTTGAGGAGGTCATTTAGCCATTTAAATCAGCTGTGTTGGATCAAGGATACATCTAAAACCTGCAGGACACCACCCCTTGAGCCCTGGAGTTGGACACCCCTGCTGTAAAGGGTAAATTAGGTTAGGGTTTAAAGGGTTAATCCTTGAATTCAGGTGTTTTCAGCGGCTTTGCCAGAGTTGTATAATGTTGTATAATCAAACAGCGAGCCTAGGAGTGCTTCACTCTAAAGAGCTCACAGATTTCCTGCATGGTACTGTAGTAGGAGGCCACCACTGCAACAAGTCAGTTTGTGAAATTCCACGATCAACTGTAAAGCACTTGGGAACCACAGCAACTCAGCCATGGAGTGGCAGATCATGTAAAGTAACAGGGCAGAGGTGCTGAGGCATACAATGCATCAAAATCGCCAGCACTCTGCTGACTCAGTCAATAAACAGTTCCACACCTCCTCGGCCACTAAAATCAGCACGAAAACTGCACCAAGAACGTCATGTCATGGGTTTCCACAGCCGAGTGACTCCTGTAGGTGTAATGTGTAGGTGCCCAGTACTTTTGTCCATATATTGTATGTATTAGCTGGGTTGTGTAGTTTTCTAACTTGCGAACATAATGATGTTACATGTAGCTTTTATTTGCCACACAAGTTGCTTCATTCTTCCTCCTGAAGAAAGGAGCTGTAGATTCATTAGTCTTTCAGTTCTTCAAGGCCTTACAGCTCTTATTGTTCAAGAGAGCAGTGAATTGTTTTCATTTTCAATATGGGCGGGACGTCTCTCTATGTGTGCGATTTAATGTTTTTTTGTATATGTGGGTGTGTTCGTGCTTTAGTAGAGCTGGTTCCATAAATGCACAGCTAAAATAAGATCTCACTCACTTCCTCTTTGAAAAAAGTGTTGCGAGTTCAGTCAGTAACAGGAGCTCTTCTATAAATAATCTAGCAGCGATTTATGAGTCACATCATATGTTTGGGTTTGTGCTTGCAAAAATAAAAATGTATATATATATATTTAAATTCTTTTAATCTGTGATTTTTCTGCATTTCAGTTAAAAGGAAAGAATGGTGTGGAGTTTCTGTTGCAATATGACACCGAAAGCATCATCACTGACTGGCATAAAGTCTTAGTGGACACCATAAGGCAACTTGTAAGTCTTTAAACTGCTTTTACAGAATAATCAAAATTAGGCTGCATTAAAATGGTTTAATAGCTTATTTGTCTTCTATTTTTTTCTTATATGAAAATATTAAATTTGCGTCTGTTTATAGAAGTTGATCTGTTCCATTTCCTGTTAATAACATTGTGTAGATATTCACTCCAATTCAGCTCCTACACAAAACAAACCCGCATATTTCATCAAGTTTCTTAAATTTTGTATCAATAAATGGCATAAATCAACACTTACAGGGAGCCAGATTTTGACCACCAAAGCTTAATTGCACCCAACGGTAACTAGACATTAGAAGATCACAACAGAAACTTCTGGTTGTTGTGGTTGATGGTGATGATGACAGGAGGCAGATCTCTGCTGCTGCTGCTTCACGCCTGAAGTCCCTAATAATTAGTGTTAAATACCCAAAGGTAAACAGGTAGAACTTGCTCAAAGTTTAAGAAAAAGCTTTTGCCGTGTCAACAAATGTACTCATGTTTCAGCTCAGATGAAGCCTTAAACATTAGCTTATTTGCCAATGAAGTTTTGTGTAAGTGCTATATTTGGATATTCAACATCTGAGCTTCATGCTTTTGGATTAGCACAGATGAGTACACTGGGAAAGCATACATAACTTTATGGGACTGTATTTTGGGCTATACCTCCAAAGGGGTGCCATTCATTCTGGACAATCTTGCAAGCGACCCCTACAAAGCTGGATGTCCAGAGACCGGGAGCTGGATGTTCTTTGGCTCTTTGGTTCTAGACTACTAGCGTAACTCTGGCTAAAAACAAAAATCAATTAAAACTAATATCAAGTTCATTTAATGTGTAGAAAACCACAGCATTAGAAAACACACAATTGTCTCACATTTTTTCCTAGTTAAGAAGCTAGTAGATTTCTGTTTTTAGCTACGTGGTCACTAGATGGAACATTTCTTTAAAAAAAGGTAAAATTAGAAAAACTCTACATCAAGATTCATTTGTTTTGATTGTCTGTGTTTACCAGGAGTACCAGGAACATCATTCTGAGGAGGAGGATGCAGACATTTATGAAAAGATCCCCAACACAGATGAGAAGGTGGGAGGTGCCGTAGACAAGAGAAAATGTAAGTACAGCTTCTTCTACTTCAGCAAAAAAAAAAGCAAATTATCTCTGATTTTAACTGTGGCATGAGCAGCATAATGATTGTGCTTCAGTTAGATAGATAAGACATTTGTGAGCTACCCTCCCATCCTTTTTAAATGTCTATTGTTGCTATCTTTAGCAAGGGGAAGTGTTACAAGTACAGCTGCAACCACCACTGCAGCAGAAACAGAGCAGAAGAAGGTCCGAACCAAACTGATGAAGTTCCTCATGAAGCGTCCCACGTTGCAGACGGTCAAAGAAAAAGGCTACATCAGAGGTGATTTCAGACGAGGAAATGTAGAGCTTTGTTGTCATTTGCAGGCTTTGGCTGATTTGAATAGGAGGGAAAAATCAGTCTTTGTGCCTCCCAAACACTGAGCACTGATGTTGTGCCTATATCAGCATTTAAATACGAGCTGCTTTGAATTTTCCTACCCGCTTTTCAGTTCAGTTCACTTCTGTTTAGAGCTTATTTCTAGTGCATGGACAGCAAAATGGCAAAACAAACACAATGAAATTCTAAGGAAGTGTGTAATAGCCATGCTTTCGTCCAACTAGATGTCTTCAAGAGTTATGAGTATATTTAATATTCATTTCTGATATTGTGTGTAATCAAACTCTTCTAATTCTTTGCAGAAAATGTCTTTGGTTGTGACCTTGCGACATTGTGCGCACATGAAAAGACTACAGTACCGAGTTTTGTAGAGAAATGTATTAATGCAGTGGAAAGGCGAGGTAACACCTTATTTATATCACAGTGGAATAATTACAAAGTATATCTTCCTGTGTGCGTGATCAAGCAGCTGACTCGCTGGTGCTTACTTGCTGATTTCTAGGTCTGGATATTGATGGACTCTACAGAGTCAGTGGGAACCTCGCTGTCATTCAGAAACTGCGCTTCAAGGCCGATCACGGTAAAATCAATCAATGTGTTAAACTAATTAATTCAGTCAGTCACCTCATGGGCAAGGAACATACTGTGGTGTTGATCTCATAGGCTCATTTTAGACAGCAGTGACCCCTGCTGGGTTTTAATAGCAAGTGCATGTGTTGTGTATAAACAGATGAACTGGACCTCGAGGACGGTCAGTGGGAAGATGTTCACGTCATCACTGGAGCGCTGAAGTTATTTTTCCGGGAGCTTTCTGAGCCGCTTTTCCCATACAGCCACTTTAATAAGTTCATCTCAGCCATCAGTGAGCATTCTTTAATTAACAATAAGCCTAATTCTAAGCGCTATATCATCAATTTTTACAGGTGAAATTGCAGTGAGTGTTGCCATTGATCATTAACAATTGTTATGTATTTCTAGGAATTGGTGATTTCAACACAAAACGGGATCACATGTATGACTTGATCCAGTCACTTCCTGCTCCAAACCACAACACCATGAAGCTTCTATTCGGGCATTTACACAGGTTTGTGACACTTTACTTTTCTGTCCTTTGCATTTTATCTTTTATTTATTTATTTATTTATTTTGCTTACTGTGCTTATATTCATATTGAAATTGAGAGGATTTGTCATAATTATTGAATTTCTTTCACAGGGTTATTGAATATGGGCAGGATAATCGTATGACTGTACAGAATGTGGCAATTGTGTTCGGCCCAACGCTTCTTCGGCCAGAGATGGAGTCGGGGAATATCGCGATGCACATGGTCTTCCAGAACCAGATAGTGGAGTTCGTCCTGAACGAATACAACTATCTCTTCCAATAAACAGTAACAAACCTCCAGTGCAGACCTGGGCCAACATGTAAATGTGGTCAAATTGTTTAAAGAGATAGATTTACCTTTGCATTTGCACATCAGCAGCTTCAGTGTGCGATCTGGAAAGTTAAACTCCTTCTGTAAAATATGTGAAAGGGGTCTTCAAGTTTATTCAGACTAGGAAAGGGATCTTCACGTGCTCATCGCTGAGGATATTTGAAGCATGTTTAACCACTGTTTTATCTGGATTTTCTCTGTCGTGTGCAGCTTACACCGTTAGACCCTACGTTGGCAGTATTGCAGGAGAGGAAGTCGAGCTACATGGGTGTTGACAGGTGTTGTTTGGTTTACCGTTTCAAAGCCACTGAGCTTGTTTTGTGTGTGTGTGTGTGTGTGTGTGTGTGTGTGTGTGTGTGTGTGTGTGTGTGTGTGTGTGTGTGTGTGTGTGTGTGTGTGTGTATGGAGTGAAGACTGTAACAAATTGCTCTCCCTCCCTGGAACTCTAGGTGTCTAAATCTCACAAGTCACTTTCTGGAGATTTTATTTTATTGCTTTTTTTGTTTTGGTTTATCTAAATCTCAGTGATAATAGAACCAATAGGTCAAACTTGGAGAAATGCATTAATTCTCTCTTTAGCAAATTTTCTTTTATTGCTTTTATCTTTATTTTTAGTAATTTACAGTTTATCACTCATGGCAATATCTGAGATTCTATGCTAATATTGTTTCTTCTTTTTCGGCCTCATTTTTACGCAGGAATTTTATTGTAATATAGAAATGTGTAAAAAAATATATTAATACTTCTTGCTATGAAATAGATGATGGTGACTTAGAGTACTTGTGCAACTTGTAGATTATTTTCAACTGAAAACATCATTTTTCAATCATGCTGTACTTGAAGAAATTGTATAATAACAGCACAGAGATATAAAGTAGCAACAGTTTGAAATTCAGAACAGAAACATGGATTGTAGCTTTATGACATGTAAATAGAAATAGATGGCATATTTATGCTTCAAGTTGGTGAAAATGCACAAGTTATTCCATAATAAAATAACTTTGTTAAAAAAGGTTTATGTGTGTATGTTTTTTTCTTGCAATCATCAAGTCAAGTCAAGTCAAGTCAACTTTATTTGTCAATTCTGCCACATGTACAGGACATACACAGAATAGAAATTGCGTTACTCTCAAACCCTAGTGATTAGAAAAATGCAAATAAAATAATTAAAAAGTAAAAATTTAAATAAATACAATACAATTTTACGTATAACAAAAAAAAGCTATGCAATATACAATATACAATATTCAAGTAAGAAGGCATAGTGGTGCAAAATAGGCAAATAGTGCAAATGGAGATTTAGTAGTGTACGGTAAGAGATAGTGTAACAACAAAGTCTTATGAGGTAATGGCAGTCCAATGCTCCACAAAGTGACTGGAGCAGGCCAGTGAGTGCGTCAGAGAGTGAGTGTGTGTGTGTGTGTGACAGAGTTCAGTGAGACCGTGGTGGAGAAGAGGGGAGAGGGGGGCAGAATCGGGAGGGAGTTTAGCTTCCTGACAGCCTGATGGATGAAGCTGTCCTTCAGTCTGCTGGTCCTGGTCTGGAGACTCCGCAGTCTCCTCCCTGACGGCAGCAGCTTGAAGAAGCTTTGCATTGGGTGCGTGGGATCAGCCGCTATGCAAAGGGCTTTTTTAGTGAGACGGGTGCTGTAAATGTCCTGGAGGGAGGGGAGAGAGACACCAATGATCCTCTCTGCAGCTCTCACTATGCGTTGGAGGGTTCTATGGCAGGACGCATTGCAGGCTCCAAACCACACAGTGATGCAGCTCGACAGGATGCTCTCGATGGTGCCTCGATGGTGATCATGTGTTTATAAGCTGTAAATGGGAGAAATACATTTAAGAATTTGTTTTTTCATTAAAGCTGGCCTGTTACACTTGTCATGTATATTTTTATAATTGTGGATGTTCTCATAAATAATAATTTCCAAGGTTTCAAATAATGGGGTCAACATATATACAAGTAAACCATGTTATTCAAAAGTTCAAGCCTCAGACTGCTTTAAGCCCTCAGCTTGAAACAATTTTTCTACTCTTTGATTTGAGTTATCTTATCATTTTATGAAAATTTTAACTAAATATTAATCTAAAGTGAAAAACACTTTCGGTTAAATTAATATTCGACATTTGTTGAATAAAAAGGATTGCGTCATTATTCACTTTTAACTGTTCTTCATATATTTTATTGTCAAAGCAAATGGTTGCACAACTATTGTACAATTGCAATTAAACAAACTCTGGTTACACGTGCTGAAGAGGCTGAGGAAATAAAATGCTTATTTTATAAAAGGCTTTATAAATGCCAAAAGGTGTAACTTAAATATTAAATATTTAACACGGGTACAGGTCTTTAATTTAATCTACAAAATACATTTAAAAAATCATAAAGCTGATTTTTTTTGTAAATGCTGAGGTCTAAGTAAAAACAACAACAACAACAACGAAAACAAAAAAAAGTTAGAGAAAGAAATCTTTCTTCTTGCGATCCCCCAAATCGGAAGTTTATGAGTCGGACCATTTGGGAGGTTGGACGCGTTTCCGGGAGCTGTCAGCTGTGAGCACCCAACATATCCACTGCAATGAGTTTTGAGTGGCCGTGGCAGTACAATTTTCCACCGTTTTTCACGTGAGTCAGATGTTTCTCAGTATTTTTCAGAGCAGAGCTTGTGAACACGTAACTCAGTTTTCAGTATTTATTCATTTATGAGTCGGTGAGCGCTTATTTTCGTGCTAGCATCATGTTAGCACGCCAGCTAGCCAAACGAAACAGATTGCTAGGGAAGTGATTTTGCACTCACTGGCTTTCTGAAGTTTATTTAAAGTCTTTCTCGGTTTGTCTCAGTGGCTCGTTATGGCTAGACTTCAGGGGGCTATATTAAAACATTAACAGGCAAACAGTTCATCGTCGTGTGTTTGAAATTTGGGATTTCCACTGTTATCTCGAGTGAGCTTATTTAATGGGATGAGCTGCGAGATAGCGAGAACTCCACCTAGTTATCACCTAAAGACTTGCACGTTTTGGTGTAATAAAAGTCAGGAAGACCTCAGTGCTGAAATCCCTGTAAAACACTGCTGTCCCGATAAATCACCGGGAGAGCAACTTCCCGAAAGGGACATTTAAAGGGGCTGCTATTGTCTAGGCGGTCGAATATGATAGGGTAGGCTTGCAATAAAAGACTGGTTTTATACATGATATGTAAAAATGACTTTTAACCCGTTACAATATGACAGATATTAGGAAAGCAGCACATATGTATATACTTAAAAATGGAACACTTTGCTCTTATCTTAATCCCAGGTCAGTGTTAACATATCTGCCTATGGGTGCAGTTTGTCTTTTGTATTAAGTTTGTATTATGTTGCCAAACATTGCTCCTGCCTGCAAGAACACAAAATCAGGCAAAACGTTGGATTCTCATTTTAATCACTGTCCTTGCAATAAAAAGTCTTTAAGTAAAATCTGACCATCTACTGTCTTCTGCTTATTCTATATTACTGGCTTTTACTGGCTCAAAATAGGCTGGCAATTGAGTTTTTTCAGGTACATTGATCTAGCACCAATTTCAAACAACCATCACCTCAAGGCACTTTATATTATAAGGTAATGATGGTGTAATTTTGGAGAGAACATCCCAGTGATCCATTCCTTCCCTATCCCTTCTGAACCCAAGCTAGGAGCTGTTTGCACAGGAGACGATACTGATAATTGAAGGCTCTGTCTTCTATTATACTTTTACAAACTCTAGGAACTGCAAGTAACCCTATAGTCTCAGAGCAAGGTGCTCTGTTGGCAGGATATGATGCAATGAGGCCTGTAACAGATGATCAGAGTTGTAACCAATGGACAGGTGGCTAAGGGCGGGCACAAAGACTGTGAATCAAACTGGCTGAAGTGGACCCAAACTGATGAGTAGTTTTCCTTATAGCCAGTGTTTTCGCTCTAAAATATCAATAAATCATGAAACCACCTGTTTGCATAGTTTAAATGTGAAGAAGACTTTTGTTTTTAGAATGTCTCATATACCCCCTGTTTGTTTTGCACATCAATAGCACAGCTAAATTAAGAAGAAACTAAAATAAAAGCTGTCTCTGTGGGTAAACTGACAGATCTTTAAATATGGCAGATTTCTTGTAGACTTTGCTGTACCTGGAAAGCAGCCACCTCTCTTTTTAGCAGCAATACCTAGAACATGCAGGGGGGGAATCTAAAGAGGGGCATTGCATTTACTTAACTACACTTATTTTAAAGCTTAAATATATTTGTTTTTTCTGATGTTGATTTATTATCTAAATCTACTAAGAAATTATGGCACGTTCTTATAGACTAAGTCAGCTGTATATAAATTGAATTGAATGAATGCTTTATTGGCCATATGCAGGTTGCCCTGCAGAGGAATAGGATCCCCCCGACTTACACACACAACAAAGACATCACATGGGAATACAGTTGGAGATCGGCAGCGTTGCAGAGAAAACACTGAAAAATTACACAACAGTGGGAAAAGTACAAGAGGAAAATAAAGAGACCTCTTCTCACGCTGGGCACCTATGGGAGGACAGCATGAGAACAGGAAACAAAAAAAACTCCTCTGCACAGAGAGCACATTAATGTCCACATCACAACATTAGAGCACGTGACTAGCCACAGGGGTGGATAGGGGGGTGGGGGGTAATCCGAAGGAACACAGCAGTCGTCCTAAAGTAATTAAAATGGCTTTGTTGGAGATCAGTAAAACTATACAAGGGGTCAGTATGTTGGACACTGATGTTGGGGCCTGATGAGTCAAGACTTCAGGAGAAAGATTTTAAATAAACATCTTTTATTCTGGAACCAATGAAGAAAAGTAAAGAATTATTCATTATAAAACATTAAATGCTTACTAGATGAAGGCTTTTCGAGCAAACTGACTTTAATTAGAAATGCAGCGTTCATAAAAAAGCTTGATTATGTGATTAACGCTGTTTATGGTTAAGGAAAAATGTGTTTGTGTCTTTAACGTGCATTAAGTTTATTTTGCCCAAGCATTTGCGGTAATCTTTGCAGTAATCTCTTTGTGTTCTTTTCTGACAGACTACAGCCCAATGTTGACACGAGACAGAAGCAGCTGGCGGCATGGTGCTCACTGGCTCTGTCCTACTGCCGGCATCACAAGCTCTACACGCTGGATGTCATGGAGGCTCAGGAAAGCCCCATGTTCAACAACAAGAAGATAGAACGTATCCTGAAAGTCAACCTGTGGTTCCTTTTTAAGGGAGTGTTCAATTATTTTAATGTTTTTTTTTTGGAAAAATATTTGTTTGTTTTTAGTTTAAATCCTTTATTTTTTATATATTACAATTGCTAAATCTCTTGTGAAGAATTTATAGTTCAGAGATATTAATGTTGACACATATTGCAGTCACTGTAGTTTTTAGGACAGAGCCACCTCCCCCTTTCTCTCTCTGCTTGACTGATTTATTTTGAGGTTTCCCTCTTGATTCGGGCCTGATACAAAGCTGTCTTCAGAGACTGAGGTCATAACATGATCACTGAATTTTATTTCCCAGCTAATCTGTGCCGAGGGCAAGATAAGGCATTTTAAACACAACTGGCATGAAGATGCTTATTGTGCCATTGCACATTAGCCTTAACTGAATCCCAGGAAAACTGTCAATGGAAGCAATTCAAGTTGTTTTTGAGGAACTGAGGAAAAAAGGTGAATTTTATTCACTTTACCTGCCAGCATAGTGTCATGATAAGAAAAAAAAAATCTTATTGTGTAACGTTGATAAGTGAAAAGCATTCTTGTTGTCTTCAGGCAACCTCGAGTGGTTGGACAAAAACAAGTCTCGGTGTTTAGTCATGTGGAGACGACCAGAGGAATGGGGCAAGTTAATATATCAGTGGGTGAGTCATCAAATTACAACACATACTGCCACAAACTGTTCTTTTTATATATGTGTGTGTGTATATATATATATATGTGTGTGTGTATGTTTATTAAGGTTTTGTGCTTTTTTTCCCCTGATGTTTTAAAACTAGATATGATGAATGAGCAGTGATGGGTAAGATGTTAGTAAATGGGGATAACCTGGGTACTCCTCCTTTCCAACTCCAAGAACATCTGTAATTTACAAAATAAGCTTGAGGTTTTTATTAAGATGGTCTGAAAGGAGTGACTAAGCCCAAAATCTGATTAGGAAAGTGTTTACTGAGTCACAGAGCAGAAACAACCAACACTTGTTCTCCCATAGACTTTTATACAACTTTAACTCTTTTTACTGCCCTCTGTTGATCATTAGCAAAAATGCATGTTTAAGGCCACACTGGCTTCACTGTTTATCCCTGCTTCACTCTGTTTAGAGTGACTGGCACACATGGATATAGAAACATGTATCTTCAGCTGTTTTACAAGGTCATTCGTTGATATTACCGCATCCCCAACCAACAAAATCCATAAACCTTTTTCTTTAACTCCAAAACTATGACTGTATGATTATTGGGGTTTTCCCTCGAGTATTTGTAAAATAAAACACCTTAAGAAGATTCTTCTTGTGAGTTGATGGTATATAATTAAACTTTAAACTGAAAAATGAAGATCTGAAGACTTTTCTGAACTTTATTTTTAGAATATCAACTCTCATTCTCGCAATATCATACAATTGATTGTCCCAAAAATCAGAATATAATTAGGAAAAAAGGCTTTTAAATACACTGCCCCTGTTTCCTGGAATAATCAGCAGAAGGAACTGAAATTATTAGAACTGGTTACCATGTGGGAGTTTAATTCCATCTTAAAGGAACGAAAGAATTACTTTTTTTACTCGGTGTGATTGTTTTTAATTTCGCTCTTAATTGATCTGTTATTGTATATTTTTCATGTTTGTGTGGGATATTGTATTTGTTTTAAATGTTATGTACTGATGTGGTAATTTTGTTGCCATGATGCCAGGTCTCTCTTCGAAATGATAATTTTAATCTCAATGAGAGTTTTACCTGGATAAATAAAGGACTAATAAAAACATCAAACTGAATTAAAACCAAGCCTTAACCAAACAAGTCTTCAAACTAAGGGTCCAGAAAGTTTTAACTTCTCATCCTTCAGGTAGTCTATAACTCTCATAAATATAGCTGATCAGGTACACTATATTTTCGTTTATAAATTTATATCATTTTACCTATTTATTGCCTTTAGCCTCACAAATTACTTAAATCATTTTGTTTGGTTGCAGTTCTTGTAAAAACTGGACCCCACACTGCCTGTTCTGAACCCACATTTTGAACAACGATTATTCCTTTCTGTCTGTTCTCTCTTCAAAACAGAAACTTAATGATTAACTGCATGCGATGCATTTAGAAGAAATGGCAGCTTTAAAAAACATCTGTTTCACTTTCTCCAACTTTCAGTTAGTTTAATTCAGTTTCTGCTTTTTTTTTTTTTTGTACGTTCAGGTTATAAGACTGTTTACCACTTCATGTGTCAAATTAAGAAATTATAATAAAATAGAATAAGACTTGTGGTCAAGGTTCCAAATTAGTACCTTCAAAGATCCAAATGGGTATAGTTTTTTTTTTTCCCCCCCATTTTTCCAGTAAGTCTGGGAAGCCTATCAGCTACATGTCTGTAAGGAGGGAAAATAATCATGTAATAAAAAGGATCTAGTGCGTTTTGATGCCATTTACAGATGTGCCGTATTCTTTCTTGTGCTGTTCATGATAGAGATTGGCACACAGATGGTGTTGGTGAAGGTTAATGGAGCACATCTTCAGGGCTGTGGGTGTACGTCACAACCGCTGTGGTTGTGTAAACAATTTAAACACGACTGCTGTGCTGTTTTGTACACCTTGTACTTCTGCACACATATTGTAGGTGTTACCTGCGACATAACGAGAAGGCCAGTGTTGTATTCATCGACCACTTGGGCTCTCTTTGCTCCTTGTGCTTAAAAAAAAAAAAAAAAAGCAGCCCGCGCTGGCACGAGTGCAGAGCCACTGCTGACTTCTTGAGGAGCAGCACACTTTTAGACAGGTTAGAACTGATCATTAGCAACAGATGTTGGGATAATTTCTCTAGGGACAAAACCATGGTGGACAGAATCTGTGTCCTGCATCTGCTAGTTGTTTGTGAATTTCTTGCTTTAGCTCCTGCATTAGTAACCTAAGCAAGTGGTTTCAACCTTTGGACCAGAAAGTTTGTGGTGCTGGGCAGGTTTATGGCACTTGCATCTGTCTGATTTTGTGTAAAAATGTGTGAAAATTGTTCCAGATTGTATACTGGGGTTGTGGTAATTGAAAAGGAGTGAAACTGGTTTGAACATGTTTATATTTTCAGTGTCAAAAGCATATGTCTGTAAATATTCTATATTTTGCCAACAAATCCAATGGAAACAATCAGTGATTTGTTTTATTAACAAGTATTGTTTGCACATTCATTCTTTACTGCTGGGTCATGAGGGGAGGGTCAAAATTATAGCCTTCAGCGATATTAAATAGGATTGAAGCTACAGACAAGCTAGAAACATCTGAAAATACAGTTGGGTTCATAAATAATCCACCACAGTGGATTTTAAGTGAAACAACAGAAATACAGACCTAAAGCTGTAATTCAAAGGTTTTAACAGAATTTTGACACTAAGTGTTTGGTTATTAAAGCCATTTTTATGCACAGTCCCTCATTTTCACAGACTTAAAAGTAACTGGACAATTGAGTGGGATGGGGGGAAAATCAATACAGCATAGTATCGCAATATTTTGCATGGTAATATTGTATCAATACAGGGACACCAAACATCAATATTTTATTAAATAAATAAAATACTTTGGGAATAGTTTATATTTTTATCCACAATTTCATCATCTAGAATAAAATGGGGGTCTTTTTCTTTAAAAAGCTGCTTTTTTTTTTTTTTTTCGTAATAAAGAAAATTATTCTCTGTCACCTTAACGCATCTGTAAATGTAACCATTATATCTTTTTCCGACATTTTAGGTTTCCAAAAACGGTATGGTCAACTCTGTGTTTACACTTTATGAGCTGTCCAATGGTGATGACACAGAAGGTGAAGGTATGGCACCGTTTTAAAGTTTTCCACATGGAGAAAGCACCCATAAAACCCAGCTCGCGTTAAAGTAAACATAACATAACACAGTGGCGAGAAAGGCTTTTATTAATGCTGGCTGTACAGTAGGTTTCCAGTCCTAGTTTGTTTTAACTGTTTGATTTGTGTTGTTTACTCTGTTTCCTGTTTCTGCATTTCACCTAGCTGTAGTCCCAAATTGCTTCTTTCATCTCTATTTTTGCACGTAAAGCACTGTTTAATGTTAATAAATGCCATGCTAATGAAATGTGCTGCACACATTGACCCAAAATATTATGAAGATATCAGCTTAATATACTGCTTATCCTTTAAGTGCTTAAAAACATCTCTGACCTGCCAAGGCATGGACTTGAAAGAGACCCTGTGGTATCTAAACCTTTTGCCCGTGACTGGGAGCCAAAAGGTCTTGCTGTGTCAGAGATTCCTGTTCCTTAATAATTTGGCTCTTGTCAGAGTGGCTCGGATACCTGCCCATTTTTTACTTGTTTTCTTGCATAGCACACCCTAACCCTACAGGGAACCTATTATACTTACTTCCAGCTACATATGTTTAATCTTGGCCTCCACTAGACCAGATTTGCATGATTCACAGCTTGAAAATAATCCTTATTTACCAAATACCGAACCTTGATGGGGCCTTCAGTTCATGGACTGACTGAAGTATCAAGTATCATACATAGCCAAGAGGAGTGAAAAATGTGTTTGGTGCAGCCCCTGAAGCCTGAGACTTTGATTTATTTGGAACTTTGGCACAAAGATTAACGCTCACAACAAGCGGTGAATTCTGGATTCGAATTCCACTTTCTGTACAGAGTTTAAATGTTTGCCCTGTGCCTCTGTGTGTTCTTTCCAGGTATTCTGGGCTCTTCCCTTACAGTCCAAAACATGCACATTAGGTTAATTGTCACTGTGTGTGAGCGTTATTATAAACCGGTGATCCCATCCCTCCTATCTGGCATCACTGCAAAGAGTCAACACTTATCATATAAAACTATGCTGCTGGTCCTCCAAGCAGCATGCTTGAAATTGGCTCTGATCCCCTAAGGCGTGGACTCTGAAGTTGCCCTGTGGTACTCAATCCTCTGCTGCTAATTGAGAACACCCCATAAGCCCTCCTCGTTCTTAGTGACCTAAATAATTTGGCTTCTTTGAGAGTCACTCAGATATTTAGCCTATGTTTTTCCCAGATCCAACACATTAACCAAGTGTTCCCTTGCTCTCTTAGGCAGATATTTCCAGACTTGAAATGCAGGTTTGTTATGAGATAATAGTTGTTATTCACCTCATATTTGAGTGATCGGTGTTTTGACTCATTGATTAGTTTATTTGATTTTCTTATAGCTTGTAATCCTTTTTCTCCAGAGTTCCACGGTCTGGAGGACTGGATGCTGCTTCGCTCGCTGCAGGCTTTACAGACAGAAGGCAAAGCCGAGCTCTTCACCATGGATGATGGAAAAGGCGTCAAGTTCTTCTAAAACTGTGCTGGAATCACACACCCTCTGTCTGGGAGCCCTCATACTGTACTTTACAGACAAATTTTTATTAAGATTTAGCCATTTAAGGCTACATAAGGTGCACCTCAATACCGAGTCTAGTGGATGCTGGTCCTCTAATTGTTGTTGCCTTTTGATTCAAAGCCTTCTCTTACTGGAAGAGAACCAATATCATTTCTAAGTGTTTGGGGGGGGGGGGGCATTTTAGATCATGCTACTTGTAAAGTCGTCATAGGTAGCATTTGTTGCCATTTAACCATGCAATGAATATCAGGGCACTAAATACTGTCATGTCTGAGTACTTTAGGGGAACATCTTTCCCTGCCCGCTTTAACTTTACTCCATCTTTATTATTGTAAATGCATCTACTTTTATTCTCATTTTTCTCTGTTAACAAATTTACTCTGTAAAAATAGCTGTGGATCTTTGCTCGGCTGTTATTCCTCTGTTCCAACCAGACATACCAAGAAATTCCAGAAAGCAACACCAGAGGGACTTTTTATTTTGAGAGTAAATGCTTCCAGAAGAGGAACACAACAGACGCTTGAGCCAGTCTTGGCTTGACTCAGCTGCGTGTAATAATAGTGGACTTCATGTACAGATTGCTGTATCCTATTATTGTGCAGTAGCTACTGTGATGCTCCTGTTATCTTTATCTCTGTCTATATTCAACTTCTTTTTCATATCCTGTAGGAAATAAATTAGACATTTGTTAAATTTTCTGGCTATTTCCTTTCTTTCACGTGCATCGACGTTTTGTTGTGTGAAAAACACGAGTGAGGACTTCAAAAGCTTTGCAGAGTGCAGACTGAAACTGCAGCAATGATGATGTTTTGATCTCCTTGCTGCAGCTGTATTAAAGTACTGCATACTGACATCATGTGCTGTGTATTCCCGCCTGTGGAGGGATGATACAGCTCCAGAGAATTGTGCGTGTCTTTGTGGATAAAACCTTGTATGTTCTCTTGTGGGGCAGGTGGGGCCCAGTGTGGCCTTGGCTGATAATGGTGTACTGTGTACACACCGGCTCACTCCTTGGCGGCCGCTTGTCGGGGCCTGGGGCCTGGGGCTCGCTCGGGCCCCTTTGGAGGTGGGGTGCCCCCGGCCTCTCGGCCTAGGGCTCGGTCACTCAGGCGCAGCTGGGGGCCGGCGGAGCTCACGGGCGCGTCACTGCAACCCCCCCTGGCTTCTGCTCCGCGGCTGCTGAGTGAGCCCTCATCTGGGACTCTCCTCAGCTCTTACTGGAACAGTGGCGCGGCTGCCCCTCTGTTGGTCTTCCATGGTCTCTTGTGTTCTGGGGGCCTCTGGATGTCTGGAGTTTTGATCTCCTCCATACCCGCTTCACACCCTGGAGGATGGGGCTGTGGCCCCCCCACACTCCCTAGCAGATCATTACATGGAGAAACCTTTGGAATGCAAGCATGCTGATCCACACAGGTATGCACACATGGGTATTCACAGACGCGGACTAAAGCTTTCTTGGCTGCTGCCTCAAAGCACACTGTGCGCTGTCTATCTTGCGTGCTGCACAATATCGTTTATTACTTAGTAAATACTGATATCTATGACTAGCTAGTTTATTGTGATGGTGCTTTGTTTTCTCTATTATTATGTTGCTCTTTGTTGTTTGCTGTCTCCTCTGTTTGTTTGTTTGTTTGTTTGTTTGTTTTTTCTCCATACAGGTGACCCAGGAGTTTTTTTTTTTTTTGTCTCTCTTCCCCCCCCTTCTCACCGTCTCTTCTCCCCTTGGGTTTTCTTTCTTTCTCTCCCCCTCTCTCTCTCATTCATTCCCCCTGTCCTATTTATTAAAAAAAAAAAAAAAAAAAAAAAAAAGATAATGGTGTACTGTTTCACGAGCAGCAGCCCCCCCCCCCCCCCCCCTGTAGGCCAGGCGCGGGTGCGCATCCTCCACCTTTGGGCAGCATATCGCTTTCCACAAATGAGGACAGCCTTGGCTCATAAAATGACTCATTGTTTTTATCTAATTTCAGAGGAAACTGAGGAGGAGTTCTTTTGATCAGCGGGGGGCCAGTTGAAAGTGTGGACATTCTGTTCGCCAGCAAGCTTAAAGTCAACCAGCTGAAGAACCTGATCGCCAAATTAATACAAAGTGTCATAAAAGGCAGCTTATGGATTGTTTCTCAAAAATTTAGAGTCACTCCCACAGTTGAGTTTTGAAGATATTCTTTTAATCGGATAAAACAAATCAAAACTTAATAACACTTGCGGTTCAAAATGATAAATTACCAAACACTCATCTTATTATAATTACTCCCTCTGGATTGCCCTATTGGCGCGTGAAAGCTGCGAGGGGGCGGAGTTGGAAGCGCGCACTGGGAGCGCACAGGACGAACTGCCCTCCGGAGCTTTGTTGATATTGGCAGTTCAGACCTTTCGCAGTAGGTTATGGCAAAAGCTTTCAGAAAGACAAGAAGAAGAAGACGAGAGGACCACACGAATCACTTGAAAGAAACTATGCATTAATGTGCGTGGAGCGTTCAAGTGACATGTTTTTTACGCAGTGAATGTGCTGAGTAAGTGTATTTTCCTCACTTTTCTGTTTTTTTACACGCTTTATCTGTCATATACTTCTAAGGCTGGTTACCACTACAGGCACTACAGTAGTTTACACGTTTCCGACTATCGTCTCTAATCTTGTTTTCCTTAGATATGGCTGTTATTCAGTCTCCAGTCTTTTGTTTTAAAGCCACTGACTTAACTGACATCATGGAAAAGTAACCTCAAATATAAAGTAACGGTGCTCTGCTGTCCTACTGTTATTTCCATATTTAGGCTCCAAATCAGGTTGAACCTGCCACAATGTCTCATGCACAAGTAGAGATACCAGGACGCGGGTTCCCGGGGCTCTCCGTGGATATGACCGACGACTGTTTGTCCCGAGTCCCATCCGTGCTGAGGACGCACGGGCTGGGCGCACGGAGGAACTCCTACGGCCTGCAGAAAATTAGTATGGACATTGATTCTCCCCTATACAGCGGTGTACTTTCCAAAGCCTTATCGTGGTCGGCAGAAAATATTCTCTCTCTGCCCGAGTCCAGAGCAGAGGAAGAAAAAACAGACGACACCCCGCCGTCCGCGTCTCCGGTTTCCAGCTCCAGCACGTGCCGCCAGGACCCCGACGCCGGGTCCGTCGGTGGCAACTGGAAACCTGTTGCCAGATCCACTCCTCAAGATCCCAGCTCGGACTCTGAAAACGAACTTCATAATAAACAGCAAAAGATTCTGTCTCGCATCACGTTTGACACTCAGTGGGAGCAGGAAGAAAAGGAGGACGTGGAGACTAAAGCGGTGGCAACATCTCCTGATGGAAGATATCTCAAATTCAACATAGAGATTGGAAGGGGGTCTTTCAAGACGGTCTATAAAGGGCTGGACACAGAGACTACAGTGGAGGTGGCATGGTGTGAGCTACAGGTAGGATGCACACTGGGTCTGTTCACAGCATATTCCCATCTATGTACAACTTCACACAAACGATGCATTGGTTTCCAGGACTTTTAAATCTACCTTTCCTAAAATGAACACTAGGCCAAGTGTGTAAGCTGATGCTTTTCTTGATTTCCTGGCCCACTTGCTGCTCTAATTCCTCCCTCAGGGCATCAGGGTTGATGTCAGGCAGCTAATCTACTGTATATTATTCCCCACTGACCTTGAGTTAGTTGTGTCAGGCACTTGCATGGTAAGGCAGGTCATCCTGTTAGCAGTCAGCTCCAAGCTGAGCTACAGTACTCTGCTTGTCATGAATCCCCTCTAATCTGTTTTCATTAACAACCAGTGACACTGGGGCTCTCTGAAGGCCTCACGTGACAGCTAAGAACATCTGAAAGGTAATAGATCAAGTTTTTAGGAACATACCATCAGTGGTTGTGTTAAAAAGTAAATGTGATGTGGGGCTTGTGAGATGAAGTTCTGCTTGGTGGTCTGGCCTTGCAGGGCATAATGCCCACGTGTATCATGTAAACATAAAGTAAGGCAGACGACTGAAGAGGCAGGCTTCAGTAAAACTGTAGAAGTGTCAGTACTTTTTATGCCATAGCATTTGGCGCACAGCCTTGAAACAGCCTGGGCAACAGCTGACACTTCTCTTGCTTACATGGTTTGATAGCACAGTTGTGGATTTAAAGATTAAAACTGTAAGTCCACTCTTAACATTTGCAGTTTTGTGTGTGTGTGTGTGTGTGTGTGTGTGTGTGTGTGTGTGTGTGTGTGACGTGGATGGGTGTCAGTAACTGGCAGCCACATGAGCTTTGAAGCTGTGTCCTCATAGCCTTTAAATGTCAAATTAAACCATGTGACAAGGATATTGCACTATATACATGCTGGCAATGTTTACTTTTGTTTTGATTCAAACACACTGGAAGTTTTTTTTTTAAGATACATCTTCATTTAAAAGCACTCTTTACTGAATTAAAAAAAATGCACAGAGCTACTTTTTGTTGTGCAGTTATTTTCTACAGAAGCCATCGGAGTGCAGATAATAAGAGAATGTATGGGCATGAAGGGAATCTGCCCTTAAGGCTCAAGCTCTAGCACCTTCTGCCTCAGAGCCCACCTGTCTGTCAAGTCACACAACAGGTATCTGTTAACAGGAAGCAGATGGAGAGTCACACAGGCTCCTGCTTGGGGCACAGATGACCCATTACCTGCATCATGCAACACAGGCACTGATGTTTCACATGTTTGAGTCAAATAAACGCATTGGTCCATTGGGGTACTTTGTGGTCAGACATAACCCTGATTTTACCTTCTGTGGAGTGAAAAGTACAGCAATCTTTTTTTGTGGCTCTGTGTTGGAAACAAGCATGCTATTTCATCTCTTTACTTGAGACATGAGTCCAGTTAAGCTCCTTAATCACTCCTAATAAGCTTAAAGGTGACCACTGTTGATATGGTTACTGCTGTGATAATTTAACCTCAAAGAGACGGACTCAGATTCAGTTCCATTTCTTAAGTGAAATCACCACCCCGTCCACCTTTTGATGCTTAAGTGAAACTCAAAAGCTGAGTGTTGGTGGCTAAACAGAGATCGCTCCTGTAATGTTGATGGAGCAGCAGTGGAAGGTGCGTCACTGCAACTCAGGTAGAAATGCCTTAAGCTCTTTTAACTATGTATTACAGAGCCTGAGCTCTAATCTGCCGGATGTTCTAAGCTGTTCAGAATACAGAACAGGTTTTAAAGCACATCTAGTTATAGAGATCAGAACTTCAATTCATCATAATTGTCACTGTGACACAGAGAGGTGTTCTTTTGTGAATGGTTGGGCTGCATTGTTATGCTGAATGCATTGCAGTCTGGGCGGCGTCTACAGGGAGGCATTGTGCGATCACGTAAAAGGTAAAGAAAACATGCCGAACCCTCTGTGACATGAGACATTAAAGCCACTGAAAACTTTTGTGTGCTGTCTCTCTTCATAAACCAAATGAAGGCTTGTACTAATACAGAGAAAAGTAGTCCCTCACTAGAATCAAAGCTTCCTTAAGCTTACAAAACCCCTGAAAGATATAAACGCTGTGAAATCATACACATGTCTGAGGAAGATCACTAGTTTGAGTGTGTTGGAGCTTTTCTGCTGTTTTCTTATAGACTTCTTTTTGTATCCAGCGCCAACATTGTAAGTGAGGGCTTTTAATTTCACTCTTTATTATTTAAAACATGAATGATTTATTGACATTCACAACATTACCAGCCAGTTGAAGCACAGATAAGAAACTTTCATGCAGTTCATAAAGTGTTGTCTATTTACACTTTGTGTCCAGGAAGCAAAACATCCTGGTATTTTGTTGTTTAATAGTCACGCTTATACAATTTGTTTCTTTTATATGTTAATGCAAAACATTTCTGGATCATGTGTTATCAGATTTCTTTTTAAATTCTCAAATTTCATAATTAATGCTGGGTGAGCTTCAAAAATAAGGAACTGATCAGAATCAGTACTTGATTACTTGCTCTTATGTGATCTTTGCTATTTTGGGTTTAAGATCAAGTGCAAACAGTCAGATATTGCTCATCCATATCCTTTTGTTCTTCCTAATCACATGTTGTGCTGAGTACACACACCTTATCAATGCATTTAAAACCGGATGGACATGGCAAAAATATCACTAACTGATTATATAAGTCTGCTGGCAAGCTGATAAAGTAACACCCAGTGGGTGCTGCAGAACATTTTAAAACAAACTGTACCCAAACACTTGTGCCGATTGTTTGGTTATCTTTAGACGCTCAGTTGCATCTGCCACACTTCTCACATTTTTTTCTCTTCATCCAAATCGCCATTAAAGTCGCCCTCGTAGTTCTTGCATAAGCACTGCAAATTTTACAGAATCCTCCACATTTCTGTGGAGGATTCTGTAAAGTTCTTTCTTTCTTTTCTTTTTTTTTTCTTTTTTTTTTTTAAAGAAAGAAGACTTAGTCTACATCACATCGCAGATGCCCATGAAGCAGGATAAAAAAAACTAGTTCCACTTGTACTTTTGGTCATTTTGTGTATTTGTTAGTGTTGGTGTCACTGCACTGGTCATTCAGCCTCCAGACCTCTTAATGGCTGCATACATCTCTTACCTATGGATAAAACAAGAGTTTAAATGCTGCTTGATAATGTTGCTTTACAGGTGGCAGCTACCTAGCAACTGCTCACCCACAGGTAATTCAGGTGCCATATAGGTATTGACCGCTGAGCTTTTAAGTTAATACAGAGGAAATGAAAAATTGATGAGCTGTTGTGTGGCCCTCTGTTCCTCCCATTCATATACTGTTCTCACTGCACTGCATTGAGTCAAAAGGAAGAGTTGTTGTTACTGCGTCTAAAATGCTGATCGTTGCATGGATTAATGAGCTTGGAGGTTCAGCACCTCACAAGTGACTGCAACAGCACACCGAGCTACTTAGTAACTGATAGGAATGAGTTCACTGAGGCACATATCCTTTTTGGTGATCCTTTGAAAAGGGCATATGTTGCACAATACCTGATCTTATTCAAGGGCAGCACTTTCCAGCAGTTCTCTCCAACCTTGCCCCCTCAGCGTCTCAGGCACTTTTATACGCTTGGTTCATTTTTAAACATAAACCAACACAGTTTCTGTTATCGTGCAGTGTTTTTATGAGGGCTGTTATTAATGGAAGGCTGGCCTTAGCACCCACAACCAATTAATACCAGGTCCTCAGATGCATAAATACGGGCTGAAAGACCGTTTTCTGCTGATTAAGAGAAACCAGATCTTTAAAGTTGGTGCACCCTGGAGGTTTTATTGATGGTCACAAACTGTTTAAGAGGATTTTTTTTCCTCAGCTAATGCTTCTTCTAAAACAAATAAAACTTAATGCTGTTGAAGCATGTAGATTGGGCTGTTATTAACCATTTCTTTAGTGGTTTTTACCCATTATAAACTGGTAGTTTTCATACAGAAAACTACAGAATGCTCACACAGGCTAGCTTGTCCAGTATTTTTCCAGATATAAACAATGAATTCATTAAAACATGCACAACTAATGAATTGATATTGAAAATAACTGCCTGTTGTTTCAGTGCTTTATTCCTTTTGCCGCTAGTAAACATAGTTCCTGTGTCTAGGTGCAAAAAAAAGGAGGGTAGATTGTACATCAGCCGAGTTGTAGTAAGACCTGGAAACATTACTGAAGCAGTGAAACTGGGCTCTTGATGTAGTGTTTACGTTTTAGCTCAGAGTTTTAATACTCATATCGAAGTAGCAGATTAAATTAAAGCTGTAAAACCTTATTAATGTCTTGCTACTGTGTCCGTATAGTTATGAGGCTAAACAAAAAGGCATAAATCTAGTTTGGCACGCCCCAAGATTTCTGTTGCCCCCCCCCTCTCTCACTCATGCTAGCCTGGGTTTCATAGTATAAGCCTGGCTGTGTAACTTTTATCTGGATGTGGCTAGTGTTCACTGACAAGCCATGGGCTTCCTATCAGCTCTACTGTAGCCAACATCAACATGGTCTTTCCTTGTAAGGCCCAAAGTGCACCCAAAATCAGCTTATCAGGGCGAGCCAATGTTCTGTGAGTAGAAAGTTAAGAAGGCGCACAGTGATAGCCTACATGTACACATGGCATAACGTCATTTTGATGTGGGGCCCGCTGTTTGTTGTTTTGTTTTTTTCCTTTACTGAGCACGTTGGTCACCTGTGAAATTTGTACTGTACTGAATGTGCACGTCTTGGTGATTGCTCTGCAAGATACAGCTTGTCTGTATCATTCAGCATACTGACAGCACTGTGCCTAGATAGCAGTGTCTCATTGGCTGCTGTTGATAACAGGTTAGTGAGGGTGGATACTGTAGCTGCAAGCAGAGGCAGCATGAGGCTCTTTGTTTAGGGGCTTTGAGCCCAGGGCCATTGGGTGTGTTTGTGTGTTTACACTGGAAACCATAGTTCTTGTGTAGGTATAAAGGTGAGCGTGTGTGTTTTGTTTTTTTTGTTTTTTTCTATTTGCTTGATGGACTGGTTACTGTACCGTGGACCTGTCACTCACCTAATCCATACACAAGGAGACTGCTTATTGATGCTTTCTTAGACATAAGTTCCAGAAGTAGGACCCGCTTGATTAAATAATAGTTTAACTTTGTAATCCACAGTTATACGTTTAATCTTAGATACTAATCAAAAGTTTGGGAGTGTTAAAAGTCTTCTTATTCATCAAAGAAAATCATATTAAATATTGTCTAATACAGAAGAAACTGATCAGAAATCTTTCTTTTAAAGACTCATGTTTTCTTTTAATGGAATGGAGAGGAACCCAGGTCAGATCCACACACTGGAGAGATTACATCTCTCAGAAGGCTTGGGAACACCTCGGTGTTTCCCCCCGGAAACATTAGAGGTGGTGGGCGAAGAGAGGGAGGTCTGGGCGTCTCCTGCTCAGATTGATGCCCAATAACCCAGATCCAAAAATGGATGGATGGATGGTCACAGAAGCATCTCTTGTCTCTCTCCCAATGGCATACATTAACTAATACAAATTTAATATGTTACAATTTAATTAATCATTTTAACTGATAATTAAGGAAGCAACAAATCTAGCTAATTCACTGCCAGCGCTCCTAAAACTCAGAGTATTTTAGACTGGGACCTGTTCTGTGTTTTTGTACAACAGTTTGTACTATTCCCTTTACAAACCAGCATAATTCATCTCTGACCAGTTAATGAAGCAGTTACTTACAGTGTTTAGTGTTCAGCTGTAAGTTGGCTGTTTTTTAAACCAGAAAAAGCTGTTTCTTCACGCTCAGTTATGCACTGCAGTCTCATATTTGTCCTTTTTATGTTGGCTAGTCTTCCAGTAGCGTGCAGGGAGTAGTACACTCAGTGGTTTTGAAATCCTCAGGTTTTTGGCAGTTTCCCACTTTAGATAAAATAATTTTTATCTTTTAGGAATCTTTTCAGTATTTATGTCAACATTCATGATAAATGAAACATAAAACTTTTCATTTATCATTTCAAGGTGTAGTAACAGAAGGGAAATCAAGCTCAAATGCACACATTACATGTGAAATGCATTCAGAGATAGGTCACACAATCTTATTGTTACCAATTACTCAGTTTTGGTAACAATGTAAACAGTAATAATCAACAATAATGCTTTTACAATAACCACAGACTCCGTAGGTTTTGATTAACACAAAGGATAATAGATAAGATTATATTAATGTCTTGAGATGTACAAAAATGATACTCTTTTCAGTTATTATATGTACCTCTGCCAGACACAGACTGGAAACACCAAGCGGCAAGAACAGATTAGAAACTGGTTTTCCGTCCTCGAGATGTAGCGATAGAGCTAGTGAAATTTACGTGCTAAAATGTGCCACTGGCAAAGGCTCTGTATCTGCTGAGTCATTGCTTTTATTATTTTTCCTCAGTGAATCAATTCTTCATGTGAGAGATTTCAGTAAGTAGTCCAGGTTTGTTTAAAGTTTTCCAACTTCCAGTAATAGTGCTCTGGTAACCCATATTTTATACAATCACTTGCTCCGCTTCACGTTTTTCACGTGCGGCTCAATGGAAAGCTTGTTTCTTGGTATTGGGTTTATCCCGTGAGATCCCTTTAAAATGACACCGGTATCTGCTCCTCTAAAGGAATCTTTTGTGTTTACAGTAATCACATTGTCTTGAGCATGAGTATATTTTCCCTCTTATCTTCTGTGCTTTGAATACATATCCGATTGTTCAGTCTGACGTCACTAGCCGTGTCTGGGTCTAAACTCCGCTGCAGGTCCATATATCAAACGATCACTATGGCATTACTGAGAGTTGAAAAACTATCTAAAGTCTTTCATCTTTAATAAAATGATCAGCGTTCTGCTCTACCAGGTGTAACAATTGAGTTTAACATCCAGGCATCCATGAACACGGAATTTATGACATTTAACGGAGTTAGAAGTTAGCAGGGAGTTAGCTCGCTAGCTTCTATCTAAATACAATATAGCATGTCCTGACTGCGGGGTTTTGGAAACAAATTAAAACGTACAGCTCTGCTATCACTTCCAGCATAAATGAAGACAGAAAACTAAACAGCAGTGACGTTTGTAGGGTTACTGAAGTTGGGCTAGCTGGTATATAATGATGTGCTACGTGACCGCTAGCGACACAGCTATGTTAGCATAATATAAACAAGCTAACTTTTTTTTCCACTCAATAAAAGTTAATGTGAGTGTTGTCGGTGGTCAGGAACAAATGTAATCGCATGGCAGGATGCTGTAAAAGGACCAAACTTCAACCAGGAGAACAACTGAGATCCATCCACATATGAGGTTAGTCATTCATATACTGCTGCATGGGCTGGGCTGTAGTTTCATCCTAAGGTTTTAAAAACTGAGCTTAAATAAATGATTAGTGGTAATAAAAGCCGAGGGAGGTCAACAGTGATCCCTGACTGTTTTAGGAGCTTTTTGAGATCAAATAGAAGAAAATACATAACATTAAACATGTTAACAACACAAAAGCCATATTAAACGCAGACTACTTTAGACCCGGAAGTAGGATTCGTCGCGTCATCACTGAACAACCGGATTGATGGGCCGCAACATTAAAGCTGCTGACAGGTGAAGTCAATAATATTGATCATCTCCTTACAATGCAATGTTCTTTTGGGAAACCTTGACTTCTGCCATGCATGGGGATGATGCTTTAACATAAACCATCTAGCTAAACATTATATCCCAAGCAACCTCCCCCAACCCCTGGGACAGCTCTCCCTGACGGCTTCAACCTCACCCAGCAGGACAATATGCTCCGACCTGCCAAAGCTGCTCAGGTCAAAGAGCCTAAAGCTTAATGAATACTTCTGCACTGAATCTGCATACTGTCTCTATAGCTTCTCAGTCATCCAGGTCATTGCAGTCTTAAGCGCTTAAGTGGAAAGAAACTGGACTTCTCTTTTAGTTTTTGCAGATAGCCAACTATCATCCACCTGTAACGCAGTCTTGAGATCCGTTCTCGGGTGTTTGACTCACACTTTGACCTTTAATAACGTATTATGATAGCAAGGTGTTGGTAATATTTAACAGAATTCACACCTTGGCTCATGATGACTCAAAGTTACAGGTAGGTCAGAGGAATGCGTAGAAGGAAATATTGGTACTGAACAGGTCGATCATAGTCATTGCAAGTCTCCTTGAGGTGGCCTCTGGTTATATTTCTAGGTAGGTGCATACTGCAGTCTACACCTAAGGTGAGGAAGTATAACGCAGGAGTATAAATCCTGCCTAACGTGTTGGCCTCACCTCTATACAATCCAGTGTTGACATTCTATGTTTCTGTGTTCATTACCCAACATGGGTCAGAGCTCTTAAGGGAAGTTCCTACGCAATGTCAGGCAGATTGTATTAATATGTCTTGTCAGTGTATTCCAGTGATGCTCGTGTGCTTTTGTTGAACTAGATTAGAACTAGCCAGTGTGCGCCCAGATTAGACTCTTTTTTTTTTTTTTTTTTTTTTTTTTGTAGCTGCATATCGAAACTGGTCCCAAGTTAATTTGTATCACTTTTAAAGTGTCTCTGCATGACACTGTGCAGCAACTGCAATTATGCAGGTTAACTGCATGAGATACTGTGTAACATGGGCTTGCAAAAATCTTGGTCACGATCTGTGTCAGGTGGAACGAGATCTGTTTCTTTAGATAATGTCCCATAAAGACAAAATATACTTTGTCATAACTCTGGTTGGGAATTATTCATCAGATTGATGATCATCCTGGGTGTCCTGTGATATATTTTCTGGTCCATATTTTCCTCTTCTGGCCAAAGTTCTGGTTTAAAAATGGCAGCGGGCTTGTCTCACATTACTAGGAATGCTGTTTTGCTCTAAGATACTCTTCAAATGCCACTAGTGTCCATTCCTGTTGAAAGGGATTTTCTGTCATCCACCACCAAGTGCTTGCTCATAGGAGGAACACCTGGTCTCTGGGGATCTCTCATTAATATTTGTAAGGTCTTTCTTTACCTTAAATATAAACACAACAATAATTTCTGTAATCTTTTTCTGAACTTTTTGGCTGTTTCAGTACAAACTTTATCTCACGATTATTAACATTTGCCAAAGATATAATAAGAACAGTATACAGGGGCTTTCAGAAAAATAAACCCAGCAGTAGCTCCACTCTGGAAAATGTCTTTCCTTCTCGATATTTTCAGTATTGACAGTGTTTCAGTTTACAGCCGTTCCTTTGGTGGTGAATTTAGTCACCCTCCAGCTTGGGCCCCAAAGAGGCCTGGGTCTTGCTTCCTAAACAAACTAAAGACCTCAAGCTTTAAAAGCTGTTGGGGCTCCGAGGCCACAGTTGGTAAGGGAAAGAGGCTGCTTCACGAGGTCACCCCTTGGCGTTTCTGAACTGACCGTGTGTCTTTGAGTGTGCAGGACTGAGGTGTCAGGGGTGTAAATGTGCCCTAAGTTGTTACGTGAGGTTTGGCATGAATTGGCCAATGTGGTGTACAGTAATGGCTCTCTCTGTCTTAGAGCCTGGCACCTTTCAATACTGATCAGCAAACACTGTAATTTGTTTTCTCAATCCCCCTCCTCCAGATGGAACTGGTAGTGCTATTTTAAATCCCATTTATCTCTAAGCTATGTGGGTTTCTAAAGTTGGTGCTCACATTCAGGCTTAGGTATGAGTGTGTTGGACACAGTTGAACAGCTAGTCAAGGATTCATAAATCTTTCATACTGTTAGCTTCCCGCTATACGGCACCACTTGCATACCGTCACTTTGTAAACTGTATCCGGTGCTAGTTGCCAGTGGCACTTGATAGCAGACCCGTGTTTTAAGTGTAACACTATGCTTCTGAACCTCCTGCAGCCAGACTTAAAGTGGACCAAACATACCATCTGTACACAGCATGTGCTTCATATTTTGCTTCACTTTGTCAAACATTTGTCAGGTATAAGATGTCAGTAAGACATTTGGAATTTCAGGTGATATCTGAGGGTTTTTATCAGCTTTAACATCACAAAAACTAATAATAAAAAAGAAACATCCTGGGATGAAAGCACCTTTGCTCTGCTTTGCTGCACAGCCCGGGGTCATAACTTTAAAGGGCTTTACTCCAACACCCTCTCGGGTGATCTCTGTCAAATGGGTTTTCCAAGAAAGCTTAGCATATTGTCTCGCTTGGAGTTGGTGTGCGTGGAGTGTTTTTGCATTAGAGCTTTTTTTTTTATCCAGAGAAAATTATTCTTGATGGGTACTCCTTGTGATTGTCCTGGGGGAGTCACGTGATGCAATAAATGTCAGGTAGTGTGAATAAATCATGACCAAGGCAGGGGTAAAAATATGTGTATTAATGCTTAATGAGTTACAAAGATTTTACACAACATCCATAAGAATTACTTGGAGCTTGCCAGGTTCTGAATAATCCCTTTATCTCTTCCAGCATGACAATTGATTGTCTTCACCAAGAAAACATCAGTAGACTGTTGGGCAGCTCACACTCTGTGAAAGAGGTGCTGCATGTCCCAACCTGTTGACCCCTTAATTAATGATTTACTAACCTTTATACCTGCAGAGTTCATGCATTATTTCTAGTAGGACCTTCTACAACCTGGCAACTCGAACACCGTTTCTATGAATAAACGGTGAATGGATAATTACTCATTAATCACAGGAAATCGATTAGTCACAGCTTATAAACTCTTTCAAAGTGAAATCAAACAATCTTTAAGGTAATTTTCTTGTACTTGCATCCAATATTAAGCAACTTAAGATGTCATTTTTATAATCCATGCTGAATAGTTGGGAGGAGTTGGCTTGATTAGGTTTAAACAAGGCATAGAATCGGGCAGGTTCACATAATGTTATAACAGTGTTGTCGATTTCTGTGAAAACGTTACTGTAAAAACTGGTTTAAGGAATACACCCTGGAGTAACGAGCCTTTAAAGCCTGTCAGATATGTATTGTCATGAACTTGCTGAAGCCTGTAGTGTGTCAGTTATAGCCTGGTTATAATTATTGCAAATGTTTTTGAGCAATTACTGCTGAGAGAATTCCTGTAAGGGTTTGGTGGGAACATCCAATGTGGTTGGAGCTTCACTGCATTTTAGGTATTGTGTGAAGATTATCTGCAGCATTTGATTTTCCAAATGAAGATGTGTGCAGGAGCATTTTTGGAGTTTTTGGATGGAAATCACCAGAAATTATTTTTGTGCTTTTTAGTTTTAGCACTCATATTAAAAAGGCCAAAAGTGGAATTTGCACGCAGTCAAAAATAATGATGTAAACTTTGTTTGTCATATTTCTGTCGTCCCAAGAGGCACTAAAGCAAAGTACAGTTAAAAAGAATGATAGAAGCTGTAACTGAGAGCCTCCCTGTCATGAGATGTACTCGTACAGATAATTGTTTTTGACTGCCACAGTTGTGCGGCCAGTTGGCTCGGTTTAATCAGGTTTCAAAGCCCACAGATTCGCCTTGGCTCTTTGGAGGTAGAAGATGTATCTTTGACGGCTGTCGAGTCTACTGCAGTTTACAATAATAGCCTTAGCTGTGCAGACTGAGGAGCTGCCTGTAAACCACAATGCAAGTACACAAGTTTTAGTTACCTTTCTTAAACTCCTCAAGTACTTTAATCTGTACACCTTGCTAGTACCAGGTTGGACCTCCTTTATTTAGCCTTCAAAATTGCTTTAATTTATTGTGGCATAAATTCAACAAACATATTGATGTTATGTGGAAACATATTGGGCCATATGGACACATTAGCATCACTCAGTTCCAACCATGCCACCTTTTCTCCATACCTTGGTTGTAAAGAGTGGTTATTGGTGTTGTGTTGTGTTGTATTTGTGCTGTTCCTGTCCTATGAGTTTAAAGCAGTGTGGCCTTTCTTTTGCCACTAACTTGATATTTTCTTTTTTTCTGGCCATTCTCTTAACCCTGGGGATGACTGTGTGTGAACTCAAGTCTATTTCCTGATAAAGACTCGTGTCATTATGAACAGTACAAAAAGCTAAAAAAAAAATAAAATAGAATTTGTGTGACCCATAAGTAAACCTTTTCTACTCTTTTAGTCTCATTTGGAGTCATCGAGTTGAACTATTTGGCTTTATTTTTAAGGCAGCTCTCTTCCAGGTTGCAACCTTCAGGCATCTTGTGATCTTTCAGTGATTCAATGTTTCCTGTGGAGGACAAAGTGTTTGTTCCTTTTACACTCATCATACTATTAGACAGAACAGCTATTATATTGTGCACTGTGGCATTTCCAAACATCCTTTCCTTGCAGAGTTATTTCATCTGATAGGAGTCAGTGTCCTTCCATCTGTTTTTCTTGACCTGAGATTGCTCCGATATCAACTGAAAGGTGTTACAGCTCAAAATGATCCTCAGGTTACTGCATAAACACCAGCCAAGTTCACAAGCCATGAACATGACGTCGTTTAAGAACTACTGATCGTCCATATTCACATTTACTGTGCTGGCATTTTCAAAAGTTTCTAATTGAAGTTTAAGGAACTACTTACTTACAAGCTGCCAACAGAAAATGACAGAGCCAATCAAAGATGTAACGTGCAAGGAAAAGTTCCACATCTCTGTAACTGCGTGACGCAATGCTCAGCCTAAAGGGCAAGAGGACTAACCCTTTAAAAGAAGTCTCAGAGAAGGTGCAGGATGGTACTATATATGCAGAGCAGTTTCTAGAAGACTGACGTTTTAATGAGTTACTAAAAGCAAACACCAGATAGGTTAAGAGATGTCAAGAATAACAAAGTCAACAGGCGATAAAAGATCTCCCAGCTTGCAAACAAACATAGCCTTGTAGTAGAGGTCGAATCGACCAAGTCGGTATCCTATAAACCAAATCCAACCAATAAGGTGAACTCAATTCGGCTCAGTAATTTTTTTGTTTTTGTTTTAATCTCTCCAAAAACTGCTACTGGTAATAGTATATGTTACACTTGGGTCTTAATTGTGACCACTTGGGGAAATTAATTGCCCACCGCTGCTATAAACAGTGTCACCACATGTAAAAGTCGTTTTTCCAACTATAAAGTGAAATGCATAAAATTTTATAAGATAACAGTATCAGTGTCAAAATTAACCCTAAAATGCAATATGATGTTGAAAGTGTCTGAGCAGCACTGGCAAAGACTTTATGACAGGCTGCTTTTCATGATTAAAACACATAAGAGATAGTGTAATCCTGTATCTAATTAGCGGGCGCCACAAGTCGATTCAGCCTCTCAGAAGGAGAGCAGCAGTCAGAGGCTGGTTTGACTCCCCAATCCTTATGAGATTAATGGCTAACCTCCCTCTGCCTGCTCCATTTACAGACCATGTCAGGTTTTCTTGGAAAGAGCACACTGCTGCTTCAGTTCTCACCTGCAAACATCTAAATGTGACCCTGTGCCAGTGCAGGTGCCTACGTGCGTGTTTATACAAACTGTATGTCAGTCAAGGGGAGGGCATGTCAGTTTCAGTGCTGTGAGGTCAGACTTTTTTCCCACGTTGCCTTTGACCTCAATCCTCACTTTTGGCAAGTCTGTCATCACGGTCTCCGATGGACACTAGTTTGTTAATTCTGCAACTGCGCAGGTTCTCCTCCTGTCGTTAAAGGGTCAAGACAAACTCTGGTTTTTATCTGCTGGGCTCCTCACTGTCAGCGTCACAGGACACAGGAGTTATTGCCTGTTAGCGTCACTTTAAATAATAACTTAATGACAGGAAGAGGAGGGAAAACTTGCCTTAGTCCCAAAGCGGGTTTACACAGAGTTTAAGATAGGATACACATTATTTGTCCCAGAGTTGGGAAATTCCTTTGTTACCGCAGTTTAAATTGACTTAACCACAACAAATATAAAATAAAGAGTATGTTGCTCAATAAAATTGAATACAATATGATCAAAATATTACATCAATAAGGTGAACTACTGTTATAGCTACTACTATTCTTATTATTCAACAACTGAACTTTTCTACTAATAATCAGTTGATCTTTCCCTTCTTTTAACTGATGAGTTATTTGTTTGGTTTACAAATTTAAATAGTTAGCGCTAGAAAATCGCAGATTGCAATTTGTTCTTGCGCCAACATATTAAAACCCAAATTCTTCCAGTTAAACTTTAATTTCTTGACAGAAAACAACAAAAAAATCATGTTAAAATATAGAGCTAGCAATTATTTGGCAAGAGATTATGTTTAACTTATGAAACAACATGGAACTTTTCATGCATGGCTAAAGCCTGCTAGTACTGGAGCTAATGGAGGAAAGCAATTGTGCACAAACTAGCAGCCGTTTAGCTGAGGGTGCAGCAGTTGATGCTATCTTGCAGTGTTTAATGAAGGAATAAACCACAAGGGAATGGAACTAACATACTGTTAGCATGGCTTTTTATACAAAAAATGTTATCCAAATTTTATCTAAAATATGTTAAAATTTAAAAACAAAATGAATCATTTTGTTTTTCTTTTTGGGAAGTCGAAAGCTAGACTTCTATTTAAGCGTGCTGATTGGTTGCTTAAGGACGAGACACGCCCTCAATGTCACTCATTTCCAAACAATAATTACATGTTAGAATCATACGTAAATTACAGCTAAAATGTGTACAAGCAGCTGGCTTGTCTGAAGACTCAAAAGACCCCTGAACCGTTTGATCTTTGACATTAAATCACTATTTTTAAGTCTTAATGAATACAATGTGGCATATATTGGACAAAGGAAGATGTCTAGAAAGAGGGTGACTATGTAGCTGCCAGGCAGGGAGAAAAGACGATGTCCACAGAGGAGATTCATGGATGGAGTAAAGGAGGACATACAGAGGGTTGGTGTGACACATCATCTGCTGTGGTGACCCCTAAAGGGAGCAGCTGAAGAGCAGCAGTTCAAGAAGATTAATCATGCAGCATTTAAAACCAGTGGGTGATGTTAGACTCCATTGTTTACTACAGGGTTTGGTAATGACTTACTGCATTACCTAATTAAAAGTAACCATTATTATTACACTGTGCCTAAAGGTCTGTCATTGAATAATCACAAAATAAACTCCTGGCTGATATAGAATTATATTTTTGCAGGAGAAATGAACTGAAAAGTCAGTTGAAACCTTTAAGACGCATTCCTGCAGGCTATACGTAGTGAGACTGAATTCTTTCTTCTTCTTCTTTTTTTTACTTGCCCTACTTTTCACTCTGCATTTAGTTAAGATTCCTGCGGATGCTGCAGTCCATCTGCATTGACTGGATGTTCCCCAACTCGCGTACATACTTTCTGCGTCTGTTTAAATGCACACAGTTCATTCCTGTACTAAGACAGAGTATGCACTGCACACCACCTGGTTTGGTGCAAATGTTGTCTGACATGCTGTGTCCATGTCCCTGTTCTCATAATAGGGGCGCTGACAGGGACTTCTTAATACCCCTGCCTCCTCTACCATCAACACTGCTTATATAACTCCACTTATGTGGCTCTGAACTGAAGTATTTCCAACCCCAACCATTGCAGACCCCCAACTTAACACACACACACCTCTGAGTGGCTAAGAATAAATCATCTAGCTGGAAGAGGCTGCAGTAGAAGAAAAGCTTTTGCAGAGGCATGCTCACACACCTCTGACTCTGAGGTTGTTTTATTGATATACCCACTTGTCCTTTCAAAATGGAGATTATTTGTTTTTGTTGTTGCTCCCCCCTGCATCGCTTTCTCTGGTGTTATGCAACCTATGTTGGCCTCGATTCTCAGAGAGGGGAGGTGGAAGAAAGAGAGAGTGAGAGGTTTGGGACAGATGCAGGCCTGCTAATATACCATGGAAAAGTTGGATAGAGGCCTTGCAGAATGGGGGTATCTTCTTTAGGAAATGCCAGAGGGCAGGGCTTATAACTAAAACGGGCTACAGTTGTCTGTAATAATAAAATGAATATTCCTGCTTATGAAGTTATACTCTGATCAAACAGCCGCTGCCCTAATGAGAAAACGGTTGGAGTAAAACCAAAACATAATGGAACACGATCAGTTTTCAATTCCTCTGTTAGTCACAGCTTAAGTGAATGTCTTTACTGGGAGGAGGTGTTGTTAAGTCACCCTGAAATTGGCCAGTATCAACAACAGTGTAATTAGATGATTAATGCAGCTCATAATTTGCTTTTCTTGTCTCCATCTGCAGCTAATTTCCCCCCCAATAATGTTCAGTTATTGGCTTTTTAAATGAACAATGGTTGCTTTAAATAGAGGACGGGTTTGGATGAGTCACATGAAGTAATCACCCATTATCGGTGCCGCTTAGTTTGGCAGCTCACATTTTTCTGAACGCTGTATTTCACAGTTGCTACTGCAAGATTTTGGTTTTCCAAGAAGGCCTGCATTTTATGCTGTTGTCATTTGCAGCCGTGCCATCTTGCTTGCCAAGCTGTAGTAAATCTTGTGGTTTTGGGGGCGTCCGGGACTCCAAGTGGCTAGACTGCGTGCCACAAGTTGCCCCGCCTCTGTCCTGCAAACAGCTTTCATTTCTTTGCACAGGTGACTCTCTGCAGGAGAGTTATCTGATGTTGTCATCTTAGATGCATAAATATCCAGATGCACATCAAACCGTACACTCATTGACTCGCCCTGGCTCATGCAAGCTGCAAACATGCCATAATTTGTATCATGTTGCATATTTTCCCTTATTTTCAGAGCACATAATCCCATTACGGCTCTAATCCTCAGTGTCCATAAAGCTAATTTAAGTGTAGCCATCAAAAATTAGCTTAAAATTGAAGTGACTTACTCTTATTTGCTTAATAGCTTTTTTGAATGCAGTTCTAACTATTCCTTTTGACCCTTACGCCAAGATGTTTTTCTTTTATGCAAAGCTTTTAGTGTTTCTGACAGAGCTCTTTATATATGAGGAATAAGCTGCAGCCTGTCCTCACATCATAAACTGATCACTGTTGACCTAAAAGTAATTCACTTGGTCAGAGGTCTCCTTTGTGTTTCGCCTTTGAGCTCAGTGCCACATACTCGGGCTGCTGGTGTAATATGACAGTTTGACAGGTGACTGACGCAGGTAAGAGTAGCGTTTCGTTGTGTGACATCAGACTGTGCAGTTCTTCAGACAGTCTGCCTCCTGTGTTGATAGCTCAGCATTAGCCTCGCTGGGAAAACGTCGAGAGGAGGGAGACAGCAGTGGTCAAGCTGATT
Source organism: Aulonocara sp. 'chitande type north' Nkhata Bay (assembly GCF_057382095.1). Taxonomy (NCBI): domain Eukaryota; kingdom Metazoa; phylum Chordata; class Actinopteri; order Cichliformes; family Cichlidae; genus Aulonocara; species Aulonocara sp. 'chitande type north' Nkhata Bay. The sequence goes on along the minus strand of NC_141351.1, from coordinate 20,871,773 downwards.
GTAAGCATAAACACATGTAGAGCTTTTTTTTTTTTTTCCCCAGAAATCTACCTCAATACAGAATTCATGGTCCTGAAGTCTCTTGGGAGTTTTCCACCAACCGCCCACCGCAGGCAGAGTTACTCCACCAGTCGCTAAATTGGGCCATTCATCCAGAAGGAAGCACAAAAATGTCTTTGTCCGATGTGATTGCTGTGTTTGGTTCAGTGCAGTTTTACACAGATTTTAGAAACTTCCTCCGTAAATTTTTAAAGTCAGAGCTCCTCTCATTGGAAAATAAATGTTGTTATGCAACTGGAGGGTCACCCAGATGGATGAACCTGTGGTTTCCAATCCCACAGTGAGCTCATTAGCTAACGTAACAGTGATTTATCAGATCGCTCCCATGCATTTGTATTTGCTGTGTTTATTGCTGCCAACTTATGTAATCAAACAAAACCCTGACGAGACCAGAGCATGTGCACGTTAAAATTTTACTACAGCTACAACTCAACCATCAACACAACTGGATTTTTATGGTAAAGCAATCTTACCCCACTTAGTCATGGTTGTAAAGCTTTCAATCATTTTACATGATCGGCAGATTTTAAGTCTTTTTTTTTTTTTTTTTAATGTTCATATCCTGAAGGTGGTCAACATATTGATGTCTTAAAAGTGTTTAATATTAATAAATACCTATTACGGTAACTTTTTTTTTTTTTTTTTTTACACAGACTCGCAAGTTAACCAAGGCAGAGCGTCAGCGTTTCAGCGAGGAGGTGGAGATGCTAAAAGGTCTGCAGCATCCGAACATTGTGCGCTTCCACGACTCCTGGAAGTCGACAATGAAGGGCCATAAGTGCATCATCCTGGTGACTGAACTCATGACCTCAGGCACGCTCAAGACGTGAGTCCCTGTGTCCAGTTCCACTTTTGAATTAAACTGCAGATTTGCATGTGTATATGCATATAAAAGACTGCAGTTTATGTATAGATCAAAGTCCACAAACCTAAAAACGGTTCATTTTTGTCTCAAGTAGCTGATGCTCTGTTTCTAAATAAAACTTGCCAAGTCTCGCATACCAAAAAGGATATTTGTGTCATGTTTGACAACTTCTCCTTTAAGTAATGATGAAAGCTCTACTTTGGAAACAATGTTCTAGGAGCGAATTCAGGAAACTCACTCATTTTAAAACTTCCTCTTGGCTGTCAAAATAAGAGATTAATTATTTTGTAGCACTTAAAAGCTTCCTTTTCTTTCCGTGTTTTGATATGTTTGGACTGATTCTTATCCTCTTTTTTTTTTTTTTTTTTTTTGTTTTCTTTTTAGGTACTTGAAGAGGTTCAAAGAGATGAAGCTGAAGCTGCTCCAGCGCTGGAGTCGTCAGATCCTGAAAGGGCTGCACTTCCTGCACACACGCACTCCTCCCATCATCCACCGGGATCTCAAATGTGATAATATCTTCATCACTGGCCCCACAGGCTCTGTCAAGATTGGAGATCTGGGGCTGGCCACTCTCAAAAGTGCCTCTTTTGCTAAAAGTGTCATTGGTAAGTGTTAATTTAGTCTGTGTTTACCCTGCTAGACGAAAGAAACGGCATCTAGAGCACAATTTATCAGTTAATAATTATCTGAAAATATAATTTTATATGCAAAATGCCCTAAAATGGTCTTGAAATGGTGGGAAAATCCAATGGCATTTTACAGGCCTTGCATTTGTGTAAACACCCTCCTGTTTCTGCTTACTCTTATTTCCTCCGTACTCATACTACCATGAATGCCTCTGTTTAAATTCCTGTCTGCATTTTTAAATGCAGCATCATTAACCAAATGGCTTCTAATTTCACCTGGAACTTGCCCATCCCATCACTTACATCCAGGGAGTGCCAGCCGTCACATGCACGATAATAACTTGTTGATTTTTGTTGAAAGTGGCACTGATTTTAAATCATTTGGTCCAAATCAAACACAGTATGTTGGGGTATTTTAACAAGAGGAACATTTTTTAACCTTTTTTATCAGCAAACAACATTAACAAGATTTTTTTTTTTTCTGCTGTTGGCTGTAATGATTAGTCAGACTATAACTTTGGACCAGAGTAAAGGACCTCAAGAGCTATATGCTAGTAATACCTGCTTTTCATGCAATGCCAAAATCTAAATATCTGCAAAACAAATGACACTTCCATCAGCATCCATTAACTGTACTGTCTACTTGGTGCTAATTAGCAAATGATGGCATGCTAATGGGAATTGGAAATTATATACATTAATATAAGCATGCGTGCCTTAGTTAGCAGCTGTTATTGCTAACAATCATGAATATTAATCATTAGTGACTTAAAAAAGAAGGATGCAGGTTAAATTTTATCTAAATAAAAATGTCAGGAAATTCTTGTTTGTTTATATTTCTTTAAAAACATCATCCCTACAGCTCTGTTCCATTTCATGTTTTTCCTCTGGTCGTTCACGCCTCACCTGCAGTGGCGCAGTGTCCCAGCAGTGCTTCTTACCTCAAAGTCTGGGGATGGTAAATGCTGCTAAAAGGGTAGTAAAGGAAGGGGCTGCACCCATAAGATGAATTATGGGGAACTGTGCATCATGCAAAACTACTTTAATAGATTCCAGGAACAGAGTTGAATGGCTGCTTGTAGAAAAAGGATAAACATGGCTTGCATTGCATACAGCTTGTCCTGTGCACAGGAAAAACTGTCACGAGAAAAGACTGCACGTTCTTCACTTAGTTTACTATATGTATTAGGTCTCTTGTTCCAGAAAGTTGCTCCTGTTATTTTAAAATCTCTATCAACTATAAATAAGTATTAATTTTCTCAAAATACCCCATCTTTGAGCTGTTTGATTTGCAAATTTCTTGTCAGCTGAGGTTTTAACTGCATCAGGCAACTACTTTGAGCAGAAACTCTGAGCAGAAACTACCTGGTCATCTTGGCAGAGAGTTTAGCAGTTAAAAAGCTCACCTCATGTTTAAAGCGTGTTCTGATGCCATCAAAGTGGCAATCACACTGTCCAATAAGGGTCCTTGACTCTTATTATGGCTCATCAAGGATTTTAAATAATAGAACAACCTTTAAACCTTTTCTTCTCCCCTGACAGGAACACCTGAGTTTATGGCCCCAGAGATGTACGAGGAGAAATATGATGAAGCGGTGGACGTCTACGCCTTAGGAATGTGCATCCTGGAGATGGCCACATCTGAGTACCCATATTCTGAGTGCCAAAATGCCGCCCAGATCTACCGCAAAGTCACCAGTGTGAGTAAAGCAAAGACGAGGACTACCTCATTTCCCCCGATATTTAGTGTGATTGTCCACATGTGTTCTTCCGTGATGATGGAATTAGAGAGGAACCAGGATATCTTATTCGTACAAATAGAAATACGTAAAACGCACATGAATTGGGATTGAAATCATCATTACATCTATTAAAGGCTTAGTTTTGTCCATTACGACTTCAGCATGCAGAAGTGTACCGTGTACCATCCTGACACAGGATTGCACATGTTTTACTTAATGATTGCCAGGGTCTTTTACCAGCTGTTTAACCAGGCCTGGTTGTTGTTTCACGGGAATATTCCCTTGGTAATGAAAGTGTTTCATCAGAAAACTGAGGTGACCTATTGACACTGATGTTGTTAATTTTCTGTCTGAACTGATTTAAGCCTTGCAGAAAAAAATATTTTAACAGATTGCAGATGTTTTTCTTTTTTTTGCATTGGAATTTATCTGTCTGACGATGAAATGGGCTTTAAAGAAGTGGATTTTGGGAACACAGGCTGATGCAGTTCAGGCTGTTCTTGGGGGGTGCCAAGCACATCAGTGACGCCACGGTGGGCGAGAGCAGGCGACTGTAGAATTATATGTTTTGGAAAATGTGTCTCACTCCTTACTCCACAAAGAGGCCTGTTTCTTTCTTGTGTGTCGCGTATGCAAAGCAAACAGCGTGTCTGACGGAGGCTGGAAAGTGAGAAAGTGACAATGCCAACAAGTCGTAGTGCTCCTGGCTCCTCCACAGACAGGAGCATTATGTGGAGAAGCTTAGGCATACATCATGATGAAAAAACACAGTCATTAGCTGCTGTTTTTTATGATTTGTTAATGCTTTGTGTTTATGTGGAGCTGAAGTCACCTGCTATTAAAAAGGCCCGCAGTAACCAATATAGCGTGACATATGAAAGGCAGGACAGACGGGCTTCTGTCGTGACTGTTTACAGACTCTCCTTGTTCACATTTAAGTATACACCAAGTAAATGGATAGAAACGTGCTTTCTCATGTACGCTATATAACCAACAGTATGTGGGTGTTTGTGCATTTTACACTTATTTTTATCCACTGGGACTTCCTTATTTCATTTGTTATTTTCTTCCTAGGGCTGTGCGATATGACCAAAATCTCATATCCCGATATAAGAATTCTATCGTCCGATAACGATATAAATCACAAAAATTTTAAATTTTCTGTAAATTCTGTGAATCTCGGGCAGCTCGACATGCGTGAATTGTTTCCAGCTGCGTGTCCTTTACCCGGAGTCGAGTGTTTTAACCGATGCGTGAAACTATACATTTTTAGACATAAGTTGTAACGGCTGCCGATTTCTTTGTATTTATTACACGGCGTTCTGCGGGTTGCCTGTTCTAACATTTGAGTCTAAGGTTTCTTTTTTAGCACCTGGCGGCTCTTTTTTTACTTCTTATCCGTAAATAATCTGCTCTTTCACGTGATTCAGTTTATTTTGAAAAGTCTCAACAGGATCTTGAGCTTTATTGTGAAAGGTTTATGTGGAACATAAACAAGCGGACATGCGAAGGAGTTGCCGTCGCTGTTGCTAACGACAACGCATAAAAACAGGCGCTTGTCTGTCCCTAGTGTGGTTATATTACATATAAGAGAAAGAGAGAACTTTAAGAAATGAATATAGCCACTACAGTAACCATCAGAACGATGAAAAATATTGCCGTAAACAGTTTATTTTGCGACACCACGAAACAAACGATAGCGTAAAATGAAACGATAGATGTTTTTATATCGTCATCTGATATATATCGTTACATCGAACAGCCCTATTTTTCCTGCTTTTTACACTTACAGTAAACACACCTGTTGGTTCAGCCATTAAAGCCCGCCCCCCCTTCTTTGTACAATTGGTGGCTTACCAGTGTCAGAAGCTGCTTCTTTCGTCCATTAAAGGTTTTTTGAACAGGCTGTTCTTCAGCATGATTAAATCCACATTTTCTACACTGGTGAGCAAGAAAAGAACATTAATCATTAGGATGGAACAACCCCACTCCATCTGTTTTAAGTGATCTGCTGTATATGCCCAATTTGAGAAACTGCTGGAAACAATGACGACATATCTAGCAAGATTTCCTGGGTTTTGTGTTTGAGATAAAGAACTTCTTCTGGGGTCATTAATGATGATGCTATTAAACTCTTTCCTGCCAGATGTTTAACCTAGCTGGAGGGATTTGTTCCACGACAGCACCAGTGAGGTCCGACACTGATGATGGCTGATAACGACTAGTTTGCGGTTGCCATTCAGGTTTACTTCAAAGCTTGGGGGGGCTTCTGTGCAGGCCAGTCAAGTTCTTCCAAAGCAGGAAAGAATTTTATTAAAGAGCTGCCTTTGTGCAGGGAGCCCTTGTGATGTTTGAGGAAGAAGGGTCCAAAGACAAATAAAGATAAATTATTACTGTATTAGATTAGAATTAAGTAAAGTGCAAACAGCAGGAGCAGTGTATACAGTTACACAATATGGACAAAAGTATTGTATAGTAGTATAACACCTCTTAATCTTAATCCTTAATTCGGGTGTATAAAACAAAGCAGCCAAGCAGTCCGTCTTTCCAAACAACTGTGAAACACTGGCTCGTTCTAAAGACTTCACTGAATTCAAAACGTTGTAACGTAATACTGTTACTGTTGTAACATATCAGTTAATAGAATTTCTTCCCTCCTACATATTCTGTGATCAGCTGTAAATGTAAAGGTAACCAAGTTCTGAGTCCCTCATCTCATATCCACATTAGCACAAAACCTAAAAAAAAAAAGGAGCTTCATGGCATGGCTTTCCATGGCTGCACAGTTCCTGCAGGTGTAATGTACTAATGGTGCACCACTTTTGTCCATGTAGTGTAAATTATATAGAAACAAATGTGTATAGTAAATTGAAGTTAATACTGTAGTGAAGTCATAGTAGGAATAAAAATATGTACAGAATAAGATATATTTTTAGGTGGAATTTGATTTTGCTCTTATAAAACCAGTTAACAGAATTCATTCAGTATTTAAGGAAAGCACCTCATCAAAATCATTGGAAAGAATCTGTGTGGGGGACATGGTCATTATAATTAGCCTTTCATACCTTGGCTCACGCAATGGCTAATACGTAAAACATCTTCATCAATACAAAAAGTCCAGTTGCCTTCTTATCAAGCATTTGAGATTAACATGGCTCATATGACTGAAAGCCTATAGAGACAAACTAATTAACTAATGATAATATGTCTTCAGATGGCAAGTGTTTGTATTGCAGTAATGTTCTGATGTCCTTAAATTTGTCTCTAATAAATAACCATTTCATCTTCATTATTACAAAATTAATAAAATCTCAGATAAAACTAAACATTTTTAAAGCATTTTTGAAGCAAACAACCAGTCTGGAAAGTGAACTGAAGAAGAAAAATGAATTAAAATTAGAAAACAGTAGTAAGTCTTAGGTATTTTGGTCTTATAGTGTTTTTCCTCCTTAGTATACTTGAATTTCTTGTCAAAGAATACCACACTTTACTTGTAAGACATAACCACGCTTTGTTCTCATATCTGTGTAAAATAATTTGGGTTCACTGATCGTTATGTTCCTAACAACATTAAAATCTGACCCACAAACCAAAGTTAATACAAGCGCAGTGTGTTTCTCAAGCTCTTATCTACATGTAGACTGCCGTCGCCACCAGAAAGGAGCTGAGTCACAAATTAGATTTGGATCTAGGGAAAATGGATTTACTCTCAAGGTGCCTACACAGTATGCGGACACTGCAGCAGAGTGCTTAAACAAACAAACAGCATGTCTATAACTGCAATGAAGCGCGCTATGTTTGCACTGGCATGTAGTTGGGATGCTTTATCAAAAGAATGGAAAAAAACCAAAAAAAACCCACCAAAAATTAAAATAGGAATGGCGTTACTACGCTGTCTCTCCTCTCAAAGCTCTGTCATTTGCCCCACTTAAACAGGCAGCAGGAGTATGCATTGAAGTTCTTTGTGACCCTGATTAAAGAGAACCAGTTACATGCAGTGACATGTCTGTCTTTAAATGAGATAACAAAGTGTACCACTCAGCCTTTTACTGGTAAATCAAATTATTTAGGTGTTTGGGTGCATCATTGCATTGCTTTGGTATCTGCTGGCCAAATGACCTTGGTTACTTCCTTTCTTATCTTTGTTGTTACAGGACTTGGAGCTCTGCTGTAATCTGTACACAGACTTATGCACATACTGATGATAGCATTTAGAAGAACTCCCTTATTTCTTATTACTGAGAAGTCCTGCCCTAATAATTTTGCGATTAACTGCATGGAAACAGCAACTGTTCTGAGTTAAAAATAAAAATAAAAATCGGTGCAAGGATTGGTGTAAGTTAAAGGGAAAGGAAAGAAGGGAGAGCATTGCTGGGTTTCTTTCCATTTATCCTGAGCTCTTGGTTTTGTTCTCCTCTGGTGTTGACATGGTCGCAAAGCCAAATGTCATGCTGGCTAGAGGCAGATGTCACAAAGCAGACGATATATCAGACATTGACTTTGATCTGATCGTCTCAGAAGAAGAACTGTGGGAGGAGATCATTGTTGCTAACTTTTTCTGCATAAAGCTCCAGTCTGTGTTCCCTCCTACACTTTTTATTAAGCCTAATAGATGAAATTAAACTCTGTGTTCTTATCTGTTTGCACAGGGCATTAAACCTGACAGCTTCTATAAAGTCAAAGTCCCAGAACTTAAGGAGATCATTGAGGGCTGCATCCGTATGAACAAAGATGAAAGGTAACAATGAAAGCACACACTTTATTATTTATATCATCTTTTCTGCTCTTCACTATTCTCAATTATTATGTTGCACTATGCTTCAGAAAGCACATACATGATGTCTAGAGGACTTTAAAAAGCCTTAAAATGGCCTAAATTATACAAATTTATACAAATTTAATTTCATTAAATAAAGATTCATGCAATCACATCATAAAACCTTGTTTGTTTGTTTTTTTAAGAATTCATATTTGTATATCCTAGCCTCCAGATGGCCACTTGAAGTGGCATTTGCCCTCACAGTTTGAAAACCACTGTGTTAAATTTAATTTTGATGGGTATTTTAGTCATGACTCCTCTAATGATTGAAGCACAAAAGCTGCTATTTTTCAGCACATTTGCAGTGAGGCTGCATTGTGGGCAGTTTGTACTCCAATTCATGCTCAGTACCGAGTCACAGTTAATCTCATAAACACACAGCCATGACTGATTTAGTGTGCTGTAATCTGTGAATTAAGTGGACTGATATGAGCTGAACATCTGAAGTAAAAATCTTTAAATTACACAAAATCTCTGTCTGTGTGTCTGTTTGTTGCCTTGTTCACAGACTCCTCATAGACCTTTAACAGTTGACCAACCAAGCTTGGGGCACAGGTCATCTTAGGCCCCTGAAGCCTCTTACATGACATCATGTTGTTAGTTAGCAAAAGGCTAAAATTGCCCATTTTTAGCATTTAAGCATCTATAAGACCTTACAAAAGCGTTGTATCAGTTATTTCACAGCAGTAACATCCCATTTCTATACAAAAAATTAATAATGCATGATTATTATGAGGCCATTATGATGGTAGTGATGACAATTTAGCTAACAAGCTAAAATGCCCCCTTTATAGCATTTATGCACATGCAACACTTAAAGGAAGTGTACTATTGATTTAATTTCATGGGAATAAAATCTCATTTATTGTCACAAAAGTTGAAATATACATGCCTAAAACCCACCTAGTAACTAAAATTACCCATTTTTAGCATATAAACAACATTGACCAGATACTACTGTACCCATGGGCATATATTAGTGGTAGAAAGTGCATTTACTCGGAAGAAAGTATATTTTAGCATTTGATTTGGATTTCAATTGCAAATTAATTGCAAGTTACTTAATTTATTTTAAACAATTACAAAGAAAACTTTGTAAAAAGTCTTCAGTTCATCTCCTTTATATCTCCTTAAATTTTTTTGTTTGTTTGTTTGTTTTTAAACTGAAGTGAAACTAGTTTCGGATGTTATGAGAAATAACCTTGCAATAGCAACCCTAAGTGCGATAAAACAAATTACTTTCTCTCTATAGGTACACCATTCAGGACCTTCTGGATCACCCCTTCTTCCAGGAAAACAATGGCGTACATGTGGAGTTGGCAGAGGAGGATGACATGGTGAAGTCAGGCCTGAAGCTGTGGCTGCGCATGGACGACACCAAGAAGCTCCACGGGAAGTACAAGGACAACAACGCCATCGAGTTCCTCTTCGAGCTCTACAAAGATGTGCCTGAGGAGGTGGCACAGGAAATGGTAGGTTGGCACGTGAAGAAAGGATTTTGTGAGGTCAATATTTGCTGCTTTACTGACCAGGTTTGTAACAGATGTTGGTGAGGAAATGGAGTAACTGATTCCTGATCAGCAGATAGAGGCCAACTTAGCCAACTTCCACGTGCTCTCTGCATCCCAATCTTCATTTACGATTTTAGGGGTTTTTTAGGTTTTCCAAATGAAGGGTGGATGAGGGTCCTCAATGCAACAAAAACCTAATTTGGACACTAACGTGATTAGAAAGACAACTAAAAGTGGATTCAGTTGTAATATTTCCAGGAGCGATTTAATCAATCTTTCTTCTAATTGGATGCCCCTCACAAACAATAGGTTTAAAGAAGATATGAGAGGGATACCTGTCCTATTATTGTGGCCTTAATATTCAAAGCTTGGTTATGTTTAACATGATAATCCTGAACTGTAACAGAATAAATGTGACAGAAATTAGGAAAAGCTTAATAGGTTCAATTTAATTAGAGTTGTATGGGGTTTGACTCTTAACCCTAACAGTGAAAGCACATGCACCTCAACATCATTGTGGTTCCTTTACCTTTCTGTTGTTATATCCACTGCAGCTCCTAAGGAGAACACCTTGTGTACTATGTTAAGGTCACAGCTCACCATTTAATTATCAGTGGTTTGAAATGGGAGAGGATGTCTCAGGAAGCAGCCGTAATCGTGTCTTTAATAATATAATGGCTCCTACACTTATTACAAAACCTTATGTCCTCCATAAAGGTCACTTTTAATGAGAATACAAGATACAATTTCTTACCTGTTTACCTTTTTACGGCAGTTTTCATCAAGATCAAATTTGGTATCAGCAGGGGACATCGTGCCAGGCTAATCTGCTGTAATCTGACTATGTGTTGAGAGGTTGTTACGGACTCGGTGTCCCACTCTGCTGAACTGGATGTCATGGGAGGCTGTAAAAAATGCCAGATTGTCAAAAGAATGAGGCCTATGTGTTTTCTTTTTGTAAAAAAAAGAAAAAATACAACACCGACTTTGCATGTTTATAAAACTCTCAGATAATGTCACAGCTTGCATAAGTAGGTCATTAAATGCAATAGAGCTGTATTAGCACTCATATGCATGTTGTACCCTGACCATTTCCCTGTGCTGTTATGCAGGTTGTGCTTGGCTTTGTGTGTGAAGCAGACTTCAAACTAGTAGCGAAGGCTATACGCGACCGAGTGACGATCATCAAGCGTCAGAGAGAGAAACTGAGGCGGCAGGCCGAGGAGAGGAAGAAGAAGCAGGCGCAAGAAGCCATAGAAGAAGAACCAGAGCACCAGGCCGCTTCGCCCAAGGTCAACGATGTTGTTGCAGCAGATTCCCCCATCCCACCCCTGACACCTCTAACACCTTTGACGCCATTGACACCACTGGCCCCAGTTTTGTCCCCCGTCACCAGCTCTGTGGACTCTGGCGTCAGCACCCACTACCCTGCAGAGCCAGAGGAGCCCGAAGTTGACCAGCACTTTCAAGTTCGCCACAACAGCCTGTCTTCTGCTAACTGTAAGCTGTCTGATATCACATCCATATACCGTGAAAAGTTAAATGTTTGCATGCAAAAGTTCACTGTGCAGTATGCAGGATTAATGTAAATGCTGTCCCTTATGAATTACTGTGGAGTAGAAGAATGAAATAGAAAAATACACAAGTAAAGTACATTAAATTTTTGTTAAAGTTTTGTTTAAATTCTTTTATTTGCTGTTCTTAAACTCCAGAGACATGTTTTTCACTGCATTAGCTGCACAAGTGCGCTTCACACAAGGCTTTTCTGATGTCAACGCACGTGGGAGAGATGCAGAGAAAAGTGAAACTGTGGTTAACTGAATTATTCAGGCCCTGTAGGTCTTATTCCATGGTGTGCACATGTGCTGTGCTGAATGTTTCTCAACTTTTTATTCCTGTTTTAGAGACAGCCATCTGATCTCATTTAAATGTATCCAGAGCAAATCTATTCCACAGTGAAGCCCTTCAGATTTTTCTTGTTTATGTGTTTTGTGTATCTCAGGCTGGGGTCATTAGAGGTGTGTGCAAGAATGCACAGAGTACAGATTGTGTCAGTTTTTTAGGCCACAGCGGGTTATGTGCTAATGGTCGATGTGCTTTGTTGAAACAGCTGACTGCGAGACGGACGGCTATCTGAGCCCCTCTGGTCTTCAGGATCCGCTGGAGGCCGGCAACGTCGGCATGCCTGCGAACTCTCCCACCACGCATCCCAACCCCCCCGCCGTAAACGGTATCTCCCTCCGCTTCCCCTCGGTAAGTGGTTTCAATAAAGAGCTTGTTATAAAAGGAGAAAGCTCAGGGTGGTAGAGGGGAGGATGATTTTGAAGACTTTACAAGACCGCCTTTTCATTAATCTCTCCAATCCAGGGCTGACACATAATTTAAAAAGAAAATTAAAGGGCAACACAAACCTTTTAAGAACAGCTTTAAATACAGAACTATAGTTGAGTTTTTTTTCTCTTAATTTCAGTTTCTTAATGATAGTTTTTATTACTTAACTTAAACCTGTTACTTTATAAATAGATCCGTCAGTCATTGACGACTTATCACCAAGCAAGACATTTTTATTAATTTTGTTCGATCCAATTCAGTTTCACTTACATAGTGCCAATTCACAACAATCAGCTCAAGGTGCTTTATATTGTAAGGCGGGCTGTTCAACTCCAGGCCTCAAGGGACGGTGTCCTGCAGGTTTTAGATATCACCTGAATCAGATGATTAGTTCATCACCAGGCCTCTGGAGAAGTTCACGACATGTTGAGGAGGTCATTTAGCCATTTAAATCAGCTGTGCTGGATCAAGGACACATCTAAAACCTGCAGGACACCGGCCCTTGAGGCCTGGAGTTGGACACCCCTGTTGTAAGGTAAAGACCATACAATATTAGAAAGAAATCCCAACTATCAGATCTATGATCAAGCACTTGGTGACAGTGGGATGAAAAACCTCACTTTTAACAGGAAGAAACCTCTAACAGCACCAGGCTCAGGGAGGGGCATCTATCTCCCGCTACTGGTTGGAGGGCCCAGAGGATGAATTAAATATTTTTCCTCAAATCAGGATTTATTTTGTTTTATAGTTAGCGCATGCAAGATGCAATTTTTGGGCCATGTTGCTGAATAAATTTAGGTAGACTAAGAGTTTAAAGACATGCTAGCAGCTTGTGCCTCAGTCTCAATTGAAAGAAATTTTTCTAATATCATGTTCATTTTAAATCAGAAAGTGAAAAGATCTGTGATCATCTTTTTCCCATATTTGATGCATAAATATCACTTTTTCTAACTAATCAAATTTCCTCTAAATTTTGCATTTATATAGTCATAAAATCAATATTTTACAAGTTAAAATGTAAACCCAAAAATAACTCAAATTTAGTCATAAGCACTGAAATAACTGTTTTAGAGTGAGTACTTTCCTCACCTAACATCACATATAACTACAAAGAAAATGAACACTGTCTTTTTCCATGTTTATCTTACCACATTCCTGTTTTCTATTCATAGAGTATTGCTGTCTCCAACAACATAGAACACGGCAGTTCAAGGCCTACGAGTGGCTTCAACTCCCCCGTGGAGAGGTAAATCTGTCGAGCCTTTCTGTCCGCCTCACTCCGCCGTTTTATTTGCTGTTAAATGAACAATAGAGTCTAACAATTCCTGCCTAATTTAAGTAAGAAACCTGAAAATCAATGGGAATCTTGTAGAAATGTATTTTCTTTGGATCCCTTCCTCCTCCACTCCTGTGGGCTTTCAGGCTTGAGGCTATAGACAGACTCTGCTGGGTTTTTCTTTGCAGAGAGGCAGAATGGACCCTTGAAGATTTCTTTTTTTGACTGTGTGTCAGATGTTGTAAAGGCCTTGTTTTCTGTGCTGGTGGGATATTAGTGATACAATGTTTGAGCACAATGTGTTTGTGTGTGCGAGTGTTGTGGAGGATGTTCACCTTGGATTTAACACTTTAAGAGGATGATATATCTATTTTTTGTTTTTGTTTTTTAGTCTATAGAATATAAGAAAATGCTGTTTTCGTTTCTTAACACACCTCAAAATACACAAATTTGATCTAAAGTTGTGATTTTATTTTGAACCTAATATGTTTAATACAAATTATGTCATCTTCCAATTTATCAAAGCTCTTTTTAGGGTAAATAAAGTGATTGTCAGGCTCTTTCACCATCATCTTAGTTCCCTTTTTCGATTAGCAAGGAACAGGCTGTATCTAACATGTCTACTATAAATTGAAGCAAACATCAAGAGGGGATTGATTGTCATGTTTTGCAACAGCCTGGTCATGCACTGTTTAGCATCCAAAACACACTCCCAGTTGCTTAATTCTTCTGAGAAAAGCCCTCGATAACTGACGACCCAAACTGCGTGTCACAAATAACAAAGAAAACAAAGGTTTGCAGCATCGCCACAGATGTTCACCTGTTTCTGTCTGATTTCTGTGTACTCAGTGTCTGAAGGTGAACTAAAGTTACCTGTGAGGTGGAGGTTTTTAAATAGGGACGGGTGGGTGCTGCCAGCCAGTAGGCCTGTAAATGTTTGCAGCCTGTGCTGGGGAGGTGGATGGAGGAGGGGGGGTCTGTTACCACAGTGGTCCAAAAAAAGGCCCATGAGATGTAATTAGCTGAACCAAACCTTTTTATAAAATACCCTGAATGTTCTGCAGTTCTCTGAAACCTAAAACTCCTGTATAAATGTTACAGATCGCACCGACACGTTGCTTTCCCTGGATGAACACCAGCTTCTTGTAGACTCTGTTTGTACCCCAGAGACATGCCACTGTAACACGTCAACCCTTTCGTTGACAATTCAGAGTGTTTATTTCTATGTGCCAACATAATCAGTCCTTGTGGATATTCAGATCTCTACTTTTGTTCTAAATGATGAATTGGCTTTAAAATTGCTTTACAAGGAATTTATCAGTGGTTTCTTAGGGTGTGTTTTCTAACTCATATGATTTTTTTTTTTTTTTGTACAGCTACGCGTCTGATGTGACTTCAAGCCTGAGCGACGGCTACGAGGGCCTATCGGAGAAGAACGAGAAATCAGTGGCGAGACGAACGGCTGCGAAGCTGTTCAGGAGGAGGGCGCGCTCGAGGCTTCGCATCATCGGGGTACAATAAATCAAATGTTTGGTTTAATTACAGCACAGCAAAATCCTTTTTTTTTTTTTTTTTTTCTGCACATAATAAACAAATAAATCAAACTGGCCTGAACTGAATTAGCGGAGGAAATTTATTTATGAGTGAGTGGTGAGGCACCACCCTAGTTATGTAACGTTATCAGTAGCAATGCTGCTCTTCCCCCAGCGACCGCAGTGCATTGCTTTTTTGATCAGGACATTCTGTGGTCGTTTAATGAGCCTGTTTGGATTGGCTGCAGAGACAAACGCATCATGGATAACCACATGTGCCTAAACAGTCTGCTACAGTAGAGTCTCATACATGTGCACAAACATGTTGTAACTCCTGCTTTTAGACATGTCATCACCATTGGTCCTCTCTGTCTCCATCAGCTCTCTGATAAAGTGGACCGGGTGGTGGAGTGCCAGCTGCAGACGCACAATGACAAGATGGTGACCTTCAAGTTCGACCTGGATGGAGATAACCCAGAAGACATTGCTGCTGTCATGGTGAGCCATTATCTGTGCTTAGCCATTATATATATAAAATTATCAAACGGTCATCTTTTGTTACATTTCTCTTGTTTTTATTAGGTTTTTTATAACTTTATTATGTTTATACAACGATATTTTTCTTTAGTCAACTGGTCACATGGCAGAAAATCATTGCATTTAGGCACATAGACATTGTCAAGATGATCTACTGAAGTTCAAACTGAGCATCAGAATGTCAGAGAAATGTGATTGAAGTGTTTTTGAATGTGGTGTGGTGATTGATACCATATTGGTTGGTCTGAGTATTTCAAGAACTATGGATCTACTGGGATTTTCCCACACAAACATCCCTAGAGTTTATGGAGGGTAGTTTGAAAAAGATGAAAAATGCAGACAGTAGCAGTTGGTGTGGGTGAAAATGCCTTGTCAAAGCCACAGGTCAGGAGCATACCAATTGCTCTTCTGCATACCTTGTTACATCTGAGGTCTGCAGAAGAGCATCTCTGAACGTAGCAGAAGACCACACCGGGTGCCATTCCTAACCTGTCGGCTAAAAACAGGAAACAAACTACAATTTACATCCCCAAAATTGGACAATGCAAGATTGAACAAATGTTTCCTGGTCTTGTGAGTCTCAATTTTTGCTACAACCTTCAGATAGTACTTTCTTTAGTGTTACCTTTATTGGGCAGCTAATGCTTAAAGACTGTTTAAAAAGACCAAAGTAGCCATTTGTATTTTGTTGGCTGCTGTTTTGAAGCCTTGTGCTTGACATGCTGGCCTTTGCCATCTTGGTTATTTCTCTTACATGAGAATTATAAGCTAGGATTGGATCTGACTGAGGAAACACGGGACACTGCACACTCGTCTATTTATGCTAAATGAGAATAAACTTGCAAAAATCAAGATCACGCTTTATTAACCAAGATTTGAACCTAGCAAATGAGACCATAAACTCAGTAGGAATTTCTTTACTGCAGTAATAGATCTAGTAGAAAGTGGGCAGTTTTGCCATCTGTACAATGTGAGTTCTTTTTGCAACCACAGGAGTCGCCCCCTACTGGGCGTTAGAAAGAATGTATGTTTGAGGCACTACTTTTTTGACTTTTATAAACATAAGTGCTTGCTACATCAAATAAGAGTGTAGCACTAGAATCCCTGAGAAATAATAATTTTGATTGATTTTTAATTTTGCTTATGATATCTGAAATTTTAAATGTTAATTCTACTTCATTCAAATTAGAAAAAATGTGACAAAAATTAAACAAAGCTCAGCATTCATTTACTTGAAACATTTATATTTTAGCATTTTAACCACTTGATCTTTGCTAGCATACCAGTGACTGAGTCATTACAGACCTATGGGCTAAAGCCAACAATCCCTAGTTAAGGGTAGGGAAAAACTGAGGGTTCGTGATGAAAGTAAGAGTTCTTCTTGGGGAAGGGAACCTCACATGAAGGTGCGATGAGACAGCATGTGCAGTAGCACTTTTTGTTCGCTGGATGTGCAGTTTTCCTTCACTCTAAAAACACACTAGGCTTTTGTTTATTGCGTCTTGGCAAACCAGGGACACTTGGCTTCACAACAGCACAGTGGTTCTCAGTAGAGGGTTTTAAATGAGTTGAATTATGCCATGTTGTCAGGAAACGATGCTACGCCTCAGCCCACAATTCAGACACACTGAAAACTGCATGAATATGCAAAACTCCTCTAAGCATCTGCTACGTTGTGGATTTCATAAACCCACAAAATAAACAAGCACTAGTGTACTATATTTACAGATTTATTGTATTACACGTTAAAAATATTTTATACTTTATTTCTTTTAATTAATACATTTTGGCACTTTACTCCACTTTGACTGATGACAGCTGTTTAGTTAATGTTGCAGATCTAATTGTTATATAAAAGTCATAACATTACACAGACCAGTACAGAATAAAATTTTAAGTAATTTTATATTAATTAAATAAAATCCCCTCCACTTAAAACTACTGAAAAATACAATCTTAGTAATGAATAAAGACAAAACATATTTTTTACACCATCTTCTAGACGAAGAAGGCTAAATTTCATTTTAGTGTTTACACAAATTATATTGATTATATGTCAGAACTGAAATATCTGGTGATGGCCACTCAAGAAGATGGGACTTCACAAACTAATGGGTGATGTCACAGTGCCCACAACCATCTTTGATATACAGTCTATGTCTTTGTCTGTGAAAGTAAATAAAAAATTTGTTATTTATAACACTTCTTTTAAAAGCTAAAAAGTTTATTTATGACTGTTGTTTTTTGGCTACAGCTCCTAAGAACCTTATTCATTCTGCACTATCTGGCGAGCTGCTATCGAGAAACTCTAGCTGCTTTTCATAACCTTGTGGCACTTTTGAATTTGACTAAGTGAAGTATCTGAATACATTCTCCGTGGTCCTTTTGCCATCTAGGTGCACAACGAGTTCATCTTGCCATCAGAGAAGGAGGGCTTTATCTACCGCTTGGGTGACATCATCAAACGAGCCGAGGCACTGTTTGCCAAACAACAGCCGGTCCACTCCACTGGGCACCGACTTGCCCAGCCTGCATTGCACGGAGGGATTAGCTCACTGTCGTCCTCACAGGTCAGAAACAGCACCTGCCCCTTTCCATAAATCTGCGCCACAGGATTGTTAGCTGAGAGAAAAAGGAAGTGATTGTGTTTTACAGTGCTTATTATCATAAATTACAACATCTCTCTGCGCTGATCAATGACAGACCCATAAATCTGGGACAAATTCAACACTTCAGAGTAATGTCCTGTCCACTGGTAATAAAAAAACGTCACTGTCCACAGTCCTTCCTGAGGTTAGTCCTTTAAGATTAAAGGCTAAGTGCTCTTAAAACCACCTGACGAAGAGCTTTCACTTAAAGTGCTAATATCATAAAACGCATTAAATCATGTGTTTCCTTTTTTGTATTTGTTTCCGTAACCACAAATTGTTTCCACAACATAATGAACTTTCCAGCATATCTGCCCACAGGGAGTGGGTAAAATAATTTATGCTTGGATGAATTAAGCTTTTATGAATCCAGGTTTTGTTAAGCTGTAAAATGAACTGACTTGTTGGGAGCAGTGTAGTCCCTGTACAAGATGTGACCTAATGTGTAACCAGGTACAGCTTGTCCACTTATGGAAAAGAATCATCAGTTCTGCCAGGATATTTTCCACTTTGTGGAACACAAAGAAACAACCATTCTTGTCCTTTTGGTAAAAAAAAATATGATCATAGAGATTGAGAAATAATGGGAAAAAGAGGGAAGTTGGAGCCATAACTACTATTTATCATCTATTTATCTTGTTTCCACATGAAAATGGGAATCGTTCAATGACAAATACGCCTGATACTTGAAAAAGCTTCAAAAGCAAACTGTGTTAATGTGAAAGCATTTCCAGTTGCTGCTTATGGAATATTGTTTAGGAAAACAATGATGTTTTTCTTTTCTTTTCACATTAATATCTGGACAAAGATCTCAGGTTCAACAGAACACTTTAGCCTGGTTGAGTTTACGTTTATAGCTTCACTTTTGATGTGTATTGCATGCGTAGCCACTTCCCCTTACAGCTGAGAGATAATATGACTGCAGTCCTAAATTGTCAAGGGGAAAAAAAAAGAGAAAGAAAACAGACCAACAGGAAGTCAGGAAGAGACTGACAAGCCCAGAAACTCATCTGTCCACAGCGCCTCTACTCTGGCTCTTGTAATGCTGAGGTGGGGCATTGTGCCGGGACTCTATTAATAAATTCTATAAATGGAGATTAGATCCCTGGAAAGTCCTGCTTGTCTAGCTGTTCTTAGCTTACTCTACATACCAGTGGACAAACAAAACAAAAACAGCACTTGTGCGATTTCCGCTGTGCACTATTTACCATTTCACCAGGTTAGTTTAGCTTGGTGGACACGGCAGCACTGAAAAATGACTACAGAGGAGGCTGAAAACACCTTTAAAGGATGTAATAATATATAAATTAAATCCAAGAATAAAAATACTAGTGAGTTTGTTCACCCAGAACACACTATCCTGTAGATTTTGAAATGTGAAAACTTCAGCCCGCTGATGGCTTTAAAGCAAGATTGTCAAACTATTTTTACATCACGAGCCACATGCAGCCTATTTTGATCTTACGTGAGCCAGGCCAGTAAATATCCCTGTTCTGTCAGGACACAGAAGTCTAACTAATACTACTTATTCCCTGAGATATTTCAGTATACGAAAAAGTAAATGAAAAACCGGTCAACATGACTCTTTAGACTTAAATTGTAAGTAGTGAATTTGTAAAATTACAGAAATCTAATACTTATTTACTTTGGTGTAGTATGAATGGCCTTGGGGAACGTCTGTATTAGTAGAAAAAGTTGTAAAACTTATGAAAATAGTTAAAAAAAAAAAAAGTCCAAACTGTCCCATATGGAAAAGAAATAGTAAAAACTTATATGTGATTACTCATGAAAGTGGCCACTTTCATGAGTAAATCATATAAGGCTTATATGATTTACTCATGAAAGTGGCCACTTTCTCATTACTTTCATATATTGTTTTAGTAAGTATCCAAAACATACAAGCTTCATTATATAATTTTTCAAGAGATCTTATATCTGTTTTCACTCTTATATGCTTTTCATACAAGTTTCACACAAGACAGATACAAACTTTACAAGATTTATATACATCTTTTCCATATGGGAGTATGCCCTCCTCCACATGCTTCAAATTTGATTTTGGCTAATGGGACTTATGTTTTACAGCCCTGCTCTAAAACAAATGTGAGGGGATTACAAAACTTTAAGGAAAGCAACTGATGTTTGCTTGTGTGCTTTTAACAGTCAAAATTCACAAAGTAACTGCAGTTTTACAATGTAAAGTGATACAAAATCAAAAGGAAATAGAAAGAAGGTACTCAAAGACACACATGTTTTTAGTTGACTTGTTAGAGCAGGGGTGGGCAACTCCAGGCCTTGAGGGCCGGTGTCCTGCAGGTTTTAGATGTGTCCTTAATCCAACGCAGCTGATTTAAATGGTTAAATTACGTCCTCAACATGTCTTGAAGTTCTCCAGAGGCTTGGTAATGAACTCATCAAGTGATTCAGGTGTGTTGACCCAGGGTGATATCTACACTCAACAAAAATATAAACGCAACACCTTTGTTACTGCTCCCATTCCCCATGGGATGGACGTAGAGACCTAAAATTCATTCCAGATACACAATATAACCATCCCTCCCAAACAGTGGTCACAAATCAGTCCAAATGTGTGGTAGTGGGCACATCTGCTATATTGAGATAATCCATCCCACCTCACAGGTGTGCCACATCAGGATGCTGATCTGACATCATGAGTAGTGCACAGGTGTACCTCAGACTGCCCACAACAAAAGGCCACCCTGGAATGTGCAGTTTTTTGCGCTATTGGGGGTCTGGGGACCCAGAACCGGTCAGTATCTGGTGTGACCACCATTTGCCTCATGCAGTGCAACACATCGTCGCATGGAGTCTATCAGATTGTCAATTGTGGCCTGTGGAATGTTGGTCCACTCCACTTCAATGGCTGTGCGAGGTTGTTGGATATTCGTGGGAACTGGTACACGCTGTCGTATACGCCGGTCAAGCACATCCCGAACATGCTCAATGGGTGACATGTCCGGTGAGTATGCTGGCCATGCAAGAACTGGGACATTCTCAGCTGCCATCTGTCCTGAACAATGTGAACCATGATTCATCCGTGAAGCGCACACCTCTCCAACGTGCCAGACGCCATCGAATGTGAGCATTTGCCCACACAAGTCTGTTACGGCGACGAGCTGGAGTCAGGTCAAGACCCCGATGAGGACGACGGGCATGCAGTTGAGCGTCCCTGAGACGGTTTCTGACAGTTTGTGCAGAAATTGTTTGGTTGTGCGAACCAATTGTTCCAGCAGCTGTCTGGGTGGCTGGTCTCAGACGATCTTGGAGGTGAACCTGCTGGATGTGGAGGTCCTGGGCTGGTGTGGTTACACGAGGTCTGCGGTTGTGAGGCCGGTTGGATGTGCTGCCATATTCTCTGAAACGCCTGTGGAGACGGCTTATGGTTGAGAAATGAACATTCAATGCACGGGCGACAGATCTGGTTGACATTCCTGCTGTCAGCATGCCAATTGCACGCTCCCTCATTGCTTGTGGCATCTGTGGCATTTTGCTGTGAGACAAAACTGCACATTCCAGGGTGGCCTTTTGTTGTGGGCAGTCTGAGGTACACCTGTGCACTACTCATGATGTCAGATCAGCATCCTGATGTGGCACACCTGTGAGGTGGGATGGATTATCTCAATATAGCAGATGTGCCCACTACCACACATTTGGACTGATTTGTGACCACTGTTTGGGAGGGATGGTTATATTGTGTATCTGGAATGAATTTTAGGCCTCTATGTCCATCCCATGGGGAATGGGAGCAGTAACAAAGGTGTTGCGTTTATATTTTTGTTGAGTGTAAAACCTACAGGACACCGGCCCTCGAGGCCTGGAATTGCCCACCTCTGTGTTAGAGTCTACAGAAAAGTGTCATTGCCTGGATCTGATATCTTATGAGGACGTCTAACAAAAAATAGCTTGAGCTTGAAAACATTTATAACAGAAATCCAAAATTACTAAATGAGACTTTGAAATAATCAAACGAGGAGGGCCAAGGTCTAGTGTTTGTGTGGCCTGACACTCAGATTTGATGACTTGATGTTTTCCCTATAAGTCCACCATCTTAAAAGCAGTAAATTAAGGTGTTCTCTTAGGCACCATGATAAATGTAGACCTCAAACTAGCAGCAGTTCTCCAATCATGCCTCTAACCAGCTATTAGAGCTAATCATCAAACTTGTGAAGGGGCTTTGAAGTGAGAAAGCAGGCCTTAATATCCAATACAGGACAGAGTGTTTCAGTATTTTTGGAAGGAGAGACTGAATTTATCAAATGTGCTCTTTTACAGCCTAATCTGCACAATCACGCCCTGCCTCGAACACACTCGTCCTCTTCTCTGCCTGGTGAGTTTCACATGTTTTCTGATTAACTGAATTCATCCATTAAATGGCAAACTGGATGATTTGATGCTCTTTAAGAAGAAAAAAATGGTAGGAATCTGAAAGTGAATCAGCCTCTAATTCTAAAAGTACCATCGAGTGTGTGTGTGTCTGAGATGCATGTGAGACTAACTTGCATTTTTTTTGCCTGTGCATGATCATTTGTGAAAGAGCATCGACTCATGCATGTTTGTGTTTCGTCTTAGACTGCAGTGTGGCTAAACCGAGTGTAGGGGTACGTGGCTTGCCCCCATGTCCCAATGGAGACGTCTCCAGTGCAGACATTACTTCACCTGTGCGACCTCTAATACGCTCACAGTCTTTCCACAACGCCCCAGGTAAATGGCTCTCCGCCCCTCCCTCTGGTCCCTGAGCGAAGAGGCCGAGCATTGTTTACTGTTTCAGCACACTGAAAAATTGTTACAGTCCTTTGGCATAGAATAAGTCAAAGCAAAGCTCAGCTACCTCGTAAACCTCCTCCCCTCCTCAGGGCCTGTTCTTGGTATTGTTCAGACATTCGCATGGCGCCATCCGCCATCACTACACCTCAAAGCCTTCGTCTGTCTCTGCTTTGCAGCAAGGCCTCCTGGGTAATTACCTCACCTGAAGGGCGCTTTCTAGCTTTTAGGGAGCTGTGAATGCTGTCACTGTAAAGCATGAGTGTTCTCCACTCCTGTGATAGTCAGCAACATCTGCTTGCCAGAACAAACTCCTGCTGAATTTCCCTGTCAGAGACTCTCTCTCGAAAGGAGAGCCATTTAAAGTGCGCACATCCTTCACGTGCAACCGCATTGCCATCTGTACATCCTCATTCCCTCTTCTCCCGTGTTCCTTCTCTGCTTGACGTCTGGTGCATGGTTGCTTTTGTAATGCTTCTTGGCCACATTACAGAGTGTTGCCTAACCTGTTTCCGTCAGCTTGGAAAAAGTACAGGCTGGTTTGCATCATCAGCAACTGGAGGTGTGGTTTATAACTGTGGAGCCATTGTTGAGGTAGATGGCCAATCAATGGATGGGGCTGGGTATTGGCGTCCTAAGCTATTCCCCAAGGAGTGATGTAACAATCTTGACTTCTTTAATCTGACAATTAGACCCACAGTCTTGTATACATACACACACGTGCATCCCATTTAAACTCCTCTAAAATGTTGACATGAAAGCCTCACTTGCTCCATTGACGCTAAATCCCTCAGGGCCATGTAAGCCTGGTGTGCAACTGCTCCAGCGATCAGATGCAATTATGGTCCGATGCTGCTTTAAACAAAACATCTTTGTTCACCATGGAAGCTCATTATTTAAAAGGACGGGAAACATTTACTCTATGCTCCTCATGGTGATTATATTGGCAGGCGGGGAGAGGGAAGATTCAGACTGACAAAACGAGGAGAGGAAAGAAACGATATGATCGAACCTAACTCACTGGGTTGAGCACAAACAAGATCAATGCCCCTAATTTTAATATATTTTACATGGTACAACAACAGAAAAGGTTTTCTAATCTAGTCTAAGGTCATTTACTTTATATGTTGAATTAAGCTCCGCTTGTCTCTTTGTGTTCTAGGTTCTCCTCTTCATAATCAGCACCATCACCGCCCTACATCTCTCCTGCCTAATCACCAGCAATACCACTTGCCTTTTATGAACCACACCCACTTTCCATTCCCATATCCAGGGTCTCCTGGTTCACCCAAGCCAGCCGGGATCCATCCTCCCCTCACACGTGTAGCCAGTAACCCCACCTTCCCCTCTGTTCCCTCCCCAACCCTAAACTCGCCGAGTCCTGTGAGTGAGACCCCAAGTCCTGTCAACACGGAATTTGTTAACATATCCCCTCCTGCCCTTCAAACTCCCACCATGTGGCCCCCCCACTCGCAGCCCCTTTTTTCCTTAGCCAATGTAATTTCCATGGCAATGAGCATGGCTCAGTCTTTTATCCCTCCTGCAGGCCTTCCCACCCAAGGGCTGCCCTCATATCCAAGCTTTCTCCCCCACCTACACAGTCATATGGCTCCACAGCCAGGTTACCCCTCTGTCTACCCTCAACCTTACCAGACTTCACCAGTAGAGGCCTCTTACCCTGCAGGGGGGATCCCAGTGCAGAACAATGTCTACTACAGCCCCGAGCATATGCCTCAAATGGATGGAGCTAATTTAACTCACAGCAATCCTTCACAGTGGCCCCATCCTGCCCCCCCACCATCCATGGCTTCCACTCCTCCTCCACCTCCTCCTGCACAGCAGGTTGGACTCACCGGTTCCCCCAGCCGGACCCAGGAAAGGAGTCACATGCCCCCAACCTCAGCCCAAGCTCCAGCTCCAGCTAAACCCAGACCAGAGGTCTCCAGTTCGAATTCAAGTTCAAGCTCATCAGATCTTTCACCATCACCCCCAGAGAGCCCAGAAAACACTGTGAGTTATTTTAGTTCTGATTCTTCTAAAGCAGTTTTTAATATAGGAGTGATTAGCTCATTAATCTTTATCAATAATTCTCATTAGTCATTTTTATATTATAGTTCTGAACACTTTATATGACTGCAATTTCTTCCTCACTGCATGGAGCTAATTAGAATAATTGAATGTAAATTAGCATGTAGACGGGGACTTCCATCACACTGCCCTGATTTATTGGTTGAATTTTAAAATGGCATTTAATGAGTATCAGTCGTGTCTGGTCTGCTGTAGCACTTGTGCTAATAATATTTGTTCCCTCTGTTTAGTTATCATCTTTCAACAGCCGGTTGCACCCTGCTGTGCCAGCGAAGAATACAAGTACCCCCAAACCAAAAGCTTCTTCCCCCAAATCTGGTAAGAAATTATTTGCGTGTTCTCATGTTTTTCAAGCAGGTCTCTGCATCACTAAAAGGCCATAGCAGTGATGTTCAGCTTTGAAATAACTGGAGATCATTAACTACTTCATAAACAAACAATAATGTGATTAGCAACTGCACAAGCATAGACACCAACCTCATATAACCGATGTAGTTTTGTGTCATAGTTGCACTGGTTAACTACTAAAGAGTTCTTCTCCGGGGTACATAGTTTTATTTATTGAACGGGAAGATAGCAAGCTGTTATCCCATGATTGATTTAGAAGTATTACAAAAGACTAAAGTAAGTGTGATTCTGGGTTTGAAGTGGTTTTGAAAAGCGGTTCTCATATTCTGGCTATGAGTTGCTCTCTGTTACCAGTTATAGTCCTACATCGCAAACCCTCATGCTAACTGTAACATAAACTTTAACCATAAAACCAACTCCTACCTTTCCTATCAGAAAGTTCTCACAAGATTTCCTAAGTACTACTCTAATACTCTAAGTAGTACTCTAAATCTCAACATGCTTTTATTAATATTTTTATATTTTTTGTCTTTGAGTGTTTGAGTGTTTAATCACTCACATTTATGGATGAGCAGTTTTGGAGAAAACTGCAATACAAAGTCTGCTTTTTCTGCAGAGCTATGCTTAGATAAGCACTTATCCAGAGAGTGTATCCTTGGAATTTTTCTTCTTTTCAAACACTGACTTTATGATTTCCTGCTTGTGACATGTTTATTGTACATGTGTGAATTGCAGCAAAACTCCCCAAGCAGGCACTGCTCTAACATGATGAATGTTACTAGCCAGAGGCTCAAAGTGCTAGAAAATAGCCTATTGTATGATATTTATGTGTGCGTCCCAAACACGCACATGCACCTTTAGCCATCCATTTTGTTGTAATGGCTCAAAATACGTGATGGACCATTTGCTTTTTGAGTTTTTTCCTTCTGCAATCCTAGTTCCTTCTGTCTCTGCTGACATTATCACTTATTACTGGTGCCTCAGAGCTATTGCGTAAGCGCAAGTCTGGATTTAATGTTCCATTCAATATGAACACAAACGTAGGTGTTATTGCGGCCCGGCCCACTGACAAAGGCCAATCAGCGAGCAGCTGTGCCCATTAAAGGCTCTCCTCCCATGTCCACACCTGACAGTATTTATACCCTCCTCAGAAGCCCATATTCAACAGAGTCCCTCTGTTTTAGTGGGCACAGACCCAGACTCGTTCTGCATTTACTGTAAGGAGGACACTCAGTGGGCAAATCGAAGCACTGCAGGCCTTTTAAAACCCTAAATTGCCTCCAGATGTGAGCACATGCAGTCACACTTGGGCTACATTCCATCTCGTCCTCTACACCCACCAATCCGTGACGATTGTAAATCCCTGCGGAGTCACTTGTGGTTGTTGAAGGGTCTCTTAATTAAGTAGTCGGGTAGAAGTAGAATAGCAAGCTTGCCTCTCTCTGACAGAAACGGGAACTTCCAGTTAGCATCTGCAGTGATTTATCCCACTGCCAGATGGATGTGCTAAGATAACGTCCATGAGTTTTTACGCATCTGTTCGGTTCATTCTTTTTTTTTTTCTCTTGTTTTTTGTTTTTTATTACCCTTTAAAATAATTTTTACCTTTCCAAAAGCATGTATAAAATGAAACAATCACACTCAAACTGATATCTTTAAGTGTGTAGCATTTTCTCCTTATATCCCGGGAGTAGCCGGGAACCGATCTACCGACCTTCCGATTAATACACAACTCTACCTCATGCTCCACTGGCGCAGACTTCCATGTTGGAGAGCCTACATTTAAAGCTAGCTGGTTTTAAACATCCCTTAATGTGGCGAGGCCTCTATTCAAACATGCAAGCAGAGTAAAAGTGTGTAAGGAGACCATGTAAGCAAACAATGCTGGTTTAAACAGTGCTGTTAGCATTCAGAAGTCACAAAGCACACTGGAGAACACACTCTAACAAATTACAAACATTAAAAAAAAGAGAATAAAAGAGGATGGGAAATAAAGGAATATAAATTTAGTAGAACAATGCAAAAATGACCCTTTTCCTTAAAGTTAAACACATTAAAACAAGTGGCATGAGCAGTACAAAAATGTAAAGTGTTAAACTGTACAGTGTAAAAAAAGCTTATCTGTCATAAAACATGTTTGGGAAATGCCGGGTAAACAAATTAGCTGACTTTTAAATGAGTCCTGGGTTGTGTTTGATTGTGACTATCCATCATAGCTATATATCATCATATCAGCTGTCACTGCTATAATTTCAGACTCTTTAGAGGGAATTCACTTTAATGCTTAGAAATAACGCATGCTGAAAAAGCCTAATACACCTTTAGACCTGTTATTGTCTCAAGAAATATGTGACAAGCTTTTAATCAAACCCATGTGATTAGGAATGATTACAGAACAGTTGCTGCTGTTTAGTCTATGATTAGCTGTGATTGACAGCCTTTACATGTACGCATTTTCTTCCTCTACACTGCAGAAGTTCAGTCTGCATCAGTGACTGTTGGACGATTCCAGGTGACGCCCAGCATGGACATCCCTTTGCCTGATGCGCCTGCACCTGCAGCCCCCAAGCCCGCAGAGAACGGCAGCAGCCAGTCGGAGAGCAGCACAGAGGAGCAGGGTGAGTCTGAGGCGAGCCTGGCCACCTCCTTCACAATGACCCCTCCTCACCCACAACCCCGCAAAGGTTCTTCGGGAGTCCAACAGGAGGCTGACGGGCAGGCTGGATGGGCAGTGAGCCAGGAGCAGCAGCAGCAGGAAGAGGAAGATGAAGATGAGGAAGAGGTTATCGGGGAACAGCCAAGGGGGAGGAGGAGAAGCCGTCGAAGGGCATACAGCCTGAGCCTGTTGGGAACGTCTGCAGACAGCGGGCTCTCTGTGACGGCTGCTGATACAGAGGGGAGGCTGTGGGACGGAGCAGCGGACAGTCCACAGTACACCAATGCCCTTCACAATTTATGGATGATGACTTATAACCGCAGTGCTCCCTACCTAAGCAGTGATGACTCAGACAGTGAAGATGAGGACATGCTGGAAGAGCTTCAGGAGCTCAGAGAGAAGTAAGTGACACCACTTAAGATAGTTAAAGTAACGTATAACAAAAAAAGCTTTTTCAGGAACATTTTAAACTGTTTGCTTAGACGAGCTACATTATGAGCGTTCATATCTGGCATTCGTTTGAGAGCACTAAAAAAAAAATTGCATCCGTTTTGATATAAAGAATAACGAGGAAATGTCGAGATTTGCCAGACAAGAGAACAGACTTATTGTCTTTACTGTAAACAGATTGTGTTTAGATAAACCCCCCACTCTCCCAAAGTCATGTTCAAATTCAGTACATAACTTAATCAAAGACCTAAATTAAAACTCTGATTGAGTGAGTCTTTAAATGTGCTTCTTTTTGTCCTTTATCAGACATCTGGCAGAAGTTCTGGCCCTGCAGGCTGCCCAGAAAAGAGAAATTGAAGAACTATATAAGAAGATGGGAAAGGTCCCCCCTCCGGGCATCGTCTCTCCTGCTGCTATGTTGTCCAGCCGACAGCGCCGCCTCTCCAAAGGAAACGGTTTTCCTTCGTCTCGCAGGAACAGCCTTCAGCGACTGGAGATGTTACCGCTTCAAGGTAACAAAGAATATTCCCTTCTTTATTTATTATCATGTAAATATGCAACAGCTTCGAGTCTGAATGAGTTTTATAAGTCATGTACTGCTTTCCAAGGTATCATTAGGAGAAACTCTCTTGGAGGCAGCAGCAGTGGCTCGCAGGACAAACCTTTTAAAGGCGTCACTTTTGCCACAGACCTAAGTAGAATGGTGAGTCAGCACTTCCTTAACAAGCTTTTGATTATATGACAAATGAAACAAGGTGCAGGTATAAACAAGTTAAATTTAGCGATTGTTTGCACATTAATTAACATAAACACACAGGTGTAGCCATAAAAACGAATTCATGCCTTTATTTTAATGCCGTTTTTAAAACGCCATTAAATTCAAATTAAGAAAAAACTTCCAATTGAGATTCACATAAAAAATGTTTTTCCTCTGATGTCTCCTCAACATGAGAGTGAGCTGAAATGTAAACATGGTCCTCCAGTTGTTTGTTAATGTGAAAACAAGACAGCAAAAATATTATTGTTGATCCAATTTAGATTGTCCCAAGTCTAAACCAATAAAGCCTGAACCACCAAGAGTAATCGTTAGTCTCGTTGTCTTGACTCATTGGCCTCATATTTGTCACTAAACTTAAAAAAGCATCTTTCCATTAAATCCCTGGATCTAAAATATAGTCTGTATGCAAAAGATGGCCAAAGCTTCTGGGTCTGGAAAGTAAGGCCAATACTGAAGAGCCTTAAACTTGCATTATTTTTAATGGCCAGCAGGGGGCAACTCCTCCAGTTGCCTTCCCTTGATGTCTGACATCATGAAACACTCAATTACAAGTTTTGTGTCTTATTCAGTACAATATGATGTTCATTTTGTAAATTATAATACCACCCAGAGTCAGAATAGAGGATAAACCTGAGTTGCATCCATTAGTCGTTAGCCTACCAGTGTGCAGCGTCCATCGGTTTCTCAGATGGTTTTGAAAGCCAGCTTCCAAACGGAGCCTTCACTTGCTAATAGGTCATGACTGCAAAAACACTTAGCTTGAGGCTTCAATTACTAATGGGTGATGTCACAATTGCCACATGCATCTTTTATATGCAGTGTTTAGCTTAAACTGTTACATCCATTAAGTCAGCTAATGTGTTTTATCATCCAACTGTTACTGCTAACTGTTTCAACGCCTATAAAAACAGACTCAAAGACTTGGTCCAACAGATTGAGTTACATTTTCTGACCTGAATGTGTAGAGGAGGCCAAAATGTCAGGAGAGGTTTATACTCTGTAGACACCCTTTAACCATTGTCCTCCATACACAACAAAAAAAGCATTGTTCTAAATCGTATTCTTATATTTCACTTTTCTAGTAACAAACTCCAAGCCAAGCACGCCATTATCTGGACTACCTCATCTGAAGTGTGACTGCAGTGGTCAAACCTGTCCTGTAGGAGGATCGCTTTAACCCTGGCACACCTATCTGCAAACTGCTCCCTGTCCGCCCATGGCCACTTACCTCAAATGTATAGACACTCATCACCAGTGGAGCTGGATTTACACAGGAAGTGTAACCTCCAGATTTCAGCCCATTATCTCGACCTGGTGAACTTGTTGCAGCTGAAGCACAGAATAGCAGCCAAGTGACACGTTCGTGTCTGCTCTTTGTAAATAAACTGTCAGATCCCAACGGTTCGGACGTAACCACCTTCATTCCAGGCTGCCGCAGTGCTCTGCACAGTGTCACATCACGACATTATTTTTATCTTTTTGCCTGAACGCAGTCAAGCGGCGGTATGCCGTGCCGCAGCTGCCGAGTTGCAGCACTTTACCACGATTTTGACGCAGAACGACAACAGTTGCTGTTTTCCTGCTTGTCTGACTCGCTGCTGTTAACCTAGTCTGGAGCACAGAAATGTGAACAGTGAGACTGACACACACACACACACTGACAGCTATTACACACCTCACTCGCTGTAGTTTGGTAAAGATGTCTCAGCAGCTGCACAGTGAACATACTTTTTTTTTTTTTTTTTTTTTTTGCTAGAACTGTGATCAATGCCTTCCAGGGGCTTCATTCAGTTATTTGTTGTAGTCTTTATCTGGCTTCCTTTAGTGATTTGGACACCTATGTTTTCTCTAGACTCAGCTTGAAGACGTTTGACCGCAATTTTCAGATGTAGTGAAGGTGATTTTTTTTTTCTCCATTGGACAGCTGTGTAGTAAGATATCGTGTCCCAACAGGTGAGAAATGTTGTACGATTCTTCAGCAAAAGGCAAATTTAGTTTTAAACACATGGGCAGAAGTTCAGTTAAATGGTGCACAAGTGTAAAAATGTTACGCATCACTTTCAAAATCTGGTAGCTGGTTTTAAAAAAGGGGGGAAAGGATGGTGAGAAAATCCACCTAGACTTTATACTACTGAATTCCTGTTAACTGTACATGTGTATATAACGGAATTCATTTATAGATCATGTTTACAATTTAGGAGCAAATTAAATACTTCATCTATCTTAATCCTTTCTCAAACAAAAGTCTGATTGTTGCTTATTCCAGAGATCAAGCACATTGTGCACTTTAAGTCCACTTGTAGTTCTCAGTCATTTAACACAGTTGTGTGTAAAACTATTCACTCAAGCGAGAGCTAACGAGTTTTCCTGTCATTTTTCCCCCCATAGATGATAATCTCCCGTTTCATGTTTGATCACAGACGTGATGATCTACCCACCCATGGTTTTAAACAATGTCTATTTTTGTGGGGTGTAGAGGAATCAGTCAAAGCTGTGAATCTGTAGCTGTTGCCTTAAAATATTCCCATCACACACTGAATTTCTTGGCACCTAAACTCCCAAACCTTAATATATTCAAGGAAATAAAGTTTCTAGTTCAGATTTATTTGAATGTAAATATATAATTGTATTGCTTCCTGAAGCTGCTGTCCTGCCATGCTGAATCTGTGCCTTTCCCTAACAATGTCTTATTTGCTCTTGAGATTTGGTGGCTAGATCCAACTCCATATATTAAATTTTGATGAAAATAAATGCGATCCTAAGTATTACGGTGTCTTGTGTCATGTTTACTGCTTTCTGTCTCGTTCTTAAATAAATGGTAATACAGAGACATAGCTGTTAAGCAATCTAATACATGAGGCTTTTATTTCATAAATCAAAACTTTATTAGCATAAATAATGTTATTTTTGCAGTGTCACTGGCATTCTCTATTGTTGAAGGCCACTGTAGATTTTTAAGTCATTAGCTGACTGATATTTTTTTATATTCCCTTTATTTTAATCATTGCTGGAAACATCAGGTAAAGGGTGCCGATTGTGCTACAGGGTAGCTTCTAAGGTCATGATCAAGTCAGCGGATTGGTCCTTACCACTGACAGGAAACTTCTTCAAAACTACACCGCACTTAGTTTTAAGTCAGCCACACAATTGCCTTCAAATCAAGACCAAGTCCAGCTGTCTCAACATTACAAAAAAGAACACAGCAGCCATGGAATATGATCAGTGGCATCATGAGTCCTCCTCCTCGTTAAGTGCAGGACAGAAATAAAGTCCAACAACAAGCAGATGACACTTAAATCTCAGTTGGCACCGGTTTTTGGTCCCTGCATTCTCACATGCTTGGCCTCCTCATCGATCTCATCCATGATCCGCTCCTGGGAGACTGAGTAAAATGTGTAGCCGTCTAATTTGGAAGCAAGTGGTTAAGAGAAATATTTGAAAGCATGAAAACAAAACAAATTTACCGAAAAAACTAAGTACATCCCATGATTAAGTAAGATAACTTCATTGTCCTATTGGATGACCCAATTCTGAAGAAGAATTACCTGTTGGGACAGATGGCCTCAGATTTGACACTAGAATACTTATACAGGGGAGTTCATGATAAACTCAATGATTGCAAGGTGTCCGGATCCTATGGTTGCAAAACAAGTCCAAATCATCACACCTCCACTGTGCTTGACAGCAAGGTGTTTGTACTCATATGCTGTGCATTACGGTCAATCCACGTTGGTCTCGTCTGTCCAAGAAGTCATATGGTTTGTTCAGAAGCAACTTTGCAAACTTATCAAGTGCATTTGATTAGCAGCACCTGGCTGCTACTGACGCGCTTAACTGCCATAAGAGTGGATGAAATTTTCAGATTTCGACATCTGTCATTCAAAATGCCAGTGATGCGTTCAGGAAACACGTTTATCCCAAAACACAAGAGGAAATATCATTGCTTTCAGTTAATGGATTTCATTGATCAACAGAATAATAAATTCCTTCAAACGAGGTGCTCCGGAGGCCAGTTTTCGCAGCCAGTTTCAGGGTTGGTTAAATTACCAACCCTGAAACTCTTAATGAGTTCTCTTTTAAACGCAACAACACTGATGTTTACCTTTGGCAGTACACTTAAATCGTTTTACACCTACCTGAGCTAGCTGTCACGTTAGCATTCAATGAAACTGACAGCTATTACTCTAACTTAAGTAAGCCGATACATTTGCGTCTGTCTTAATACTTGGTAAACGAGCTTAACCTAACTCCTAAACAGAGGACACAGCTTAACGTTAGCATGCTACGCTAACGTTACATAGTTCACCTTGCGTTGACGTTTGACAAGGATACAAATTCCCAACACGAGCGCACCGATAGCGAGTCCCGTCACCACGTTTCGTGTCCGCAGCTTCGACGTTCTCCTCTTCCACTGTTCCAGTTCCACCTGTCTGATAAAATGCATTTGATCTTGAGAAAGACCCTCTTTGGTTGGGTCTATCCTGGCTGCGTATGGAGCGTTGGCTTTCTGAGGCGGCGTTTTGTCGGCCATATCTGCACTTCGTGAGGTTAGCACGGCGCTTTCACGATTGTTACACGCGCCGCTGCGTTCTAAACACTCTGCTCTGTCAAAGCGCGCTGCGTGTGTCCTATCCGGGTGTTATCAGATCTGCGCTGAGAGGAACCGCCAAGAAAACAACGTGTGCAACTTACAAATGAGTCGCAGAGGTAGTTTTTGGTTCCTGTTAGAAGACGGTCCTACGGGGGAAACATGCGGGAATAGCGCCATCTTTTGGAAAATATAAGACGCAGGTTATTTATTTATGGGTGTCTAGTTTTGAAAAAGTAAATAAACTTAAGAGTAGTCTGTCACATAAATGTAGCTGTCTGTCGTGCTCAGAGTAAGTTACTGAAGTTAAAATGGCGAAAAGATTATTTTTTTCTCCAAGTAAAAGTAACGCAGCAGGTGTAAAATTCAGGAAGGCCTCTTTTGACCTACTGACTGATTTTCTTGTAAATCTGGACAAAAGAAACAAAGATAACCTCCTGAGTTCAACGAAATATTGCGGGAATTTCAAAAATAAGAGAGTCATTGGTGAGTATTGCTCCGTTTTATTATTTTGTAGAAAACATTTGTTTGTCTTTTATTCGTAACGGTAATTTAAAAAAAAAATATCGCAAGATTTTCAGCTGGAATCACGTGAATAACCGTTTTTCTTTCCGTTATTGCTAACTGAAATTTATCAATGAGCCAAGTAGAACTTGTTTTATTATTATGTATTTCTTTGTTTTTATTTGGATTTTTTAAACCTTCCTCCAGATGTCTGAGATTTTATTTTTATTTTTTTACTTTTAGATGTGGTTGTTTTGTGTTTGCCGTTTTTTGTAGATTTTTTTAATGCTCACTATTATAGAGTTTTATTTGTTTGTTTTGTTTCTCAACATGCCTCACATATTGTTCTTTTATATTTTTTGTATGTTGTTTTCTCCTTTCCTTTTTCATTACTTTAGTTTTTGTTATTTTATTTGTAAGTCGTTTTTCTTGTTGTTGTTGTTTTGTAATGGTGGGGGAAGTTCAGAATCTGACATTATCAGATCTGCTTTGAGAGGATATAGTACACAAATTTGGGGTATATGAAGTATGCTATGTACTTCATATATCCCAAATTTGAGAATTTTCAGTGATTAAAAACCACCAGGTCATTACATACCCTATAAAATAACTTAAGTGAAATCATATAACAAAATAAAACATAATAAGCCAGAACAAGTGAGTTCAATAAGAAATAATAAAATATGATAATTATAATAAATAAAGAAAATAACTCAAACAACTCAAATGTTAAAAATCAAATTAAGTTAAAATCTTAATACATTGAAATAATGTGACAAGAAAGAACATTTTAATTAAATGCTATTTTTGAAGCTGGGAAAAAAAAGTTTTAAAAAAAGTTCAGTAAATTCAATAAAGCAGGGGTTTCAAACTCCAGGCCTCAAGTGCCAGTGTGCTGCAGGTTTTAGATCTCACCCTGGGTCAACACACCTGAATCAAATGATTAGTTCATTACCAGGTCTCTGGAGAACTTCAAGACATGTTGAGGAGGTAATTTAGTCGTTTAAATCAGCTGTGTTGGATCAAGGACACATCTAAAACCTCCAAGACACCGGCACATAAGGCCTGGAGTTGGACACCCCTGCAATGAAGCAAAATAAAACAGAAAAAAAATGCTTACTAAAGTCATTTAAAAGAAAAGGCACAGCAGAAGTATTATACCATGAAATATACTGCTAGCATAAGAGAGAACAGCTGGCTCTCTGCTAGACAGATGTGTTGTAAAGAGCCACAATACAAACACAACACTTTGTGAGGCCAACTGTCTTTTTATAGTCTTGTAAATGCCCAATAAACAAGTGCTAAAGCAAACTGAGGCTGGCTTCAATGACAAACTTGTCCAAACTGTCAAAAACTAAACTAAAATCATTATGTATGTTTGGATTACTTTTATTTAGTATTCTAAGTAAAACATCTTTGGTTATGAAAAATAAATTAATTTATTAATTAAACTAAATCAGGTTTTTTAACATGTTTTTACTCCTATAGCTGTTCATTTAGTTTTACTTAACTGTAGTGACCTTGTTCAGATAAAATAATGTTAAAAAATAGTCCAGATGAAAATAATGCAGACTTAAAGTAAAACTGCAGCATATCATCCATGGTAGATAACCTACTATAAACCACTACTGTGTACACACCAGACTTACAGCAGAGTGTCTTTTGTGTATTTCAAGCCTTTGGGGTGAAGTCTGTCTTTTGTCAGCAGGTAGTGACTAAGCTGTATAGGACTACCTCTGAATGGCCCACTAAGCCTCATTGCACCCTGTAATCACTCTGAAGTCTTTCATACATCTGGATCTGTGAACCCTGTCATTATGGAGGTCGATTCACAATATAAACTCCTTGAGGCAGCTGAGTTTACCAGCTAGGAGCATCTCCGCAGACAAATCCTGTGAGAGAGGATGAGGAGGAGCAATGGAAAACAGTGATAATAACTTTTAATGAATCCATATGCTTCCTTGTAGCCCACAAATCAGCTAAAATACCGTTTATATGGCTAGATTTATGGGAACAGCCTTGTGAGGAGTGCTTATCAGTGTTGGTTTCACCTGTTATTGTCAAATGTTGCAGAGATGAGGGCCTAAATGTAAAGTCTCAAGGAGGCAAAGGGAAACTTAAAGCAAGCCATTTATTGAGTTGCTTTAAATTCAAAAGATGCAGTTCAAAAGGAAAACTGAAAACTAACCTGCTAAAACCTTAAATCTAAAAACACACTAAGGCTGGAAAGCAGGTAGAGAAATGTGAGCAGACACTCTGACTGTATATACACAGGCAGGCAATTTGGAAAGGTAGAGACAGCTGGGGAGAAAGACACAGCTGAATTAAATCACAGAGTACAAGAAAAGGGGATGTTAAATTAAAACAGAAGGTGGGATGGCTTAATAGCATAAAACACAAATACATAATACACAGAGGATGCAGAGAAGTTAATAATAACTTCCAAATTATATTTTTAAAATGATGAAATGCAAGGTTTGAAACAGAGATACAAAAAATGGACAGTTTATTTCTAAAACTTGTCATGTTTGAGTCATAATACCTCAAATACCTTTACATGTACATGTAATGAATGTGGAAATTGTACTTTTTTTTTCTTAAGAAAGCTTAGCTTGTTGTGTGAATGAACTGTCTATAATTTTAAGACTAAAGGAAATGGAAACATTTGGAGATTTTTTTAAGGTTTATTTATCTCACGGGTTATGTAACTTGTAGTGGTCCAGCCCACGTGAAATCAAATTGGGCTCTATGTGGCCTATGAAGTAAAATGACCTTCAAACTATTCCCTTACTTATTCTATTTCTTATTCTATTTCTAAGAATAAGGACCCCACCCATCCTAAACTCATTTTGGACACTTCTATCCATAACCTTATTCTTTTGTTATCTATCCAGATCTAATGAACTTATGCAAGGGCTGGAATGTGGATTAAAGCTAGAACTATTTTCCACATCTTCAAACTGTATCTGCAAAAACTGGCACCCAAATGTGCATGATGCCAGGTTTATGCTGGTGCCAGCGTGACAGGATGTGAACATTGATGCTTCCCCCCTCAGCTGGATGCTTCTTTTACTCGTCTGATTTAGATCTGAGAAGAAAATAGTTCCTCTATGCAACTCCACACAGCCACAGACCATACAAAGGATAGTAATAATAATGTGTTAGTCCCCGTAGGGAAATTACTCCTCTGCATTTAACCCATTCACCCAGTGAGGCAGTGGGCAGCCACCAGTGCAGCGCCCGGGGAGCAGTGTGTAGGGACAGTACTTTGCTCAGGGGTACCTCAGCGTAGCTGTTC
The DNA here is from genome assembly GCF_057382095.1 of Aulonocara sp. 'chitande type north' Nkhata Bay. Taxonomy (NCBI): domain Eukaryota; kingdom Metazoa; phylum Chordata; class Actinopteri; order Cichliformes; family Cichlidae; genus Aulonocara; species Aulonocara sp. 'chitande type north' Nkhata Bay. Next base: position 20,834,334 of record NC_141351.1, on the reverse strand, counting down.
AGTGGATTCAAACCCCTAACCTTCCAATCATGGGGCAACCACTTTACCTACTGAGCTATCCCTGCCCCTTTTTCCTTTTCTTTTTTTTTCTTTTTTAAATAATAATAGACATAGCTTTGTAGGATTAAAAAAAGTGTGGCCAACCCAGAATTCCTCTAAACCTGCAAATTTAAATATCCATAACAATTTCTCCAGCTCCAAAAAGACTTTCAGTCCTATAGTTGTTTATGGGGAAAGAGCTCTGATCTCTGTAAATAACTTCCTGAGGACTTTATGGGCTAAACCACTAGGTAGACGTCTCTGCAGCTAAGATATCTTAAACTGGTGAACTCACATCAAACTAGTATAGATTTCTAAACACCACTACAGGTCAGAGGAAACATTGGTACATTTGAATTTGGGGTTAAGTGTCCCTTTAATAAACACATGACGTTGCTTCTAAATTATTTTGAATGTTTTATGTTTTGCTCTTGTGCCTTCCTCTCCTGTGTTACTCAGAGTACATCTTACTGATAACTAAAGAACTGAGACTGGATCCACTGGTTGGTTACCACGCTGTTGAATTACTTCAAAGGTATGATTGAGCAGCACATGTAACTTTCCCTGTTGGTTACACCCTGTGTATTACTGGTTTTAGTTAGCATACTGTCACTTATAATAATAATTATAATCATTATCTTTGCCAGGTTCATGGTCAAATACATTGAAGATTTCATAACCGCACCCACACCTAAAGGTGCAACTTCTAATCGTCTGAGAAGTTATGAGGATGCTGTTTATAACAAACTGAAGGACAAATTCCCGCTGATCATCTTCTCCTGTGTTCAGCTTGCGAACAAACTGTCTCTGCACAGTCATGCAAGTTCTGCCTTGCCAATGATTACTTATGTCAGTTACCCTGAGATCGCAAATAGAATAATCTTGCATAATTCTTCCACACCTTTTGCAGATGATTGACAACAATACTGCTGTACACTTTCTACACTCAGTCGACTGCACTGTATCCAAACAGGCTCTCCTGGAATCAGAGCTGATGGTCTTGAAAGGGCTTAAATTCAGACTAAATGTCCTCAACCCACTGACTTATGTGGAAATACTTCTGGAAGTTCTCGGTAAGGGTCCATGTATGCACAGAAAAGTTTATTACATATTATAAATATTAATGTCAGTGCTTTGAGATGATTACATAAACTCTTGTAGGACACAATGAGCCATCAGTCCCTATGAAGCATCTTTATCACTACTGCCACCATGTTCTCCAGTTTATCAGCCTGGAGAGGACTGCCATCTATGAAACCTTGTTAATGACAACCACTGAGCGTGTCAGCCCATCCAGGGAACAGAGGTATTAGATTTGGCTTTAAGAAAATATTTCTGATAGATGGTAGAATGGACATGCAGCTTTGGAGAACATTCAAAGGTCAGATGGTCCAATCACTTTTCTGTGACCTTGATGGGAAATGTCATGAGATCCATTAAAGATCTGAAGAATTCATAAGGACACAGGGAAAGAGAACCACAACGAACCTCAGAGAATCTGACTGCACTTGCATTAGCTGTTTAATAATGTGGTTTTTGATGTTAAGACAGCAATGTGCTGAAATCTGACTACAAAAGATTCATCCTATATAATTTGCCCTTTTCACTGTCCTTATAATACTGTTTTATACAGCTCATAATAGAGAAACTGTGAAAATATGACTTCATTACTGAAGTTATAAATTTAAATAAAAAGGAATAAATGGCCTATAAAGTGAAATGAAATGTTTGTTACCCTGAGATTACTTTCTCAGCCCATCAGCTCATATTTCCAGATCCAGTGTAATTCCTGCCTATATTAAGGCTTTCTCTGACTGAAGTTAAAAAAAATTTATCCCAATCATAAAGGTTGGCAATACAGCAGCAATTAAACTGAGGACATAACTGACTGAGTTAGCAAACTGAATTACAATAAACCTTAAATAGCTCATGATCTTGATTTAAAGACCTGTTTCCTTTTTTTTTAACCTTCTTCAAAACTTAGCAGGTTATGGCACAAAGTTGAACGTACAATTAAACAACATTTACATGATCTGCATTACTTACATCATTCATATTGATCCTTTGGTCTGATGATGTATTGCTGTGAATTATGGGACAGCTTTATCTTCTTTCCTTTCATAAAGCTTGGTCTGGTGTATTCTCTGCTGAAGGAGGTAATACAGGAAGCCCTGAAGCGCCATTCTTTAGTATTTAGAGAATTCGACCAGCTCTTTTTTTGGTTGTCACACAGATACTTCAGTGTCACTTCACTTAATTCAAAAACCTACAGCTTGTCAGGCCAACTAGTGTTCATAATAATTTAGGATGATGCGGTACAGTACACACTGGACAGGTCAGCAATCTGTTGCAGGGCTAACGCAGAGAAACAGCCAACCATCACGCTCACATTCACACCTACAGTCAATTTAAAAATACCCATTAACCTAACCCCATGTATGTGTCTGGACTGTGGAGGAAGCCAGAGTACTTGGAAAAACCCACACAGACACAGGGAGAACATGCAGACTCCACACAGAGGCCCCAGGCTGGATCTGAACCCTTCTTGTTCTCTTGCTTGCAAGTAAAAACAAAAACAAAACCCCAACATTTTTTGCCATCCACCTCAAAATCTCAGGTTACTTTCTGAAAATTTCAATTGAGTTCAACTTAGTGATTTTCTCTCAAGTTTGAGTTATTTACCTGAAATTTTGAGACTATGTTTTCTAAACTGTGTAATCTATTTTTTTAAACAATGCTGGGAGTGAAAAAAAATATTTGTAATTAATCAACTAAAGCTGAAAGCTGAAAGACTTTTAATGCCACAACAGACTGATGTCAGTATAGAAAATTACCCATCCACTATTTTTGATTTTGTGTGATTTAATATGTCATCAATCATTTGTGAAAACCAGGGAACAATTTGTACCAGTGACTGAAGACTGCATGCTTCTGGGTGTTGGTGTCATCGCTGTGGCTGCATTCATCCTCAGAAAGTGGGAACAGGTAAAGTAAAATTTCTTTTTTTATATTACACCTGCAACAGAAATTGTTGTCACTGTAAAGGTTCAGATAACCTTTTTAAGTAACCTACTTGATTTCAATTAAATTAAATCTGAATCTAATCGAACTGTGTTTAACTGTAGGTAGTTGGAGAACTGAGCCACATCACAAGAATCTCAAAGAGAAGCATCACTGATTTTGCTCACGCGACTTTGGTGCACATTGTTGGCATCAGCTCCAGTGTCACTCCACTCTCATGACTGGCATGAGAAGAAAAAAATCTGTGTGCTGCAATAAAATGCCACCTAAACAAATAAAAAAATCACTAAAGATTGGCGATGTTGCCAAAGTGTTAGAAAAACTGTTAACTGTTCATTCTGTGAAGCCAAATAAATAAAAAGAGATTAGAGCTGTGGAAATACAATTGATTTAGTTTCAAATACTGTTACAGCCTTACTATAGCTGCTGACACTTATCCACTCGCTTAAATTTGATGCACTGCAATTTATTATAACACTCAAATGTGGATTTGAGCTGGGGATCAAATGCCCATTAACATTTGACGGGTCCTCCTCATCTTTCTTCTTGTCATTAGGCAGGCAAACATGCAGGGAATGAACATCAATCGCATCTGCAGAAAGAAATAAAAAAAACTGAGTTGCTGTAGAGAGAACCCAAAATCTTCAAATGTGTTAACATTTATGCTTTGGGATGAAACTGACATCTTCTTGTGTGTAGTAAATTTAAAAAAGGCAGATGAAAAACAAAAACAGGAAGGAAAACAAAGGACCAAAGACGATGGGAAGATTATATAAATAAAGGGTGAATTACAAAACATGACCCAGGTAGCAAAAGGTCACAAGTGGAGACAACCCCCCAAAACACACAAGAACACAAACCATCAGAGGAAACCAGGACATAACAGAGAGAAATAACTTGCACCAAAATGTGAAAACTAACACTTAGTGGGACAAGACAAGGCACCAGGAATTAGGAAAAGCTAGAACCACAAAGTGGCACAGCAAAACAGAGACAATATTAGGACCATGACACATCCATTTTATGCAAAAACATAAATAATTAAAGAAAGTGAAAAATAAAATATTAAGATTGTATAGTTACCCAGGGCGGCTGGGAGTTAAATGTGGATAGATAGAGTACAGTTCCTGAGATGATCATGATATCCACTATATCTGACACATCAGAGCGCCCAGTGATGCCATCACCCTGAAACAGATGGGGAAGGACAAAGTGCAGTCATGTAATTATAGTTTTAATTTTTCAAAAGCCTGTTTTTTCTTTTTTATTCTTTTTCTCAGTTTACCTGTTGAATTCTCATGTAACAGTCCTTCAAGTCAAACACGTTTGGGTCCACGACTACCCTCCCCTTACAAATTTCACATCTTTGGACAGCACGGAAAGATAACCCTGGAAATACACACACATCGTGACTAAGCATATTGACCATAATACTACCGTATAGCTTTTTCTTTTGCAGGCAACTTTTTTGGGGGCTATACCAGCAGACACAGTGGAAACAGCAACATTATCTTCCTGGTTAAAACTGGTCTGAACCATAGAAAGATTAATTAAGAGGTCCAGTCAGGCGGGGGAAAAAAGGAACATCAATCAGATTATTGCACTGAAGACATTACAAGCATGTGTTTCTTGTAGGATGATAAATGGGCTCCAGTGTAGGAGGTCTTGCCAGGGCTGCAGTTTTGATATTGTTATTCCTCTTTCAGTAGAGAACATTATTTAATTTTGTTCTAATCAATATTATAGGTAATTGGATAATATGGAAGAACTTTTTTTGCTGAAAAAATAGCATGTTGAAATGGCAAATTTCACCATTCATATAGAAAATTCAGCTTCTCAATTTTAGCTGCCTACCAACCTGAGTGGATTTTGGCCTTGAGCCATGTTTTCAGGCAGTCCAAGTGTATGAAGAGCAGACTTCCTGAACACAGGCAGGGTGACAACAATGGGTTGCTCGGTGACGCGTCACTGCTGTAGCAGATCCGGCATCGGTCTTTCTCTTTTTCCTCCTCATTGTCCTGTAATGGCTCCTCTAACATCCTACAGGTAGATGATATATCACATTAGACAATATGTCTAAATGGGAACCTGTTATGTTTGACTCCACATACTCTCATACATATACTGTTATATATGGTGGAATCGCATTTTAACAAGGGCCAGCGTTTTGAATATTTAAATCAGTATAGTTTAAACTGCTCTGAATGCTGCTCTGAAACCTTGAGTCCATAAACAGCAGCCAAAAAATCTGTTCAAAAGCAGGGGCAAAGAGGTTAAAATGTCCTGTTTTACACATGGGATGAACTAAAGGGGCTCCAACAAGGTCCAATATAAGATTTCAAGAAATATTTTGAATCATTAAAAGCTTCTCTAGCGGTGAAGCTGAAAAAGTTCTCTAAATTTCCAGTTAAGTCACGGCTAATCAGTGTATTCCAAAGTCAGACATATTAACAATTGAAACATCCTGCAAGATTACCTAAAATTTGGTTGTAGATCACCTAATGTGTCTGTAAAAGTAATTCACCTCCGTTTGAATCTGGATAACATCTGTTCATCGCAGTCTTTTGAAGATGGGGGCACTTCAGCAGCAGCAGCCCCTTGGCACTCTTGATTCTGTGGAAGCGCTTCACCTTCACCAGCTGTCATCATAATGGAGGTTTTAGAGGTATATGGACCTCTTCTTTTATTACGAGACCGCAGTGTGTTGGCATTGCTGGTTCCATTCTGAAAAGCGCCGTCCTCCATGTTGCCCACACAGGTCTGCCTTTGAGAGAGGCCTGAGCTGAGTAAGGAGGGAGGACATTGCTTTGCCCCCTGAGTACAAGCTGAAAAGCCCGTGTTGACTTTGCCAGGTGGTGTCGGCATCACATGAGGTGACCTTCTTTGTTTTAGGACAGGAGTGACACTGCTGAGAGGAGCTCCACTCAGGACTGCTGACATACTTAACTGTGACCTGAAAGACTGCTGTCTAAGCGGGCTGTGAGAGCAGCCAGCAGAGACTGAACTTGACTGACGTGCTGTTTTCGAAAAGGTGATCGAATCACTCTCTCTACGTGTGTGCTGCCAGGAGTCTGTTAAGCCGCCATCTGCCTCCACCTCAGATTCACCAGACAATACATTCAATATGTGGCGATGTAGGACAGCGATGGTGTCTCCCTGGAAGTTGTCCAGAGTCTCAGCACTGGAGGGGAGCTCAAACTCTGCGATTTGCCCGTAGCTTGTTCTGTTGAAAAGGTGGTTCACATTGTTCCTGCTCTTCAGGATGTCTTGGCTTTGTATTTGTTTACACGCTTCCCTGTGGGTAGATCCATTTAATACAGCATCTTTCACAAGCTTAGACCTGTGCTTGATGTGATACGGGACATTGTGTGCTATATTATGGTGAGAAAGGAAAAGAAATTAAACTTATTGGTTTGGAATGAAAACATTTTGGATATCAAATAACAACTAATATTATAAAATAAATAAATAAAACACAGGGTAGTTAGAAAACCGGTCCAGGTCCTGCTACAACCTGCAGCACAAAATGCATTCTAGAAAACTTACATCTGGATGGCAGTGGGGGCTTTCCACAGTGGGGCATTTTTGAAGTCACTGCCAGCTCTGCACTCATGCTCTGGGTTACGCTGGAAAAAGCTTGACAGCGGGACACTGAGGCTTTGTTCAGAGGGTTCTCTGGCTCAGATGAAGCACACTTCCCAAAGCTGTGGGGGGCCAACTACAGGTGGCAAACAGAGAGGTTGCTGGAGAGTGAGACTTTTGGAAAGCTGAGCTACTCAAGAGGGATATCGGATGTTCCTGTTTTGAAAGTGTTCTTACCTTCGGGGCTTCCCTTGCAGCTGACACTGAGTGCAATTGTGTGAAAATATTCGGCACGCCCGAAATATTTGCTTTTGTCTCCTGACTCCACCTTTGATAAAAATTCTGATAAAACAGATTCAATACAGTGGATGAGAAGGAAGGATATACAGCATGTCCGTATGAGTTTTTGTGTCGTGTACATCAAACTGTACCATGCTCTCAATCTGTAAATGTTTCCACCAAGAGGGCAGCATTACTCACAACGTGTTGTCCCCTGCAACACAAAGACAGTGAGAAATAGCATAAAAGCCAGTCTGAACATTTAAAGATACAATCAGGTCTCAGTTACTATCATAGAAAACAAGGCCATAGCATGACATAATGTCTGTGCTGATAACAGTTCAATACCATGAATCCTTACTCACTCTCTCTGCTTAAAAATTTTACAGAAACTAGTTACACACAAAACTTCCAGAAGTTAAACCTGACACAAATTATCTGCTATTTATTGTAAATAAATAGCCTGTCTGGAAGGAGTCTGAATAGTAATTATACAATGAAATCATTTTTATTTTTAGATTTTAAGAGCAAGTAAATAAGCTGGACATCAAAAGCAGGTTTATTTTATGAGAGCAACATACCTACGCTACACACTTCATCTGTTACACCTTATTTGCTTAATTCTTCCCATCACAGATTCAACAAGGTGCTGGAAACCTTCCTCAGAGACTTTGATCCACAGTGGCATGATAGCATTACAGTTAGTGCAGGTTTTTCAGATACACGTCCATAACATCAATCTCCCATTCCACCATATCCCAAAGATCATCTATTGGATTGAGATATTGCGACTGTGGTGGTCATCTGAGTACAGTGAACTCATTATCATGTTTGAGAAACCAGTTTGAAATATTTAAGCTTTGTTACATGGTCCAATGTGCTGCTGGAGGAAGCCATCAAACGTTGTGTACACTGTCCTCCTTCTGATGCTCAGTTTGAAATTCAGCAGTTCGTGATTGTGATTGGCTAACTAGACATTTGTGTAACCAAAAATGTGAACAAGTGTCCCTAAGAGACTATTTTTCCACTCAGTGTGCACTTCAAAACTCCAAAGTTATTTTTCAACATTGTTTTGTAATCACACTAAAGTTTAACATTACAAATGAACTTGGATTTACAAATGATGTTTAATAATTTTATTTAATAAGTAATACGTTAATAATTACCTCAGGCCTGCGCTTATTCACAAAGTATCACCATCACCAAAAGACAGACGGTAAATTAAAAAGAAAAAAAGAAAAAAGACGTGGTTTCAAAGCGCAATGCGAACCTTTTAAAACTTTATAAATACATTTTCAAAAGGTACATTTCAAACTTTTCATTCCCTTAACTTAAATATAACTACAGTAATATAAAACATTACATATATGACACTTTTTTTGACTTACTTTGTACTCGGATAATGACCACTTTGTGTACAATACATCCACCACTGCGGTTTTTTTTTTCCAAATGATACGTTTCCATCGAAACCAGAATCCGCAGCTGCGCGGTGGCTGGTGTCCAGTTCTAACCACGTGTTTCTAGACAGGGCGGGGAGTTTGAAAATATTTAATTTTAGCGCTCTACGGGAAATAAAACCTGCATATGTGGACACGACGGTCACATCTGATCAAAATCACTAGAATTAAGCGCTGCTCTCTGGCTGGATGTAATGTCAATTAAGACAACAAGAATTCCTTGGTCCAAGCAAAGATGACAGTACACATATAGGCTAACTGCTTTGGAGCATAGTCAGTAATTTTAAAATAACTGCCTGAAAATACGACCAAGATGACTACTTATTGGCAAGTTTGTCTTTGATTATGATCAAATTAAAGCTTTAGCAAGACAAGTTCAAAGAGTTGTTGCAAAGCCAATATTCAACAGTTTTAGATTAACTGGAATAAACAGCTCATATATATTTTTTTTTTCACACGTGACAGAGCTTCCGCCGTTTTTTTCCCGGATGGCTGCAGACACGGAATATTTCACCTGTTCTGACTTCCTCTGTTTTGTTGATGTTTAGAAACAAATGTTTTACATTTACATTCATTCAGCTACTTTTTCTATCCTCTTAAGCTTTTCCTTGCTTTACGCTAATGGCTTCAAATGATGGTGTTTATGTTTTATTCTTTTTAATTTAACATCTGAGACGACAGCTGGAAATTGTCTATTTGTCTACCATGAAAACATTTACAGTTTTAATGGATTACTTGTGAAGATATAAATAAACAATTGGACACACTTTTTCATCACTATAATGCACATGAAGTTTTGTTGTTGGGTTTAAAATAATTTTAGGTGCACTTCAGACTAATTGTTTTAGCCAGTATATTGTTTTATTGACAGTGTTGAAATAAAGCTTTCTTTCCTTTATGTGAGTGATAATGGAGGCCAATCTGTAACTTCAAATTTGAGAGTGTTTTGGCTCCTTTATGATACAGAACTCATGTGCAGCTGATAAAAGGATCTCTCACACTGGCATAACATCAGACAAATTTGAGGTGAGCTACAACCCCAGTAGATTAGCATAAGAAATCCAGGGCCAGCAGGTTCACTGAGCCACTCTCTTCCTTCTCTGGCTCCCCACAACTCTGCTGATCCCTCTGCAATCCTGTGTTAGTCCCAGTTAATCTTACCTCCTCTTGCAGTGGGCTAGAGTGGGCTCCACACTCACCTCTACTGTTTTCATTCTTTATATTCAGACAGATGGGAAAGTCCAGGGGAAGACAGAGATTAAGAAAGCTCTGGCAGGATTTGATTCAGTGCCAGTGGGAGCATATGTGTTTCTAGAGGTGAGGGGAGCTCTATCTGTGACCACCTCATCTATCACACTGTGTGTGAGTACACTGTAGAAACCCCCCCCACACACACACACACACACCAAAGCCAGTTTCCAGGAACCCGTCAGGTATTTCTCATTACCAATTGGCGAGAGAATACCTTTTGTGTACAAATGTCTGTTTTGGCATGTTTGTTAGTTAGTGTGCATACTGATGGATGTGTTTAGTTACATGGCTTATAAGCTGAGATAAATTATGTTGTCATGTTTTTCTGTAAAGTGTCAAGTGTGGTAGAAAATGGTTGCTTTCTCTCTTAAAGACTGCTTAAATAGCCCTGACTGCAGATTTCTGGAATGATGCCGAGAATATGCCCCCCAATATTAATCCAATCGAGACACAAAATAAATCGAGTTCTTACAAAGAAAAACCCCTTTGTGATATTATTAAACACGACAGCAGTACCTCAGACATGAGCAGGTCTTGTTTTACTCACTTACTAACATTTTCAGTTCATACTGCCATAAAATCTTTTGTGGTAAACTTCATTATCAGTGGCACATGCAAACACGGTGTTATGATCTCAGTCTGCAGCGGAACAATATAACCTCTCAAAACAAGGACTAGTAAGTCAGTATCAAGGCTTCGTTCCCCCCCCACATAAAAGGCCATTTTCAGTTTGCATTCACAATGATTATTGCTGGTTTGTTAAATAATGCATAAGACCTGTTGCCTTATCGTCTTGTTTTTAGTCAAACTTAATAAGAAAGCAGAGATTTTTTGGCTTATTAAAATCATCAAAGATCATGTGACATGTTTTGAATGTGATGAAAAACAGAAACTGCACTAAGAACCTAAAGTCAAATGAGCAAGTGACATTTTCAGCAGGTTATTTCTCCCCAACAAAAAGACCTGGCCTGATATGAGTAAATATGTGTGCAAAAGTGATAAGAATGCCTTTCTGGAATATATCATTTTGTATTTTAATTAATTACTCGGTTCATGAATTTCCACGATAAATTCATGCAGAAAAGGTACAAACTGGTGCCTAAACATTTACCATGACTCAGCAAATTCAATATCAGGAATCCCCAAATAAAACCTCTCCCCATACAATTAGATGAAAGAGAACATCTTTCTTTTATCACCAGCTACACAGCTGAAATTTGAACACAGTTAGGTGTTCCAACGGGATATACATATACAAACCTGGTTTTAATGGGTAATAGAAGCTAATATTACATTTCTTGAATGATCTTGCCAAAACCCCTACCTCAACCCTACTGAAAAGTGTGTGGACTATGCTTAAAGGTTGGATCCATACTATGAACCCAGGCAGTTTAAATGAACTCTTGCAATTCTGCCAAGAAGAGTGGTAAAATATTCAGCTAGAATTTTATATCAGAATCTTGTTGATGGCTACCAAAAGTGTCCCGCTGAGGTGCAACTCGTTGAGGGAAATTTCAGGAGGTATTTGCTTTAACCCTATGTGTGCCTTGTGTTTATTTCTCTAACACTTGTACTAATTGTACTTCTACTAGTCTTCTCTTGGTTGTTTTTACTAATTACTGTACAAGATACATTTTAAATAGCGACATGTATTCATGTCCATGAAGCCTGACCAGTGTTGGAAATGTGTTTTCTCCACTAGAATAGGCCTAAATAAAAAGTTATTCAAGTCAACTGATTCAATTTCACGTGAAGTGATTCAAATTCAAAATGTCAATGCAATTATTCAAGTTGATAAATTAAACATTCGATATAAATGATTCAAACGCTCCATCTAGTAATTCATTTTCAGTGTCCGGAGGCATGCATTTTTTTTGCCCATCTATTTGCCCTTTACAGTTACATGACTAAATAAATAAATAAGAAGCAGAAAAACAAGATAATCAATCTCCCAAACATTTAAACGTTGCACTAAATGTTTCTCTTTCTGTCTAAAATATGCCTTCAGCATACACTGCGTTTGACTTCACTTTTTTTTAAGCTCTGAATAGATTTAGATCGATTTAACTTGTAGCTATATGCCACAATCAAGCGCTGTGTAGAGTTAATTTTACCCCATTTGTTACTCTGGCTGATAAACCTGTTCTTTCATTGACTGATGGAAGAAAAGGATCAGGATAATGTCTGACACTTGCCTGCGTCTCCCTCCATCTATCATGTTAAATGTCAGATGCCATGGTCTTCTGGGGGAATGAATGGAGGTTTGATTGGCATCGACCTTGTTTCTCTTGAATAATTATGAATGATTTAGGTATTATTGGCTCCTTTCAGCATAAATAATTCAGAACTGAGTTCAACCCCCCTCCCGCCGTATGTTGCTCCGGTGCTCAGTTTGTTCGCCTGGTTCAAGTTTTTTTTTTTTAATGTATAATAAGATGGCACTAATCACAAACACCAAATGAAGATTTTCCAAGCACATTTTAATTTTGGTTTAAGCGCTTCCTGAGGTCCTGAGACCGTTGAGTGTTTTACTTTGAAAGGCACAGCCGGATGTGGTGTACTTGATGAATCGGGCTGACTTGATGCAGTGGTAGGCAGGGCATCGCTCCATGTTGCGGCGCTGCGTGGCACTGGGCACTGACTGTCTCACTGCTCCACACGCACACATACACGCAGATACGCATGACTTTAGTTGTGAATGGCCCAGACGCTTGACACGCTGGGTGGGCGAGAAGCAGCCGTGAGTCCGGCTCTGCTACCTGCTGCAGACCGAGCTTTCGCCGGGAGCACCCCGGGGTGTCGCTACTGTGACTGCACCCTGCGTTTGGACTGAATGTGGCCGCTTTGATCGGTGCAGTTATTTTCGGAGTCACTCTCTGTAAGCTATTTCGGAGCGACTGGAAACGCGCAGACTGGTAATTTGGAGTGAGGAGCCGCACGGAGCGCTGCAGCAGCAGCATCAGCAAGCAGACAGGGAACCGGAGCAACAGCAGCAGCAGAGAAGAAACGACTGTGATGCCAAAGCTGGTCAGAAAAACAAAGGTTCAAGTCTAGAAAAGGTAACCCATCCCTTTCAGAGCTGCACCTATTGCCATTTTAAAGTTTTATTATGTCTTGAATGGAAATGTCTTAGAAGTGTCATGCTCCTGCAGCAGCCGATCTATAACCTGTAATGCCAATACCTCTCAGCCGCTTACAGTGGAAGCCAAGCCATTCAAGTAAGCCAATAAAAACCCAGCGTAGTGTTTAATGAGATAGAGTTAGCTGTTCCTTTGTACTCACTAACAAGCAGCCCCCTACCCCGCAGCATATGTGATTCATTTACTTTAATATCAGAACTTTGAAGCACATTGTTGTGTTTTCCTCTAACATGAAATGATTTATTGCTTTAATATATTGATAGGCTTATCAGTTAAAGACCAGGGATAGGCACCACAGACCTTGCTCTCACTCTCTTTAACAGGGTGTATTGATTTTAAAAGTTAGGCCTATTATCTACTCAATTACACAAATATATTTATCTTGTATGGAGAGTAGATTACACACATGGCATCTTCTAACAGTCTCAAGGTATAAGGCGGTCGCCCACCCAGCCAGCAGGCTGTCCATAAAGCAAAGAGGTATATATGGAAGAAGCTGTTCTTACTTGCTCTATGGCTCCAGGCCAACACCTACTTCACAGCACAGCCTATTATCTGACATCTGGTCCTTCTCTACAGGGACTTATGTGGTAATAGTATGTTTCAGCAAAGGCAGCTAATCTGTGTAATGTCTGTTGTTTGGAAGGGGAAAACATTTATTTCCCTATGATCACCATTCAGCACCTTATGTGGAAGAAAGTAAGTCTGTTTTCGGTCGTGAAAACTTCAGATTTGTTGTTTCACAGTTTTACGGCTCTGATTTTAACATGGTGAAGATCTGTAAAGCGACAAAAAGCCTTCACGGAGGAAAATGTCATTTTTAGGCCATATAGTTTACACACAGTTTTACAATTGCAAGGCGTCGCTTTTATAGCGGCAGAGAAGTGCTGTGATAAAGCATTTATCAGAAAAATAGACTGCAGAGTAGTAAGATTTGGTTCCAGCACTCATGGTTTTTGTATGAGGCTGCAGATGACTGCTGTCTCGCTGTGCTCTGCTATTCAAGTTCTTGGTTGTCAGCTCGACTCACCATAGATAAAAGACAGTCATCCTCAAAGCATTCTCTCATCACATCAGCGACATGCGCTAGTTTTGCTTCTCTCCTGCTACCCCGCTTCTCACTCACATATGTGAGTTCACACACAGTGTGGCGGTTTTCCATTATGAGATCATGATGTTTTTTTTCTTTTTTTAGCCCACCAGCCCTAAACTTTTTTGTCTTTCCGTGCTTATCTCTCCCTGCTTGAAGGGGGGACTGTGGCAAAGCCTTGTTTTCCACAGTCCGAGCCAACACAGTCCCTCCGTTCTTCCTCACCGACCGGCCAAAGGTCAAAACAAAAAGGCTCTGCTGTAGCAAAACGATTTCTCTGCACCTTAAGTTGACACAAAACAGCCCTCAAGTCCTTCACTGAACTCAAGAATCATAAATAAAACCTGTGCTATGTCGTTTAATCAAACCTAACCCAAAGAGGCTCCCCTCTAAAACACTGTTAGCACAGTGAAAGTAATTTATTGTAAAGAGTTAATAATTTTCACATTTAGTGTATCATTAATCAATCGGCCATGCTAGAAATTGAATTTACACGGAAGATAAAATCCCAGTTTGCCTCTTATTTGCATCTTAGTGAATAATTCTTAATAGAAATGTGCTCACGAAAACACTAAACACATTAACGTGCGGATAGAGATGTTTACCTTCTTCCACTGCGCATCTGTCGGGTAAATGGCTTACATCCTGGTATTTATAAAGCGCTAACTATCCATAGAGGCTAAAACAAAAGGGTGGATTGTCAAAACATGTGATTTCATTGTATGTAAAACATGAATGGTAGTTTTTTTGGCTTGCATTGAGCGCTTTATATCTACATATGGTGAGTTTCCTCTTCCACAAAACCTGCCATACTGCACTGCTGTTTCTGTATAGTGTCCATATGTTCGACACACTTGAGGAGTGAGGGGTGACAAAGTGTTTTCAGTATGTGGATGAAATCCTCCACACTGGTTCATTTAATCTGAGAGATGTGTTTATACTGAATGTCCTACCACAACATGGATTCATTAACATTAACCTGTTAAATATCCAGAATTTGTGGAGTTTATGCATTTTGGACTCCGCCATTGCCGGTTCCAAACCCGGATGAAAAAGGAGAAGGGTTGGGCATGGGGTAGCAACCACATCCCGGGTGATGGGCAGTAGCAATATGCATTTTGGACCAATTTTAATGCAATTTCGTGACTTTAATCAATTAAAGAATGCTAACTTTAGCAGCCATCTTGACATTCATGCATGTGGCTGTTTTGAAGCCCTTTTCTAAATGAATCTCAATAATCTCAGGCACATAAAATGCATGTATGGTATTGCTTGTCAAACACAATAAAAACTGCCTCAGAAGACTTTGCCCTAAGATGATGTTTATATGGTTTCAGTTTTCCTGCAGTTATTGCTTTTACTACACATGTGCACAGCTTTACAAGCTGCGTTGATTGCTCAGTCCATTAGTACAACAAGAGTAGTATCTGCCAAGAACTCCACCCTCTTATCCAAATATGGTCACTTGAGGCTCTAAAACAGTAGTGCACAAAGGTTATGTTACCTTGGTTGCTGCCATCTTTTGTATACAGACTTTGGCTACATATGACTAACTCGGGTTTTTACTTTACTTTGCATATATAATAAGTCAGGCTCATATAACAAGTCCTTTTTTAAGGATCTTGTCCTTGTCATTGGGGTTTCATATCAGACTGTTGTAGGCTTGGACAAATAATACATTATTTTTGTTTAATTTGATGGACAGCTCAGTCATACAAATTCCTTTCCCCCCCATATTGACTCTAGTCTCAATGCATTTTAATGTAATTCAGCTGTGGGACATTTTTACAGAGGAGGTGAAATTGACTTCTTCATAACCAGAAAGCCTCTTTCTAGTAGAAGTGCGATTATCGATCTTTCCGCCTAATCCCTCGGCTGAAATGCTTGAGCACATTCGTATTCTGTGGGTCAGTGAAAGTCAGTCTTGGAAATGTAGAAAATCACTGTTTAAATCAGGAGAAGAGGCTAAGCGTGTACAAGGCCAAGCAGTGCTTCTTCATGAAATATTACACTGAATGTAGAAAACATTAGTGCAGAGCACCCCCTCCACAAGTACAGCTTTTCTTTATTTTACGATTTAGTAATGTATAGACATCTGACTAACTCCTGACTTTAAAAGAAGCTGGAGTTAATTAAGAGGCTTCTAACCGCCTGAGAAAGAATCGACTGTTCGACTGTGCTTTCAGATATGAAAAGGTCTGTTGTTTAATGAGGTAAAACGGCTCTTTTGATGTGCATCCACGAGCAAGCCAGACACTACTGGGTGTTGCTCTCTGAGTCTTATCAGCCCTGAAAATGTGAGATTGTTTCCTGTATGGGGAGTAAAGGTATCGTTCTCCGGGATGTTTTGATTCATTTCCCTGAGCTGTGAGGAAAAACGGCACTCTTTATGCTGCTGTAATCAGGAAAAGCAGTCAAGGAAACCGGGAAAGCCTTTTGGGAAAAAAATGCTTGGCTTTTTAGTTTTGGGTACACTGCCATTTATTTGTGTACTGTAGGATAAATGGCAGTGATCATCAGCTTGGGGAAAATGTAGTGTGAAGAGAATTAAAATTGATATTTTGGCTATAATTTATTTCCTTCTTAGCCAGTAACTCAGTTTATGCCCCAAGAGTGGACAAGAAAATCATATTAGAAATGCAAGGCAAAGCAAACCACAGTGAGAGCATTATACACATTACTTTCCATAATGTGTATTCTTTGGGCTAATCTGTAACCGTCTGTTCAGTCTTCTTCTTTTCCCCTCTAACAAGGTTTCTTCTTTATTCAAATTCAGGGTGTTGCATTGCATTTGGGCCCCTCAAGGGTAATTTGCAACTATGAGTAATGTAAGTAAAACTGACTTGACTTTATACCTGCAAAAAACAGCCTTGGTGTCTCTGTGGATAAAGATATTCCAGATAGTTAGTAAAACACTCTGAAATTGGCTCATTTGGAAGAAACGACGGTGCACTGAACAAGGGACGGAGTCTGCTCGGGCATGTCCCTCATTTCAGTGTGGCCCTTTGATTATGTAATAATGATGCAGAAAAGGCGTCTCCTTAGCACTTTGTTCTTCCTTGTTAGTGACCAGTCTGTGAGGTAAGCCAGGCTGTTTCATCTTGGGCTTTCTGCTTTCCTGTCAGGAAAAACAGTGCTGCGCCTAGCTGTTGGAATCCTTTTGTCTGTACTTTTACTGGGAGTCAGTGACATTAATTGAGTTCCAATGAGGATAATTTGACTCTTTCTCACGTTCACTGTAACAATTCGCTCTAAACAATGCAGGAAATTGTATAATATACTGTTGAATACGGTAAATACAGACACCTGGATGAAATGTAATGACTTAAAATAGTTGCATACTATGGCATCAGGAGTGAAAAGTGCTCAGCCTGACTCTAACCACATCAGAAGGGAACCAAGGGATGGTGCTAACTTCTCTTTCAACACAAAGTGTCTGTGGTCCTAAAGCAAAACAAGTACTGTTACATTCAGAATTTTCTGAAAGTGCTCTGGTGACATCCCCATTTTCCTGAATCCAAACTGGGAGCTGTTTCCACAGAAGCTGAAGGCTATATTTGGACACTCTAGGAACCTTAAGTAAGCCCCGTAGTCTGAGAGTGAAGTGCTTCGTTGGGATAATATGATACTATAATGGCTTGTCTTTGAGGACTTTATACAAGAAAAGAAGAACAGCAGAAATGTTGTGACAGGTATTTCAGTTATTTACAATCTGGACCGGTTGGATATGTAATGTTTTCTGTGTTCTTGTGTCTGTGAACAGTGTGAAGATTTAGCACAGCAGCGATTAAACAGCTTTGTGTTCATCGTCAGTGTCGTTGTTAAAACATTGATCACAACAGCGTTCCCATAAACACGCGGCGCAAAGAGAAGGGGGCTTCTGACAGATTTGATAACGTGTAAAGAAAGAAAAGAAACAGACTCCAAAGTACATACACAAAGACACGCAGTTATATTTTACAACACAAAAATAAAAGTACAGTGGCAACAAAGCACATTTAAGAACAATAAAAGTAAATTATTATATACAGCAGTAAGATGTTGTTGTTGTACATAGGGGTTGAATGCTGCTACTTTATTGTAATTTAACAATGAAAAGTACAAGTGTACTCACACTCTGGCTTTGAATAGAAAATTCCTAAATTTTGTCTTAGGAGTCGACTCTGTTGCTGCAGTCGAAGATCAAGCACTTCTGCGCTCTTATTTGTCACAAACAGCCGCAAACGGCATACAGTCGATTTCTGTGGCTTTGTTACTGCAGAAGAAACCACAACGGCAGCGTGGTAGTATTTTGGGAAATGTATTTTGTATTAAAACAGGTCTACAGTTTCATAACAGTCAAAACAGAATAGATTCAAAGAACGGTGCTTGTAAGACTGTCTGTATTTCTCAAACATGTTTTTCGCTCATTGCTCTTTCAGCCCGTCGAAACCAAAAATACAGCTGGATCGAAAGTGCTTTTTTTCTGCAGTGGATGCAATCGGTTATGGTTTTGTAACATTAAATCAATAAATATTGATGCAATGCATTTTCAGCTTTCAACGTTGTATTTTGTGCATCTAAAAGAAGAATTTGCTTATTTGCACTAGTTGATTTTTACCATACACTTACAGCACTGTGGTAACTATGCACGTCTCAGAAGAGAAGGTGTATGACAACATTTGCTGTTTCAAATAAGTACAGATAATGGGGATAAATGGCTGCTTGTGGAGTCAGATATTCATACCCTCTTCTACAGTTTTCTTTGTTTCCCCACCAAAGCCTACATCCTTTTTCGTTGTTGACTTACTTAAAAAAATATAGTAAATAATAAATGCACAAATAATCCTATGTCGAGGTCACAGTCTGTGTGGGCAAAGCATCTACCGATGGGAGCCAAACATCAGAGCTAGCTACTTCTAATAATCACAGTCATCATCATAATGAGAATTGGCTTGTTGGCACACTGTGTTTGCAGCGTAAACAGTAAATTAAAACAATTTGGACGTAGTGGAAAGCCTCACGGGTGCCAGTAAATTTCCTGCAGAAGAATTTCAGTGTTGTTCTGGTGTTTTGGCGGCTCAGTGTGAATGTAGAGAAGTGTCTGTAAATGGCCTTTAAAGTCTGAAAGATGCTGACCTGTTCAGAGTGATGTATTAGAATGAATACCAGAAGCCAAGAAGACCAGAAGCCTGTGCTGGGATGTGTGGGAAGTCATTTCTGCTGCTCTCCCTGTAGTTTGCACAGATATATATCATACTGGCAGTTGCTGCTGTCACTGGAGTCTTTGAGCTTATTTCTGCATTGCAACCTTAATGAAATCAAGTTAATCATTTCTTACTGGTCAAGCTTAAGAAGCACATGCATTCTTTTATGTCTGCTACCTCTTAGATTACGTTACATTACCTGGTTCTGCCATGATGGTCAGGCTTCTAGATAACAAAGATTGGATGTGTGGCTGTATCCAATCAGTCTGCCACTCAAACTTCCACCTGGGAACCAAAGATCCCTGTTAGCCTATTAAGCAGCTGCTTGAGTCAGCCCCAGCTGCTGATGGCAGATGAATGACAGAGTATTTATCAGGCTTGAAAGCCTTGTCTCATAGCTGGAACAACAGCTACAGCATAATGCCAGCAGCTTCGACTTTTAAATGTTGTCAGGAGCAACCCGTGACCTCTAGCCCCTCACTCCAAAGATGTTTAGTTTTAGCGTCTTCACTCTGTCACCTTCTGTGCACACACGGCAAACACATCATCATCCAGGCGTTGTAACTCCTCTACCTTGAGTTCGTCGCTGACAGCAGCTTGCGTAACTGTTAGACGATCACGGGGGTCTTTGCCATCCATCGCGGGGTTCAAAACAAGACAAATAGGGGTGAGCGCCATGTCACCTACTTAATGTTTGTACATTGACAATGTGGCTGCCAAGGCTTTGTGTTGTGATATGTGGGCTGGTGTGAGGTTGTCAAAGAAACACTAGTGCTCTGTCGAATCTAAATAGCTCCAGTATTGTTCTGTGTGGGGAGATGTGCCTCAGCTTTGTGATGAGAAGAGCCATTAATGGGTTAAGTTCATTATAATTTTACAGGCATTTTTGTGTCTGTGGAATATAGTGGGCTCCTTGTTGTTAATACAGCTGCCTTCACTTGCTTTGTGTGCTAAAGCAGGGTGTGACGATAAGAGTAGGAGTGTAGAGAATAGGAGTTTTATGAAAAGTAGCATTGTTGAGAGTCCAGAGACAGAATTGTTGTCAATGATACCCTTTGTATTTAGGAACTACAATGAATAAAATACAGTAAGAAAAAGAATTCCAGTGGCTGGAGAAAATACAGACCAACCAGAACCCTGCTATTAGGGTGCAGACCCATCTCAATCTTGATACAGATACCAATTCTCTAATTGTTATACATGTTGTATAAATACATATGTACAGGTGGTTAAGGTTGTAGAGAAAGTGAAAATGCCTTTGTTTTTTTTGCCATGGTGACGCTGCACCACTGTCTGCTCAGCTGTGTTCATACTCTGCTACGTGTGACGAGTGTTTAACATGGTGGAACCGCTGTGCTTGACAACTACAGAAGCATCTTTTTTTTTATGCTCTGATAAAGATCTTTCATATCAGTGCTTATCATACATCCGAAAGCACGACAAATAAGGAAAGCATTCTTATTTAAATGCAGTTGGTCTCCACTTAAAGATCAACTTCCTGTGCACCTCTGCATGTCTTCCATCGTTACTTTTGCATGTCCTGTTCCTGTCCATGGAAGTCTCTTTCTTACCACATGTACATCTGCACAGCGTGGACCTCAAACTTGTCCAGAAAGTAAATATCAACATCTGTGGTAAACATCAAAGTTTAATATTGAAGATTATCTTAGCAGATCAGAACATGGACCCAAGAGTCATTGGTAGGCCTTGTTGGGGGATGAATAGAAGCACTAGAGGTGCTTCAGAAGGCACAAAATAACCTTAAAGGGGTGTTCTCAGACACATTTTTATGGGTTGAGTCCCAGAACGTTTTGGACTTTGATTTGGCTTCTGACCACATTCTACTGCACTTTAGCCCTAGCCTGTACTGCTCTAACTTTAGTAGTATTTAAACGATTTTGTCAACCCCTGTTTAAAGGACAATAGTGGACGTTTATTCTCAAAGCATTTCATGTGACCTTAAATCTCTCAAGAATGAGCTTAAGTTGCTGAACCCTGACCTCTGGCGTGCTAAATCAGTTGGTGTACCATGGATATTTTGAGTATTTACACATTCCTGTGAGTTGATGACATTAGTTTCTTATCAGCAGTAAGCAGGCTATTCTATTGTATTTTCTGGTTTGCCCAGTTTGTGTCACCAAATCCCTATAATTTCTTTCCAGTAAACAAGTCTTCAGGTTTCCAGTACAGCTTCTGGGTTTCTCTCACTGTCCTACAGTCTGATTCAATATAAAATTGAATGACACAAGGTGTACATTCAGTGGGATTCGTCTATTTTTACTGTCAGATTAAGCAAAAATTGCCTCGACAATTTTTATGAAACCCAGTAGAGCGATGGAGCCTGGGGGGAAAAAGATACTTATGAATTTCTTTACACATTGGTCTCTGTGGAGGACTGTGTACCTTTCATTTCCCCCCCCCCCCCCCCCCCTTTTTTCCAGTTATAAATATTGAATATATTTTCGACCAATATATAATCAACAGTGATTAGAACAATTGCAGAATGAGAGATCAAAACAAATCCCTAATGATTTTTTTTTCTGTATGCAGCACCAAAGAGTGCCAAAAAAAGAAAATATATTTTTGCTAGTGTATCACAAACCCAGAGGCTTGCCTGGCTTAAGTTGATTAAAAATAGATTACATGCAGCTTGAAAAAAATGTACATAACTTTTAAAAAGAAAAAAGAACAAGGCAGTTCTACCTGCTCAACTGAGATCCATCAACTTGTGTGCAGTAATTGTGGTTTCAATGATACTTGAATGTCAAACTTGTTACTGATACCCAGGAAAATACTTCATACCATTTTCAGTATTACAGGGAAGAAGAGAAAATTAAAGTCAAGTACATACTGTAAATGTTTCGCAGCAATGTGGCAATCAGAAAGCATATAAGTAAATGACATTCTGTGACTACAAGCAAAGTAACTGTTGCGGTGAGATTGATAAATATCCTGGAAGCAAATACATTAGAGGATTACCCGGCAACCGGAGCCTGGAATGTCCACGAGTGACCAGCCTTGAGCTTCAGAGTGATGTGCAACTATCAAATTGCTTCCAGTGTGTTCCCAGCTTAACTGCTGATCGCTTGCAGACATTCCAGGCTCCCGCTGCCTACGATGGGACATCATGATATTGATGCTGTTCCAGTAATCCAATGGTAATTTTTTGTATCTTTATCGATCTACAGGTTATAGTGGGATAAATCATTGTGATCATCGTCGTCACTTGAACTAGGGGGCACTTGATGGTAAAAAAGGTGAATTGTGCAAGAAAGTTTAAATTCCAGTAAATAAAGTAGGCTAAACTAAACATTGTTGAACTTGAGGTCACGGTATGTTACTAAGTACAAGTAGAATAAAAATGTATCTGTTTGAGCTCTAATTGAGTACACAGGAAGGCTGGCGCTGGAAACTATTACCCCACAAAAGCATTTCAAGGTAGTAGTTTGAACTTGTACAGATTTCTGTTGCAATAACTGCATAAAAAATGTTAACGTACAGTATAAGTTTTCAAAAGAAGCAATTTTGTAGACATAATGCTTGACTGAGTATGTTGAATGCACTGCCTTCAAGCAGCAACTGTTGATTGAAGGACTCATAGCTAAGTGAAGTGGCCCTTTCTCTGCTTACTGTCAGTGTGGAGCCCTGTAATGCTACGTGGCACAGCGTGCAGGCTATTTTTAAGACTCCTTTAAGCGAAACTATTGTATTTTACTGAGACCAACATGGGTAAGCCACGCACACTTTGTGAACATAAATTTGAGAAAGGAAAGCACCTGCAGATCAAAAAGATTTTTTCTCAGTTCATGCAAATGTTAGTTTACTGACCACAATCCCTGCAGCTGCATGGGTTTGTCCTTTGCAATGAAAAGTCTCAGCTCTGGCTCTACTGGGGCATGCTTCTACCACTCTGTATTCTTTTTAAAACTTAGAGTAATGTAAGTAGAATGCAAGCTAATCTAACTCTGTATTTAAAGAATCTGTGCTTGTGTGATAAAGCGAAATATTGTGAGTTAACCAATAAATGACCTTCTTTACAGAACGCTGGAGCTCATTTTAATAAAAAGTGGCTTGTTTTCAAGGTAGGGGAGTGGTCTACTGCTTTAGCCTCCAGTCTCCAAAATATGTCCTTGTTCAGGCATGAGGGCTCATTGTGTTAGCAGTCAGGACACACAGTCCCCCCTTGAGTGTGTCTAAAAATACTCCACATCACCTCTGCCCCAAACTACACATGGATAAAGAGAAGCTGCATGTGCCTGGATGAGTGAACATGCAAATACACAGCGCGCAGACTGCACTAAATGCATTTCTCTTTGCGTCGAACACTTTACATCGCAACACTCTCAACAATCTGTACATGTAGCACTGCATGCTGACCTCTGGCATCAACAAGGCAGACCCAGAGGTCTGCCACTCACTGGATATTTTCTCTGTTATCCCATCTGGCACTAACTCCACTTTCAAAGTCAGTCAAATTACCTTTCTTCCCCATTCTGATGCTTGGTTTGAACTTCCTTAGATTATCTTGACCATGTCTATTTGCACTGAGTCTGTGTCATGTGATCGACAAGACTATTGCTTTTTCTGTTCCTGAGCAGCTGAAACCGTACTAACAAAGTGGATGAGCAGATATGCTAATTCTGATATCACACCAATATTGGGCACTATGATCAGTTATTAGATGTCTGTAGAATATGCGATAGCCTAACTAGTTGATTCATGTTGTTTGGACAAGCAAAATCGTTGCTTTTCCCATTTACGTCTCACAGGCACATGTTTCTAATTTTAAGCGATTTGATTTCTGATTGGCAAGATTTAAAGGAAGCATGGCTTACGCAGTTCCTTGATGGCTCTTTATCCAGGGCTGAAAGGACACAGGGAACCAGCCTTCCCTCAAGGTTAGGGTCAGCTACTTTCACAGTGGGCGACAGGAAGCCAGAGAGACTGCCGTCTCTAAACGTCTAATGAGCCTCTAATTGATATCCAGCTGAAAACCCCACAGAGTGTTAATGCCAGTTCCAAGGAAACTATATTATGTCTTGTCTTCATTAAGCAAACAAGACACAGAAGGCCTTGAAGCATACATTTTTAACGTGGAGTCACAGAGGTAGTTGGCTAGTGACACGGTCAGTGTTTCCTGTGAGTCACATTATATATACACTGTGCTTTTTCATGTTTATTTTCAGGCTGGAGAGCCATTAAAAGCTGAGAAAATTAGCAGTAACTCTGCTCATTCATGTTCTTGCTTTGGACTGTCAGTCTTTATGCTTCCTCCATGTGTATGTCTGGTGTCTAGATATAAAAAGAGAGGCGGAAACATATTTCACAGGGGGCTCTACTTTAGCTGCAATATTAGCAACTGAGTAATATTTCTTCATCACCCACCCTTTTATGAGATGTAACTGCAGTAATGAGATGAATTCTAAGAAAGGGGCTAATCCTGGGCAATGCTTTAAGCCAGCTGCCTAACCACATCCCATTCGCCATGCTGTGGAGGCTTCAGCTCTTCTGCCAGGACGGCTTACAGACTGTGTTTGCTTAAACGTTTCATTCATCTTGATTAACATCTTGATTATAAGATGAAGCTCAAAATAGCTGTTGCAGACTTTTCAAGCTTTGCTGAGTGTAGACCAGCAGATGGCATGTGTTTGTTTAGGAGGTTCGTAGCATTTTAAACTTGATGTCTCATAATTCAGCGTGATTCGATAAAGGCATGAAACATTGTCATTCGAGCATGTACCTCCAACTCAAAGCGCAGCACACCTGCCGAGCTGCTGTTCAGATGTTCTATTTTTGTTTCCTGTGATAAAACGTTAAGCACATAGGCAGCTGATTTCTTAAGTAGGTGCTGGAGGTGTTTGTGTTGTTTTACAGCTTATACTTGTATATCTAGTTTTGGCTCTTCTGACAAAGCAGTCCAAAACCTTTGTGCTTGGATGGCATAAAGTGCTTTTAAGCCTCTCTCTGATGGCTCCCCACAAGGCAGCATTAGCAACATGTTTTAATGAGCTGAAATCTCGGCACAAGAGGCACCATTTCTCATTTTGGGCCTGGGAATAAAGGTCATCTGTGCTTAAAGGATGCTGAAGAAGGTGAGTGTTGGAAAGAGTGCTGCACCAGATTAGGATTAAAGGCCAGACTGTCACTTTAGAAATTGCATTTTGGTCTTGGAAAAGTAATGGGGGGGAAAAAGCAACTGTGCAGCACTTACACATCCATTTCAGGGGAAATGCCTTGTTGTCTTCTGATGAGAGTAGATTTATGTTAGAAGTTGTAGATAAAAGACTAATGGGCCTGACTTGCAGTAGGCAGCAGCATTGTCTCTGATGCTTTTTATTTTTGCAGTATGGTGGGTGAGAGCAGGTGATGAAGTACTTTTGGATACAAAGCCTATGTGGTCATGTTGGATTTTTGTACCTATAAATCACCTGCACGTTGCACCTACAAGAGCTCTTTGGCAACACCGAGAGCTGGTTTGGAACTCTGCACTAATTGAGTCAACAGCGTTGCCGACTTTTATGCACCTCAGTGGCTTTATGTGGCTGAATCAGTGGTTCCTAAATGTTTCCACTGTGCGCTTGCACCTGATCGTGAAATATCTAGGAGGGAAGAAATTTCACAGACCGATTTGTTACAACTGTACCACATTAGAATTCACCAACGTCTTTTAAACACTGACCAGTGGTAGCAAAAGTTGAAAAGTGTTGGTTAAATTTATGCAGATGGTGGACGGGTGTAACTGCTATGTGGACAGGTGTCCTGTGTTCATTACGTTCATTATGCACAGCAGCATGTAAGCTGAGGAGGCTGCATGCTGCGCGGTAACAGTGTTTGCTAATGACATGACCAAGGTTTGCAAAGATGCCATTCTAGAAGCAGAAGACACTCAGCAGCCATCTTGGTAACCTCTTCAGGCAGTTATTTCATGTAAACAGGACCAAGGCTATCTAAATGAATGGGGAGAATTCCCTAAGTTTAATTCCAAGAAAAGACTTTAGTTACTTTGGCCCAAAATGAGGTTTAAAACACCTCTTGCCCATTGCAGGTAAACTTCTGCTATACTTATGCAAGGTTTGAAACATTGCAGCTTTACTTACACTTAGATTTAATTACACTTACTTACATCATATAATGAGTAAATTTGCTCATATGTTTCGTGGTTCAGCTCTTGACTGGCTCTTTGTGAACAACAAGTGATAAAGTGGGACCTTTACTGAATGCTACTACAGTTTTCCAGCTGCCAGCGACCTTTCGCTTGACAAGTGAAAGGTCGCTCGGTCGATTCCAGCCAGAGACACAAATCCCTGTGGGGTTTATGTCAGGATGGGCGTCTTGCATCAAACTCTGCCAAATCAAACAGGTGGAGCTACCTGCTGCGGTGACCCCTAGTGGCAAGGGAGCAGCCAAAAATAGCTTCCTATGCTTTGATACCGTGCATCTCACCTATAATGGATTGAAAAAATTATTTTGTTATTTTTAAAAAGTTTGTTTCTATTTCTAAAACTAATTTGAATTTCATTGCCTCTTATGTGACCTGAGTCGGGGGCATAAAATTAATAACTGTACCAAGTTTACTCTAAATTAGTCTACAGCGTGTAATTAAAGAGCCCACCATATTAGTTTGCATTGCTTATTCTCTCCATCACCTGTCTTAATTGGTTTTTACTCATTTTAATTGGTGATTTATTTAAATATTTGTAAGTGATGTTAGGTTATCATGTGTTTTATGTCCTAGATATCTCAGAAATGGAAAATGCGATCGGGGCCAAACGACCCTACTCTCTGAGCGTGTAGCTGCAGGCAAGTTTGTTTGAGTACCCGTTTCTCAAATTGGACAGAACAGTGGCTTCTTCATGATGTTAGCTTGAAAAGGCAAAAATGAAGTGCTAGCCTTTACACAGAGGCATTTGTATTACATGAAAGCTGAAACACTCATGGCCTTTGAGGAGGAGATGAGAGGGAAAGCTTAAATGCCTTATTTATCAGTGAAATGGGGACTTAGTGTGTTGGTCACATAATTTGTTTTGATCTTATTTCTTGGCCTGTTCGGCTAATAACACAGAAGCCCAGCAGACAAAAGAGAATTTACTTTTTATTCTGCCAGATGATTAGGATTTCTGTGGATGTTTTTTCATTTTGTGCACCAGGCTTAGCCGCAACAAGCCGTATCTTTCTAAACCAGACAAGCAGCACAGGGACGTGTTTCGCCCTTCTTTCTCTTCTAATCATCATCTGCTGGGGGGCAGCTGCCCAAACAATGTGACCCTTCTGGATTGGAGTGACAAGGGGAGTGGCTTTCTATGGCTTCTGCTAGCTCTCTCTAACCCCGAACCATTAGCTGTATTTCTGCAGACTGTTTCACTTGCATACGCACTAAACTCGCATAACCAGATCTCCTTGGAAATGTTATGTCAGATAAATTCACAGTAAGAAAAATTGCAGTTAAAAAATAGTGTTTGATAGAGGAGATGACATTTTATTTAAAGATCACGATGTGGGCTTTCATGTTTGCTTTCAGTTAAAAAAGTCAAATGTTACCCCAAGCATAGCATCACAGACGTTATTTAGATTTCCCCTCTAAGCCTGCAAATCCCAGAACAAAAATATTTCTAAGCGTCTAACTCAGAATGATGGAGTTATTCTTACTGCCTCTCATGATTCCTGCTGTAATTTATTTAGACTTTTGGTTTGCTCAGCTTAATTAATGTGTTGGCAAGTTGGTGTAAAACAGATTAAGTCTTATAAAGTGTCCCCTACAGAGAGCAATGTGCAAACTATAATTAGAAAATGGGGGGAAAAAAGTATTCAAACTCTGCGTGACACCCTTGAGAAAACTTGATTACTGTGTTGCCGTATTCTTTTCTGTCTTTTGTGCAGAAATGACCTTCTGTTTCTTTTTCTTAGTTGATGTGGGAAATTTATCTACATTGAGTCTGGAGGATGGCAGCGGGAGACGTGAGAGTTGAAATGGGGACTTCAGAAAGCTTGAATGAAAATATTAAAACACACTGGAAGCTTTTAGGGAAATATTTGTTTCACAAAAACTGGTGCAAGTAATGTCCTCTCTCCAAAAGTGTGTGCTAGTTAAGTTGCTATTGAACATGATTCCATGTAGCTTTTTTGGTACAGTGCACATCCCTGCTATGTTGCATTTGCTGCATGTGACAACCCCACCCCCAACTTTCTGTCTTCTCACTGCTGCTGTCTTAATATAAAAAGTACCCAAAAATCTCTATGGGCCAGTGCAACTTTAAATTGGCTCTGTTATGCCTTTCCTTATTTTCTGTCATATATATATATATGTATACTCTTGGCTTCATATGGCATCGATTTCAACTCTGGGCATCTCTGGCACACAGCTCTACCAGGACACAGAAATCCTTGCCACTTGCTAGACCAGTAAAACAGAAGAAAGTTGGTTTAGGCCTCAGTTACACAGGCCGAGGGGAAAACGTGTATTTTCCAGCCAGCTTTAAGAGTTTCCTAGAGGTTGGTGTAAGTGAAATTGGTGAAAAAATACAGGGGAGTTCCAAAAACCTCCTTTCTTTGGTCACCCATGGTGCATGGATGACACTAGTGTTCGCAAACACTCATTAACCAATCACCAAACAGTAGAGAAACTTTAAAAAAATGTGCGACACAAAGCAGGAAATGGAGAAAGTTCACCTTCAAAGTAAAGGTGTAGCAGTAAGGCATAACTTAAACAGTTTCACTACCTCATAGGGTGTAGTTGGTGTTTACAGACAAGTGTAGTTCCATGCAAACTATAGGTCACTGTGTCAATCTCCTTAGCAACCAAAGTAATTGTGAGGTTTACGTGCACGGCAACATATATCTCTTTGTAACCAGTTTCATTTACGAACGGCAAACAACCTCTTGTAACCACTCACCAGCTGCTCAGGGAATACAGCTTTTCCCATAGCAACTGGTGCTCACAGAGGGGTCATTAAACCAGTCTTTAGGCCTGCGTTGCTGGTAGATGATATCACAGTAGCATTCAGCAACTGATCGCAACTGGTTGGGGAGTACTCATTTTTCCCTAGCGACAGACGGTTGTTAGGCGGTTGCCAGGCGGTCAGTTTTTTGTTGTTTTTGTTGTTTTGTTTGTTTTTTAATGGCCACTAGGGGGAAATACCTGAGGTTGCAAAAACACCTCTGGGATGCTCATTTTAGGTCATATTAAGGGAAGAAAAAGTTAACATTTGCAAAAGTTGGTTACACTGAGTGTTTAAAATTATTATCCAGGGCATTATGAATGTTTTGTCCTCAGTTTCTCTCTCATGTCTACCCCATGCTTGACACTCCCCAACGTGGTCCACCTTTTTCATGCTGTCTCGGGTTAAAGGGTTGGGGAGGGGGGTTCAGACAGTGGATGAGGTGAGAGGCTGCACCAAGTCCCCGTTAGAGATGCATAAGTGTTATTTTAAACTGTGAATCATGCAGGGATACTTTTGTAGAGTGTAAAATAAAAATATGAAGTTGGAATGAGCTCAGTGGGTCCCCTGTAGCTAATAAATGCTGCCGAAGATTACCGTACTTATGAGCATTAAGGGGGACGCAGTATGTGATGTAATGTAATGTTACCACTGGGTGGCCTGTGTGTATTAAAGATGTTAATTTAAATGCTCGACACTGGGAGCAGCCAAACAATAGCCGTTCACATTTACATCTCTCCGGTTCCCACTCATTTTCGTGTTAATCACATGGCTGCTAACATCACCCACACAGATATTTCGGTCCCTCTCTCCCCCGTCCTTAACTCAACATCTAATGACATAATCAGACTTTCGGTCAGACTACTTAGAGCCTCTACATCACAACTTTCAAAGCAGTACTTTATGTCAGATTCCACCCTCTGTGGAATATGACAACTGTCTGCTGTCCCAGTCCGCCCTAACAATCAGGCCTTGTAGCCCCGAAAGCTGTTTGTGTTCTCTGTTGGAAAAAGATCCACAGCAGAGTGAACAGTGACAGGTCAGGCTGTTCACTCTGTGGACTTGCCACTCCACTGAGTCGGATGTCAAATAGTGTCTGCTGTTTCTCTTGTGTGTCAATACAAGGCCCTTTCAGTTCATTGCTCACCTTAAAGTGTTTTATTTCACTGTTATTGCCTTTGTAGAGAGCTGCTGGGTGTCCCCTCTGGAGAGGGTTTGGGACTGTGGTTCAGCCCAGCGAAATGTAGCGCCTCGCTGCCCTCAAAGCCGGATTTGTTGTCTGCTCATGGTGAGTCTTCTTAAGTTTCATGGCACAGGAACCGGTGTGTAGCTGGGACCTTTTTACACCTACAGATGCACCACAGAAAAGTCCTGGGGTATAGGAACACTCACAGAACAGTAGATATGTTGTTAAGCTTGCAATGTGTAAGTAGGCCACAAAATGAGAACAAAAACTGTCCTGTAATTATAAAGCCGAAAGCTTTTGTTAGTATACAGAGCATGTTTCTTAAATAAATGACTGTGGCCTCAAAAAACAGGAACTTGTTTTCCCCATTTGTTTACTTTATTACTCTGTTGTGGTATTGCCATGGGGGAGGTCTTTATCAGGAGGAAAAGCTGTAAAACTACTAAATAAATAAATAAATAAATTAAAAGTGCAAAATTTATGCCCTCCTTCACATTTTCCAAAACTGTCCTGTGGGCCAGATTGTAGACCTTTGTTTGACACCCTTGGTTAGAAGGCTAAACTGGGAGTTAGCAGCTTGCTTGTTTAAGTGGCACTACATTTCAAGCTGCTATATACGGAATGCTAATTCTAGCAAATTGTTTCTTTCAAATTTGTGTTATTTAAAGATTTAGTAGTTGAACATGTAACACTTGTTTTTCAGGAGACGGGAGTTGGGAATGTGAGTTAACTCTGAAAACTCTGTCAACAGGAAATAAATGCATGAAACATAGAGCCTGCTTCTTTTTCACTGTGAATTTCCATAGTCCATACGGTAGAGGTGCTGTCTTCTCTTAAAGAAGCTGTCTATCAAAAATAGTCTTATTTTTCAGAAGTGTCCCGGGTACTGATCGATGCTCCGGCTTGAGGCCATATGTAATTACTTTGAGACCAGCCAGCCATGAAATTGTTGTTTGGGTCTGAAATGGATCCAAAGTCAGAGCAAGACCTTCTGGTGTTGTCACAGTCAGAAAAACTATAACCCACACAGCAGCATGAGGATGTGGTGCGATAATTTCGAGGGCCGGTAAGGAGGTACGAAAATGCGTAATTTGTCAGCGACCTCTGCAGTCTTATTACCAGGACGAAGTGTTGTCTCATCCACGTGCGTTTTGTCCATTGTCCGTTTCGATGTTCAAGTGTGCGCCTGAAGACGAATGACTTCTGTCAGCTGTTAAAGTGGGTTCAGGAGCTCCCAGGCTGCAGAGAGGTATGCAGAGCGACAGTCACTGGCTCACATGTATGCAGCTGTGGCCTGCAAGATGTGAGCAGGCAAATGGAGTGGAAGAGTAGTCCCATTAAACCCTGGCTCTCCTCTGAGAAAGAGGCTAACAGCTCTGAACGCTGGCCTCTCGCTCCCTTGCAGAAAGTGCTGACACAAATTTTTGTCTGACTAAAATGCCTTCTGACCGCATGACACTGGCTCTTTTCTTCTTCCTCAGAGATTCCTCGGCTGTAAAGCTGGGACTGTACAAAAGGGACACAGTCTGCGAGTGCTGTTTAGGAGCTGGCGTAAATTATAATCATAAACTGCTGCAAAGGTCTGAATTACTCACATTTTAGCGTGTGAAGGAATTTCTTTGTTTGAGCGGTTGATTTGATTTATATGCATAAATCTTTTAGATTTCCCCTCTTCTGGACACCCATCTTGGTAAACAAGTCAAAAATGCACAAATCTTGGGGCTTGGACCAGAGGAAGGCTGCTTTGTCCCCCTTTGGCCATCAGCGTGGACCTGTCAGTTTGTGATTGACGTTGCGTGGCGGCTCCCGCGTTGGTCACTGGTGCGAAGATGCAGAAATATGACAACATCTCCGGGCGCATAAAATGCTGGCTTCTAGTGCTTCAATTGTGCATGTCATCCAAAGTGATGTGGTGTTAACCCTCTGGAAACTGTAGGCGTTGGTGGTTTGCACTATATTCTAGTAGCTTCAGTAGTTTTCTATAAGCCTCAGCTCATTTTTACAGTAAAGGAACTGCATTTATAGACTTGCTCACTATAGTATTAGTCATATTTTGATCAGTCACATGCTTTAGGCAATAAATGTCTGCTCAGTGCTCGAGGGGACAATGATGAGAATGATCTGTGTTGTCAAGCTGGTGAAGGGAATCTGCTTGGTCTCCAGTGGGTTGTGTGGGTGGTTAGCTACAGCCCACAGCTACTGAAAGAGAGCTGTGTCAAATCTGACACACTGAAAGCCACAAACGCCAACGCTAGGAGCCAGTTGTGAAGCAAACCAATTTAGTTGCAAGATAAATTCTGTGTACGTTTAGGGAGAGCTGCCCTCGCTGGCTTGATTTTGTTTTTTTGCTTTTTGTTTTTTTCCCTCCAGTTTGTAAGTCCAGAACGGTTTCGCTTTGGGTCGTGTTTGTACTTGTAGTCAAAAATCCATTCAAGATTATGAGCAGATAATACCAGGGATTATTTTCCAAGTAGCTTGAATGTTCAGGGGATATGTTTCCTCCAGCTTGAACATTGCTTTGACTTGAGTATAACACAGAAACCACAGACCTCGGTAGCCAAATAGTCAAAGAATGAAAGAATAAAATGCCTTTCTGGCTGCTGTGAATGGGCTGGTGCATGTCTGTCTTTTTGTTAATGAAAAACAGTCAGAAATTCCTTAACACAAAACCTACCTTACTTCTCATTAAATTCTTGACTTTCCTGATGAGTTTATGATGTTGATCATTTTTTTCAAGTCTTATACATTAATTTGTAAATTATCAACCTGTTTAGACACCCATCAGTGCAGCTAACATTCTGCATAGTGCCATATATTTTCCTTAGGTTTTCAGTCAGATCCACCACTTCCATGTGACTTCCTGGATGAGTGACGTTTCTGGCACTGAAAACGCTACGTCCAGATGAACAGAATCAACTTTTTGGGATTTTCTTACCTGGATGATTGAGCATGCATCAAGACTTCTTGAATGTGATTCCTTGCATCATGCCATGATCAAATTGCATATCTTGAAGCATTAAAACAGAAGTCTAAAAACCAATAAGTGCTGTGACGGTGGATCTATCAGCCCGCACAGCCCATACGATGGTGGCTTAGTTCTCAGCACTGCTCCCTGGGTTCAAACTGGGGCAGTTCACTGTGTGGAGTTCGTGTGTCCTCTCTGTTTTTGCATGTGTATCCTCTGGGAGCTCCTGTTCCCTGGGGTGCTACACGGTGGCTGTACACTGCTCCTAATACTTTGGATGGATTTAATGTTTAGGTTTCCCTATGAAAATAGATAAAGGATAACTCGCCCTCTATCTTACCTCTGTGCTTGGGACAGCTCTAGCTTAGTCATGCTTGCCAGCTAATGCCGTTGATAGTTAAGCGGGAAGCTGGTGAGGGATTACATAATTGTCTCTGCATAGGTTATTTCAGCTGAAAAGCAGAGGAACAATCCTGGCTGAAAAACACACTTGTAAGAAATCTCATCCTCTCTTTCATTTACCTTGTGGACAGGTTAAGAAAAACAACAGTATAGTTTTTTTGTTAGACTCTATTGTCTGCACTGCTGGTCTGGCGGGGGGTGTGGGTGGGGTGGGGTGGGGGGGTGTCTGCTGATTTGGATGCTGTTAGCTATAATGTACTGTAATTGCCATGCAGCTCATTGAGCATTTTAGGCCAATGGCTTTGAAGCTGGACACATTGATTAACTCTGGATTCGGTGGTTTGAGGTGAGAGGGAGCTGCATTGGCTTTGAGCAATGATTCATTCGGGGGGTGGGGGCATATTGGAAGTTGTACATGAAAGGGCTTTTTATTCTCATGTCCTGTGAGGATTTCTGTTTTGGGGTTTTCAGTAGAGTATACATATATTTTTGCAAGACCAAGCATACATATATTGACATTTTTGTCATCCACAGTCCAAATAACAGAAGCTATGATGGACAGATGATGGTGCTATCATGGTAACGGGTAGATGAATTATCGTTGGTTATATTTCTCATTAGAAAAAATATTTTTTGTTATGAAAGAACGTGCAGTACTGAGTCTTACTTTGAAATTATTATCTTCCATGGTAGCAGTGGCAAAGAGAAAATCCAGGTTAGAGTTGCTAAAAGCCTTCATTTTAACAGCTGACGTAGTCCGCTTAAAGCCGTGTCATTAAGCATCATAATGCTGCCCGGCTTCCAGTGGTCTCAACAGTGACCACAGTGAACTAGCCAGGCTCCAACACAGGAAATGAAGGACGGAGAATTCAATTTGTGCTAATGTACGGTTTGAGAAATAACATGGCGTGAACAGCATGAAAGCAAATGTGCATTGTAGTCTAGACTGAGCTGTACCACAGTTTCCTTAACATTTTTTTCCTCATTTCAGTTCATGCATAATAATTATGAGGAGGGGGGGGGGGTCATAAACTCCTACCCTGTAAATCATAATCTTTTCAGTCAGTGGCCCAAGTCCACCTCAATTTGCCCTGTGTAGTTTATTGTATTGTGTTTGGACGTAGTGCAACGAGACCACGGGAGCATCTGGACTTTTTCTTGTAAATGATGCTGGTGAAGTGTGTAGTCGGACCAAAGTTTTAAGAATATGCAGACTATGTAGACATTTCATGCGAAACCTCATCATCATTGCCAAGTCAATCATGGTTTATCTTCATCACAGTATTTAGCGGATGTAATGAGTGCATGGGATTGCCAATATGCCTTAGACGCAGAGGTAAACAGAGACATCCAGTTATCATCTGGGCTGTTGGGGGAACTCTTTTAAAGTGAGTTTCCTTTGGGACCATTCATGCACAGGTTTGCTCAAATCCGCTCCTCCCCTCTCATCTATGCCAGCCA
This sequence comes from Aulonocara sp. 'chitande type north' Nkhata Bay, assembly GCF_057382095.1. Taxonomy (NCBI): domain Eukaryota; kingdom Metazoa; phylum Chordata; class Actinopteri; order Cichliformes; family Cichlidae; genus Aulonocara; species Aulonocara sp. 'chitande type north' Nkhata Bay. The sequence goes on along the minus strand of NC_141351.1, from coordinate 20,799,337 downwards.
TCTTTGACAGCTGGGCTCAGCTAACAGCTGCTGCCCCTCCCCCAGAATCTAACTGTTAAACAACAAAAAGAGTTGGCGGCAACTGTGCTTTGTAGGAGAGCAAATTATCTTGTAGATGCACAGAGTGTGTGTGGTCCCTCTTGGACGGGGTTGCAAGGTGTAGATTGACCTTTTTTAAATGTATTACACTTTCATTCTCAGTGTCTTTCAGTGGGGAGTTTGGTAGGATGTGATAAGTAAAGCAAAGCATTTTTGGAAAGAAAAAGATTCCCTGGTGTAGGAGAGAAAAACATCCGGTCGTAAGAGATTTCCAAACTTCTGTGATCTTCACATAGCCAACGCTTATCTTCTCGGTGAAACACGGGACTTCTTATGTTATCCACCAACACAACTTCCATATATGTGGCTAGAGCTGGGCGATAGAACGATAACGATATGTATCGCGATATAACTTTTACTCGATAGAGAAATTAAGCTATCGCGATAGACCTCGCCGCTCTTGTCCTCTTAAAAAAAAAAAAAGGGTCAGCCGATCCAAATTCAGTAGCGCAGAGCCGAACCAATCACAGCCGCAGCGTCACGTCGCGTGACTTGTTACGTACAGAACAAGTGCCAAGCCGCACGTGTGTTTGTTTGGGAAGCAGCCAGCGGGTAATGGAGCCAGCGCATAATGGAGGAAATGAGTGTGCCGACTAGAAAAATCAACCGAGCGTGACCGAAGAGAAAACAGATGATGGTTCCAATGCCAGAGAGATTGTCGAACGGAAGAGCCATAGAAGTTCCGTAGTGTGAAGGTATTTCGGCTATTTCAAGTCTGACAAAAAACAGAGTAGCGTGCACTGTAAATTGTGCCGAAAGCAAGTCTGGAAATACAATAAACTGGTGCATACGTCACACTGTGCGCCACGTTATTGTTTCGGTGAAATGAATTTCTACAATACTGTTACTGTTAATTCTACTCTCTGCAGTGTTTAAATGCTTACATATACACACAGTTACTGTCCGTCCACACATACGACTCTGTTCTGCTTCTATGCCCCAGCTTTGTTTACTTTTTCCCACCGAGGCTTCTAGACTTCTGATTGGCCAACATTTCTGCACGGTTAGGAATCTAGCGCCACCTGCTGCTTTGGCATGTTCATAGCAGCGTTTTCCTTCATTTCTGCCTTTATGTGTGGACGGGATTATTTTTTAAAACGAAAACGGAAAATCTCAGTTTTCAAAAATACCCGTGTACGTGTGGACGTAGCCTCAGTCTCTGACTGGAAGCGCTAATTCATCATTCGGCTTTTGTCAGACTAAAGTAACTGTTAAAACTGTTTGAAAAGCTCAGCTATACAACAAGGAGAGATTGAGAATTTCCTTTTAGTTCTCAGTTTATTTGATATTGACAAAAGTTAGTCAGTTTTGTCTGTTCTTCTGTAAAACAAACTAAGATTTATTTTTAGAATTAATACTTTATTTCTAAGTGGAATTGACAATTTAGTCTGTTTCGTTTGTTCTATTTTGAAACTTAAACGCTTTAGCGGCTGCCTTTTGTGTAGTTTGCAATATTTGCCTTTATTTATCTGAAAAAGTCTCATGTTCCTTAAGTACATCTACCCTGTTGAACTTATTATGGGAAATAAATATTTAAAAACAAGCTGCTGATTATTTCACATTTTACTTGTGAGCAATGGCACATTTAAATCTTACAAATATAGTTATTTGGCTTATATCGTGATAGATATCGTTATCGCCTGAAATGAAAAAAACATATCGTGATATGAAAAAATCTCATATCGCCCAGCTCTATATGTGGCAGTTACTTTGTGGAACAAGTGTCCGTTGTTGAGGCTATTCTCTTTCTGGCAGTCTTCCTTTGTAAAGTTCAGAAACTAAACTTCCTTGTGAGGCTGTAAAACAGCTTGTGATTTATTTTGATGAACGGAGCTAAGATTACGCTTTCACATTTTCCAGGTTTTTATGCAAAGATGTAAAGATCCCTGCAACACTAAGCAAAATCACTACCGCTGTAGTAAAATGATGCAAATGGGGAGTATTATTTACTCAAGCATAATAAAGTTTTTTTGTTCATAAAAAGGTCATAGACTATTTAATTTTGTTTTATTTATACAGTGGCAATTCTCAATAATTTCCTTTACTGTACAAGGACTAATTATGTTCAGATTATATTTGTAGTGATGCTTATTTCAGCCAGGAACAAACCCTGTTTTTATTCTGATCTTGAGGAGATAAATGTGATGGATATCATTGTGATTTATGCAAAGGAACATTTTTCTACGTCTTCACCAGTTTGTGATCTGAAATTAATTTAAGGGTTGGGATTGGTTTAGGTAAACATGCAGGCAGTTTTATTTCCTCGGTAGCAGCTCCACTGGCTACTACATAAGCTTGACTGCTAAGTGTGCTCTTTTGTATCACCTTTTAACCTTAGGTTATACAAGGTGCTTCAACAGCCCACACAGCAATGCAAGGTGCTTGTCTTCTTCTGAGGCACTTGACTTTGGTCCAGCAGGGTCATTAGTGGCCCTAGTTCCCTTTAGTTGACTACACTGGAAGGGTTAGGGGGTCAGCAATGCTCCTCGAGGACCTTCCAGCCTTCCTCCCCTCACATATGATGACAGCCATAGGGGATGGAGAGCACACGAGAAAAAACGCACGGGACAATAAATGACTGCAAATGCATTAGAGATTCTCACACTGGAATAGCAACAGGGAACAGAAATGATGTATTAAATGTGTTATTTTATTCCCCCCCCCCCCGACCACAGAATCCCACCTGGCTGTTGCGATGGCTTTTTTTTTTTTTTTAATAAATTTTTTGGGCATTTTTTAAAAGCCTTTGTTGGACAGCTGGAAGCAGACAGGAGAATGAGGAGAGCGCGCAGGAAATGGTCTGTAGCAGAATCAAACTCAGGCCCCTGCAGCCTATTGGCATATGGATTACCTGCTCAACCAAGTGAGCTATAGTGGTGCCCCACGATTGCACTTTTTAAACACATGGTACTCAAAGAGGGGCCAGGGAACCTAAAGGTGTCTGCAACCCAATGGCAAGGGATGCTTTAAAAAAATAGTTATAAAAATTGTGCTCTAATATTTAAAACAGTACATGATTACAGATGGAGACCATTTATGCTTAGTCAATAGAAACTGTGATGCACAACAAATTATATTAAGTATGTTTAATTGATTTAGGGATTATGAGGGAGTCCCTGAAAAATGTCCATAAGGTCCCCAAAAACCTAGAACTGGACCCAGTATGGACAGTTTGTGTAAGGCTGGTGCAGTGTGTCTCCAGATGAACCTTTTTCTTTTGCTGAGGTTGGCAAGGCCTACATCAGTGTGCTAATGTGGAATGCTAAGGCGTGGTGAAAGATTTGTGACTTTGAGCAGAGAGGACGGATTGGAGGCGATGCTACATGGTTCCATCTACATGAGATTTCTGCACCCTCAGCTTGTAGGGAATCACATGTCCACATTCAGAGACATTCATACGTTATTGACTGCTGATGGCTGTTCAGCAGACCTCATCCAGGGATAATGCTGTATTCGCATTAATAATACAGTGCCTCATTTTCAATTAAACAGAGTGAAAAATGCTTTTTCTTGTGCGTGAAAGCTCATTAATTTCCACAGCACATCCTCATCAACCCAACAGTCTTAATGACTAAAGACAAATAATTGTGACGCCACAAGAAAACAATCAGTCATTTAATGAAATCACTTGCTGTATAAGTGTCTTTCAATTAAAGCTCCTTAATGCATTGCTGCTGAAGTGAAAATGACATGCGTGACTGCCAACGTGTATGAAAGTGTTCATAAATAAAATATGTCCAATTTTCTTTGAAGCCTGGATCGTTTTTCTGTGCGAGTGTGGGAGTAAACCAAAGCTCCGTCTTCCCGAGCCACCAGACGTGATTGACACACTGTGATCTAACAGACATTTATTGGTAGTCATCAGATTGCCATCAGGGGTCAGGGGCTAGCCAACGTGCTAATTGGGTCTTGGTTTGCCGTGTCTGCACTTTCAATCAAACGTCAGTCCAACCCGTGACAGAGATCTGGTCGTGGGATGAACTGGAAGAGCAAGTAATTTAAGATGTTTTCTCTCCCTCCCACACTTCCTTCTGTCCTTTTGTACTCTCTGCTCAAAGCTAGATTTATAGTTACAAATGGCAACCTTGAAGGCACCATTACCCTTGTGAAGCCCACTAATGCCTTTTTTTTGTGGTGGTATATAGATGGCTCAGGACTTAACAATCTGGAGGATAAAAAGGATTAAGTTAACTTAAATTTTAAGTTGGTGATAAAGCTACATATTTTGTTGCTGATTACATAAAAAGGAGACCATGTCCCTGCAATCTGACACTGGCTGTTTAATCACAGTCATTTGCAGGTTGACTGCAAACGCATCTCCTGTAGAAACTGTCTGTGGATGACATGAAAGGTGATTAGAGAGAGGTGCTGCTAATTCGCAGTGGACAAAAAGTTCTTCACAGAGTGAACATGAACGTGGTGGTGGCATACATGATGATACAAAAGTGGAACAATGCATAATTCATCAGGAAAAGTATTCCTCTCCGAGCTCAGTCTCTGCTTCAGTGGAGCCCCGTTTATATCCACGCCAGTGTAATTTGCAGACTTATTTCCCCAGACGTGAACAAAACAGAGGCTGTTGTCAACAATCACTTTTGACAATTGGATCTGTTTTTCTGCCTTATTTATGAGTGGATAAGCTCAGTAAATGGGAGAAAGTAATTTTACCAGCACCAAATGTCAACGTGAGTACCCCTTTGACACACCTAAACGACTCTCTCTGACTCTCTTCTTCTGTTGTGTTAAATGGCCTTTCCTTATTGATCGGTTCTGTTCTTGTCCTGTGGTTTTGAAACCATACCCTTGTCCTGAAGCTCTGATAACATTCTCCCTATACCCCTGGGACATGTTGAATACCACACATGGACTGTCTGTGGGTTTTCCTGACGTCACAGGCACTATCTGTGGATGCCAAAAATAAAGATGGACACTTAATTTTACCTTCGTTGTCAGGTTTCTCTTCACCTTCAGCTAACTGACAATCAGGGATGACAAATTTTGGTCTCTGTCATCTTATACAGCACTCAGTGGAGGTTTTTGTGTCATGGTGTAAATGAATCAGCACTGCACATTAGGGCTGCCACAAACGATTATTTTGATAGTCGACTAGTCACCGATTATTTATGCGATTAGTCGACTAATCAGATCATCATCCACTGGACATAAAACTACAGCTTATTGCACCAGCAGCATCTACTCTTATATAACTATCATTAGCTTACAGCTTTAAGCTTTTAAGGTGCTAACTAAAAATAAAGACAAGATGATAGTTTATTCAATTTTAATGAAATTTGCAGATTGTTTCGGTAAAGTTTAATAAACTCCTTGCTATCTAAAATATAACAGGACACCGGAGTATATTCTCCAGCATCTCACACTTCTGATAATCAGCTGTCTGCTTGAAGTTTATTCAGCTGTGTAAAAACTATAACTTTAATCTCAGCCAAACCGATTTACTCAGGAACAAATAAAATACTAAAAAAAAGCCAAACAATAACATTTTTAATTTATCTAAGTGACTCATATATATTTAACCTGAGTCGCGAAAGACGGCGGTGGGTTTGAAAACAATTTACTGGGAGTCCGGTGTTCTCACGGCGCTAGTGACCTAGCCCCCGGCTAGCTATCGAGCTAGTGGGTAACAGACGTCTCCGAAAACGTCGGAGCGCTTTTGAAAATATGTGGTGTCCTGATAAACTGAGCAGATATTTGAGGTTTACACAGCTACATTCTCGCCTGAAAATATGTTAAACGTTTATTTTGTGACCCAGAAAGAATAATAAGAGTAATATTAAAACTAACTAGCTACCGCCATTGTTGGAAACTAAGCTGGGCCGCGCTATGAATTCTGGGACACAGCTGCTTCTTCTTCTTCGGGGTTTAACGGCAGCTGGCATCCTTGTACATGCTGTGCTGCCATCTTCTGTTTCAGTCCGTTATTACACTCTTAAATCCTGCTATTATTCCTGCGTCTTTTGCGATCTTACAAAGCTTCAAACGACACGTCGACTATTAAATCAGTCGTCGACGATTTTGATAGTCGACGTAATCGTGACTAGTCGACAAATCGTGGCAGCCCTACTGCACATATTGGAGTGTTTCATACCCCATAGTTAATATCCGGTGCCTCATGTAGCATGGCAGATGTAGTGGGGTAATATTCAGTACTTCTTTCTTGTGTTTTTTAAAGTAGGGATGAAATTAATTTGGAACTTTTGTCTTAATGTTTGCCTTTGTTGAAGTTCTGAATTTTTACTTAGTTTTACTTTCATTTCATGGTTGACTGTAATTGGCTAATTGCATCAAGTGGAGCACAGTCATTGATTGTATATAAAAGATGGATGTGAGTGTGGGGTCTTGACATGAACGTGCCTTAACACTAGAACTGATGACATTTCTCTGTGTCCTCTAAGTCTTCCACAGCAGATAGATAGATAGATAGATAGATAGATATAGAGATATGTATATATAAAGATTAGGGGTGCAACGATACACAAAATTCACGGTTCGGTTCGATACTTTGGTGTCACGGTTCGATATTTTTTCGATACAAAAAATGTTCATGCTTTTTTAATTTGTCATTTATTAAAATTATAAATATATATTTTAACTCAAAAGTACAGTTGTTAAATTTAATGTTGCTGAAACAACAAAGGGATAAAATAATAAATCTATCTGATCGAGAAATCACTCATCTTTGGAAAAGAGAGTTTATTACAGAGAAATGGCTCTTTCCAAAATAAAAGCTATACTATACGCTTCTTCTGGGGTATACTCTCAGCAGCATATTAAACATATCAGGTCCCCATAAGGAGAATCATGTGCTAACGGCTGTCTAAATGACTCGGGTAAAGTTTGTAGCATGCGTGCTTGTTGTTTTTGTCTGCTTCCACTTGTCTTTGCACTAGGATGATGTCGGCGTAAATGTGCAGTCATATTCATTGTGTTCCCACTAGTGCTGTCAGCGTTAATCTGAAACGACGTTAACGCCACAACACGGCAAATCTCCGTTAACGAGTTACCGCGGATCGCCCCGTGCGTGGGGCTGGACAGCGTCAACACGTTAACGAGCAAACTGCGCTAACGCAGTAATTCCCACCCATGTAATTGAGCATTGCGTGGCACATTCAACATACTGTTTTACTTTTGTCCATGACGCACTTACCTTCAGGGTCATACTTCACATGAAGACCAAAATAGTTCCAAAGGCGAGGTCTGAATGAGGGTGGGGGAGGTTCAATTTGCCATGTTGCAACGAGCTTAACTTCTGTCTTGCTAGCTTGTGCTGCGCTCAGTGGATCTGCTCTCGACAGTGCAGCCTAGGCGGAGTAGTCGAACGCAGATCCACTGAGCTCTCAACACAGACAGCATCGTCAGAAGAAAAGTTGATAAAATAAATTAAAAATTTTGTATTGTTCATACATATGCGTACCGAACCGAAAGCACTGTATCGAACGGTTCAATACCGATATGAATATCATTGCACCCCTAATAAAGATGTGTGTGTATATATATAGAGATAGAGATAGATATATATATATAGAGAGAGAGATATAGAGAGATATATGAGACTGCTTAAAATATACGGTCGAAGCTTTAATGTGTTGTCTGCAGTGCATTTCAGCCCCAGTCATCTCTGTGTGTGTCCAAGGGTTCACTTTGAAGTGAACAGAGAAGAAACACAGCAGCTTTATTGGATAAGACCAAAGTTTTTTTTCAGATGAAGACCTTTGTAACTCTGTGGATTCATAAAGGAAGCCAGTAAGCCCCCTCGTGCCTTTACTCCACTTAGGAACCATGCTAAGCCTATCAACCAGTAAGCCGCACTTCATACACAACAGCCTAAGGCAAGGAAGTCCAACACTATCTGGCTCTGGTACGCAGTGATACAAAGTTACTACAAGGCCTCCGGCTAAGTGACATGTTGTCAAGCTTTTTAGGAAAATGAATTTAATTTGGATGCACACATCAACTTGAAATAGGAGTCGTACTCGGTTGTTTAGCGCTTCCCTTGAAGTGGCCAAATCAACACATTTGGGTATCATTTGAAGCCTGCTCATGTCAGGCAGAAGGAGCTGACAGCGCAGAGGGAAGCAGGGTTACTTAATTCTGTGTGAAACCAGCTTCGGGCTGGCACTGGAACCATGTGACAGCTGAGCCAGGACACGATGTGTGGGAATGTTATTAGAAGTTATCCTAGCCATTTTGTGCTTTCATTTAAAAGGCCTTTAAAAGAGTATTCACACTTCTTTGGTAAGGTTTTGTTTTCTTTTACAACACTGAGTCACTGGGAATATATTTAATGGAAGGACCTTGGCATAGGTTATAAAACAGAAACTACCTTAAGGGCCTTTTTTAGTAAGTGCACTTTTTTGTGTGTATTTTAGTCATAATATCAAACAAGCTCAGCCTACTTAATTATTAGTACAAACCAGTTGGCACAGTGAAACTTGCAGCTGTTAATCGGTGTAAAATGAAGCCTTTACTGTGATTTTTGTTTTGAAAAACATGAAATGTCAGGGATGAATGCTTTTTATACACAATACAGTCAGTTTTATATAACTGCCTTCACAAAAATCAACATTTACTTAATCTGTTGTGCTGTTGCTGCATGGAGTGTAATTACATCAATGGCTCCATCTTTCAAATGTCACTTGGAGCACCAAGAAGATCCTAGCCTGATGTAAATCCAAGCCGTGATTAACAGGGAGATGAGGAATGAATGCGAACCGGGGACGGTACAGCACTCAGCCGATTTAATTCTTACAATTTAATTTGAGCGCCTGCACAGAGCAGAGACACCGACTGAGTTTTAAACGCTTCCATCTTAATGCAAATGTGCACTTCTGCCAATGTTGATTACCTGCCTTTAGCGGCTGTCTGCAGAATGACCTTCTGTCCTCATGTCACGACTCTATTTGCTCCTTTAAGCTGCCTGTCAAACATCGAAACATTCTTCCCGAAGCTCCGGTGTGTTTGTTTGAGCATGATTAAGGAGCCACGGGCATACAAATGGATTTATGCAAAACCAAAATTTCCTGTGCATTCTACAAGATAGATGATTGACACATCAGTGTCATATGTCAGGAACAAAGATGAAAGCCTATTATTTAGATTAGGTTTAGATGTTTCATTTCATTAATACATCTCCTATCACCCATGCTCAGTCATTTCAATGCATTTGTTGCAGTAGCAGCACTCCGAAATGGCCAGCAGGTGTAGCAGTGAGGTTTCTGAATGAAGAGACAGGATGAAGAAGAGAAGAGGAGGGAGGACTGGAAGCTGCAGGCAGTGGGATTAATTGAACTGTCTCATTTAACCACCATTAATCTGTCTCTCCAGGCAAATACCATATTTAACTCCGTCTTTGACCTTTTAGCATCATCTAGTGTCATTTGCAGCGGAAATGGTAAAGATTTAAGAATGCACGCTTATGTATTTAACCTTATTAGCTTGCCTAAGTCTTTACATCAGAGTAGTCCCATTACCCTTAGCATCACAATTAGGAAAATCCCACGAAGCTCATTCCTCCTCCATCATCGCTTCCTTTCTACCTGCTCTCTGCAAAGGTCTGGTCACACTGCTGCTCAGCCACTCAGTTTTCTGTTATTGTTCACAGGAGCGACCACAGAGAAGCGAGGTAGCATTAAGTAGCGCCTTCACAACCTTTTAAAATCAGAGCTCTGCTGCTGTCACTTTGATGTCTGCCGAGAAAAATGCTTTTTCATTTATCACTGACAAATACCTACTTCTGCACTGTCCACCTGTTAAGGAGATTACAAAGAAGGCATGCAAGTGAACTTTAAAAAACTGCAGCTCCGAGAGAATAAATAGGGTCTGTGATTTATTTCTGTCCTCGGCATTGCTAGGGGAATTTTCCACACCTGCCTACAGAGCTAACAGTATTTCTGTCATGGTCCTGGGTCATTTTGACCCAGTGTTCTTAGTTTTTCTGTAGTTTTGTATTTTGTTTCTTATGTCCATTGGATTGTTTGGTTTGGTATTTGGATTCCCTCTGTGTCCATGTTTTTATTGTGGTGTTTGCTCTGGTACCGTGTTCCCACCCTATGTGTTCTGTGTTCTCCTCATCCCCTCGTATTCATCCTTCTTCTCTGCCTCTCTCTCTGCCTCTCTCTCTCCGTGCTCATCTCTGTGTACTGTGTTGTGTTTAAGGTCCACATCTTGGTGTCAGTATCGTCAGTTTCGTGTCCTCCCTGCTCGGCCATGAGTAATTGTCTTCAGCTGTGTTCCCCGTGTGTTCCCACTCCCCTCGTTACCTTCTGTGTATTTATGTCAGAGTGTCCCTTTGTTCTGTGTTGCGTCGTCCCTCTAGGTTGTGTGCATTTTCCGTGTCTTCCCAGCGCCTCAGCTTTTAGTTGCTCCCAGTATAGTTTTATATGACTTCTTATGTTCCTGTTAATAAAGACCGGCCTTTGAGTTCATCCCCGTGTGTCTAGAGCCGTGCATTTGGGTCCTCTCTTGCCTTCACACAGCCGCCGCATGACAGAACGACGCAACCACGAAATGGACCCAGCAGGCTCCGCCCGTGAGGGAGATATTCTCCGTGTACAGAGTCTGGTGCAACGAATAACCCACGCCTCGGACTCACGGACAATTTCCGTCGGACTTAACGCCATAAAGGCAATAATCGAGGGAAACCCTTTCCTTCAGCAGCTCACCTGCTATGAAGGCTTTATCGACGAATTGAGCCGAGCTAAGGAGGCATTACAAGCCCGTGAGCTGGCAGACAATGTCCGTTCCCGGGATTCCACGCCCATCAGCCGCCGCAGCAGCAGCAAACTAAGCTCGCCGCGACGGTACCGCAGCAGCAGACGGGGCTCTCGGTGTCGCAACAGCAGCTGCTAAAACGAGAGGGTTTTTTGGCGCCGCTGCCGCAGAGCCCTTCTCCATCCCCTCTCAGCTCTGACCGTCGCTCTCCCGCTGCTCTCCTAGCAGCGATGTGGTCGGATGATGAAGAGGAGACCGTCACCCCCGCATCATCACCGGTTTTCCCCGTCACCTCCGTTCCCTCATTAAGGAGGAGACGCCGTCGCCGGTCCTCTCCTCAGTCGGATTCCGGGACTACTGGGCAGCCGGCTGGGGTGAGTGACAAAGACACTTTCTCTGTTCACTCTGAGGCTAGTTCTCACTACTCTGAATGCAGGAATGCAAACTCTGTGACTCTTGCCGTAGACGCTAAAGGCTCACGGTCTGTAAACGTTGAATCTGAACCCGAACTTCTTATGAACCATTGTACTGCCCGGAGGGTCAACTCAGAGACAGTTTCTCCTACGTTTGGACTCATATTCGAGAAAGATCATCCTTCGCTAGTGTTTCCTAGGTCTAAAAACTCGAAGTCAGCATTTCCTGAGTTAGAGACACCTGTCTCTGTGCCCTTTACCTGTGTGTCTGCTGAGGATGATTGTTTTGCAGTTAAGCTCACCCCTGGGGCTTTACTACCTGCCCCCTTAGATGGTAAAACAGTAAAATCCAAGACTGTAAATGTTCCTGTGATAGCTCGACCCCAGCTCGTTGCTTCTGAGCCATCACCCCCGGGGATTGTCCATTCTGACGTATGTACTAATTCAAATGTTCTTGAGTCAGGGGGCTCTACACCCACCACTGTTTACCCTAGGTTTACTGCTTCCGGCGATCCGGTGGTAAAAGACTTTGTTTCATCTGCCTCTCCGGTGCACAGACCTATGTTTACATCGGCTATTAACCCCTCCTCTGTCAGTATAAGTACGGTTAGCTCCGAAGAAAGAAGCTCTAAGACTGTTGGTGCATCAGCTGATCACATTTCTCTAGAGTCTGTACACACTGAAGGTGATGCATTAGTGCCTGTAAGCTACAGCTTTAGTACACTTAACGCTACGAAGTCAGAGCGCTGTTCCTCATCCACTCACTCAGGGCAGGGAATCGATCTCTTGCAGACTGTTCTTTCTAGGCCCGCCTCCCAGGCCCCTTGTGTTCTAGGGATAACTGCGGCCCAGCACTCACCTGCACCTGTCTCAATTCCCCAGGTGAGGGGGGCTGGCGCCCAGCTGGTCCCTGTTCCGGTTTCCGGGTCAACTGAGGCTCTGCTGGTCCCTGCACCCGTATCGGCTCCTCGGGTGGGGACAGCAGCCGCCCAGTCCCTGCCGAAATCTGTGCCAACCGCTGAGGTGGGGCCCGCCAGGACCCAGCCAGTCTCTGCACCTGTACCTACTCCTCAGGTGGGAGCGACTGGTGTCCAGCAGGTGCCTGCACCTTTCAACTGCGTTGTAGGCCCAGGGGAACTGACACTGCCACCTGTCCTACATCCGCTCCCACACCCATCATTGCACTCAGCTGCACAGGATGCCCCTCAGTCAGTCATTCGACCCATAACCCTGCCATTAATACACTCTGTAGCTGAGCCGTTAGCCGCCCGACCCGCAGCCACTTCAGCCACTCCTCCACCCGTCACACCTCCACTACAACCATCACTGCAGTCTCTAGCGCAGTCTCCTGCAGCTCTGCTTTCCCCAGTGCAGTCTCCAGTGTCCCCAGTGCAGCCTCCTTTAGCACAGTCATCCACTCAATCACCAGCTCCACTTTCCCCTCAACTATCACTACCACCTCTAGCTCAGTCTCCTGTGCACTCGCCTCTGGTTCATTCTCCTGTGAAGTCATCAACTCCACTGCCTACTCCACTCTCACCACCTCCGTTACAACAGACATCAGTTCAGTCCCCTGTGCCAGTGCAGACGCCCTCAGTTCAGTCTCCCGTGCAGTTATCTACTTCACCACCATCAGTAGCTCAGCTCCCACTCTCATCCGCATCTCCAGTAGCTCAGCTCGCACCTGAACCATTGGCCCAGTCCCCGATAGCAATACGGTCTTCTGTTCGGCTTAACATTCAGCCAGGGGTCCCAAACCTCTCTGGCTCTACATCAGCTCCTGCTGGAAGCTCGGATGAGCTCATCCAGGACTCCGCGGCTCCCACGCCGCCATCTACCTCGTCCGCTGGGGGTTCCAGTGAGCCCGGCCAGCACCTCCTCGTCTCCGCTGAAGGGTCCGAGGGGCCCGTTCAGCCTCCTGTCTCCGCTGGAGGGTCCGAGGGGCCCGTTCAGCCTCCTGTCTCCGCTGGAGGGTCCGAGGGGCCCGTTCAGCCACCTGTCTCCGCTGGAGGGCCCGAGGAGCCCTTTCAGCCACCTGTCTCCGCTGGAGGGCCCGAGGAGCCCGTTCAGCCACCTGTCTCCGCTGGAGGGCCCGAGGGGCCCGTTCAGCCACCTGTCTCCGCTGGAGGGCCCGAGGAGCCCGTTCAGCCACCTGTCTCTGCTGGAGGGCCCGAGGAGCCCGTTCAGCCACCTGTCTCCGCTGGAGGGCCCGAGGAGCCCGTTCAGCCTTCTGCCACGTCAGCTGGAGGGCCCGAGGAGCCCGTTCAGCCTTCTGCCACGTCAGCTGGAGGGCCCGAGGAGCCTGTCCAGCCGCCACCTGCGACCGCCTCGTCAACGCCTGGTCCAGCTGCATCCGCCTGTGCTTCTGCTACGCCTGGTCCAGCTGCATCCGCCTGTGCTTCTGTTACGCCTGGGCCAGCCTCTGCTTGTGCTTCTGCTACGCCTGGGCCAGCCTCTGCCTGTGCTTCTGCTACGCCTGGGCCAGCCTCTGCCTGTGCTTCTGCTACGCCTGGTCCGATCTCAGCCTCTGCAGCTCCGCCTGGTCCAGCCTCAGCCTCTGCAGCTCCGCCTGGTCCGGCCTCAGCCTCTGCAGCTCCGCCTGGTCCGGCCTCCGAGTCTTCGTCCTCGTCTGGTCCGGCCTCCGAGTCTTCGTCCTCGTCTGGTCCGGCCTCAGCCTGTGCTTCGCCTGGTCCGGCCCCCGCATCGCCACCGTCTGGTCCTGCCTCGTCTGGTCCTGCCTCGTCTGGTCCTGTGCCCACCAGGCCATGGCCAGCACGCCTGAGACTGGAGGGCCGCCGCTGCCTTCCGCGCGGTCGGCCCCCTGAACTGCTCCGTCGTCTCCTTCGCCGCCGCCGCTGCCTTCCGCGCGGTCGGCCTCCTGAACTGCTCCGTTGTCTCCTTCGCCGCCGCCGTTGCCTTGCGCACGGCCGGCCTCCTGAACTGTTTCCACGTCGCCGCCGTTGCCTTGCGCACGGCCGGCCTCCTGAACTGTTTCCGCATCGCCGCCGTTGCCTTCCGCATGGTCGGCCCCCTGAACTGGTTCCATGTCTCCGCCGTTGCCTTCCGCATGGTCGGCCCCCTGAACTTTCTTTGACCTTTGGTCTTGTGCTCCTGTGTTTTCTATTGTTCGTTTTTGTTTTTTGTTCCGAGCCCTCCGTCCTAGGCCCCCGCCGCCCGCCCTGGGTCGTTTTCTGTTTGGGTTTTGTTTTCCTGTGTTTGGGCTGTCTGGAGCCAGCCCTTGAGGGGGGGGTACTGTCATGGTCCTGGGTCATTTTGACCCAGTGTTCTTAGTTTTTCTGTAGTTTTGTATTTTGTTTCTTATGTCCATTGGATTGTTTGGTTTGGTATTTGGATTCCCTCTGTGTCCATGTTTTTATTGTGGTGTTTGCTCTGGTACCGTGTTCCCACCCTATGTGTTCTGTGTTCTCCTCATCCCCTCGTATTCATCCTTCTTCTCTGCCTCTCTCTCTGCCTCTCTCTCTCCGTGCTCATCTCTGTGTACTGTGTTGTGTTTAAGGTCCACATCTTGGTGTCAGTATCGTCAGTTTCGTGTCCTCCCTGCTCGGCCATGAGTAATTGTCTTCAGCTGTGTTCCCCGTGTGTTCCCACTCCCCTCGTTACCTTCTGTGTATTTATGTCAGAGTGTCCCTTTGTTCTGTGTTGCGTCGTCCCTCTAGGTTGTGTGCATTTTCCGTGTCTTCCCAGCGCCTCAGCTTTTAGTTGCTCCCAGTATAGTTTTATATGACTTCTTATGTTCCTGTTAATAAAGACCGGCCTTTGAGTTCATCCCCGTGTGTCTAGAGCCGTGCATTTGGGTCCTCTCTTGCCTTCACACAGCCGCCGCATGACAATTTCATCCCATTATTTGATCTTGCCCAAACACCTTCTAAAACAAACGGGAAAATAAAAAGCATTGGATTATGTTCTCCTTCATGTGGCTCTCTTTGACTCTGATAAAGGTTGACAAGCTATTTCAGTCGCTTCCTTTTGAATGGATTTGAACAAGAGACCAAAAGAGGCTTTAGCTGGTTTCAAATGAGCATAGGTTTGGTAACGAAACTGTGTGACAGTTGGCCTGCGTGAGGACTTCTGTTTCCCCGGCGGGACATGACACAACCAAAGCACATGATAACTCACATGGCTATATGTGGGCTGTGTAAATGGTAAAATGGACTGCACATGACTACTCAAAGCACTTCACGCTACAAGCCACATTCACACATTCACACAGTGATCCATATTCTAAACATTCAGGGCTTTTTCTGTTGCATACTTGCATGCTGATGGATGGATCGGGGGCAGAGGGGTGGACTTGCTGGGACCCACAGCTTGAGAAGAGAGTGTCTCTAATATGCAAATATCTCCATTCAAATGAGCTGAAATTGGAGCCAAATATTGTTGCTCCACTTGTATAATGGGTTGAAGCCACAAGCCAGAGTACAGTCATGTAATTTGCTAGTGGAGAGTAGATCACTGAGTATCTGTAAGTCTTAAAGCCTTCAAAAAGCACTCAGTTTAGTTCTCTTATAAAAAGCTTTAAGGGTCTTTTAAAAGTTTTATATTTCATTCACAAAGGAGGCTCTTCAACTTTTTTTTTCTTTTTAATCCAGTTTCAACTGGAACCTTGTAACTATTTTGCAACAGTAGCTGGGAAGCTTAATGACTTATCGTGGGCACCAAGTTCACCTGTACAGTTGTCACAAAGGGGGGAATGACCAGGCTTTTTTTTAGCAGAGAGGGTTTTAACATAAGCATCTATGGGGATTGACTCGCTATTGGAGGCAGCCTCAGCTTATTCATTGGTGCTGAAGATTGCCACTTGACGATTACACTAAATTTGTCATTTTGTGAAGTATCCGGTAGTTTAAATGGTTTTACTTTTAGATCATTGTTCACTTGTAAGAGTAAATGGCTTTCAACTTAATACACTTCTGACGCTGTTAGATGAGAAGCTTTCAGACTTCACATTGTCCACAACAGGCTTCATAACCGTCTCATCCGTGACTGATCAAAGCTTGTGTGGTGCATTTTGATACAGATATCACCACCTTCCCCTAAAGCATTGAGTGCGAGGGCATTAATCTAGATTAATAAATAATCTATCGCTGGGCAGGAGTGAAACTTTGTTACCAGCAACCTTAAGTGGTTTCTGCATTGCCTTGTGGAACTCTCACCTTGTGTGCCGGGCTCTGACACTTCCCCTTATTGATATCAGTGTGATTTATGAATCTCTGCTCCCCTGGCCATCCTCAAACTGGAGATGGGAGGATGATTTATCCCTGTCTGGTGCTGCAGGGCGTCTACTGTTGGCGAGATAAGGGAGGAGGCTCTGACTAAACGAGCTTTCAGCCTGAGTAGCTTCATTCCTTTTTGTGTGTGTGAATGTTTTCTCTCCTGTTTTAATGAACAAGTCCATCTGCTGGGTGCCACCATCTTCACCTTACTTCTTCTCCGTGGACCTTGAGAGCAAAAGATAAAGCGGAAGAACCCAGTCGATTGTGGGTGACTCGGCTTCGATTGTACAGCTTTCATAGGATAAATATTCTGAATGCATGCTTTCTCTGAAGCCTGTCTTTGTTTGATTAAGGTCTGACATTTGTGTTTCCCAGTCAGAACTCCGGATTGTACTATAATTGCTTGAAGCTGAGGTCCTCGGAGAGGTCGCCCTTTGTCATTCTCATACTGTTTTCTTCACTGTGCTTTGTCCACTAAAATATTTTCTCCTCTTGGCAGAGCAAAATTGAGTCGTATTTCTTTCACGGATGACTCCTAATTACCTATATTTAGGACAAGTCTTATTATACGTTTAAGAAGAAAATTGGATTTTACCCTAAAATTTTCTGCTCGTTCACATATCTGAAAGATTTAGTCCGATTGGGTAGCACCAAAAGCCTGTGCTTTTTTTTTTAAACGACACAATTTCGATCCATTTCAGTTGAAATCCTCCCTCTGCTCTGTCTGATGTAACGTCTGTGTTACAGGTAATCACAGTAAGAGCTCTCCCCCAGGAAACAAGTGTCCTCACTAATTCTACGATTGTGTCTGTGTTGCTTCCTCTTCAATGAGTTTTAATTTGAAGGCCACGGTAACAAGAGATAAATCCTATTGGGCGCCCTGCAATGCTGGCCTTTGCCATCACCGGCCCCATTAAAGGATACTTTATTGATTGTAAATAGGCTTAGTAATTAATGGAGAGTCACGGCGGTTCTCAGGCTCAGAGGAACGTCTGCACCTGCTGCTAGTAGGATTTCTTTTATGTTTAAAAAATTTAGATGGCATTGGTGATTAAAAATGTAATCCATTCCACAGGAAAGTTGCTTTATGAGGGGCCCAAGTTAATCCTCTAATAATAATAACTCTGGTTTCTCAAGATTATGCCATGACTAAGTAATTCCTCAAGCTAGGCTGTTTTGAAGGGAGGAAGGTTCAGGGCTGAAGCAATCAGCTTCATGGGCTCATCCGGTTAGAATAAGAAAAGCAGCCATCTAATGCAGAATTAGTTTCAGGGTACTCCTTTTATTCTCAAATAAATAAGGCAAAAAAGGAAGGAAACAAAGACACACATGGACTGCCAATGCTCAGCTGCCGCCCCGTGTGGAAGTGCGGAAAAAGTGAGCCAAAGTGAATGCAGTCCTTATATACTGTGTGACATATAATGTGTGACAGGTGAGTGCAATCAAGGACAAGCACCACACCCAATCAAAGGTGAGAGAACTAAACAAGGTGCATCTGGTGAAGTGAGTGGGTGTGCTGGGATGTGCTAAAAGGTGGGTCTCTACAACAGCCGCCCCCATATTTCTAGTGAGAAATATGTTGATATGATCAGGATCAGTCTTCGTCAGGAAGCGGGGGCAGGGGGATCAGACAGGAGACAGGGCGGATATAGGTTTTATCCTGTACCAGGACCTCCACAGTTCTGATGTGGTCATCTGGGCTTTTCAGCAAGCGCGTCACTCTTCCTACAGGCCAAAGGGCTCGTGGAAGGTGTGAATCCATAATCATGACGACAGAGTTCAATGTGAGATCTGGTTTTTCCTTCTGCCATTTGGGTCTTCTTTGGAGGGATGGTAGATAGTCTCTTATGAAGTGTCGCCAGAAGTGATCTGCCAATATTTGTGCATGTCGCCATCGTCGTCGGCCTAGGAGGTCAGAATCAGAATAGGATACTAGGGGGAGTGATGAATCATGTCGGCCCATAAGGAGAAGGTTTGGGGTTACGGGGTCAATGTCCGCAATGTCTGAGGATACATAGCCTAGGGGTTTTGAGTTCAGAATGCCTTCAATCTCAATTAGGACTGTTCTTAAGACCTCTTCAGTGACCATTTGTGCACCAATGGTTCTCTTCAGAGCATTCTTCACAGAACGTATCTCCCTCTCCCAGGCTCCACCGAAATGGGGTGCATGCGGGGGATTGAATTTGAAATGGATTCTTTTAGTCATCAGGACCGGCTGTAGAGTCGGAGCAAGGTTGTTAAAGGCTGCCCGTAGTTCCTTATCTCCTCCTTTGAAGTTAGTTCCTTGATCACATATAATTTCCAGGGGTGTTCCTCGTCGAGAAATGAATCGTTGGAGGGCCATGAGGAAGGAGTCTGTATCCATGCTGTTTAGGAGGTCAAGATGTATACACCGAGTGGTGAGACATTTGAATATTATTCCCCACCTTTTCTCCGATCTGCGGCCGGTCTTGACCTTGTATGGTCCAAAGCAGTCTATTCCTGTGGAGTAGAAAGGTGGTTTGAATAACCTAAGACGAGCAGCAGGCAAGTCTGACATTTTTGGAATGATGGGCTGTGCTCTCCATTTCTGACATGCGACACAGCTATACTGATGCCTGCGTACGGCTTCCCTTCCTCTGAGAATCCAGAATTTCCGACGTAGTTCAGCAAAAAGTCTTTCTGAACCAGCATGATGCAGTTTGTCATCATAATTTTGTATGATCAGTTTGGTCACTGGATGAGCAGGATCAAGTACTATTGGGTGAATGACATTCAATTCCAAGTCTGGGCTTTGCCGTAGTCGGCCTCCTACTTGGATAAGTCCAGAATTCCTGCACAACACTGGTGACAAACACAATAGACGGCTGTCAGATGAGAGGGGTTTGTCTGACTGTAAACGGGCTAAATCTTCACCGAAACTGTCCAGTTGTGCCTGACGAAGGATTTCTTGTTCTGCTGTTTGATAATCAGCTGCAGAAGGAATGTTACCCTTTTGGTTGGAGAGTGAATGAGCCGTGAAATCCAATAGCTCTTGATACGTTCTGAAGCTGGGTGTGTATGTATGGGAGGGTATACTGACAATACCAAAGAAGTAGGCTTTCTTTAACTCAGTCTGATCATCATCAGGATGGAGATCTGTAACTGTGGGCCAGTTATTTGGAGGTTCATGCAGAAACGAGGGACCCTCAGTCCACCTGTTTGGGCTAAGGAACTCTTTCAGGGATTTACCTCTCGTAACATCATCAGCAGGATTTGTGGCTGAATTGATGTATCTCCAGTCTTGACTGTTTGTGAGGTTTTGAATTTCTGAGACTCTGGCTCCTACGAATACCTTGAAACGGCAGGAATCTGACTGAAGCCAGTGAAGTACAGTTGTCGAGTCAGACCAAAGGGTGGTAGTCCTGACTGGTAAGGTGAGTTCTGTTTGTATGAGCTCACAGAGGCGTGCGCCTAGTAGGGCTGCGCATAGCTCCAGTCTGGGTATTGTTAAATGCCGTTTAGGAGCAACACGTGAGCGAGCTAACAAGAAACTCAGTTCTACATGGCCTTCAAGATCATCTGATCTCAAATATGCGACAGCACCATATGCTCGCTCTGAAGCGTCACAGAAGATATGAATGTCTCGAACTGTGGTAGAAACATCCATTTCCTTAGAAGTATAGCAACGTGGGATGGCAATTTGTGGGAGATAACAAAGTTCTTCTTCCCAGGACTTCCATGCCTCTAAGAGGTCGTGTGGAAGGGAAGGGTCGTCCCAATCTCTCTCTTTTCTCCATAGCTCTTGCACCAAGGTTTTGGCGCGTGTTGTGAATGGGAGTAAGTAGCCTAATGGGTCATACAGACGAGCAAGTACTGCATAGATACGACGCATTGTGGTGGGGTGTGAGGCTAGAGTTCTGTATTTATAGGCAAACAAATCAGTCTCACAATTCCACAATAATCCTAATGTGCGTTCATGTGGGCCAGATGGCTTGTCTTCAGTCAGGCAAAGTTCATGACTTGCCGTTCTTACCTCAGATGGTAGATGGCTAATCACAACAGGATTATTGCTGGCCCACTGGCGAAGGTCGAAGCCTCCTTCTGATAGATGGTTTCTTAATTTGTCTAGGAGTGTTCGAGCTAACTCTGCTGATGGAAAACTCTGCAAGCAGTTATCAACATAGAAACACTGCATTACTGAAGACTGCACATCTTTGTCAGATTGATATTCCTTCACATGTTTCTGCAGTGCATAGATTGCACAACAAGGGCTGCAGGTCGTACCAAAGGGGAGTACCTGCCACTCATACACTGAAGGGGGAGCTGCTTTGTTCATGTCACGCCACAGGAATCGGAGGAGTGGTTTATCAGGAGGCAGAAGACGGACTTGGTGAAACATGCCTTTGATGTCGCCACTTATTGCTACTGAATGTTGCCTAAAACGCAACAAAACACCAAGAAGTGTTGGGCCTAGGATTGGTCCTGGCAATAGGTACTTATTGAGACACTGACCTTGAAATGTGAAAGAGCAGTCAAAGACTATGCAATCTTTATTGTTGTGACTTGTCATATGATGAGGGATATACCAGGTTTCTTTGCTATTGTGCATCTCCTCTGGGCTAAGTTTGACTATATAGCCTGCTTGCTCCAATTTCAAAATCTGATCCTTGTAAGACATGGCTTTGCCAGGATCTTTAGCTAACCGAGCCTCAGTGTTGCGGAGTCTAGACATGACTACATTTGGAGGGACATTCAAAGGAGGAAAGTTTGCCATCCGAAGAAGAGGAGTGGCGTAGCGATTAACACCATTGATCTCAACCCTTTTTGTGGCCTGTTCAAGGAGTTCCAGTGCCAGTTGATCTTGCTTTGATCGGATCACAGATTTCTCACTGTATTCAGGTAAAGTGTCTAGTTGCCATAGCTTCTCAACATGATAACGCAGTACATCTGCAGATGAACTGAGAGATGTGAACAAACACTGCACGTGCTCTGTACTGCTCTGGGGATGAAAATCTGTGATCGGGCCTTGAAGTGTCCATCCTAATTGGGTTTTAACTCCTGCAGGAGACCCATATGGTCCCTGTCTCAATGGAGCAGTAGGCGTGATGAGGTGAGTATGATCTGAGCCTATGAGCAGGAGTGGCGCTGCTTTATTAATAATGGGTAATGGGATACCTTGAAGATGCTTGTATCTCCGTTGGAGAGATGATACAGGGTAGGTGTGGTCTGAAAGTGCTAGGTGATTTGCAGTGAAGGCATTAGTAATTGTGTAGGTTTTCTCTGGGTGTGCGATGGGTGAGATTTTGAAACTTACGGAAGAACCATGAATAGTTTCAACTTCTTGACGGACCGTTCTAAGTGATAATCTCTCTGCTTCCCCAGTTAGGTTGAGATGCTGTGCAGCTGATGTCAGAAGAATGGTACGCTGGGAGCCATCGTCAAGTACTGCATATGTTTCAAGGGTTCTTTTGCCATTTCGCAGGAGCACTTTCACGACCTTTAAAAGGACACTAGGACAATCACTAGGTCTATCAAAGTATAGCGTCCTCACTACAGGATGAGTGTCAGTTTTAGATCTCTTATTTACATCGCATAGGATCTGGAGATGTAGTCCCATACAGGTGGCACATGCTTTCTTCAGGTCACACTTTGCGGCCTGATGATTCCTAGCACAACGCCAACACCGTTTGTTTACTTTTATCCAGTTTGTTTTCTCATCCTTTGTCTTCTGAATAAACCCAGGACACTTACTAATGTGATGTTCTGGTGAGCAGCAATATGCACATGTAGCCTTAGTTGTCATGATCGGCTGTGTTGCATGTACAGAATCATCAGATGTATTTGCTTCATGTAATATTGTTGTAAGTGGAGAAGCGTACTTACGGGCAGGTCGTGTCTGGTTGAAGGATGGAACAGGACTGGCCTTCTTTGGTTGACACCTGCATTCCATTTGCAACCAGGATGAGAACAAAGGCAAGGTATACGTCATTTCTCCCTGTTCCCTGTAAACATGCCGTTTGAAGCGACTGAAATGCTCTGCAGGCAACTTCACTAACAAGCGATCGACATGGGAGCCACAGTCTAGTTCTGCACGTCCTTGTTCTCCCATAGTGCTAAGCAACCCAACTAAAGCCTGTACTCGAAGAGCAAAATTATCAAGGCTCTGACCATCACCTGCTCTGATAGGAGGCAGTTCCAGTATATTCTTTAGCTCTTTCAATGCCAGCTGTCTTGGTTGCCCATAACGCTCATCAAGGGCTTTGATGGCTTGAGTGTATGGGTCAGGAGCGTAGGAAAAGGCAAGAGCTAATCGTTTAGCTTGGTCTACTTTGAGGTGATCAAGAAGGACGTGATATTTGAAGTGCTCTGTCTCATGAGGATCAAGAAGGTTTGTAAGGGCCATCCGTAACATCCTGTATTGCATTTCGTCTTCTCTACTAAGGTCTGGAAATGAAGGACCTTCAAGCTTATATACATGTGTTCTCGTGCTAGAGGAGTGACCCGAGCTAGCAGTACCAGATATCAAAGGTTTCTGTTCATATGAGGTATTGGATGTAGCTGGTTGCTGCTCTAGAGGAGGGCAATGCTTGTGGTCAGATATGCGAATGAGAGGTTGAACAGGGTCTTCAGCTAAAGGAACAGCAGGTTGAACACATGAGATCTGGTCGGGATCCTGCCGTGATAAGGCCAGGAAATCAAAGGGAGTCTCATCTTCTGTAGCAAGGACTGGTCTAGGCAAACCAGTTGAAGGGATAGCAGCATCTAGTATTGTTGAATTAGGTAAAGGAGGGCTGGCAGCTGTAACTAAGCCAGACTGACGGCTAATCTGCGGGGGCTGGAAGGGTGATTGACAGGTTACTGTATCAATCACTGGGAGCTGCTCATGTTGTTGATGTGTTTGAGGACTGGCTCGTAAACTGCATACAGAAGCTTTGATTCCATCAGATGAGACTGTGCGAATGGAAGATCTGGAGCTACGAGAATGGGAAGGAGATGATTGAATCATAAATTGCCTAATCTCCCTCATTGTTGTCAGGAGTTCCCTCATGACCTCATCTTGGTTGGTGGGTAAAGGAGCAGGGGATGTTTCTGGTTGTCTTTCTGACTCTCCGATAGGATCCTGCGGCCCATGTGTGTCTTTGTCACTATGCTGGCATTCGGTTTGGCTCTCTGTCTCACATGTAGCTCTTCTAGCTCCAGGGTACTGAACTTCATACTGTTGCAGGTAGGCAGGAAGTCTACTATCACGACTGGATCTTCTCAAACCTTCAGTCAAACCTTCAGTCAATGGCTGCTTTGAATCCATGACGCTAACACTGCTCCGGCTCGGAGGACCATGTTTTGAAGGGAGGAAGGTTCAGGGCTGAAGCAATCAGCTTCATGGGCTCATCCGGTTAGAATAAGAAAAGCAGCCATCTAATGCAGAATTAGTTTCAGGGTACTCCTTTTATTCTCAAATAAATAAGGCAAAAAAGGAAGGAAACAAAGACACACATGGACTGCCAATGCTCAGCTGCCGCCCCGTGTGGAAGTGCGGAAAAAGTGAGCCAAAGTGAATGCAGTCCTTATATACTGTGTGACATATAATGTGTGACAGGTGAGTGCAATCAAGGACAAGCACCACACCCAATCAAAGGTGAGAGAACTAAACAAGGTGCATCTGGTGAAGTGAGTGGGTGTGCTGGGATGTGCTAAAAGGTGGGTCTCTACAACATAGGCTTATAGATAAACCTACATATTTAAATAATTAGGCCCACTTTACCTGCCTGGCTCAAAAGGCACATTAGAGACCTGCTCTGTAGAGGCCCAATCCAGCCTTTGATATTCATGCTTCCAAATGGACTCCTCCGTGCCTGTATTTTATATTTAATCAGAACAAACAAGTGTGCTGCTCGTGGTGACCGGAGCAGATGAAAGTGGCTCATTGTGCAGGCACAGTGAATGTGCCTTTAAGTGGTTGTTAACGCACAGGAGGAGCATTACGCCTGAGCTGTGGAGGATCCTGAGATGGGCTGCATCCGCTTACGCACATTATCTGTGAAAGCATGCTGCTTCTTGGCTTCCCTTCACAAAGGCCGGTACACAGGGTCAGAGAGAGTGGGAATGAGAGATGTGTATGCTTACACCCTCAGATGAAACGTTGCTTCAGCTGTGTATATGGGTACATTTTTGTCCGTGTGCGCTCGTCTCTGTTTGGCAACCCGCGTGTGCGTGTGTGTGTGCGTGTGTGTGTGCATGCTCGGTTGCCTACTCAGTATGCTGTCTTCTAAGATTCCAAACATTGATTGCCTCCTCTAGACAGCAATATCTCTCCCTATTTTCTCCTTTGGCAGTTTGTAGAGTGCTATAGTTTTGCCTGGTTACCTCCCAGTTATACATATGGAAACATATTTCAAGGCTAGACTGTAAAGCCCTCTGTATTTCATCCCTGCTGCATTGTGAGCAGCTGACATAAAGCTCCAGTATACTTACTGAGTCATGGCTTTTTGAGATTCTGATTTAGCATTATAATCACAGAATGCCTTCTGGCCTGTAAGCTAGCTGAACCAGACATAATAAGCTGTTCTCTGCTCATATTTTATGCTGAGGTGAAGGAGTGGTGAGTTGCATGAATACTAGCATTGAGGCCCCTGTGCAGGCCCTCTTATATCTGTAGAGATATGGGTGCATGCCACTAGATCTGACCTGCTGCCACCTTACACTCTCTTATCACTGTCTACATCTTGTCATGCGGGAGCATGTGATTCATACCAATGAGTGGTTTCTGTTCTGAGGGAAGGGCTTGCATGGTTCTACATGACAAAGAAAAACACACACTCCTCAGTGCTGTATGGTCTATTTAGACTAGCAAACGGTGTCTTCTCGACGACATCTCCTAGTGAATGAGTCAGATCTCAAAGTATCTAGGAGAAATATATACATCTCTTTGTTGATGGTAATTAACAGTGTGAAAAGAGCTTTTATTAAGCAAGACTGGACTGTAAAAATCTGGATTATTCCAGTCAGCCCACACTAAGATGTAGCTATCGGTGGTATGTGTCACTGCTCAGTCACCTTGAACCAACAGTGCTGCTTTTGACGTGACTAATGCTTTTCATCTATCCCTCTGGTAGGTGTAAGGATCACTTGTGTCACTGCATTATAAAGCAGCTGCAGTGATTGCTGTGATTAAGGTGACTTTTAACAAGTTCTTTCCCACAGCTGAGGAAAGCTGTAAGTTATGTAGTCATTCAGTAGTTTAACAGTCATGGAGCTTGCAGAGGTGAGATGAATAAAGTTGGGAGAAAAATAATATGGCATCATGAGATTCTTAGAAGAAGGGACAAACTGCTAAAAGAAGGCAAAGAGGTTTGTATCAGCATTGACTGTTAGACCCACAGAGTCCATTATTAATTGATAAAATATGTGAAATTAATAGAAATTCCAGAGCTGTTTGTATGTGGAAAAGATGATTGCACCCGTTGTTACATGATAAATGATGAATTAACTGTGTATAAACAGGCAGTTCAATTTAATTAGCCACACTCTGGCAGGAGCACTGCCAGACCTGTTGAATCCAGGAATCACATAAATGGAACATGTCTGATGAATCGAAGCAGACTAAAAGATC
Organism: Aulonocara sp. 'chitande type north' Nkhata Bay; assembly: GCF_057382095.1. Taxonomy (NCBI): domain Eukaryota; kingdom Metazoa; phylum Chordata; class Actinopteri; order Cichliformes; family Cichlidae; genus Aulonocara; species Aulonocara sp. 'chitande type north' Nkhata Bay. Next base: position 20,773,292 of record NC_141351.1, on the reverse strand, counting down.
TCAAAAGTAACACATCATGGTACAATCTAAGGAAACTCAAGAGTAGATAAGAAACAAAGTCACTGAGACTACAAAGGGCTATAAAGCTTTTGGGACTCCAGCAAACCATGGTGAGAGCCATTATCCACAAATGAGGAAAAACGGAAACAGTCGTGAATGTTCCTAAGAATGACCAACCTACCAAAATGAACGACTCATCCAGGAGGTCACAAAAGAACCTAGAACATCATTTGACGAACCGCAAGTTTCATTTACCTCCGTTAATGTAAGTGTTTGTGATTCAGTAAGAAATAGACTGGGAAATAATTGTATCCATGAAAGTGCTTCAAAGTGAAAACCACTGCTCACCTAAAAAATCACAAAGGCTCATCTCACGTTTACCAAAACAAATAACTTGGTGATTCACAAGACTATTATACTATTATTAAATATTCTGTAGACTGAAAAGTCCTGGACGACTCGCTGTAATTACTGAAACCATGAATTCTGCTCTGTAAATCTTAAAGGGAAATGTCCTACCTTGAAGCTCAACCTCGCTTGAGTTATGATTGGAAACACACCAGCAAGCCCACCTCTGAATGGCTAAAGTAAAGCAACAAACAAAACAAAGGTTTTGGATTGACCTAGTCAAAGTGTGGACTTTACTCAGATTTAGATGCTTTAGCGTGACCTTAAATGGGCTAATCGGGCTTGACAGTCCTCTAATGTGGCTCATTCAAACAAGATAGTCGACCAAAATTCTTCCATCTTGTTCCAAAGGGTGGCACAACTAGTTATTATGTTTACTTTAATTTTTCACATAAGATCAAGTAGGTTTGGCTTTTTTTCCTTAATAATTAAAATCATTATTAAAAACAGTATTTTGTATTTACTCTAATTTCTTTGATTTGAAACATGTAAATGTAACAAATATGCAAAAAAAGAGAGAAAGAAATCAGGAAGGGGGCAAAAACGTTTCACAGCGCTGTATAATTATTACAAATAGTGTTAGACATGTTACATTCTTTGAGGATACATTTGCCTGTAGCATCTGCTAACTTGCAGTTAGTCAGTTATCCATATAACCACATCAGGTGGTAATACCAAGCTCATGAGAAGTGAGCAAATGCATCATCTGGGCAAAAATAAAAAGGAGGCCTTTCCTTGAATCATTCATTTTATGGCTTATTATTTATTCCAAGGAACTTGTCACACACTGACTGGGAGACACTTCAGTGCTTGGTAAATGAGGTCGGATGTATTTGCATTTATCAACAGTAAGAGGCTGTTTTTATGAGCAGTGGCAGATCCAAGTATACAAAAAAAGATAAAATATTAAAAATGTCATGAATCACATTTTGTTGGCCTCGATCACACCCTGGGCAGAGGATACAGATATTTACTGACACTGTGATTGACTGGGGAGACGACTGGAGTGGTAACTGCTGTCAGCTGTGTTATTGGATGCACAAGCTTATCAGACATCAAGATCCTCTGTCACTGCAGGTGATATCTCGATTTCTCTACGTATGTTGGTACTTGCAAGAAAGATGCTTATTTGAGGATCTGCAGAAAGTCCTGAAAGTTCTCCTCACTATTGCCAACTTTATTTACCCATTTTTATCCTAATTTGGGGGGGGGGGGAGAGAGAGTTTTAGGTCAAACTTTTGGTACTTTTTGGGGAAGAGAGATCCAAGTTTTGCCCAGTGGCTGTGAGGTCTTGCTTTTCCACACTAGGCAGCTCATTCAGTTGGCAGCTGATATTGACGTAAATGAGGTGTACATGTGAACTAACCTTCTCGCTGAGTGATAATTATACATGTAAATATTACTGAAGTCATATAACACTTATCTCTAACCTGTGTATGCTGTTTATATCAAATGGTGGGGTCATACAGTCGGCATTTAAGCTGTGAAGAGCAGTAGGCTAGAAATGATGCAGACGTTTCTGCTGATGAGAGCCACGTTTGGCCAAGTATATTTTTCTCTGATTGCAGTCAACTGCAGTATATATGAGCGCAGAGTAGGAGATAACAGATGTGAGATTTAGCAGAATGCAAATATGACTCGATGATATCATGGATAATTTAATTTGCAAATGACATCATTCAAGCAGGCTTTAACTTTCATATGAAATCAGCAACATTTTGGCAACATACAGGGTAAATGAATCCACGTCTTTGCATCTTGTTTTGATCAGTCTGTTTCAGTCAGAGGGCGCTTGTGACTTCTAACATGTGGCTCTTATTTACAGCTAAACATCGAGCCAGTTTAAACACCGCTCATATTTTATGCTGCGCTTGAGTAATTGTTGCTGAAGAGAGTTGCTTAGATGACCCTGCACAAGCTAGAAATGATCGTGCATCCCTATAGATCTGACTTGTGGCCACCTTACCGCTCTCTGTACATCTCTTGAGAGCATGTGATTTATGCTAATGACCATAGGGGGACTTTGCATGGTTCTGCATGATAAAAATCATTCCTTGAGCTGGTTTGTTTATTTAAACTATGTCTTCTCATTTGCATTTCCTGGGAAATGAGTCAGATTTCAAAGTGTCATAGGATAAATAATGTGCAAGTTCTACTTGATGTTGATGATTTAAATCGGTGTGGATAGTAGAAACCTGGATTATTCATTCAGGTAAACTAAAATGTAGCTATTTATATTACGTATCTCTCCTCAGTCACCTTGAACCAACACGGCTGCTTTTGATGTGACTAAAGCTTTTTATCTATCCCCCTGCTAGGTGTAACGATCACAATCTTATCAGACATCAGGCTCCTCTGTCACTGCAGCTGATATCTGGACTTCTCTTGGTATCCACTTATGAGCAAGAAAGACACTCATTTATTTAGTCATCTGCGAGCAAACCCAGCCAAACTCGCTCAGAAGGTGTCCGAGGGACAAAAATAATAATCGCACATATAGAAAAAGTCCGAGTGCTGAAAAATGATTAGACAGTCACCACTTATGGTATTTGAAACAGTAAACAAACCCAGCTGGAGCCATCTAAAGTGATTTGAAGTTGGGCATGGTCTGATTCTGGCAGCTCCCTCCAGTTGTTTAGATCAACTTCTTTTTCAGTCTATTTTCTCCCCCCCCCCCCCCCCCCCCCCCTCTGCACTTGAGCTAAACTCAAAATTGGCACCTGCCACGGCGTTTCAATCTTGTTGAGACATACGGCTTCAGACTACAGAAAGCCAGTCTGGTACATTTGACGAAATCAAAGTGAAATAATCGAAATCTGGGTTTGCTGTGGGACTCAACATCGTCGTCGTTTCATACTTTTTAAACTACTCTGTTGTGTGTTGCCTTGCAATCTTTGTTGTTTCCCCAGTGTTCCTTATATTTGTTAGCAGTATTATGATTCTGGAAACATTTAGACCTCCTCTCAAGGTCATTGGGGGATTGTGAAAAACATTGCTTAAGCAGCACTGGGGGAAGGAGGAGGGCTTTTTGAGAGCTTTTCCATGTCCTCGTCTTTGAGGTATTTTTTTCTTTCTTTCTCTTTTTTTTTTTTTGTTGTTGTTTGGGTCGAAAGCCGGCTTCTCAGCTGGACCCTGTCTGTGGGGCTTTGCTGAGTCACTCCCATCTAATGGAGAACATCTGCTGCCATGCTTTTTACTATCAGGACTCACAGCAGAGATACGTGAGCCCGTGAAGGGGGTGGAAGGAGGTGTAGGGGGTGGGGGATTAGTTGGCTAGAGCAAGCTGTAGTTTTAAAATGAATGAAAGTTATGGTTTAATACAGATGTCCTCATCTTTCATCATCTGAAATACAAAGGAATCCTCTAACTTGACCAACCCTAATGGTCCTTTGTCTCTCAGAACGGAACCGGTACATCTGATAGATATTTTTACCTATTTTTGTTGTTGTTTATAGAGGGTTCATTAGTAAAAAGAACCATAACTTTTGGTTTGAAATTTGAAGGGTCGGTGGTGAAGAGGTGTAGAAGTGCTTTTATAAGTGGCCTGTAACACAAGCTATAAGACAAGTGTATAAATAACTTCAGTTTTTCATGTCGTACTTTCTATGAAGGCTTAATGAAGTTTGAAGTTTGCACATGTAGCTTATGAGGCTGTTATTTATGGAAGGACAGTCTTTTTAATACATAATTTCCACCATCTGTAATCTTAAGTACTGTACCCATATATATATATACTTGATCTTTATTAATGTTCCTGTCCTACAAAATACTGTAAACCTTAAGGCTCGTCTTTTTTTTTTTGGGTTGCTTCCCTCTAGCCACGTCTCACTCTGCAGGCTTTATCTCATAGTCATGTTGTCCATAGTTTATGAATGAAAAACAATAAAAGCATTTTTTCGCTTTTTAGGAAGTATAGTGAAACCCGTGGTGCTTCCTTCTATTCTTCCCTAATTGCTTTGAAGCATTTGATCTAGCACTTGATGACATAGATAAGATTGGGTATACATGAATGGGATTTCCCCAGCTTCAATCTTCTCTCATTAATCCCCATTAATGTTTTTGAAGGTTCTTTATTCTCTCCTGCTTTGAGAATGTAGCTCTGTGGTTCTGCTTTGATAGCCATGATAATGTTTTTAACTGTTCAAGCCCTTAAAAAAAAAAGTCAGATCCTGTTAGTCGTAGTTGCAAATGCTCCGAATTTTCAGCCCCTCTTTTAAATTCTGGTCAAATAGAGCACTTGTTACATGTCACTCTCTGACTGTCTGTCAAATAAGATTCTCCTAAGCAAACCTAAACATCAGTTGTATCTTACGGAATACAGCTGGTGGTGCTTGAAGTGCCCTTGGAAATATTAATATTTATCTTCTGTCTTTTCTTTCTCCAACAGATTCTTCTGTAGTCGAGTCCAGGGCATCTGCTGCAGTCATGTTTAGAAACAGCTTGAAGATGCTGCTGACGGGGGGGAAGGCAAATCGCAAGAGTCGCAGCAGTGGTGAGTCTGTCTTGTGATGCCAGCCACAAACAATGATGCATCTGCCTGTCAACACACAGAAGGTGTTGGCTAGCTCTGTCTGTGTATTTTTAGGAAGCGAGCACATGCGAGTTCAGAGGATGAAACATATTTTGAACTTGTTGCTGATCAAAATCTATCAAATGTTTTCAGATTTCAAAAATAATACTGTCGTTTTTAAGGTAGTGAGCATGTAGGTCCTTCTAAGCAACCTGCAGAACTGGCCACTGTTCTTCTGTGGATTTAGGCTTTCTTGGTTTCTTCCGTCCACGTAATCCCAGAGACACGCCTGACTGACGTACGGAACTGTGGCCAGTTTCACAAAGATGGATTCTGACTACTAATTACATAAAATAACTAATCAGACTTCATAATCTCTGAATGAATCCTTTAGAAAAAGCACTTTATCCTCTGAATTCTGGTTAGCAGAAAATGTTTGAATAAAATAAGAGGAGAAACACAGATACTGAAAAATGGTACCGAGGTGTAATAAGTGATTAGAAAGAAATGTCCTGCTTTCTGTTAGAGCAGTAGCTAGGTGGCTAATGATTTAATGTTGCAGCTTACAGGATGCTACCAGCAAGGTCTGAAAAGTGAAGCTAACATGGAAAAGCCTTAAAGCTGTGTTACTTTGAATGTGGGCATGTGGTTGCAAATATACTTCAGTCCTGTAGAAGTCAATTTATTGGTCAGTGTAGGTGTCACTTGTTCAGGCTAAGTTAGCCTTGCGGTAGATCAAGATCTAATCCTTCATACCAGTTTAAACTGTCTTTGTGAAAGCAGGCCCAGGGCTTTGTGGGGTTCTTACCATCTGTTGCTGAACTCTGCCTTGTTCCACTTGTTTATGACTCTATGTTGGGAATCCTTTGCCAGTTTTGGACTGATAATTTACCCGTCTGATAGTATTGGATTAATGTATAACAATTGATGCATCTAACATTCAAGAGATCAAGAGTTTTGCACAGCGGTGTTCATACAAACCACAGCAGTGTTCTTCTGCTCCTCGAATAGCTTAACCTCCTGCCGTCAGTTGAAGCGTGCTTTTGGTCATGCCGTGCTGCACCGTGAAGAGCTTTGTTTCTATTGTACATTCACAACAGGGGATTTCTGAGCTGGCCTCGGTTGTTTAGCTTTGCACAGCCATAATATGTTGCTTCAACCTTGAACTCAGTCGGCTCTCTTGGCACCAGTTGAGTTGCCCTTTATATTTTTTGTTTGATTTTTTGAAAGTGTAGGTTTCACCATTGTTTTGTCGCTGGGGAGGTTGTTTAACAACAGGTGGTGTGTGCTATCCTTCATCCAACGAATAAAAACCCTTGTGTGTAAAGATTGTTTCCTGTGCTGTACTGTCAGAGCTGTAAAACTGACACAGTGTTACTTCTGGGCCAAGTGCATCACTTCCTGCAGAGCCTCCCACTTCTCACCCACTTTTGGCAGTTTGCGTAATTTGCAGGAAGTTGTGATTTTTCTATTTTGCTATTGTCATGCATCAGCATTGCTGTATAATGCATGGTGGGGTGTTTGTATCGTGCACAGGGCATCTCTGAGTCTTGAGGAGTCTTATGAGGCATTAAAAAGTCTTAAATTTGATTCTCAAAGGTCATGAGTAATTTGTCTGCTATCCTGTAGACATTTGCATTAGTTGCCATGGCGAGAACACTTCTTTGGATTCCAGACTCTAAATTTGAAAGAAGAAATTTTTTTTTTCTTTCAAAAAGCACATCATCTAATTGTTTCATAAGACAAGTGCTTATAAAAGGGTCAAACATATCCAGCATTGCAAACAGACTCCCACACACTGTCATTAACTATTTGCCAAATAAATATATATACACAAAGAGAAGTGTCATATAAGCAATGGCTGTAATCTTACACTCACGGTAAACAGTTTACATACGGTAAAAAGTATAAACACCAAATGTGGTTTTAATTCATGTCATAAATAAAGTGAGAAATTAAAAACACTGTCTGCCTGTTAAAGGTCAACTATTGAAACGTTGCAAGTGCAGGAGTCTGTGTGCAACACTCAATAATTCTAACTGTCATAGCTTGGGATAGCTTTGACTATTGATTGTGCACAGTTACTCTGATTTGACTTTTGTACCTGCTGATTCAGTGATTCCTATTGGGAAGCCTTTCCATATGTTGTATATAAAAAGAAAAACTGATTTGACTTTGTAGTCTGAAAAGTGAAGCCTCCAGTTTTTCTGAAGCTATCATTAGGCTCATTTGACCTCTGACCTCAGTAGATGCTTCGGATAAGTACATAGTTTCAGTCAATAGTTTCAAGTCACAGTGAATACAACATGAAGTTCGCCTTGCAAATTGTGGCCCCACAAGGAAGAAAATAAGCCATGTAGT